>NW_020664374.1:28397440-28398714 GCF_002925995.2 Terrapene triunguis | reverse complement strand
ATTCAAACTCCACAAATTTGATAAATTACCTCTTCAGGGTGGTTTAATGGTGCTCCTTCCTATACAATTAGGGAGGTTTCAGGAAATTTACCAGGGTTGCTGAAGAATGTAAATGGAGGGGGTGGGATAGATGTAGCAGTAGGTTTAGAGAAAAAGAGAGTTGATTATTGTGATGGATATATTTTCAAATATAGGCTTTTATATTTCTAAAGTCTTAAAATTTATTAAATCAAAAATATTTTACCAACAGTAATGGGCTAATTCTCAGAACACCACTTCAGATGGATAATTATTGTCCCTGTTTTACAGTTGAAAACTAGGATCTTGGATGGGACTGTACTCAAGTGGCTAGCCAGAGCCGCCACTGCAGCCACAGCCACATTGCTATTTTTAGAGTGCTAGCATGAGCATGTGTGGCGGAGGTGGGAATTATACCTACCAGCTGCATTGTAGATGTACTGTAAGTCCCACCAACATGAGGAGCAAAGCTATGCATATTTTTGAAGGCTAAAGTATTTCATGAGTATTTTTTTCTATATTGAACACAATGTGTTAACCATAGTGAGTCACCACATTTTCTTTCTCGATCGATTTCCCCCCAGTTTTCAGGTTTATTTCCCAGTAGATACATGTTCATATCACAAAACTGCTATTTTCTACTGGCATTAATTGACACCCTTTTTGTCAATTGACTAGGAGTGAGAAAATGAGTGGAATAAGCATAGAAATTGAACTATTCTTGCACTCATAGCTGATCATAGCTAATGTCAGGGTTGATGCAAATTGGCATGGCAGTAGGGGAAAGCTTGCACTGCTGCCTTACCTGCTTTCTGTTATCAGTTTTGTATCTTTCACGTGAGAAGGAATTTTAACCAAGACACACAAGTTATTCAGTTCCCAAAATGTGCTATGGGATCTCTATAATTTACAAAGACATAAGATATCAGTAAAAAGGACCTTGTTTTGGCAGCTTAATAAAACCTCTTTAATTATAATATCACCCACAGATCAAACTGCAGTGCCCATAGTAGGCAGGAGATCAAGTCAGCATGGTTAAAACTAGGATTTCCTGAATTAGTGAAAAATTAGCAGTACTGAAACTATAGCATGCTAATAAAAGAATATTGGGTGAAATCTTGGTCCCACTGAAGTCAGTGGCAGAACTCCCATTGAGTTTAATAGGGTCATAGTTTCACCCATACTCCATTTTGTTAAAAATACATCTTTGGGCTCAGCCTGATGCTATAAAATGTGGTAAATAGTACCAAGGGACT
>NW_020664374.1:28312561-28397430 GCF_002925995.2 Terrapene triunguis | reverse complement strand
CCATATTCCACCAAACAACGTTTGTTAGTATATGCTTAAAATAGTTCAAGCACAGTTGTCACTAACACAATCATTACAATTGAATGAAATTGTCAGTTAATAATCATATGAACATTTGTATTTGTACTGCGGTAGCTCCTAGGATCCCTGGTTGTGGACCAGGACATTATTGTGCTTGGTCCTTGTCATAGGTTTCACCCCCACTCTGAACTTTAGGGTACAGATGTGGGGACCTGCATGAGAACCCCTAAGCTTAATTACCAGCTTAGATCAGTATGCTGCCACCACCCAAATCATTCAAAACAGCTGTTTATGAGTCATTTGGGAAACTCTGTCTTCCCCCCCCAAAATATCTGCCTCCCAAGTACTATAACCTTTCCCTGGGTAGCCTTGAGAGACTTCTCCACCAAGTTCCTGGTGAACACCGATCCAAACCCTTGGATCTTAAAACAAGGAAAAATTAACCATCCCCCCTCCTTTCCCCTACCAATTCCTGGTGAGTCCAGATCCAACCCCCTTGGATCTTAAAACAATGAAAAATCAATCAGGTTCTTAAAAAGAAGGCTTTTAATTAAAGAAAGAAAGGTGAAAGGAAAACCTCTGGGGGAGCGCATACAAGCTTCCATCACAGACAACAGATTGAAAACACAGAGGATGTTCCCCTGGGCAAAACCTTAGTTACACAAAAGAAATCCCAATTTGATTATCCCTCTAATGCACAAGACAAGTCACAAAAGAAAATAAACATAAACCTATTTATTTCTTCTCTAATACTCACTACTCTTATAAGAGACTGATTCCTGGATCTTTTTTCTCTCCAGCACAAAACTTAACGAACACTGAGACAAAGGAAAACTTCCCTCCTTCCTCTTGAAAAATCTTGTCCCCCCATTGGTTTCTCTGGTCAGGTGTCAGCTAGGCTATGTGAACTTCTTAACCCTTTACAGGTAAAAGAGGCATTAACCCTTAACTAACTGTTTATGAGAGCCCTATACGAACACAGAACAAAACTCAGTCCCTGCCCCAAAATTGTACTACTCATAATACCTCAGACTTCTCACCTACCCCACAAACTCCCTGCCAAATTATAAATATCCACAATGCACTCACCCATTTATTCCAAATCAAACCCAAGTGCACATTGACGGTCACTTCTGCATTAAGATATACATTCTCTATGGACATATGTATTGGTAAAGTGCTGGTTGCACATGAGAAAGCATGAAGTCTGAGTTAAGTTTAGAGTCATTGGATGAAGAGGGCTGATGTTGAAGGACTGGGAACTTTGTGGACTAGCCAGCGTGGGCCCAATGTCTCTACACTGAGACACTAGAATTTGAAGGATTACCTCTGTGTTGCTCCCTCTGCTCTCCAGTACGTTTGTAGGAGCAGGATTTTATAATTGTACTATGAGAATTAATGTATGATTTGATTTTATCCTGTCAGCCACCCTTTTTGAATAGCAGAAAGGAATGACAGACCAGAACAATCCTTATGACTGATTATGGTCACCCTTTTGTTTTAGGATAAGTTATAATGTCTACTATGGTTTCCTATATGTATTACAAATTAGGCACTCTAGTTAAATATACATTTCTTTGTTTTAAGGTTTAGAAAGTAAGAGACAGGATCTTGTATTGTGTCTATGTTAAGGAGATTAGAGGAACGTTGAAGGCCTGGACCCCAATGTAAATTGTTTTGATTTGAAGATTTAGGAAGTCTTAATTTACAATGCCTTTTCTTGCTCAACATAAAAACTGCTGTATACCTTTAACTGTAAAAGACTGTTTGTGTGAATGAGGAATGTATGCATCAGGAAAAGATAAGGTGTGAAGCCCATTGTTATAGCCAGATGGTCAAGGAAGAAGGAGTGAAGAACCATCAATGTGCATCCATAATGAAGGAAGGGCAGATTGACGACCCTGAGGTGAAGGCTAGCACCCCTAAGGACAGGACAATTGATTAAATCTAAACCAGGACAGGATGACCCTCTCGGAGGTGTATTGGAATGTTTACACCAATTAAGAAGTAACCGGTCAGAAACTGACACAGCAAAATCCATAGACTTCAACAGAGAAAAAAGACTATAAGAACAGGGTGCTTTGCCATGGGACTTTGGGTTCGTCTTGCCACACTCCATGAGCATCAGATCGCGATTGACAGAGCCCGGCTCCCCTCTGTGACCAATCTGGCTGGCCAGTAGATTGATCCACACTCTGGACTGGTAACTATAAACATCAACTGTCAGGAGTGTGTGTGTGTGTGTGTGTGTGTGTGACTAAAAAGCATATGCTAACTGCTGTATTCTCAATAAATGCAGCATTTTTGCCTTCTCCTCTATAAAAGATCCCGTGTGCTTTGTATAGCATAACACATTGAGGCAGCTGTGTGAGGGAGTGCCCTTGTTGTCCAGCTATACCGAAAGAAGGAAAGGAGACACTTGATGTGGATTTAATCATGCCTCAACTTTATTATTACATGTCTGGGACTACCGGGCAGATAAAAGTGTACAGTGCAGGTAACCCCTGTTTATTCTGTAATTACCTGGGGGCTTCCACCAGCTACCCCTCTTTTCCACCTAAGTCCCTCCAGCAAATCTATTGCTTGGACCCTACCATGCCCGGGGGCCTTTTACCAGCTCCCCCTCTTTTTCCATCCAGGTCCCTCCATCAAATCCATTGCTGGGACATTACCATCACCCCGCTCATAGGAGGGGTAAGGTGGGCTATAAGAAAGGGGGGTTGGCTCCCTGCCATTCCAACCATAGGAGCCCCAAACCCCACAACATTCCATTCCTTTAACCAGCACCTCCTTTTTAAGTCCTTTACCAGGCCATTTATCTGGTCACTGGATGCATTCCACCACTAGGCTTGGCTGCCTCCCGCCCCCCAAATCTAAATGGGGCCCCAGACATCTACCAATGGCTTTTTGTATAGCAGGCCAAGAAACATGTTACCCCCTCCCCCCCAGTTGGTTGTGGAGAACAAATAGTTATAATGACTGAGGAAAATAACTATGTTTGTGTTTGTTGTGTTAAAAATGTGGAAAGAGAAGGACTTAAGTCCAGTGTTAAGTGCAGTTCTGAACGTAGCCGTAGCAGGGAGCTTCTAGGGTGTTTCCATAATATAGATTTATAAATATAGGTCTTGTATATTTATAAAATATAAGTGTGTGTAGTGTTTCAGTATCATGTGGTTCAGATAAATTCATGCTGGGCAAATAATGTACTAGAATTTGGCCTATTTTTCTGCTTAGTCATTCTTATAACCCTGTTTACAAAAAAATTGGATAGCCATATCATGTCCTGAAAGAGCCAGAACATTTTCAGAGGAATCAAGTACATTCAACTAGTACAATTGATTAACTGTTAAATATCTCCTGTGTTGCAGCTTAAAGTGTGTATAGAACAGTCAAAAACATTCTCTTGGAAACTCATAATCATAACCACTTATCCTCTAGTATCTCTAGACTTAATTTTGAAACTAAATCTGCTAAACCTAGCCATTTCTGTTCATTTTAGGAGCTTGACACATGTCGAACCTCTTGGCTGTTTCCAAGAATAAAAATGTCTGGGAGGAGATCAAAACAAGCCTTGTTATCTGTGATGCTATACGTATATAGTGGGTTACTTGTCCATGAGCTAGCAAAACCACACAGTGTTTTGGAGATTAAAGTGAGAGGGAAATGATTCAGGATGAACTGTCCAGGGTTAGCATTTTTTAAGTGTTTGACCTGTCTGGCCCACTGTTACCACTAGATTTTAAAAGTAGGGTATGATATGGAAGTCAGAAAGTCAGGACTACCTATCATGTTTGGGGTATTTTTTGCCCACCTGTCAGATGTACTACGCGAGGCCATATTCTACAGCAGTGCTTCTCAAAGCCGGTCTGCCGCTTGTTCATGGAAAGCCCCTGGCGGGCTGGGCCCGTTTGTTTACCTGCCGCATCCGTAGGTTCGGCCGATCGCGGCTCCCACTGGCCGTGGTTCTCCGCTCCAGGCCAATGGGGGCTGCGGGAAGTGGCGGCCAGCACATCCCTCGGCCCGTGCCACTTCCAGCAGCCCGCATTGGCCTGCAGCGGAGAACCACGGCCAGTGGGAGCCGTGATCGGCCGAACCTGCGGACGCGGCAGGTAAACAAATGGGCCCAGCCCGCCAGGGGCTTTCCATGAACAAGCAGCGGCCCGACTTTGAGAAGCACTGTTCTACAGTAAAGATCTTCCAATAAAAGGATGTTTTAGAATGTGTTTAGGGAATAATTGCTTTTTTTCAAAATGGGAAACTGAACTCCTACTGAATCCCTCATTGTTATCAATGATGGTACTTAGTATGTAATTGAATAATAAACATGTAATATGCAAGTAAATAAGGCTATTTTCCTTGTAAAAGAAATTACTATCATACATTTTAAAATGCAAGTCAAGAAAAAAGCTGGATGGGAAAATGGTTTTGTTCTGGTTTTGGCAATTATTTTCAAGTCAACATTAATGTAAACTAGGGTCAGTGAATATTTCTTCTTGACAAATGTTTAAACATTGTAAATTGCCATTCTATTTCCTTAAGCTTTTCATTCTTTTGATGTTAAAATAGCCTTCATATACTCCGGAAGCTAACTAACAGTATATTTCCTTGGGATGGAGACAAAAATCTTTTCTGTAGAGGATTTTCAATGTGATAATGTTGCTCACCTTGGCAGGAGCACACCTGGATACCTCATTCTTCTCCTGTCTTCTGTCTTATGTGTGTTTCAGAATCCATGAATTATTCATATTCTTTTAGATTATTTCTCTGGCTTCTCTTTGTGAGACTTACAATATAGTGTTTCTAGGGAAATACAGTTTTAGGGATTTTACAGTTCTCTTCTCTGGAAATTTTCCTGTGGTGTAGTTTAACCCTTTTCAAGGGTTAAGAAAATGTACTTTATTATTATTATTATTAAGAAATTTTACTTAAAATTTTTGTATTGTACCACTTCTCAGCTACCTTTTAAAATCTCTCCATGGGTGCAATTTTAGTTTTTCTATGTGATATGATCCATGTATTAAAACTTTCCAAAGGATAATCCTTACTCCAAGGCTATATATATTACTGTAATTGCAGTAAGTACAATTCAGTTGGCCTAGTGTCCAGTGACTGAAATCAGTCTTAAATCCCCTGCTGTATGCATCATGTGTCCCTAAGATGTCATGCTTATCTCTGTTGTAATGAATCCCACATGTATATTTTAAAAGCTTGTACACAGTTTTAGGCAGTAAATGAAATTACATATAATAACTTACCTTAAATATACAAGTGTGTACATAGGGAAAAATAATTTGTTTTGAAAAGGTAAAGGATTAAATACAGATTGGTTGATAATGCACAGTATCAAGATTTATTTGGATCTTTATTGTTCTGATGTAGAACATAACAAATTCTTCTTTTATTAACTTATGTCCTTAGCAAGAAAAGTGTTTAGATATCTTTCACCTTATAATGTGTGCATAACCATGATGTAAAATACTACTTTAGATAAATGGTAAGTATTTGGGTACCTCAACTGCAAACTATTTAACTGAAAGAAAAAACCTGGGAAGAGAGAGAATTCAGATGGTGGGTTGCATTGTCCTCCAGAGCTGGTCAAAAAATTTCTGATGGAACAGTTGTCCATCAGGAAATACTGATTCAAGAAAGTCAAAACACTTCACAGGATGTATCAATTTTTGTCTACATTTCTGACAAAAACATTGAAGTGCTTCATTTAGACAAAGTCAAAGTGTGGTGTTCTGACTTACTATATATATGTGTAACAATTTTCTGGAATTTTCTTTTCAGGAAAGCTGGAAATTTTGACTTTTCATTCTGATTTGGAATGAAAGGAAATTTCAAAATATCTGAATTTTCCTGGGAACAGAAATTTTGAGTTTCAACCAGCTATAATATACTCGTTTCTTTAAGATAAGAAGAATAAATGGGATACATTTGTTTATACAAAAGTGTTTTGTGTTCTGCTCAACCCATCAAAGACTAATCAAATTACCTCAGTTAGAGCGATATACATCAGGGAGCTGGTTACAGCTCCTTGATTTTGGGAGCCTTTCTGCACTATCTCTAGCCCGAACAATCATTAGTGTGTCTATGTGGTTGCTTTAAGTTATGCCAGTAGTATAGGGTCCTCAACAGACCCACAGCAGTGGAAGACATCTGATGCACCTCATGCATGGTAGAGAGCAACTTGGTGAAGAAATTCCTGCTGGACATTTGTGGCTATAATCTAGTCCATTTACTCCACCAAGCAGTGCAATGGGGCTCAATCTTTTATGAAAATCTGACCCTCAAAACACCCAAAAGTGCCTAAAAGACTGACTAGAATAAAATCAGTGCAAAAGCCTGCAACCTATCAAATTACTGAGGATAAGTTGAATAATTTACATTGGAAACAAAAATACTTTAGTCATTTGACTGTACCAGGTATTAATACATATACAATATTCTCACATTCAAAGGAACAATATACAAATTTAAATGCCATTACTAGAATCTGAGACTGGGTAGGTGGCAAATGTAGAAAAAATGTAAATTGTGAAAAAAGATTTGCAGTGAGAGATGCTACCCAATTTAGAGATACTTTTCTTTTATTACATATTATTATTACATAGATTTGTTATTATTTAGTAACTCTCATTCAGTTTTTCTAACTTTAAAGAATTGGTGACACAGTGGATTATTAATACTAATTGGCATTTAACATTAAAAACTATTTTACAACTGCGGCACCTTTCTTAATATAAAATTCCCAAATGCTTTTACAAACTATTCTGCATACAGCATTACTGAAATGCATCCATCTGTTGAGTGGAAGGCAGTGATGAATAGGCACAAAGCATGCTGGGAAAGACCCCCATTGACTTCAAAAGACTTCTGGTTGATGGGGCCTACCTTGGGGGAAATGCCATTTTGGCAATCCCCTAGTCTTATGAAAAGGGCAATGCCGTCTTTAATGTTCAGGCATAAAGTGATTTCTAAGATCTCATTTGAAAGATCCCACCTAATAAACTTTATGGAATGATTCTACTTCCTATTAGGTGTGTTTTCAAATCACAGAACTAGGACAGTCTTTGTTCAAGAGAAGTCATGAACTGAAGTATTATATGTTACAGTAGGACGTGGGAGCTTAGGAAAAGTTGACTACCATTTGCTCTCACAAACTGAAATTTCTAGTGAATATAAAATAACATTTGTTTAATGGGAAAACCACAATGCAATGATAATGGAAGAAAAAACAAATATATTAATACATTTGCAGAATTGTGAAACTCCAAATGTAACTAGCAATAGGAAAACTATTTCAGACTCAGTCGTGCCCTCCACCATTCAAATGTGCATCATAATCAATAGAATTATCTTTGCATTTTAGAGGCTAACAGCAGCTTTTTTGTCAAACTTTGGATAATTAATCCTATTATGTGTGTCCACTGTGTCTGTGATGATCATGCAAATTGGGCATGATTTGAGCACAGTTTTAGCCCTATGTACCAGTTGTTCATATCCTATCATCTGAAATATGCGCATCCAAAACAGATTTCTTGAGCATAACTTATTCCAAATCTTTATTGGAAGAAGCAACACACACAACACATCCTAAATCCATAGGCAATAGGAAGCTATATGACTACATATGATTTTATACTTACTTCAGCTAACTCAAAGATGCAAATGCAAAATCAAGCTGTCAGTGGCATTATGTTGATTTGTGACACTCCCTGGAGGACATTGTGTTCATAAAGCAATGAATCGATTACACCCATATAAAGTTGTATGGAATGCAAGTTTTGTTTCCATTTATGACAGATTCAATGATTTTTAATAGTTTTTTTTTTATAAAACATAGAAATGTAGAGACTAGAAGGGACCTCGATAGGTCATCTGGTCCAGTCCCCAGCACTGCAGCAGGACTAATATTATCTAAACCATCCCTGACAGATGTTTGTCTCACCTGTTCTTAGAAATCTCTAATGATGGAGATTCCACAAACACCCTAGGTAGTTTGTTTCAGTGCTTAACTATCCTTACAGTTAGGAAGCTGTTTCTAATGTCTAGTCTAAATTCCCCTTGCTGCAATTTAAGCCCATTACTTCCTGTCCTGTCCTCAGTAGATAAGGAACCCAATTTATCACCCTCCTCTTTATAACAACCTTTGACATACTTGATAACTATTTTCATGTCCCCCCTCAGTCTTCTCTTCTCCAGACTAAACAAACCAATGACTGATAGATCATGTTTTCTAGATCATTAATCATTTTTGTTGTTCTCCTCTGGACTTTTTCCAGTTTGTTCACATCTTTCCTGAAGTCCGGTGTCCAGAGCTCCAGTTGAGGCCTTATTACTGCTGAGTAGAGTGGATTAAGTACTTCTCATGTCTTGCTTATAGCATGTCTGCTAATACATCCCAGAATAATGTTCACATCTTTTGCAACAGTATTACATTGTTGACTCATATTTAGTTTGTGATCCACTATAGCCCCCAGATACTTTTCTGCAGTTCTCCTTCCTAGGCAGTCACTTCCCATTTTGTATTTGTGCAATTGATTATTCCTTCCTAAATTCAGTACTTTGCTTTTATCTATGTTGAATTTCATCCTATTTTTTTCAGAACGTTTCTCCTGTTTTTCAAGATAATTTTGAATTCTAATCCTCTCCTCCAAAGCATTTGCAACCTCTTCCAGCTTGGTTTCATCTGCAAACTTTGCAAGTGTACTCTCCATATCATTATCCAAATCATTTATGAAGATATTGAATAGAACATGTGTCTAAACACTGCAAAGAGATTATGGAATATCATCAGTTCCACTAGAACACCTGTCGAAACACAGCTCATTGTATCCAAAGTGTGTAAAGAATTTCAAACTATTACTGACTATGAAGGAATAAATTGTAACAAATAAAAATGATTCAAAGGATCTTAATGCAGAAATATATAAGGCAATGCAACAATGCTAGAATTAGAAGAGAACTGGAGATTAATTAAGCAAACAAGATAGGACAATAGAGAAAAATATGTTTAGCAATTTATGTTGCCATAAAAAGAAACTTTTATAAACATCTCTATAAATGGCATATGTTGGCAGTGAAGTGAAAAAAATGATTTAAAATCTTTTCAAAATGCACTGGAAGAAGTGCAGCAAGAGATTAATCCCAGGGCTACTTCTGGATAGAAATATTGACAAAAATCCAAATATTTAATTTGGATGTGGAAACTATGGGACCAAATATTGGTTTTAACTGGAACTCATAATGAAGGGAAAATTTAATAAGTGGAATACTAAATAAACATATCCATCTTCATTTAGGGATGGAGTAGAGGTTGAGCTAGAATAAGAAGTACACCAAACCTTTACCCAGAACTCAAATTTGAGCTTTGACAAGTAATTCCAATATTTTTCAAGTTTGTTTCTGTCGGTGCTTCCTGGTTCAGGCTAAGACCAGAAACAAATGTTCCACTAATCTTTCTAGAGAGCCTTTACTCTCAAGATTTACAGCAGAGGTTTGTAGGCTCAGGCGGTATGGGTAAAGGTCAGATAAACAATCCAACTTTTGGATACTTAACCCAACCGCCAGACTTTTTGAGTGTTCCCAGTCACTAGTCTCATGGAGGTTAAGTGGAACTAAACAGTCACCTGAACTTTTCATACTTGGTAAATAGAAGCAGAGATCACCCTTTAATGGAAAAGCTTACTAGATGTTAGGCTGAAGCTTGACTGTTTCTTTAATATAGCTACTTTTGAAAAAAAAATCTACAGTGAAATAAATCATTCCAGATAATAAAATTAGAAAAATACAAATGGTTTATTTAAACTAAAATCCCATGATACTATATTTAATATCTAGATATGTACATTTCACGCTCCACTTACAAAAAATGGAGAGATGAGGAAGAAAAAAAAAGGGGGAAATCAATCCATTTACTTGTACACCTGTAATCTACAGCATAACCACTGTAATTTTGTGGCCATTCACTCTTGACCATATCTTGCCTTTAAAATATAGCTTATCACAGACATAAGGCAATGCCTATTAAAGTCAATGGGACTCTTTCATTGATTTGACCTGGCACTGTATCAGGTCTCAACTGTTACAATGTAATCGGGGGTGGGAAGGAAGTGTGCAATGTCCAGATACAAATCTGAATCAGAAGTTTCTTACAGTTTTGGGGTTTGGAACCTGAATTTCAGCTCAGGCCCAACTTTAGTTATGGATATTTTTTTTTAATCACAATTTCAAGCTCTGTACTGTAGATTTCCATCCTCTAAATTTGAAACTTTGATGCTGAATAGAAAGGGCAGCCAAGAAGAGAAATTATAAATAATTATCTCAAAGTAAATTTTACAGTTGGAATGACTGACAGCTCAGTAAACTGAACAGAGCATTACATTTTATTGTTCTTTGGAAGAGCTTGTTATACTAATTTTATTGATACATTTATTCCACCCCCAAATTCAGAGCCCAATAATGACATTATTACATCCTCCTTGTTTCCTGCTGATCTGTTCTCTTTATTTTTTAAAAGTAAAGCAGATGACTGCTTCTAAGGTAAAAATATACATTTAATGTCTCAGGGAAGAAAAAGGAAACTATAGCAGTTTGGCAACTTCAAAGTGTTTTTAGATATTGACTTGACTTCATAGTTAATTCTCCTTCTTATCACTTTTCATTCTGGCTTCCATACACTATGCATTTGCAATCATCACACAATAAAGCTTTGTTTATATTGTACCAGTAATATCAATGCCTTTGTTTCTGTTTTAACTGATTTTTGAGTTAGAGTATTTAAATGTTATATTTTAAAAATACATATTAATAATACATCATATTTTTATTTTTTTTCTTTTGTAATTGAAAGAAATGTTAAGCACCTTTTGAGTAACTGGGAACAAATTAAAATGAGATTATATGAAAAGGAATATTTAGACAACATATCAGGAAAAACTTGACAAAGAAATATTGCGGAAGAGACTCCCAAGGGAAGAGAATCCCATCACTTGTAGTATGTAATTTGACTGGACCAAAAAGAACAAGATGTAAGGGATGATCCTGCATTGGTATGGTGTGGATTAGATGATCCACTGTAATAGGACCTTTTCATCATTATTCTCTATAAGACTAATCTTGCAGTCCCTATGCAAGCAAATCTCCACAATATCAATGGGAATTTTTCCTGGGTCGAGATGTAGGATCAAGCACTGGGATCTATGATAAGTTCTGTATGGTAAATGTTCACATCATGTGCTCATTTGGGAAGTAACACTTTTGCATCTTTTGTACTTTATCTACCTAATATTCAAGATGTAAAAATATTAATTTGAGTTTAAGCTGCACAGTTCAAACTTGAAGAGAGTCAGAAAATGTACCTTTCTAAACATTTATTTTTCTAACTTTGATATTGGATTTAGTGCCTCGTAAGGAAACTGCACTCTTAGATTAATACTCCATAGGGAACTCAGCAGACTGAGTGCATAGTTGAATAATCAATGAAACATTTCAGAAGCTTATTGAAAAAGGATATAAAAGAATTGGAAAATGGCTGGCCAGTCTGCTAGTTAAATGCCCATGCTTTAAAACACACTGTTGTTGCTCTGGCATGTTCTAAATCTTGAGCAGGATCAGAGTGGAAAATGGAAAGATAATCCAAACTCTATTTTTAAGTGAGCCTCTCCAGTCTCTTCCTGCCTCTGTGTGTCAGGAACATTTTGGTGAACACTACTGAAAATGACACACACATTCTGTATGCATACACACAGTCAGAGGGCTTCCTTTAAAATGATTAAGATAGCACAAAAGGAAAATGCTCTTAAAAGGGAAATAGTTTGGCTTATTGGCATTTCCCCACTTAAAAATGTACAATAATTAAATACGACAGTACCTACCAGCTTACGTAGCAATGCTGTCAGCTAGAAGAGGGTGGGAGCATCCCCGTGGCAATGGAGAAATGATGATTTGAGGGGGAATGAAAGGGAGCTGATATTTGAAATCCCCAAACCAGAGCAATGTATCATAGCACAGCCAATGAGGAAAATGAGGGTGAAAATAACCTCGTATAGTCACATATCTACTTTTAAAATATAAGAATCTGTTTTTCTTTTTTAAGTTAGGGCTTGTTCTAAATGTGGGACAAGTCCCAGGTGCACTGCAGCATTACCAATAAAACTAAGCCATATCTTTAATCTGCCTTTCTCTTGAATCCCTGCAATATGCACACCAGACAGAGAAGCGAAGTAAATGTGTTCCCATATCCCCTCCCCCAATAAGTAGGTAGCATCTGTTGCTTTTCGTTTTGCAGTATGTAGTCAGCTCCGAAAGGTAAATCTGCCTTATAGTGGTTTATCCCTATTTCTTTCTGCCTCTCTTTCAAAGTTTAAAGGGTTGATAAGTGTTCTCCTTATCAATAAAAGTAGCCTTACTGTCATAGTGTTGTAGCACTGAGGCTGACTAAACCAATCAAATGTTCTCCTGGATATGATCTGTCTCAACTTTAGTGAGAATAATTATGAGATTTTCAAATCATTGTGGCAACAGCAGTGTTAATGACACATAGTTAGAAAGTTTCTGAATTCTACAATCAAAATGTACAAAAAAGTCTAACTTCACATATTTAACAAAAGTTTTCATTGAGATAGAAAAACTTTATAGAAAACTTCAGGAAAGCTTGACAGATACTTTTCTTCCTCTTCCCTGAATCACCATTGCTCAATATTGGATTCTTCAACTGAGAGAGACGATGACACTATTCCAACTTCAGTCCAAAGATGAATTGTTGTGTAATTTTTGTTGAAATAAGCTGTTTTGATGAAATGTAGTGGTTTCGACCAACTTTTCAACAGGAAGGTGTGTGTGTGTGTGTGTGTGTGTGTGTGAGAGAGAGAGAGAGAGAGGAGTGTCAGACTTCTGATTCGAAAACCTGACTTTTTGACTCAGAAAATGGTTGTTTCACCATAATTCCATTCTATAAAAGAGGTTTTGTTTATTCCAATACAGACTGAAAACACATTTTAAAATGTTGGAAGTTGCAGTGCAATGGAAGTGTCATCCTCTGGCCAGGTGTATAAATAAGGAATCAAAAATTACATAGGGGAGTCGTGTCTCCTCCCTCGCCCCCGCCCCACCACCACCATTTGAGGTCAACAATGAAAGATAGTACAGTCAATCTACTAGCGTTGGTTAACAATCTGTGTAATGTACACCCTAGATTGGAGCAGACAGTGAGCTGTCAATGCTTTAAGATTGTTTGGTAGTCTTGAGGAAAAGAAGATCCTTTGGATGTTAATGTCCCTAAGTGCCTGGTATATTTACTTTAGTGAGTATTATCCAGAAGCAGTTTTCTTGATAGTTGCAGTAGTCCAGCCATCGATCCACTTAAAAGGGCATCATTTAATATTCTGAGATGTCTACAAGGAAGATTGCTTCTAGTTAAAATGACATGAATGTGCATTTTAATTTCCATTTACTAGTTGATGTCTGTATAATTCAAGGTAAGAATAGATCAACATTTTTGTGCAAGTTGTACCGTATACACAAAATGAGAGGAAAAAGGCAGTGGATATACTGAATTTAAAGAAGTGCTTAAGGGATTTCTATACGTTGGGAGATATATGATTATTCAGCTAATTAGACTAATATGAGTATTCTGAGTTTGTGCTAATCCAGATAGTCAAACATTTTTTTTTAGCTAAGTGCTCAACTGATGAGCTAGTCCTCTTCCCAATGATTTTTGTTTGAAATCAATGTTACCTATAGTTAAATTTAGACAGTAATGCAGCTCTGGCTATACATAGTTTGATGACATTTTAAATTTCTGAATAATTGATATCCTCAAATACAAAGTTGTTGTGGTAATTTCACTCACAACTTATTTCAACAAAGATGACATGAAAGGTTCCTGAGCTATAACATTTTGGTGTTATCTTATTATATTAATCCTGATTGGTTGACTGTTCATTCAAACACTGTGAAGTTTTGGGTCAGTTTAAACTTACTATAGTCAATGCTTAACATTACATTGAAATACTTCAGTGACATAAACTAGTGATAGATGAACCTGTGGCTGTTTTCAGTGTTGAGTCCTCAGCTGTGAAAAGTCAATGTTAAGGCTCCCTTTGACATCAGGGGCCTTTAGATCAAGCCTCAAGTTTTAGCTGTTTAGTCTCATCTGTTTCTCAAACTGCCTGGGATTATTTGGGGGAATATCTAACCCTCTCTCTCTTTTTGTGTGCGTGCAAATGCTACATATTTAATAATGTACATGTGATCCAAGACACATGATTGGTTGCATTATATACTAGTAACAATATAAACTATAATATATAGATGTAGAGGGCTTGCTCTATTAGAAATATCTGCAGCTTTTTAAACCAGGAAAACAACTGCGAAAGATCCTGATTTCCAACTGCATGAAAGTATAACCATCCCAGTGGAAAATCTGACCCACTATAAATGGCTCAAAGGAAAAATAACTTCTCAGTCTGGGGAGCTACACAGTTGCTCCGGGAGGAAAGCTTATGCCCCCGACCCTTCACCATTCCACAGTAACTTGGTTTGTCTGCAGTTGCTATGGCAGTCCTATCTACATCAGTTACAACAGGTGGATGTAGACAGATGGGGGAGTACGAGTAAACAATTAAACAAATTGGTCAGCGTCATAGGTCTCTGCATACTAGTAGCCTAACACTTGCCAATTTTTTTGTAGTCACCATGGCAAAAGAGAGTTTTGAGGAGGGATTTGAAGGTGGAGAACGAGGTAGTTTTGTGGATATTTACAAGGGATTCCTTCCAAGCATGTGGGGCAGCATGGGAGAAAGCACATAAGTGTTTGTTTGAAAATTTAACAAGTGGGCACTGAAGGCTGGCATCCTAGGCTGTTTAGAGGTGAGCACCAACAGCTCAGTGATGAATGAGAGATGATAGGGAGGGTGAGGATTGAATATGAAGGGTCTTCAGAATGAATACAAACAGCTTATGTTTGATGCAATAGAAAACGGGGAGCCAGTAGCGGGATTCAAAGATTTCTACCCCACCTATGTGAAAATATTTTGTGGTTTTAGCACCATTACTGATGGTAAAGGCATAAAATGTCTAAGGAGAGTGTTTTCAAAACCTGTGCTCCTACCTCCTTTAGGTGTTTTTGAGAAAATCACCCTATGAGATTAGTGATTTAGGGTGTCCAGTTTGAGTTACCTTAAGGATGACTGATTTTCATAAGTGATGTGCACCCATCCTCTGAATATCAGGCCCCTTTATGGTGTCACAGGTTGGACACCTATACACTGAGGCAACCAAAATCCCTTTTGAAATGTATTCCAAAGTATCCAGAACTACCAAAATGTTTGTACTTTGTTGGCCCTCTCACCAGAAAGTCCAAGACGGAAGTATCCTCTCAAACTTTAGAATTTGGCTGAGAACACGGTAGCAGGATCTTTCACTGACAAATTCCTTGTTGAATTTATTCTGTCTTGTCAGCCCCTAGAATTTGACACCCTTTCATATACAATAAATTAAAATGAAACAAATGTGAAGTATTTCAGAATGAGGCAACGTAGTAACCTTTATTTCATAGTTTGGTATCGTTTTCTCCTGAACACGCCACCTGTGAAGTATTTGTTTTGAATTTTTTTAAACAATATTTTATTGAACTTTCAGCTACTTGTGATTCTGATTAATCCAGCTGCACTTAAATCCCAATCCTATATTCATAAGCATTTACAAGATAAGGAACTAAATGAGGGAAGAATAACCTGAGATTATTTACAGCCCATGAAGGAAATAATGAAATATGGAAGAAAAAAATACAAAAAATATTTATTTTTAACTTTGAGTATAGTTTTGATGTGGAAACTTGTAGTTGAACAGATGGATGAAGCAATATGTCAGCATCACAATAGAATTCAGTTGGAAATCTTTACGTTTTATGACCTATTAGTAGTGAAGATTTATGAGTCCATGTACAGCTAGAGTTTCATCTTGTTATCAACAAAAGGAATCTAAGATTGCCTTTCCTACCTTTAGACATCCCTGTTATTTTAGGTCAATGAAAAAAGTAGGTGGGGGGGGGGAAGGCCTGAAAGTTTTCTGTAGATTATGAGCAATTTATCAAGTCATTTTACAGCTACATCTACTACTGGTTACTCAGATGTTCCAAGAACATTTTACTGACCCTAAGTGATATAAAATGGAAAAATACAAAGATTTTATATTTTAATAAATAAATGCAGTACCGTCTAAGGCACTAGTCCTTCAATGGCTTACAATGTGTAAGTTACACATCTGTTACACTTTGAATACAATGAGACCATGCACATGATTAAAGTTTAAGAAAATGCATAGGTCTTTGCAGAAAAAAGGACCTATATGTGTAATTGGAATAATACTGATCTACAATCTGACTTTAGAAAAGAAAGAATCTAATTACTTTAGATTCCAAAACAAATAAAATATTTGTTCGCTGTTCTTAATGTGCTCTTTTTAATGTGGAGCCTTCTGCCTCTTCTATGGCGAAGCTGCATTTTATTTTCATTAATTCCCAGACAGCCTTCCAATTATTTTTTTCATCAACATTTGTATTGGCTGGAGCAGGGATCTCCAGGAAGTATTATGCTGAGAGGTATAAGTGTTGAAACAAAGTGATCTATTAGTGATATTAAAGCTCAAAGTGACTATAAAATTGCAATTGCCTTCTGTACGTTGTTTTATCTTTGTATCTTAATTGTACTGTATATGTGAGAGAGCCTCCTCAGCAGGCAGGTTTAGTGAGACATTACTACTTTCTGCATTCTAAAGACTCCACACAGATATGAAGGAGGACTAAAGTGAGGTTTTTTTGTTTTTTTTTTAATAGAGAATATCATTAGAAATGGCAAAGGGGAAAGAGCATTATTTGGTTACTGCTGTATGCATTACTTCTCTATACTTTATAATGACCGCACCACTGGCCAAGGGAAAGGGAAGAGTGCTCTATGGATTGGGTGGGGGATAGAAGTCAGAAGCTGCTGTAAAAGGGTGAATGGGTTAGCATGACAGCGCTGACACATCCCCTGGGACTGGAAGGGGAGAAGGGTTGAAAAGGGGCAAGCCCAGGCAGGATAAACCCTTTTCCATGGAGCAGGTGAGGCAGCACCCAGCCTGCCTCTCCTTCAGATCGCAAAATACCAGATTTGGTCAGGATCTGCTGTCGGCATTGCTCTAGCGGCTCCTTTCTAGGGGGGGCTGAGAATGAATTTTTCCCACACCACCAGACTGGGCTAGGTGGAGTGTGTGTGGGGGGGAGGGGGAGAGGGAGGGTTCGCCTTCCCCACAGTGGATTCAGGGAAGGCTTTGTTAACATGAGGTGTGAAGGAAGTTAGGCTATAAGTCACAACTCATGTAAGGTGTGGTGGATGTCTAATGCAGGTACTCCATAGGGAAGAGATTCAGTGACCAGATAAATGCCTTGGTAAAGGACTTAAAAAGGAGGTGTTGGTTAAAGGAGTGGAATGGGTGGGGGGGGTTTGCAACTCCTATGACTGAAACAGCAGGCAGCCAATCCCCCTTTCCTATAGCCCACGTTAACCCTCCTATGGGTGGGGGTGGCAAGGCCTCAGCAACGGGTTGGCTGAGGGACCTAGATGGAAAAAGTGGGGAGGGGCTGACAGAAGCCCCCTGGGTAGTTATTGAATGAACATGGGGTTACCTGCACTGTGCACTTTTATCTGCTGTGTAGTCCAAGACATCTTATAATATGGTTTTAATCAAGCTGCAACTTTATCAAGTGTCTCCTGTCCTCCTTTCAGTATAGCCAGACAAAGATTTGCTTTTTCAAAAGTTTTATGGGGATTAAATTGTAGATGACTTTCCAGGCATTGTGGGATTGTTTAAATTACTTATGCTGTACTACAGAAACTAATAATTTGGGTGTAACATAGATCTGCAAGTGATTAGCCCCTCAGAAGTTAAGTACTTGTGTAGGTGAGGTCAAATATTTGATGAATAAAAATTAATTGAAACAAATAATTGGGATAACTATCGAATGATATCCATAAGTTATTTAAACCTGAACTGCATTTTCAGTATATATTCAAGGGATCTAGGGCCTGAACCAAGGCCAATTGAAGTCAATGAAAGAACACACATTGATTCATAGATACTTAAGGTTAGAAGGGACCATTACAATCAGTCTGACTTGTTGCATGACACAGGCTATGCCATTTCACCCAGAATTCCTGCATCAAACCCATAACTTCTAGTTGAGCCACAGCATATCTTTTAGAAAGGCATCCAATTTCGATTTAAAGACTTCCACTGATGGAGAACCGCTACATCCCTAGGTAAGTTGTTCCAGTAGTTTATTACTCTGACTTTAAAAAATACATCTTATTTCTAGTCTGAATTTGTCCAGCTTGAGAATCTTGCTATTGGATATTGTTATGTCTTTGATAGCTAAATTAAAGAGATGTCTGCTCTCATGAATCTCTTCCCCACGTAAGTACGTATAGACTGTGATCAAATTATCTCTTAACCATCTCTTGGATAAACTAAATAGATTGACCGGTTTTAGGATCTCAATGTAAAGCACGTTTTCCAGACTAAATCATTCTTTGATTTCAGCGAGCTTTGGATTGGAGCCCTGTAGTGTGTCGATTTAATTTCCGAGGCCCTGATCCCACAGATTGCTCTGTTTAGGCAGCCCGCTGCACCTGTGTGGAGCTGAAGTCAGTCGGGCTCTGTGTGGGTGCATGAAACCTGGAGCAGCTTGCTGGATTGAGGCTTCTTTGATGAATAATCTTAAAAAAGGTTCAGCTAAGCACTTGAAACATTAATGCTTATCTGGATTTCTTGGGCCTGCAAAATTAGGCTGACACTCTTATGAGAATAGTCTCTCAAGATAACTGGTGGTACTTGTATCTAGAAATACTACAAGAACCGCCTTTTTTGCACTATTTCACCATTTCAGATCCCAATTTCAGATGGATCGATAACAAGGAAGCTGCTTCAAAACCATTTTCATTTGAGCTTTGGGTGAAGGCTCAGATCAATTCATATTTTAACTTGCTGCTTTAGATGAACTATCAAGCAAAGCCACGAAATCCTAAACGGAGTAACGCCCCTCTCTTCCTGCTACTTTGGGTCTCAATTTACATATATGCAGGGTTTTGTGATTCTCTGAATAAAAAATTGCATGTGGCCATTTAATTTATTGCACTGAATTTCAAAATCCAGTGATGAGCAAGAGATTTGTGGTAAGAAACTGTATTTTACTTAAGGAGTGTGCTCCAGGATGGATGCTACTGATGATATTAAACCAAGGATACATTTGTAATATAAACCTAGGAATCAATATCTCAGTGTAATCATTTTAAGCAGGAATATCTTACTGGTATTCTATTTAAATAAAACTAACCAAACCAAAAAAAAACCTACTAATCAATCCATCTAAATATTTTTCTCAAGATTCTGAGTTCAAATATCTAATACCCCATTTGAATTTTCCTAGATTTGATAAGTTTTTCTGCCCTGATCCCATGTAAAGAAACAACATAGAACATATTGTGTCGTTGTTGTATGGCCATTCCATACCAAGAGGTATATTTAATTTCAAGAATTAAGTGGAAATGCCCTTTAACACTTGAGATGTGGGCTATTTTAAACAACACTCATTGGTATGTGCTGTTCCACTTAGAAAATGACCTTGCATGCAAAATAGCATTAGGAACTTGTATGGCTTAATAGCAAAGTTGAGTTCTGAACTTGTTAGTTGTCTTATAATCACATAGGCTGGAAACTTAGGGACAGTGTGAATATGAATAATATACTACACAAACCAACCAACTAACCTGTAACAGAGTTTGAGTTTTGTTCTTTTTAGGCAGATGGTACTGAGGGTTTCTTTGGCAGATTTTGTGCTCTTTTTTTCCAAACACACAGTTTCTGAAGAGAAATGCAAGAGGCAGAGAAATTAGGGCTAGCTTCTACTCATATGGAGTATGATGATAAAACCTTATTGACTGCAATGATCAGGGTCTCGGTGAATATGAAGTCTATGGAATTCACTCTTATTTCATCCATTCCTCACATATTTTAACTTTTGAAGATAATTAATGAACATTGAATAAGGAGTCATTATTTTGCCTAAAGCTCCAGATCGGAAGTATGCAAGTATTTTAAAAAGCCTGTTGTCTTGTACCAGAAAAAGAACTATACCCATTGTGTGAAAAGAAAAAGAAAAAAAATGAATGGGAGGGGGGAAATGCTTTAATCACAGTTGCTTTACTCAAAATAAAATTAGTACTAATGCAGCTTAGCATTCTGTCTTATTCTTAAACCTTTCCCTCACTTTGATTCAGATCCAGTGTCTGTATTGATTTTTCTTTGTGTAAATATAGCTGAACTGATGGCTACTTTGTAGTGCACATTTCAAATGATATGGCAGTTTGTTTTATCATGTTGAACATGCTTGATGCTTCTTTCTGTGAGAAGACTCAAAACTTTATTTCTTCAGATAATGTTTGGCTCCCAAGAGACATTCTGATGCAAACTGTAATACACATTTGATTTGGGCAGAGGGGGAAGACATGTAATCGAGCATCATAACTTTTATATTTGAAAACCTCATGTTGACTGGTCTGTGTCAAATGACTATTAGGATGTCTGAGGTACAGCAGTTCAATTTACACTAATCTTTGTGGTCAGTTTAATTTAATTAAACCTTATCAGTGATATGTATATTATGAAGGGGTTTAATTTTAACTGCAGCCCGCAGCTATACCTCTCTTTGAGTGGTGATCACATTAGTTCTCACAAACTAAGCATACTGGACCCAATCAGTTCCTAGATGAGAGAACGTCTTAAAAAACTCAGAAGCCATAGGCAGTAGTGTTATTGATTCAGTAATTTATGACTCGATAGTGAACCGCTCCAGCATGGATCAGCACTGTGCTGTTGGAAATGTGCTTCTGACTGGGTTTAGTCATTGATTCTATGGGTATTTTTATTTTTATTATGGAAAAGGAGGCGATAGGACTTTTAACTCCGATGTCCTGGACAAAATTCCAATTTCTGGTTAATTGTGTTCTGAAAAGAGTTGTGGGGCAAGCTCAGGAACACAGAATGAACAAGGGTGGCAGAAGAGAGAGGAAGCAACAGAATCAGGAAATGGGATGAGAAAAATAACCTTTTTTTTAAAAAGAGAAATTTGAGTTTTTTGTTTCCAAAGAATTACAAGATGGGGGGAAGAGTATAAAAATCAATGAAAACATCATGGCAAGGAGGAAAGAGATCAGAGATACAGTGAAATAAAGATAGGACAGAGAAGAAGGGAAAAGGAAAAGAAGGGAATGAAAGCAAAAAAAAAAACACACAAAAAAGCAGCGTACCCACAGTTATAAGGTTAGTATATTTTATTTATTTGTATTTACCTGGCCACAATCTACAGCTTCTTTTCTAAGGAAGAATGAATGTGGAAACACTTTCAAACATAACTCTTGGGGTTTTTTTAAACAATGTTTTTCATTTATGAAATTTTAAAATAATCTGAAACAGTAGGTATGTGCACTTTTAAAAGATTAGCCAGATAACTGTTTCTTTTGCAAATTGTGTTACCCTGTTTCCTTGGACAACTGCACAAAATACAATTGCAAAGGGCATCATTTTACAGCTCAAAAAACAATTGGGAAATCTGCTAATGTATTACCAAATGAGGGCTCAAATACCATTTGAAATCTCATAATTGATTCTAAGTATAAGAACATTGGACCAGATTTTTAAAGGCATTTAGGAACCTAAAGATGCTGCAGATAGCCATGTAGTGGGATTTTCAAAAGTGCCTGGTGATTAGCTCCCATTGATTTCAATAGGAGTTAGGCACTGAGGTATTTTTGAAAAATACCACTAGACGCCTATCTATGTCTTAAGGAACTCAAATATACATATTTGAAAATTTGTCCCTTTATTCTTAACAGATAATCAGATTTCAGTAATCATAACTCTTGAAGACAGAAGTACAAACTCTTTTCCAGTCTTTAACTGAAACCTGGAACCTTTGAAATGTGTGACATTAAAAGTAAACTATTTTAAATCCAATCAGTGCTCAAGGAAGGATGCCCAGCAATGTTCTAATTAAAACTGAAATTCTTAGTGAATGTAGGTAACTGTAACAGTGCCGGACTCACCACAGCAGCGCCTCCTGTTAGTTGGTTAGGGAATTAACTCTTTCAGCAGCATGCCTTCACTAGTGGTGTCTTGCCCTCCGTTACTGTCTCGGTCTCCACCTCCTCACCGTCAGACCCCCGTCACTCCCAGACCATGGCATCCACTTCTGGACACTGCCCTCCAGCTGTGCGCGCTCCACTGGCTCCCCCCCCCCCGCCCCTTTTGGGGGACCGGCAACTTCTGGTTCTGTCACTCTCATCAGTGGCTCACTACAGTCGTCAGTCTAGCCCCTTCCTCCAAGGGCAAACTGCACTCTGGCTTTGCCCCTCTCATCACTGGCAAGTGGGGGGGGAGGGGAGGAAGAGAGGAGGCCCAGGCCCACCCACTATTCTGGGCTGCGACCTAGGGACCCTCTAGCAGCAGCCACTTACTGTCCTCCTCCAACACTCCTCTACTGCCTGCTTCCCTGGGCCATTTCCCCGTAGCCCCAGCACCTTCTCTGACCTTGTGTGTCAGGGCCCCAGTCTGGCAGTCATCAGCCTAGAGCTCTGCTGACCCTGCCAGCCCTGCTCTGTCTTAGGTACTTTTTATTTTTTCTTTTCTTCTCTCTCTTTCTCAGAAAGAGTTCTTCTCCCTTTGCCCTCCAGGGAGAGACTGTGCTCCTCTGGGCTCTTCAGCCTTCTTATAGGACCCAGCCTGGCCCTGATTGGCTGCTTTCAAGCCTCCACTTGATTGGCTCCCAATAAGCCTTCGCAGCCTCTCTGGCTTGCTTTAACCCCTTCCATGCCAGAGTGGGGCAGCTGCCCCCCTACAGTATCAAAAACTGAGAAGAATCTTCATTTATATGGGTCAAATATGAGTGGAGCTCTGCTAAAGGCTGTTAGCTCTGCATTTGATTGTGCAAGCTGAAATGGAAAAAAAATTATAAATGGAAAAACTGAAGCTGAACATGCTGTAATTCTTGCCATATAACTTGCATAGTTGTATTTTCAAAGCATTGTACAAACATTAATTTAATTTAGAGCAAAAATACTGTACAGCTTATAATAAAACAATGACTGCCATTTCTAAGATAACAAGAAATAATTGCCTTTAGTGGGCAATAATATCTTTACTCTGTGGCTTCCTAATGTATTTGTCTACAGATGTGTTTCTTTTTTGTGGTTTAATAGCTGCAAAGGTATCTTGGAAAGTCTGGGTATTCTATAGGAGTGGGATTGTTCGGAGATACAGATTTAGTAGCATTTCTTCTACTTCATTCAGCACAACAGTCTATGACAGTTAGACCAGCTTTAATACAATATACTTCTCTATCTCATTTTATATATATTCTTATGTTCAAAGATTAACTGCACCATGTGCACTCTTCAGAGTTGGCTTTAGCATGGGTTAGTGGATTCCATTTCACCCACAGAAATCATGAAACGAAGGGTGCAAAACATGCAAACATGTACTTCAAACCTGAGTGGTGCTAGGACCCTGTGCGCAAGGTCGAAATGCCTGGAGCAGGGGGCTGGGCCCAGCTCTGCAGATCAATATCCACAGCTGCTGAATGAGTGGAGGGTCTCCAACCTCCCCTCCAGGGTCTCCTCTCCACCCTGGGCTGGGATTAGGGTTGCGGTGCGAGGGCAGAGGACACTATTGCAGGTAGTCAGTGCCCCCTCAGCAGTTTAGTATAGTGCTCCCATTGAATTGGGAGGCTGCATCCATCTCTGGCACTCTTCCAGGGCAGAATGCACCTTTTCTTTCTCAGCCAATGTGCCAGTCACCAAACCAATATGATAGCTGTCTCTGTACATCCTTGAGAAACCTAACCCGAAATTGTTTAACTACACTTCATTAAAGTGGAGTTATATTGTAATTTAGCGAATATCTGGGGTGATAGAGTGTTAGCAAATCTTTGACTCCTTAGCTAAAGTATTTTCATCACTTCCTCTCTCCTTCTAAAATTCCATGTATGAATTGAGCTTGTAAGTTTTCTTTGATTTCGTTCATATACAGTTGCTATATTCAAGGAGCTTACTGTGTGAATCACATTAAAAACTTGTCAATAAAATAATATGTAGCATATCTATATACAGCAGTGAAACTACAGAAATGGTAAAAAAAAAATTTAATATAGGTATATATAATATCCATGTGGCTGAATGAGTGCAGTGTTGGTTGTCTACCTCAGTAAGATGTTTTACTGTTCTACTGAATAGACATATTAGAGTGTATGGACACCTTTCTGGTATGCTCAGTTATTTTGAGTTTTAAATTTAGAAGCACATCCACATACACAAATAGAATGACTCCTAATTGATGCATGGAGCACAATTTTGGGGATGTGAAAGATTCCTTTAGGGTCTAAAATATGATAACATTAGCAATCTTTTTTTCCTTTTGGTTTTAAGGCAGAGAGTGGAAGTGGAAAAAAAGTGAAACAATTACGTTAACTTGTACTTCTGAGGTGAGTGCTGCTAGGTTGATCTCTGGAAGAAACTACAACCCCTGTGTCAATGAGCGTCCAGACTTACTCTGGCATTTGGATTCTGGCTCAGTGGTCTAAAGAGGGGACGACAGGTCTATGGCAGCCTCCGCTCCTCCATAATTTTGCCTAGGCGTATACACTGAAGGGCTTGGCAAGATGGTCACAGGGACCTGAGAGAAGCATAAAAGCCCTGGGGTAGCTACCAAGATTTCCAAGCAGCCCTGCATAGGGGTGGCCTGCTTGCCTCACATGATGGTGGCCCTAGGTCAAACAAGCCTCACCTCATTGTTTACATCCTACCTCAACTGGTTTTATAAACAGAATTGCTTGCTGGAATATTCAGAGTTTGACCCCAGATACAACTTTGACTTGAATTTGGATTTGAGGAAAATGGTGGTGTTGAGTAACAAACTTGAATGTTTTAGAATTGATATTTCAACTCTTTTGGAAACTTGGCTTCATATACAGGCTTCATGAGGGAGAAGGACTACACCATTTACTGCCATGGCAAACCTGAAGAAGAAAGAAAGTATGGTGTAGGTTTTGCTATCAGAAATGAACTTATGTCATTGTGTGAAGCTCCGATTGCAGTGTCCTTACGTATGACACTTCAAGTTAGTTTACAGAAGGGATTCATCAACCTCATCAGTATCTATGCTCCAACTCTTCAGGCTAGTGATGAGGAGAAGGATAGTTTTTACCAACAACTAGAAGAGTTGATTGGCAGGATTCCATGGAAGGAACCCATCCTAGTACTTGGAGACGTCAATGAAAGAGTTGGGTCCAATGCTGAGATGTGACCTGGGATTCTGGGTAGGCATGACATTGGATGTATGAATAACAATGGTCCCCAGAGTTCTTGACTCCGTGCTAGTGAAGGCTTATCAGTGACAAACACCTTCTTTGCTGGTACTATCAGAAGAACATCATCATGGAGACACCAGAGGTCCAAGCACTGGTACCAGCTGGATTTGGTCCTGACAAGATGTACATATTTGAAAGATATCTTACATACACAATCCTTCCAAAGCACAGACCATGATACAGACCACTCTCTTGTCTGCTGAAAGGTGAAATGTCAAGCTAAGAAGATCCACTGTAATAAAACTGCTGTACAATCTCATATTGACTTTCACCAAATCAATGATCTTCTCAAGAAATTGCTTTCTAATGAAGTAGCAAAGACAGCTGGAATGAATGGAACTGCGTCAGATGCATGGGAAGTTCTAAAGACAAGTATGTACAATGCGGCAATCAAGAGTTTTGGAAAGAGTACTAAGAAAAATGTTGACTGGTTCATAGACCATTTGGAGATACTGCTGTCACTCATTGAGAAGAAACATCTCTGATCACCTACAAGTCTACTTCTACTACTGTTCACTGAACAACTTAAGAGACGCTTGTAAGGTTGTTCAAATAGCTTCCAGGAGGTGTGCTCAAGAATTTTGGCTGGGTTTCCGCAATGGTATCCAATAGGCGGCTGATGCAGGTGACAGTAGACAGTTGAATGAGGGCATTAGAAAGGCCATTGGACTGATAAAGAACAAGACAGATGAACTGATAAAGGGAAGCAACTGGAGAAGTGGATTGAGCACTATGGAATGATATACTCAAGGGAGTCTATAGTAGACCTACGTATGTTAGACAAATTGCCTGGGTTTGAAGTTATGACTTCATTGGATGTCAAACCTACACTAGAGGAACTTGAACAAAGCATCAAAAAGAGTCCCAACAACAAAGCTTCAGAATCTGACTGCTTAGCTGCTGAAGTCTACAAATGTGCAAACAAGACTTGCTGCAAAAATTGCATGAGGCATTGCTACTCTGTTGGAAGGAACAAACTGGCAAGATTTTAAGGATGCTTGTTTCATCCAACTCTATAAAAACAAAGGAGACAGAAGTGATTATAATAACCACAGATGTATATCTCTTCTTAACATCCTGGGGGAAATCTTAAACCACATTTTTTATCTAAACTTCAAACTTTTGCTGTGAGAATCTATCCTGAGAGCCAGTGTGGGTTCCTCTTGGGAAAGTCCACGATAGACATGGTCTTCTCTGTAAGACAATTGCAGAAAAAGTGCAGAGATAAGTGTATTCCACTATATGTGGCTTTTATAGATTTAACAAAAGCCTTTGACATGATTAGTCAGTCAGGGATTTACATTGTTCTGAAGAAGCTTGGTTGTCCATCTATATTGCTAAATCTTGTGAAATCATTACACAATGGCATGAAGGCAACTTTAATGTACAAAAACCAACAGTTTTACTTGTTTAACACCAACAATGGAGTGAAGCAAGACTGCATATAGGCTTCTACATTGTGTAATATTTACTTCTCATTCTGGCTTCAACATGCATTCTGTGATGTTCGAGAAAGTGTCTGTCATAGCGCTAGACATGATGGAGGTCTCTTTAACATTGCAAGCTTAAGAGCTAAATGTAGGTGAAGGAGATCATCATAGGGGACCTGTTTCTTGCAGATGATGCAGCCTTTGTGGCTCATAGCATTGATGCCCTACATCAATGCTATTACCAATTTTTCTAATGCATGCAAAATCTTGGGCAAGCAATAAACTTGAAGACTGTTATGCACCAAGGCTCTTCAGAACCAGCTCCAGATATCACCTTGGATAGTATTCATCTAGATGACATTGACCAATTTTGCTACCTTGGCTCTACTATTACCAACAATGTAGATCTTGATGCTGAATTTACTAGTTGAATCGGCAAAACAGCCAGGAACTTTGGTCTTTTGCAAGACAGAGCCTGGAACAATAACAAATTGTCAACTAATGTCTCATAAATACAGATTTTCACTTGTTTTATCTACTCTTTGATATGGCTCAGAAACATGGATGATTTAATGCCAAATATACAAAAAGACTAAACAGTTTTTTCATATCAGATGTTTGCATAAAATTCTTTGAATAAGATGGCAAGACAAGGTTACAAATGTGGAAGTGTTAAATCATGCTGGTATGTCATTCATGGGAATGTTGATTAGTAAGAAAGGATTTAGGTGGTTTGGACTTGTCAAGCGAATGCAGAATCCCGAAGAGTGTGCTGTACTCTGAAGCTCGCGAAGAGTATTGAAAGAGAGGCAGACCACTGCACAGATTTCAGGATGCTTGCAAAGGTGATTTAGTATCCTTTGGGAAAGGAGTGCAGAATGCTTCTCTGGTTGGCGGAGTCAGCTTGTAGGTGGAGCGAGGCATTGCAAGGCGGACTGGATCAAGCTTTGTGATGACCAACATCAGAGGAGGAAAGAATCTGCTGCTCAGATTCAGAGCATTGCTAGTGCATGGGTGTGCCCTACCTCTGGACAGGACTGTCACTCGCGCATTGGACTCAGCAGCCAGAAGTGAAATCATTGGCACAGAACACTAGGCTCTGTAAAAAGCAACGGCGCCATTGACTTCTGGGGAAACAAATGAGTTCTGTTTGAAGAAATGTGTACTACTGTACCAAGTTTGGATATCACTTGAGTGACTCTATAAAGGAGACAGTCAGAGACAAATGATGGAAACTAGAACAAAAAGCAGATTTAAAATTATTCTTATTTATACCACAAAAATGTAAAATAGCCTTGTCCATGTTTTGTAGGAGAATATGCACATGATATTCATAATACTATGTGTGTCTAACAAGACCTCCCGATCACAATAAGAGTGACGGAGTTTGGTCCTTCAGAGTGTAGCAGCAATGAGAGTCAATTTAGGGCCCAGCATCTATCCTGCTGTGAAATTCTGCCTCCAATTAAGTCAATAGGAGTTTTGCCACTGACTTCAGGGGAGCCAGGATTTTATGTTGGATTTTAACAACTTGTCTTTTTTGAAAACTTTTATTTTTTGCTTGCTTTGGGTCTAGTTTCTTCCTCATCCCAGATTATCGAAGATCACCTCTACCTGAAAGGAAATTTATGTATTCCTCTCTTAGACCTAATTAGTAGCTGTAACAGCTTGCAAGCAGAGAAGAATGTAGCAAGTTTCCTTTTAGAAAGCTGATCCTCTCATTAAAAAGCTAGTAAGAGCTATTTATGTTCCCTGCGTAAACTCTTGTTCCCCACTAGAGCTCCCAGCCTCATCTCCTCAATTATCCTAACTACTCATGATCTAAGGAACAAAAGATCAATATAAGGATTTAAATTCTTATACTGAGTCACCTCGCTGGCCTCTACTTTAGATAATGAATTATAGCACCTCCTTTAAAAATGACTTTGTTTACACATCTAAAGATATAGCTACATTATATGTAGCTATTATTTATAAATCAGTATTATAATTTCTAAGTGTTGTGGCACAGGGTAAACTAGGCAGTCCCAAGACTATGTCTATTCTGTACTGAATACTTTATTTCATGCAAAAATGTGTCACAAATGGTATACAAATAGACTGTACCTTTAACATTTGTCAAATGATATTTTACCATAAATAAGTCCCTGTATACGGTAAACAAGCCTTTGTGGGAATGACTCTCTAGACAAAGACCCTATACAGGAAATTACTGCTGGGGAATGCCTCTCTAGGCAAACTCCTGCTAGCTGTCTTCCTGAGAGCCAATACTAAAGCTTTTAAAATTGCAAGCAGGATGCAAGCCGCGGGAAAACAATACCCTCCTACTTTACCCTATTTAGGCCCAGCAAGATTCCTTATAAAATTGGACCCCCTCTAGCCCAAGAACGATCTCTGCTAAAAATGATGGATGGATCATGCTTTATTTGATTTTTACCTCCTCTTAAATATTAAATAGATTTTTAAAATATCTTAAATGAAATACAAATGTTAAAACCACAGTTATTTGGAATCATCAGTTTGTCTAACCAAGTGGGCATAATTTTATTACCCTCATCCAACTCTTTCCCTCTTGCTTTTCACATTCATTTGTCACATCTTGCCTAAAATGAGTATTCAAGCCCTTCAGGTTAAGGATCATGTCTCCCTGTGTTTATACAAAGCAACAGAGAGTCCTGTGGCACCTTTAAGACTAACAGATGTATTGGAGCATAAGCTTTCGTGGGTGAATGCCCACTTCGTCGGATGCATGTAATGGAAATTTCCAGGGGCAGGTATAAATATGCTGGCAAGAATCAGTCTGGAGATAATGAGGTTAGTTCAATCAGGGAGGGTGAGGTCCTCTGCTAGCAGTTGAAGTGTTAGGGAGGAGAAACTGCTTCTGTAGTTGGCTAGCCATTCACAGTCTTTGTTTAATCCTGATCTGATGGTGTCAAATTTGCAAATGAACTGAAGCTCAGCACTTTCTCTTTGGAGTCTGGTCCTGAAGTTTTTTTGCTGTAAAATGGCTACCTTTACATCTGCTATTGTGTGGCCAGGGAGGTTGAAGTGTTCTCCTACAGGTTTTTGTATATTGCCATTCCTGATATCTGACTTGTGTCCATTTATCCTTTTACGTAGTGACTGTCCAGTTTGGCCCATGTACATAGCAGAGGGGCATTGCTGGCACATGATGGCATATATAACATTGGTGGACGTGCAGGTGAATGAACCGGTGATGATGTAGCTGATCTGGTTAGGTCCTGTGATGGTGGTGTTGGTGTAGATATGTGGGCAGAGTTGGCATCGAGGTTTGTTGCATGGATTGGTTCCTGAGTTAGAGTTGTTATGGTGCGGTGCGTGGTTGCTGGTGAGAATATGCTTAAGGTTGGCAGGTTGTCTGTGGGCGAGGACTGGCCTGCCTCCCAAGGTCTGTGAAAGCGAGGGATCATTGTCCAGGATGGGTTGTAGATCACTGATGATGCGTTGGAGAGGTTTAAGCTGAGGACTGTAGGTGATGGCTAGTGGAGTTCTGTTGGTTTCTTTCTTGGGCTTGTCTTGTAGCAGGAGGCTTCTGGGTACATGTCTGGCTCTGTTGATTTGTTTCCTTATTTCCTTGTGCGGGTATTGTAGTTTTGAGAATGCTTGGTGAAGATCTTGTAGGTGTTGATCTCTGTCTGAGGGGTTGGAGCAGATGCGGTTGTATCTCAGTGCTTGGCTGTAGACAATGGATCGTGTGGTGTGTCCGGGGTGGAAGCTGGAGGCCTGAAGGTAGGCATTGCGGTCAGTGGGTTTTTGGTATAGGGTGGTGTTAACGTGGCCATCACTTATTTGTACTGTGGTGTCTAGGAAGTGGACCTCCCGTGTAGATGGGTCCAGGCTGAGGTTGATGGTGGGGTGGAAGCTATTGAAATCGTGGTGGAATTCTTCCAGAGTCTCCTTCCCATGGGTCCAGATGATGAAGATGTCGTCAATGTAGTGTAGGTAGAGAAGGGGCATGAGTGGACGAGAGCTGAGGAAGCGTTGTTCCAGGTCAGCCATAAAAATGTTGGCATATTGTGGGGCCATGCGGGTGCCCATGGCGGTGCCACTGGTCTGGAGGTATATATTGTCACCAAATTTGAAATAGTTGTGTGTGAGGATAAAGTCACAGAGCTCAGCAACAAGTTGTGCTGTGTCATCATCAGGGATACTGTTCCTGACAGCTTGTATTCCATCTGTGTGTGGGATGTTTGTGTAGAGAGCCTCCACATCCATGGTGGCTAGGATGGTGTTTTCTGGGAGATCACCAATGCATTGTAGTTTTCTCAGGAAATCAGTGGTGTCACGGAGATAGCTGGTGGCATAGGGTCTGAGCAGAGAGTCTACATATCCGGATAGTCCTTCAGTGAGAGTGCCAATTCCAGAGACGATGGGGCGTCCAGGATTTCCAGGTTTGTGGATCTTGGGTAGTAGATAGAATAACCCCGGTCGGGGCTCCAAGGGTATGTTGAATTGTTCCTGTGTTAGTGTAGGGAGTGTCCTGAGTAGATGGTGCAGTTTCTTAGTATATTCCTCAGTGGGATCTGAGGAAAGTGGCCTGTAGAATTTGGTATTGGAGAGTTGTCTGGCAGCCTCCATCTGGTAGTCAGACCTGTTCATGATGACAACAGCACCTCCTTTATCAGCCTCTTTGATTATAATGTCAGGGTTGTTTCTGAGGCTGTGGATGGAATTGCATTCTGCACGACTTAGGTTATGAGGCAGGCGATGTTGTTTTTCCACAATTTCTGCCTGTGCACGTCGGTGGAAGCATTCTGTGTATAGGTCCAGACTGTCATTTCGACCCTCAAGAGCAGTTCATGTGGAGTTCTTCTTCCTGTGTTGTTGGTGGGAGGGTATCTGTGTATCAGTGCACTGTTCAGTGTTATCTTGAAAGTATTCTTTGAGTCGGAGGCGGCGAAAGTAGGCTTCCAGATCACCACAGAACTGTATCATGTTCGTGGGGGTACTGGGGTAAAAAGAGAGTCCCTGAGATAGGACAGACTCTTCTGCTGGGTTGAGTGTGTAGCTGGATAAATTGACGATATTGCTGGGTGAGTTAGGGGTACCACTGTTGTGGCCCCATGTGGCAGGTAGGAGTTTAGACAGCTTACGGTCCTTTTTCCTTTGTAGAGAGGTGAAGTGTGTAGTGTAGATCTCCTGTCTTATTTTAGTGAAGTCCATTTGTGTGGCGGGTTGGTTATTAATGAAAGTCTCCAGGTTGGAGAGCTCTTTTTTGATGTTTTCCTGTTTGCTGTATAGGATGCTGATCAGGTGGTTCTTCAGTGTCTTTGATAGTGTATGGCATAATCTCTCACTGTGGTCTGTGCAGTATGTAAATAGCAATGAATTTTTCACCTTCAGTCCATTTGGTATGATATCCATCTGTTTGCATTTAGAAAGGAAGATGATATCTGTCTGTACTTGTGCAAGTTTCTTCATGAGGTTGATAGATTTCCATTCCATACGGATAAATGCAGTGCCTTGCATGGTGTCAAGTATCAGAGGGGTAGCCTTAATGGGACACTGTTGCTGGTTGAGGCTTATATGTATTACCATGATACAAATAAAAAATAAAAATAACTAGCTCTAAAATGCTCAAAATCTGTTAATAATTATTAGTAACAATTATTTCTTTCAGGTGCATCCAAGATGTATTTGGCACTTAACAAACAATGAAACAGGCAAAGTTTCTGTGTTGGGTGTGTGCAGTCTGAAAAGACAAACAGATGAAGAATAGGAGAGAGGCTGTGTGCGCTATATACAAACGAAGAGGTCAAGGTGTTGCTTAGGCATGTCTAGCTGTCATAATTTATTAAACATATCGAGAGAGTGCTATCCTTCAGTTCTGCTTGACTGCTCCAATCTGAAAAATAGATGGGATTATAGAAAATTACCTTGCTATTCAAACATTTAAGAGACTAGGGTTCTTGCAAACTTCTATACGTTTCTACAAGCTCATAAGAACAGAGCAGATTGGCACAGTTGATGTGCACCACTGTATGCTTACAAATACCCATGAAGGGAACCAGTGCCCAGTGGTGTTCACAGTTGGGCTTCCTGATCTACAATTTTAAATTATGTAAACTGTTAGTCTTACTTTTGGGGAAAGAGCAATTCAAAAAATTAATGAGATTCTTAAATTATGCCACATTTGGGGCCAGTCACCTTTAACAAAAACAGCTCAAGTGTTCTTCACTTTAAACCGTGTTGCACATTTCCTGGGAAAAGTGAATCTTTAGAAATGGATGTTTCCACATTCCTGAACTGGCTTGGGATGTGCTGGCTGCCACTTCCCGCAGCCCCCTTTGGCCTGGAACGGCGAACCGCGGCCAGTGGGAGCTGCGATTGGCCATACCTCTGGATGCTGCAGGTAAACAAACCAGCCCAGCCCGCCAGCGGATTTCCCTGACGGGACGCGTGCTAAAGGTTACCGATCCCTGGGCTAGATCTTTGGGTTTGGCCAAGCTATTCTCAGTGCAGGACACAATAGGGGTGTACTGAAATGAGACTCACTGGCGTGGCACCTCCTGCTGGTGCTCCTGGGACTTCAGCCCAGAGCGCTCTCTGCAGGCCAGTGGCTCACCTGCCTCAGGCCCCATGTCCCGCCCGGATCCCGGTGCCCTTTACCTCAGGGTTCTGCCCCTGCTGTACCCCCGCTCTAGATCTCCCCTCCCAGGGGAACCCCAACCCCCTATCCCCACCTTGCCTCAGTGGCTACTGCCAGTCATCACCTAGCCCCCGCTCACTGGGGCAGACTGCTGTCTGTAAACCACTCATCACTGGCAAAGGGGGTTTGGACCAGCTGCCTCTGCCTAACCCCCAGGACCTTTCTTTAGGCCTTGCATAAGGCCTGCAGCCTGGGGGTTTACCAGGCTGGAGCTTCCCAGTTCTCTTGCCCTATTCCTCAGCACTGCTCCGGTTCAGGTACCTTTTTCTCCTAGGCAGCCAGGTCCTTCTCTCTCCACACCTAGAGAGAGACTGACTCAGCCCCTGGCTCACAGCCCTTTTATAGGGCCAGCTGTGGCCTGATTGGGGCATGACCCCAGCTGTGGCTGCTTCCCCAGCCAGCCTAGCCTTTTCTCTCAGGAGCGGGGTAACTGCCCCGCTACAGGGGGTAAAAGCTGTAAATTGCAATCTGACTGAAGGCCCCCAAGAGGCTACTCCACCAGCCAGAAGGTGTAACAGGACTCTGACCACGCCTGTGATATGCCCTCTATTCTGGGAGAAGGGGGATGTTTCCTTATGGCAGGAGGATGCTCAAACAGTTTGTGGCTCACAAACAGCCACAGCCAGGACCACCAGAATTTGGCCCACTTCCTAGTCAAGGCTTATAACCAGGTCTTAAATTGATCTAAAATTTCTATACTCTGGCCAAAACCCATTAATCTCAATAAACAAATAACTAAAATGTGTCTATATTTGGCACCTTGCAAATGCTTCAGTAATAGTATAAATCTTCCTGATTTATAAAAGAAACACTTTCTCCAGTGTTTTTCAGAACCAACAGTTTAAGTAATAAACTCGTCTAGCTGGAGAATCTTGAGTGTATTTTAATGTAGTGCTTAAGAATCAGATTGAAGATTGTTTTAAAGGAATTAAAGATTTTTGTTTTTAAGATTTTTTTGGGTTGTACTCCTGCATAGGAAAATCTTCCAGGACTAACCTTGCATTGCTTAAGCAAGTATACAGATTAAGTTCAGTGAGCGACACAGTTTTCAAATGACTAGCTAACATTTGTGTCCTCTTTATAAAATAGAGGGGAGGAGGAGAAGGAAGGCGCAAACAAATCCATAGCTTTACTACTTTGTTGGCTTCTAGTAGTTGTCAAAAGTAGGAATAAAATACTACTAGGCATAAGTGTAACAATACCTGCTGGTATGGATTTAAAGGGGAAATGCTGGAAGCTTTGACATAATTTAAGGGAAGGTAATATTGAGTCACCAGGTAGGATTTTTTAAGGGATTCAAGTGTACTTCCAACAAGATTGTAAAAGTAGTAGTAATAATCTCTCTTTTTCTTTCTCTGTCTCTCTCAGACACACATTCATATATGACATAGTATTAGTATTTAAATGAAGAGCAGCCAAAAATAGTTTTTCAAAATGTTATTCCATTGTCCTAGTTCCTGCAGAGTACTATTGCTTTGCTGTTTCTGTCTGCCGTACAAAAATCATCTATGAAACAGGAGGTCCAGCTATTGCTACGGAAAGTAAGATTACTGATTAGAACAGAGAACGTAATCAGGTAGATTGAGACTGTGTAGGAAGGAACCATTGCTGTGAGAGGGGAGGGTTTGCAACACACACTGGATGTATATCCGTGGAGAGTACCTCACTATTGTTTAGGACAGCAAAATTGAATGTAACACTCCTGTGGACTTCTAAAAAGATTGTGCCTCTTTTCTGTGCCTGTAAAGATGGACATAGATTATGTGGTTGCATGACCTGCACTTGGCTAGGAGTCTCCCTCCAGGTTTTTTGTACTCGGTAGAATGTGTTAGAGAGAAGTACCAACTGGGAAATCAACAAAAAGCTTTCCTATGAAGGTAGCAAGACTCTGCAGTATTTGAAATGTCTGGTGACTCATCTGGTGAGTAAAAGCTGTGGATAAATACCACAAATATTCAGAAGAATAAACATTAACAATATAATCCCTAAAGATAGCAGTTAGATCAGTTTGCTATCTCTTGGGATATTTTTGAAATACTATATCAGTATTTGTCAACATGCATAGTATTTTGTAGGACTTAGAATAAAGGGATTTCTAAGTTGAAGGCATAACTGTGCTTCTGAAAGCTATCAGTCAATGCAGAACATTGAGAACTAACCTTTAAATGCAGCTTTTGTTTGACGGTTGTGTTTTGCACAACTTTTTTAGGTGCTTCAAAAATGTTGTTTAGATCATATCAGTTATGTGCTAATACAGAGATTGAAAACTTGGAATAGTCATATTTGCACACACTATCTGTGAGTCTCATTAGAATAAAGAATAAATAACTCACTAGGAAATTGATAATGCAGATATGTACATAACAGTGATACCAAAGTTATTACATAAGTATGGCTGACCGAGATTTTACTTTATGCATGTAAATACATTTTGATCTTTCTTTTAAAGGTGAGGCCTTCATAAAAACAGAAAGATGATAAAGTTCACTACAGACAAATTCGGACATGGTCAAATGAGCTACCCTACTTATTATACGGATTTAGCTCAAAAACTGGGCCACTGGGTCAAAACAACCTTGTATTCAGACTAAGATAATCACTTAGATTTAGTCTGCAAAAGATTGATTGTGAAAGTAACTATAGTAACTTCAAATCATTCACTAAATAAATGAAAGCATATTTTAACATATGCGATATAATACAATATTTAACTTTTAAAATGCATACCTGCTTCTGTTTTTTGTATGCTTTCCATAGAATTAATCCTCCCATATGTCTCCTACTAAGAAGGGACGGAGATAAAGTATAGTGTATTTCTGAAGCATAAAGCAATATTAAATTTCATGCATGCAGGAAACATATGAAATCTTTATGGAAGTTATTTTGCAGTGCTTCAAACCTAAAACAAAGTTAGTAAGAGACTTTTCAAAGTGGATTTTGTTTTATCTTCCCAGTTTTCTTCTTATCAAACTTGGAGGTATAAAGTGAAAGTTGCTATAGCTTAAAGATCTATAATAATCCATTATTGCTTACTTTGTAAGCCTCATCCCTAGTGACTGACTAAATTCCATTTCTCATTATTAAAAACCTTTTATTAATCTCTTTTAAAATACTTTTTTAAATTTCTATATTTGTGTTTTATTCATAAGACAGATTTCTCTGGAAACTACAGAGGCCAGTTAATGGTTTATGAGTTCAAGCTGAGCTGAATATAGCTAAGCTCTGTCTTGCTTGACATTTCATCAAAAGCTGTGTTGATTTGCAATGTTTACGGACCTATTTATTGAACCTTCACAGCTTGAACTATGCCACCGAGCTTGTTGACACTGCTGAGTTTCTCTCTCGGTGCTTTTGCAATCTCAGAAGAAAAGTTTAGAGCAAATGTTACAACAAACTTAGCCACATTTGATAAAATATGTGATTATGACAATAAAGTTGATCTCGTTGTCGTTTTCCACAGTAGACTAGAAAGAAATTTGGGTACTTTCATAACCTCTGATCCGAGCAGGTGAGAGCACATTCTTCCCTGACACATTAACTTCCATGTTTGAATGTAGCACTTAATATGGTTAAATTAGCTGATTAAGAGAATAAATTTATTCAAGTTAAGAAACTAATTATTTTATTTTTGTAAATATGTAGACTGATTATTTTACACTATGAAATCTCATGACTACCTGGCATCACTGATAGATCTTAGACTGTGAGGAAGTATAATGAGTAACCAAACAGTAACAAAGTGAATCAGGACGTTTGTAAATATCATAAAAAGTATCATAAAAGTATCCATTCAGGTTCACAACCAAACACAATATGAGCTCATCCATGCTCTGTGATGCTTCTGAACATCTTGTCAGCATGCCTCTTATTTTTAGCAGTTCAAAATAAGCTGTATATTACTATATCATCTACTGCTGTTATGAGAGCAATTCAGCACATTACCATCGTCCCAAACACTGCTCTTAATATAACCTGAACTGAAATAGATGGAGTTATTGTAGTTACCTAGTGTCACTATGAAAGCAAAAGAAAACACATGAGGCTGTTTACTTAAATGAATAAAATGTCCTGTGCAGTCCAAGACAATTAATTTCGCTTCAGTTCCTTTTTACCATCCTCCTTCTATTGTGAAGTAAAATGGCATAGTTGCTCATTCAGCTTTTAGCACCACCTGGGGTACTTTACAGATGGTAATTTTTGAACCTCTACAAAATAATTTAATAATTTGAAAATGTCTTCGTTTAAAAGCTTTTCAATTGACTTGAATAGGCTTTGGATCAGGCCCTTGGCTTTTTTTTTTTTTTTTTTTGGATGCATTTGTTGCCTCTGCGATGAGAATTTTTAAATCTAAGGATGATTTAAAACACAGTTTTGGTTTATTATTTCCTACCTGTTGTTCTGTTGTAAATTCTTTTCCTGTATCAATGATTAGCTTCACTGTGTGTAAGTTTTGTTTCTATGGCACTAGCAGAAGTTTCTGGTCTATTTTTATTTAAATCATGAAAATTTCACGAAGAATAAAGAGAGACACATTGATCCTTGTTTTATTGTCAATGGGCACTGAGCATTAGCAATGTGCATGACTCAGTTCAGTATAGCTAAGTATTTCTTAATTTAGCACACATTAGCCAGGCTATATTTTTTCATCTAACTTAATGCCACTTTCATCTGGTCTGCATAAAGTTTGCTTTTATTAGTTAAGCCACATGAACATAATGAAAAGTCCTGAGATTAAGGATAGTATTGAGGTTCTGAGCAAATTATTTAGATTTCAGCAAAAACATATTTTTACATGTATTTATTTGCCATTTTAAAGGACTTTATTACAATGAATTATAATCTTGTGACATAATTGAAGAGAATAATATAGTTGATCGTATTTGTTGTACTCCACATCATGCAGAACACTTTGGCACCATATCTTGTGGTCTGAGTTTACCATTTGTGCTTTCTTTAAGAGGCTGGTAAGAAATACCATTCAGATTCATTATATTTTAGCATTGGTAACTAGAGGAATTCCCTGTACTGAAACACATTAGAAAGGAATTAACTTTAAACATTCTGGAATAGGTTCCCCATTGCAATCTTTCTTAAATGAAACAAGTTATTTTTACAAATAGCTTGTACTCCATCATCAATTACAGTGGGGCATCCAAAGTGTCTATAACGCACACAAACACAATTTAAGATAAGGATTATATTTCTCTTTCTGCTCATTACAGAGCATCAATCCCTATAGCCAAGTTGTAAGTAGAAATGCAGACACTGAAATCTGGGTGGGAAAATATTTTAAAATGTTATTAAAGCTAATGTTAAAAAAATTATATAATACATAGATTGAGGAAAGAGTGTCTGCACATCTGGGTGTACTGCTTAGATTATCCACAAATATAAAGTTAGTTTTTAAAAGTCATATGATACATAGAGTACATAATCAGCAATAACCCAAATTTAGGTGAATAGATTTAACAATACAGTTTAGATATTAGAATCCGAATACTCAAGTACATCACTCATGAAAAAGTTGTACAGAGATTTGGTTGTGGAAAGCAAAGTATACCAATGAGTGGAGATTGTCCCTCGGTAATTGAGACGTAGGTAGGTGGTCCATTTAGAAAATACAATCCATGAAGAAAGTATTTGTTACTTTTCTGACTGCGCTTCTCATCGGCACTCCAGCTCATCCCTCCTGGTATTGCCGATGTCCAGTGATGTTCTATGTAGACGTCCCTCGACCACCTAATGGCGTCGAGTTGCCAAATCAGCCGAGCGTAGTGCTGACCAATTCCACATTCTCTAAGCACTCGCTCGTTACTGGGGTCCCATGAACCCAAGGCTCCAACGATCAGTGCATGTGTCTGAACCTCGTAACCCTTAGCTCTCAAGGTTTCAGCCAGAGGGGCATATTTCTCTACCTTTCAAGCTCGGGCATTGTGGAAGGCCAGTATATGAGTTGTTACCCTTGAACCAGCTTCTGAGAGGGTTGTAACCAGAAGGTCACATCAGCAGACACCATATATCTATTATTTTATAATTAGAGAAGTAATGGGGGAAATGGAGATCTTCTGTAGAATATTTTCTTTCAAAGGCAGATTCTTTCTGTCCACAAAACAAACACAAACAGCAGAATGTGCTCTTTCCAGGAAGAGGAGTAGGTTGCTCTTCACTTTTATGACTCTTTAATGAAAAAGACAATGCAATTGACAATGGGTCATTCCGAAGCCTTAGAGCCCTTATTGAGTCAGGAGAAAGAAAGAAACTTTCTGAAGTAAAATTTGGTTTTCTTTGAATTAATTAATCACTCTGACACAGTGGTTCCCAAACTTCAACAACCTGTGAACCCCTTTCACTAAAATGTCAAGTCTCGCGAGCCCCCTCCTAAAAATGAATATTTCCAGGGATTTTCTCCTTTACCGGAGTATAAATTATAAAAGCAGTGATCTTGGAAATATAAAATTTGTTTTTATGACATGATTATTACACACTATTTATTATTAATTATTATTTATCATTACAGTATTTTTATTACATTATGAAAATGGCAACACTCTTCCAAGATCTCACTTTCGTAGCTTGTATCACTTTGAATAAGCCTGTTATAAAACAAGGCTCCTATGTTTCATCAAGGAGTATCAGATGTGAAACAGCATGAAGGTATTTAAGAAGCTAACTTGAAGAGTTCCTCCTACACAAGCATTCAGGTCTTGAGCAGTCCAGGCAAACAACGCACGTTACAACAAAGCTTAAACTTGTTCTTCATAATAATTTAAAAGACTATACTAGCTGCCTATTTAATTTTAAAAACAGCAAAAAATATCCACCTCCCTTTCCGTTTCTTATAAGGAGTCTTGAAGTTTAAATCTCCTCAGTGTGATAGATATGCTTGCTTTGATCTGCTTAGCTCTTGGAAGTCCAGGGACTCCAGGCTTCTGGCCCCATGCTGCCCAGGGTCCCTAGGGACAACTCTGTCCACCATTAGGGATTTTTTTCCTGAGAACCCCCTGTAACATTTCGTGAATCCCCAGGGGTTCACGAACCCCAGTTTGGGAACCAATGGTCTATAGGTTTCTTGAGAAACATGGAAGTCAGAACTAATTGTAAGGATTCTGGGAATAGTTTTCATTCTTCCCCCCACCCCCTACCCCCTCCACACACACACATTATGGAGGAACAGGAAAGGAAAAGAAACTCATAAATCATAGCCACAATTTCTGTGACTTTCCTGGAAGAAATGATTATCGGTATGAGGTAACTTTCCAGGACACCAAACTTACAACCACCAAAGCTACAGGCTGAAAGGATGGGGGTGGGATGGAAAGGGGGCATAAATTCTATTTAACAAAATATTTAGAATATAAGCTCTTTTAGTCATGGGTCATTCTTTCTATGTGTGTGTACAGTGTCTAAAAAAGCAGATCTCTAATTCCTTTGGATATTACTGCAAAACACATTAATAGAGGTGCAGATCCAAAACATTGACATTTACTAGTTTAATTCTAGACATTGCTCAAGTAAATGGGCATTATGCATAAAGGAAATGAGGCCATTGCCCAAATATATAAAATGAATGTATAGATAGCAGAATGGCACCACGTGGGGAAGATACCTGTCAATCCCCCTAGTAACCAGATAGCTGAAACCTGGATATTTTTTACTTTTGTTTTGTTTTTTGCTCACCTTCATCTAAATCCTCCTGGGTAAAGTTTGATATGACTGAAATAAAGGCATTTAGAGAAGAAAAGTGTTTAGTTGTACATAACCACAAAAGACTATCCCTGCTTCTATAACAATAATAGATGTGGAATCCCTTCAGGATAGCAGGACGGCAGTATTAACTTTGTCTGAGGAGATCCTTTGTTTTTCGAGAGGTACCTCACATGGGCCAGGCTCTCAGCCTTAGAACTATCCTCCTCCCCAACAACTAAAGAGCTCTTACTAATGTTCTCTAGAGGTATTGTCAATGAAGGAGCTCTACTCTGGAATTTGGCTTTCCCATTGGTGCAGTAGAAATTGTTGATTTTGAGAGCACACTATAAAGTTGATCTGCTTACTCAAGCTTTTGCACTGTGTGGACATTGTCTCCTGAGACACTCTGGTATAATTTATTCCTGGTGGATCTTTTTCATGACTTAGAAAAAAGCACACCTCTCTTGGTGAAGGGGCTAAGAATTCATTCATTGTCATGACAAATTATCAGAATCCTGGCAAAGGTAGGTAGGAATAGTGGCAGGAGCCAGGAACTGAAGCCAAGGGTCAAAGCCTGAGACAGAGTCAGGAATTGGGCCAAGGGTAAACAGGAGGTGTCAGTCAGTGTTGGAGTTCTGGGGGTCAATCAGGAGTCAGACTATAAGTCAGAGCTAAGGTCAATACCGGGAATTCAGAAGCAGAGAAGTAGGCTAGTCATGGCAGCTAGCTAGAGATCTGCATTGTTACCTGGGCATTGCCTGATATGCTCCATAGGTGTATATAGGATCAAGGAGACAATCAGGGATTACTAAAATGGGACTTCCTTTGGTGTGCAATGTCAGCAGCTTGTGAGTCACAGGGAGTGGCTAGATTACAGCTGCAGCCAGGTGGCAGTGTGAGGCTCTTGATTGTCTAATAGTCTTGCAGGCCTGGGTTCAAGTCCTATCTGTCCTTATATCATCTCTCCCCTAGGGACGCTGCCTACCTGGCTGGATTTGTCTGAATGGGGTTCATGGAAGGCTGCCACAAGGTTGGGTGCACAGACCTGGGATGTCAGCTCCCAGGATCATTCCTTGAGGTTATAGCCTTTCATATCAATGAAAGGCTGAGGGAGCAATGTTTCATTTTAGAGGCCAGTATATTGTAGACTGTGTATTTGTCATGAACCTGGTCTTGCACTGCAGGGGAGGCAGTTGTATTCAGTGCACACAGGGGCTGTTGATATGTGGCTTCAGTAGAGATGCATGAAACACTGGGTGGACCCTTCTAGAATCTGGGTAGTCAGAGCCAAATGGTGACCCGGTTTGCGACGGGGCTGGTCCGTATGAGGTGTTGTGCTGAAAGACACACCGTCTTTCCCACAGCAAATGCCAGGCCTTCCCAATGCTGAAGGTCAGCATGTCACTTGTAGTCCTTCTTTACATTCTCAAGATGTGTTTTAAGCTCCTACTGGACCTCATGGATCTGCCAGACCCAGCTGGTAGCTGCAGGGTACATAGAGGTGAAGTTTATATAGAAAGGACTCTGCCTAGTGAAGAATACTGTGAGCATTGTTGGCAAACTCTGCTTGGTGCAAGAGGGCTGACAGGTCATTTTGATGATAATTCGTAAAGCATCACAGGAATTGCTCCAAAATCTGATTTACTCTGACTGGTCATCAGCCTGGGGATGGTAAGTGGAGGACTTTGATTTGATTTGAGGACTTCAGTAACTCAGCCAGAGGTTAGGGGTCTATTACAGCAGTGGGTGGGTGAGGTTCTGTGGCCTGCAATGTGCAGAAGGTCAGACTAGATGATCACGATGGTCCCTTCTGACCTTAAAGACTATATATCTGTGAGACTTATGAGCATGGACCAGAAGCAACCATAGAGTTTTCTGCCAAAACTGTGACACAGATTCTGGTTCTCAGTCAGACAATCCATTTGGGGGAGTCCACAGAGACAGCTGACATGTTCCACCAGAAGCTGAGCCATTTCCTCTGCAGAGGGCAGATGCATGATTGGAAGGAAGTGGCCATTTTATTTAGTTAGTCTACCACCATGAAGATGACTGCCTGTCAGACACAGGAAAATCGACTATAAAATCAAGGATAATAGCCGCCCAGTATTCAGATGGGGTTTCTGAAGGCGTTAGGGTGCAAGCACATAGCTCATAGTAGTGGACCGTTATGCATGTCCAGGGTCACCAGAAGGAGCAGGCAACAAGTGATAAGTCTTGATGTAGCCGAAGTGGCCCACTAGCAGAGCCTCATCACCTCCTGTTGGGGTTGTCCACATGGAATGTATAAGCAGGCCTTGATGTAGAGAAAGCCATCTCAGATCTGGTGTTGTCCCTTACTTTTTGCCTCAAGGTCCCTGGGAAAGGGCTCCTCCTTCCTAGCTGAACAGATTTGAAGCAGGTGGTCTTGAGGAATGGCAGTATCCATGAAATTATGTGACTTGAGTACATATGATGGCTCCTCACAGGAGTGGTCATGATTGGGCAAGTATTCCCCTTGTTCCAAGACAGGGCAATGACTGCCTTGTTCTGGCCTCCTGGGTGATAGGTGTTGGTAAGCATGTGAAGAACAGGAGCCATTGGAGCTGTCGTTGGTTCAGCACCTTTGACCTATGGAGATATTACAAGTTTTTATGGTCTGTGGGCACTTGTTTCAGGTATCGGGCACCTTTGAGCTGTTGGTGCCACCATTCCTTGGATACAGCTTTGATGGAAGCTTCTTATTCTGTTGGTGTGAGTTTCTGGGAGTAATAAGTACATGGGAGTAAGTGCTGTTAGGGATCCACACCTTTGGGAAAATATTGTGCTGATTGATATGTTAGATGATTCAGTCTTGACAACAAAGGCTCAAGTTGGGTCAGGATGGATGAGGAGTGGAACACTGGTGAAGGCATATTTAGTTGGTTGAATGCCCTTTGAGCCTCTGGAGACCAGGTGAAGGAGGTGTGTCTGGAGAGGAGCACTGTCAATGGGGCTAATCAGTCCAAAAACCCAGGAAAGAAGTACCTATAAAAATTGGCAAACCCTAGAAAGAATAACTCTCCTTGATATTCTTGGGGACTGCTCAGGCCTGAACATTGTTCACCTTCCTGAGGTCCATTCAAAGTCCTTCAAGGGACAAGACATAACCTAAGGACTGCTGATCAAAGCTGCACTTCTCAAGCTTTGCACATAGGCCATGTCATTCGAGCTGATCTAGGATTGACCAGACATGTCAAGTGTGCTGTTCAGGGCTCACCAAGAAGAGAATATCATTGCGATAGACTCTAACGTATTGGCCTAGGATGTCCTGAAATACCTCATTCATGAAGTGATGGAATATTATTGGGGTGTTTGTAAGACCAAATGCCATTAACAAGTATTCATAGTGGCATGCTGGGTTCAAATGACCGTTTTCCAGTCATCCTCTGCATAAATCCCCATCAGGCTGCATGTTCCTCTCAGATTAAGCTTGGTAAACACCTGGGCTGATTGTATGCAATCCAACAATTCCAGAATTAGTGGGAGAGGTTATTAGTTTCTGATGGTTACCTTGTTGTGGGCCGAGTAATCCACGCACCAGCACTGGGTCCCATCTTTCTTTTTAATGGAAAAAAACAACACTGGCAAAGGAGGTGGAGAGACTGATAAATCTCTTGGCCAGCTGCTCCTGGAGATAGGCTTGCAGAGCAGCCAGTTCTGGCTCAGGCATGGCATAGATGCTCCTGAAAGGTATCTTGGCTCCAGGCTGCAGCTCAATTGGACAATCATAGTCACAGTATGATGGTAGGACATTCATAATGTTCTTCTCAAAAACATCTGTGTGTAGTCATGGTACTTTGAGGGAAGACTAGGAGTCTGCTATGGACCAGCTTGGCCACAGCCTGGACCTGAGGACTACTCAGTGGCAACCTGGACTCAGGCTGGAGGGATGCATCTTGAAGCTGGGATTGTCTGGTGGTGGGCACAGGAAAACATACTGACAGACTTCAAAGCAGAAATTGACTTTCTGCTTATGCCAAAGGACATAATTCCTTTCATAAGGCCAGCGACAAGATGCTGAGAATGATGGGGAAGTGTGACACAGGAATTGCTCTGAACTATAGGATTTCCTCATGCTCCTGAGTAACAATGTCCAGGGATGCCATTTCCACTCTTACTGGGCTTGAGGATAGGAGCGAGTCTTCTAAAGTCAAGGGTCATTTTTTGCTGCACTGAGATGCCCAAGGCTTGTTCTGTTTTGGCATCTATAAAGTTATCCACAGCCCCAGAGTCCGTGAGTGCCCACTATGGGGGTATTTGTTGGGGTTTTCCTGGGATGTGCAGGCAAACCTGGACTTGCAAGTGCGGTGAGAACTCGCTGTGCCTTGGACATGCTTTGGTAAGAAGTGGGGAGGAGTCAGCAGGGTGGATACCCAGGGCTTGCCTTATCAGTCCCCTTTACTGGGCTTGGGCTTGGTCATTTTACAACTTTTTCTGTGCGAGAGCAAGAGTGTGGCCAGATTCTCCACAGTAGAAACACAAGCCATGGTGTCAGTGGCACTTCCTCTGCTTGGGAGTCAGGGGACGATGGGCTGTGTTGATTTGCCTGGGTTCTGGGACTGGGCTAGAAATGGGTCCTGGGGGATATTGGCTAGATGGCAGCACAGCCCCTCTTCCTTTCTTTTCTTCACTCATGCAGCCTATTGTCAATAGCGATGGTGAGGTCGACAAAGACATCTACGTTGATCAGGGTTTATATGCAAGCTAGCTCATCTTTGATCTCTTCACATAATCCGCAATGGAAATGGTAGAGCCAGGCTGCTTCATTCCACTGTGTATTAGAGCTGAGTTGCCTAAAGTGGGTGGCGTAGGAGGTGGCTGATCCCTGCTCTTGCCATAATTCTTGCAGGGCTGTTTTGACCAAGCTAGCGCAGTGAGCATTGTTGAAAATAAAGGAAAAGACCTGGAGGAACTGTCCCAGTTTGATAGTATCAGGCTCTGTCATTCTAATAGGGGCAAAGCCCAATCCAGCACCTCTCCCTTCAGGAGTTTAATTATGAATTCTGCTTTGGCCGGGTCAGTGGGGTAGAACTGGAAGTGGAGCAGGAACAGCAGGTAATGTTGGCTGATGATAGCCCTAAATTTTTGGCGGTCTCAGTTGAAACACTTTGGGAGGTGAAGTGTTGGACTGGGGTCCAGGTGTGCATGTTTGGACACCGTTCTCATCCTGCAACTGGGAAGCCTGCTTTCACAGTATCTGTTTCTCAGTATCATACTGTGCCATTTGGGCCCATAGTGTGGCGTTTTCATTGTGTAGTCAGGTGGCCTGCACCCACAGGAACTGCTTGTCAGATGAGAGCTGCATCACCTACGTTTGCAATGTGAGAAGTTCCTCCTCGGGGCTGTCAACCCATTCAGGTATGTCTAGTACCCTTTGGGAGATGGTGAGTAGTGGGTGGCCCAATGCCTCTATGTCCTCACAGCGGCCATCTTCTCCACACATTAGGGGGTCCAGGCAAACTGTCAGGATCCTGTACAAAGATAGACAGGAGCCTGAGAGCCAAGAACCAAACTCATACTTCAGAGCTGGAATTGGAGTCAAGTGTCAAGATGAGGTTCAAAGTTAGAGTCAGGAGTCAAGCCAAGAGTCAGACACAGTCAGGAATCAGGCTGAGGGTCAATACTAGGTATCAGGGTCTGTTTTGGGCTTCTGGCACTTGACTGTGAGTCAGAATCCAAATCAGAGCTGAGGTCAGTACATGGAGTTTAGAAGCAGTGTGGTTGTGGCAGCTAGCTAGGGATAAGCATTGTTGCCTGGGCATTTTCTGGTACACCCCATAGGCATATACAGGATCTAGGAGCCAATCAGGGATCTCTAAGTCAACTGTCAGTTGGATCACTAGAGGTGGGACTTTCCATCGTGTTCAAACTCTGCACAAACCAGATTATGGGTCAGAGGGGATGGGCACATTAGAGCTGCTTCTGTATGCCAGTATGGGGATGCTTGTTGTCTGGTAGCTCTACAGACCAGCGTTCAAGTCCCACTGATCCTTACACTAATGTATTTATGTCAACAGTAGAAAGGAAAACCTTGGTAACTGTGACTTGATCAAAAGCTTCAACACTGGTCTCTCATGACCAGGAAAAGATCCGTGGTTTGAGTGTCTGTTCTCCTAAATGAACATATCTACATTGACTCAAGTAATCTGTTTTGATGACTAGATTTCCTGCTAGGTGAATCACATTTGATTTACTGTTTTTTTCTGTATTCAGAATTCTCTGTTTTTGAGGACCATTATATTCCTAATTCACCCCTGTTTGTTAAAATATGTTATTACTTCAGTATCATCTAAGAACTCTGACTGTGATATCATGAGAGGATTTTTTCAGGCCTAACTGGAAGTTGAAGATAATACAGAAATTTCAGAAGATTAGCTTTCTTTTCTCCTACCAGGATCATGTCTCCTGTACTGATTTGGCTGGAAGATGAGTCTGTTTAGTTTAACAGACTAATCTCTTGTTATCCAGGCATGCTCTTGTAATTGGATTCCTCTTGATGAAGTGTCCACCGCATCAGAAATGTCTTTACTCATTAGTGAATTACTGACCCTTTAATTGAAAACTCCCTACTCTGTTTCCACTTAGCTTCCAAACATGTCATTAGAGGACTGGGATGAAAGGAAGCCTAAGAAACAATATTTTAGCAAGATGTCATACGATCGGTAATGGATGTATTTGTAATAGTGATATTCTTTGAAAATTTAAATTTCTTTTAATGGCTGAATTCTTTCTGAAGTGCCTATGACTAGACTTGCACCATTTGGTCCTAATTTCAATCTTAATTACATCCGTGTAAATCAGGAGGAGTAACTCCAGTTGAAAGCAACCTCCTCCTGCCATCATCATTAGAAATTTTGAAAATGTTGAAGGAACACCAGTTGCAGGGAACAGTGAACATCATTTGTGCTGGCTGATGCCCTGGATGGGGCAATTAGAGCCAAAGCTCTGCCTATACCCAGCCCGTCTTTTCCCACGTGCATGAGGGGAGAAGTACCAGGCCCATTTTCATTTGCTTGCATGGCACGCTTGAGTGATTAAACATTTCTGAAAGATTTTTATAGATTAAAATTATGGTGTTCTGAAGACATACCATACAAAGACCCTTAAGGCAAGCATGTTAGTATACAACAAACCCATTGTGGGACTGCGTAAACAAGTCTGTATAAAGTAAAAATCACCCTGAATCATCTCCAATAATCGTATGCAAACTTTTTATGTTAGAACATGTTTTATTAATTCTTCTTCTTTTCATTTATCATTGATTTTGGGTGCCTTTGAAATTCTGAGTTCCAGACAAATTTTGAAGCAGAGGTGCTACGACATTAGAAGATAGGATAAAAAGCTGAAACAGTCTCTTCAAGTTCTGTGGTTGTCCATTGCTGCTAATTTGCTCAATTAGTAAAATATGGTTAAAAATGCACATTATTTTATTCTCTTTTTATAGCAGACATAATGCAAATCAGTATTATATAACTGATCAATATTTTCTATTATTTTTCCATTTTGCATTTAAATATTGTCTCTGAGCATGGGCTTTATGCCAAGTTGCAGTTACAGTCTCACTTAAGTTCCAATAATATATGCATCAGTATTTCCAATAATAAATATTTTAAAACTGTTTTATACTCATAAAAATTAAACTGATCTCCCCCCCCCCCCAAAAAAAAGGAATGGACAGAAGAAATAATCTCTTAAGTACACCCCTTTAAAACCGTTTTAAAATATTTTAAGCTGTTTCAAAAAATGTCGAACCTATTTTACCTTGTTTTATACAACTTGTCTAGAAGTTCACTTTCAGCTTCTTTCAAGTATTTTGGTGTTAGGATACTTTTCCAGCCCCAATTTCCAAATAATATAGTACTTTGGAAGTTGGGGAATTTACTACTTTGGCTTAGTATATAGTGTGCAGGTACTGACGAAAAGAGCCGTTCTCCTTTAATAGGATCATGTTAATGGCTTAGTTCTCATTGAAACCTGCAGTGGGTAGGAAACATTGTTTAAAATAAAATAACTTAATCTTTTGCATGGGTTAGTATTATTATTTACTTGGGTTATGGCAGCACCTATGGGCCCCAATGGAGATTGGAACCCCACTGTGCTCGACCCTGTACAAACATTTTTATATTTGAAAGGATGTTGCATGGTTCAGCACAGCAGCACATGGAATCAAATCTGTTACCAAGTGCTGTCCGGGCATCATCTTTTAATTTTTGTTTCTAGCAGCTTGTCCCTAGTCTGCTTAATTGCATTATAATGGTTTTATGTAGTACCATATGCTAAAGGATAACATTTTCTTTCCTGGACAGACATTCATTTTGTTTTAGGCTTGGAATACCTGTTTTGGAACTGTTCTTGTGTTAACCAATGCCACAGACAAACCACAGGTACTAAAACTTTGAGAATTAAAAAAAAAAAAATAGAAAGGAAGCTTCTGTGTCGTCTTTAAATTCTTGAGAATCAGAAATGCACAAAGTACATTATATGTTTAAATATTGGAATTTAATTAGCACCTTCATTCAGAAATAGAGTTTAGCTTCAACAGCTAAATTAATGGTTACATGTTTTTTCTTACCATTGGTTGCTATAGCACACTAGTTTATTTCTTTTCTATTCAATTGTCTTGCTTTAGTAAGTTGCTTTTGATAAATGAGTATCATGCATAACTGAAGCTATGTAACAGACTAATTTGTTATGTTGAATGGAATAAAGTTTTATGAGAAGGAAACAGTCTGTCTTTATGGCTAATTGTAGGGACAATCATATCTCATGAAGACTGTGATAAGATTATCATGTGAGCATCCTCAGCCATCCTTGCCAGAATCGTATTTAAAAAAAAAAAAAAAACCTCAAAGGTGGGAGTGCTGCTGCACTTCCAATTACAATGCAGATTTATTATTATTGAATAAGATTACTTCCTTGCACATGTGGTTTTCTTGTAAATGCCTTTTTTGGGAACAGAGCGACGTAATAACTACTTACTAAATAGCTTAATAGAATTTCTGAATTTGAAGATGAAAAATGGATTTCTAGTTTAATGGGAAAGAAGACTTGCAGTTATAGCTGCATTATTTAAGTAGGTAGGAGAAAATTCTTCTTAATTTAAAACTCATTATATATATTAGGCAAAGTATAATTTATTGGAGTTTATTTTGCTGTCTTTTTGCTTAAATAATGCACTGAAATAATTCAGAATTCAGAACTTGACAGGTATCAGAATGACTTCTTGCTCTGCATCTGGGGACAGCTGTCCATTGTGGGACCAGCAACATCACTCTGATCAGAGTGAGTGCTGGAAGGAAGGCTAATCCAAGAAAAAAAATTAACGAGGGAGTGAGACACAGAGGGCAGTGAGGGAGTTGGGAAAATGACTCGGCCCTTGAGCATGACAGAAAGATGAGTTGTCCTATTTAGAAAACTAGTTGGATAGTCAGAGAAGCCCAATCCCAAAGGCAGTACAGTTCAAATGAAAGCTTTGAAGAGCTCTGCATCAAAAGGAAAGCTTTGCCCAGGGAAGTAAAGGATGCACCAGAACAAGTCACTGCCAGTGACTGTATCAGTCTTCTTGCAATCAAGTCCTGCTCAGCTGTGAGTGAGTGTTCTTGTGTCTGTCTGATTCCCAGATGCTGCTTTCTGTTCAGAGAGAAAGACAGACAGGATCTCTATCAATTCCTCTGGGAAACCTTTGGTGTCTGTAGGTCATTAGATTAGCAAGATGTTCAGGCTAGTCTTGTCTTGGGATTCACAAATTTAAGTTTCAATCGAGCTTTTCCTGCATTTGAGTTTGGTAGGGAACAGAATAGGCATTCTGACTCCTGAGTTGTCATCCCTTGGACTCGATCTGTGGTGAACAGACCATTCTGGAAGGCAAGGTAAACTAGTGTAGGCCTTTGGTGACAATCATACCAGGTTCTATGATGCTGACCAAGTCAGATGAGTCGGCAAAAAAACTGAATGGTAAAATGCTTATTGACTCTGCATTGATCAGCATGTCGGCTTTTGTGTCCTTGTGAGGTAGCTGTTTGCAGCATGTTGGATGCAGCTGTCTGGTGATCTTTGCAGGCAATGGCTGGTGTTTCCTCTGTCTATTTAATACTGTTAATGACTTGTGTGGAGTAGCAATTCAGATGGGTATTTGTCCTTTTTGACCATAGTGGTGCATCAAATGCCAAGAGAGCAACAAGACTGCTCAAACCCAAAAGGGACTGAGTAAAATGATCGGTTGGTGATGATCTTGACCATGCCCTTAGCATTCCTAGAGGATGCTAAGTGCATCCTCGACATGCTAAGGGACTATTCTCTGAGAAGGGGCAATACTTCTCTTCAGAGTAGTGCAAAATGAGTTTTCAAATGGGCATTGTTTTAAAAAAATGTAGGTCAAGAAGTAGTGAGCGAAGTAACCTGAGGTGGTGATGGTACATTGCAGTGAAAGAGAGGCCCCTCTCTTTGTCATGGGGCAAGGAGTGAGAATAAGGAGTACTTTGCATGTCAGGGCATCACTGCTGAGCCCCCAATATCACCCCCTTTCATTTGTGCTCTGGGAGCTAGGGGAAAAAGGCATTTGTAGGCTATGACAAATTATCTTCTTAGAGAGGCTGACAAACACACACACACAGAATCCCAGGTTTGGAGAGGTTATGATGATAATTGCTAGGTATTGTTTCCAAAATGAAGCACTCTACATATTCTCCCCTCAGATGATGAAAGCATCATAGATACTTAGGGTGTATTTCAATCTATATGTAGTCCAGAGACCTGCATATATTCTGTGCCTTGATCTCTGCAGAGTAGTATTTCTAAATTTCTATAATTGACTGTTTCATAATATTGATATCTTGAGTTACATTTAGTTTTAAGAGGGAAAAAATACCTTGCATAGAATACTTCTGTTAATGCTTTCAAAGTATTTTCTGTAGATACCTCTTTTAAGCTACTTTTGTGATGAGATTGCCTAAACAGGAATGGCAGGAATTGGTCCTAAATACAGATTTCTACAGACCTATGTAAAAGAGCGTATGCATTTCTCCTCAGAAGTACTGTACCTAGAGGTGACCCTACATGCTCTAAGAGGCTGACGCAAAAGCCCATTGATGTGAAGAGAGAGACTGCTGTTGACTTCAGTGGGCTTTGGATCAGGACCTACAGGCTTTTTGTACATCCATTTCACACCAATAAGGAGAGAGAACATATATCATATACATTCATAACTCAGCCCTGTCTTACTATCTCCTCTCTTCCTTATCTCTACACTACAGGAGAACATTAAAAAGGGTTATGCTCCTTTGCTGGACTATTTATTCTACTGAAGGTCTTATTGACAAGTATTTAAATACATATAATCCCATTAATAACATACCATTTGACTTTTATATGTCATAAAATGGTAGTGACTTACCTCTCAGATGTGATATATTTGCATAAAGAGAGAAACATTTTCATACTGGAGCTGTATCCATCTGCATTATTAATATTAGAAGAACTCCCATTACAAGTGACAATTTTAATGCTTGAGAAAATCAGTATTAATTTACACATGTTCTTGACATCTTGTTGTATTTTGTGTTCTCTGTCTGCAGCAGTTTATTTCCTTACATCATCATGATTAGTGAATTATTTTTCTGTCATGTACTCTCCTTTGTTGTGCCTTCCCATGGTTTGATGAGATGCTCCTGTGCCACTGTAATTAGCATGTGATAGCTATAAATTGTGTGATTTTTTTGAAAACATGACTTTTTTAATTTTATAGGTAGTCCATTTGAATATATTGCATGTAACAATGTGTAGGAAGTTTTATTATACACCTCTACCCCGATATAATGCAACCCGACATAACACGAATTCAGATATAACACGTAAAGCAGCGCTCCGGGGGGGGTGGGGCTGCGCATTCTGGCGGATCAAAGCAAGTTTGATATAACGCGGTTTCACCTATAACGCGGTGAGATTTTTTGGCTCCCGAGGACAGCGTTATATTGAGGTAGAGGTGTACTATTATTCTGACTCCTTGTCTACTGGAGTGCCACAAAACTAGTGTCTGAACATTGCTAAAGTTGATATGGTCTTACTCCAAAGCATTCCTTCTCTAGATAGGACAAGAGATTAATGCCGTTAAATACTTCAGTGCAGATTCTAAATGGGCCTTGACAGTTCACCTATCTCTACCATTTGCCAGTATAATTTTAATGCATACTTTAATATTTCCAACTTTTAATTTCCTTTGTTAATTGAGAAGAAAAACTATGATATGGCCTGTTTGACAGGTAAGAATCATTATCTGCTGTGAGAATTGGTAGTTGTCCAGAGAGAAGTAGGTTAGTGATATACATATACATACAAAGATCTTACCCACAAAGCTTACCTTACTCATTGCAGTGTTTCCCTATCCTTCTCCCTTGATAGAACATTTGAAGGTTGATTTACACCAAAGACCAGGTATGTTACAGAGTTACATAGAGAATTTGTACACATTCAATTTCTTTTAAACTGTTGAAGGTGTTGAAGAGATGATCAAGACTTAACTTAATAAACACACACACACACACACACACACACTCACACTTCACAGTGGAACTTATAGTTATTTGTTTACTTTTTTTCTAGATGTGTATAATTTTTTTTATTGCTTGATTGTAGGTTGCAGGTTTATGTAAGTGCCTTTATTCTTTTATCTGGGGGAGGTGGGGTTGTTGTTTTTTCCCATGCACTACACACAACGTAGACTATATAATAATATATGTTCATTATATCATTATTACTAGAGCTGGTCAAATTTTTTTGAATTTGAAAACTTGAAAGAAAAAAAAAGGGAAAATGAGCATTTTTCAACCAGCTCTAATTACTGCTTTCCTGTAGCTTAAAATAACTAAATTTAGATAACTTTAAAGTAAAAGTCAAGAAAAAGAGAATCCAATGGGAAATTCTTTTTGAATAGCACCTGAGTTAGGAGCCCAAGTCCCATTTGCAAAAGGGACTTAGGAGACTGAGGGATTGTCTGTGCAGGGCAGCAGCAGGGTCTACATGGGCCAGTTGGTGCACAACACATTGGTGCACTTTAGTGCCCTCTAGTGTACAACGCTGTACTGTGTAGAAAAGACAACAGGACTTAGGCTACTATGTGTGTAAGTCCTTTTTGAAAACAGAAGTTTTGAAACATTTATCCCAGACCAGTAGTTGAAAGGACGAAAAAATATTATGCAGATGTGACTCTATTCTGACTTCTCAGTAACTGTATTTGTATAATAACATAGCCACATTGAGTTGCTGGGGGATATTATAGTTGTGGATCATGTCTGAAAGGACATGGAATTTCAGTGGTGTTTTAGAGACAGTCCACTACATCACTGTGGGCAGACACAAACCATTACACACATTGTTGAGGACTGCAACTTCCTGGAGGTCTTTGTGTCTTGAACATTGTTGATAAGAATGCTGTGGCTTGGCTTGACCAGAATACATATAGTAAATAAATGTCTGAAAGCACATTTTTTTTAGGTATAGTATAATACTTCTCTGAGTGACAAAATACAACACGGATATCGTTTTCAAGTAGGAAAGCAGAACAACTATGTACAATTATGATGCTATATATTAAGGGAAACAATTTGTATTTATGGGGCCAATGTTTTGTTTTGCTCTAAATCAGGCTGTTGGTTTGATGTATTGCTAAATACTTACTCCGTGCCTAACAGCACCTGCTGTGTTATTTATCATCTAGGGTGTAATGATACTTGTGCCTCGGGGGATGACGAGTTTACGAGCAGCTGAATTGCTGTGATACCGCGTGGGTGTAATTCATAAAATTCCGTGTGAAAAAGCCAAAAATATTGATCCTGGTGATATTTAGGGTTGCCAACCCTCCAGGATTGGCCTGGAGTCTACAGGAATTAAAGATTAATCTTTAACTAAAGATTATGTCATGTGTTGAAATTGCCAGGAATACATCCAACCAAAACTGGCAACCCTAGTGATATTCTAAACAAAAAGAGCTCTCAGCCATACTTGTAGCCCTTTCTATCACTTTACACTGAGTCAACAGACATTCTAGGCTTCAGAGTGATGTTTGGAGTTATTGTGAGTGCTGGTTGTGTTGTTGTGTGGGTGGTTTTTTGTTCTGCTGGGAGATTTGTGTTGATTTGTGTCCATGGCAAGTGAGGGGGGTGTGTATTTGGGGTTCTTGTGTGTGCAGGTTGTGTTGTTGTGTGGGTAGTTTTTGCTAGGAGATTTGTGTTGATTTGTGCAAGCTGCAGTTGGATGCATGGTGGATATGGCAGATGGGCCAAGTAATCCACCATCCACAAGTCTCCCTCATAAAACCAATGAAATTCCTGCACAAATTAGCTATATAGTCAGGGTGGTGATTGGCTGAGTTACTTCTGATCTCACAGTGGTCTAGGACTCTTGGCAGTTGCAATTACACTCAGGTATAATTCATAAAGTCAAAAGAGCTGAGAACTTCGGATGGTAACAGACAGCAAATCTCAGTGATGGTTCATCTTGGTGATATTCTGAACAACAAAGAGCTCTCAGCCATGCTTGTGGCTGTTTCCATTGCTCTACTCTGACTCTACAGACTTAATAGCCTTCAGAGTGACAGGGTGACATGCCTGGAATCTTATTATATAGACCACCAGTGAAAGATTGACCCATATATGTGCAAATATCAGATGCTAGCTTGATATCCCATTGAATCCCACAGCTGGGTAAATTGATCTGGATCTGCAACTGGAAATATGTGACTGTTCTATAAATCTGACACCAAGGGCATCACAGTACCAGAGTATCTCAGCCCTAGAAAATGTGTGAATGCTCCTCCCTTCCTGAGATTTTCCATAGCTGTCAGGTTCTCCCAAAATCAGTGTTACTCTGCCTGTTTCCTTCTGAAATGGAATGAACCTCTAAAAAAACCATGCACACACAAAAAGCGCACACACTAGACAGCCTAAGAGTTATCTACAATTACAAGTTGATGATGTATTGAACTTATTTATACATAGGGAGCTGAGACATAAATGTCAAAAACTGGTAAATGTTGCATTTAAGGACTCTTAGGGTACGTCTACATTGGAGTTGGGAGGTATGATTCCCGGTGCAGATATACTCACTAGCTCAGCTCGAGCTAACATGCTAAAAAAAATAGTAGTGTGGGTGTTGCAGCATGTGTAGCAGCATGAGCTAACCACCCAAGTCTAAGACCACTTGACCTCTTGGGTCCACACTCTGATGGCTAGCCTGAGCTGCTGCCCGTGCTGAAGTGTCCACACTGATAATTTTTGTGAGGTAGCTTGAGCTGAGCTAGCATGAGTCTGTCTATCTGCACTGGGAATCGAACCTTCCCCGGCCGTGTAGACATACTCTAAGCAGATTAAGACAATTTGTGTGGCATCTACAGATTAGAAGCGATTTTATATTTCTTGTAGTGGGAGATGCTCTTTCTTTTTAAATGTATTGATTGATTGATTTTTCTTCCAGATTTTATTTTCAGAGACAAATTTCTTTCATCTGAACAATTCACTCATGCTAAGAAAATATATGGAAAAATGGTTATCCTGAATATCCATGGCTTCAGGATTTCCACCCAGTGAGTCTGGACATTTATCAGTTTATCTAAATGAGGGTTTAAGGCCAGATTTTTTAAAGGTATTTAGGTGTTGCTCTGTTCAGCACAGAAATGCCTAAGGGCACAAACAGAGTTAGGTGCCAAAGTCCAATGTTTGGGTGCCACGGACATTCACAAAACCACCGCTCTGCTGCCACTTATCCCTATAGGCATCTAAGTTTCCAAGAATGGACATGCACAATGCTGCCTAAATCCTGATGCTGCCCCATAGTCAATGAGCGACTTGAAGCCCTCGCTCATGACTAAAGGCTGGCTATATCCTCAAAGTAGGCCTTTTCCTATCTATCTTGCCTGTGTGGCCCAGTCCCATAGACATGCTCAGAACGTGCCTACACTACACATAAGACAGCCAGGGGCACGCAGGTTGGTAACTTGTGGGGCAGGAGAGCTAGCATGTGTCTGCCCCAGAATACCCAATAGCCCAGTGGTTAGAGCACTTACTTGGGATGGGGGAGTCCCAGGTTCCCCACTCTGCCTGATTTGGAGCAGCCACTTCAACCCAGATCTTGCACGTGTCTGGTGGGTGTCCTCTCCACCAGGCTATTGGATATTCTGGAGTGGATCCCACAAGTGGGGAGGGTCTCAGAGCTTGGGCTCCAGCCTAAGCCCAAATGTCGATGCTGCAATTGAACAGCCCCTTAGTCCAAGCCCTGCGAGCCTGAGTCAGCTGACATGGGACGGCCCCAGGAGTTTAATTGCATTGTAAACTTACCCTAGAAGTCTCATTGAAAGTTAATGGTGCTTACGCTCCTATATATGATATATATATGATTCTGCATGGATATCTCCAAACAATTTACATTTTAAAAGTTGTATGTTTTCTTTGAGCGAAGGTCTCTTGTGGAGACATTTTTTTTTTAAATGTAATCGGAGTACATCAGTGATCTCAGTGTATACATTCTGCAAAAAACCCAAAACAAACCAAACAAAAAACCCCACTACAAATACGTATATAAATATAGAACAGAAAGAAAAAGCTAGTCGATAGTTCATTCCACAGGTTTATTTGAGACTGCAATGGAAATAAACCAAGGACTATGCATAAAATATTCTGTTTGGAATTGATAGCATTCATTAAATCATTTGGAATGAAGAAAGGTCTGTTTGTACATTGACTCTGAATTCAAAAATAGGCATGAATGCAGAGCCTTTAATCTTGGCAGAGTTAAGTACTAAGATGTCCTAGAAATTGATTAGATTTAGAGGTAATGAACTTAATATGAAGGTCAATTAGTGTAGGTAGATTGTTTTTTAAGTTATTTAGACAAGAGTTAGGTCTTGCATATTTTATTCCATTCACTGAGCAATTAATATGCAGACAGAGGGAACCTCAAAAAGAATTTAAATAATGCTTAGCATTGCTTATGAAATACTGTACCTCTGTAGGCTTATTAGGCTTAATTTTATGTCACGAATAGAAATGTTGTGACACAGGTTTTACCACAGCTGATTAATAGTTCCTAACACTTTTCTAGACAATGCAGTTGGAACAATGAAATTCTTTGGTGATATCTTAAAAGAGAAATATTTAATATATTATATGTATCATAATAGAGTCTACTATGGCAGCAAATATCAAAAACTGGCTCACTGGTCTATTTCACATTTAGAGGGAAGTTTTTCTAAAATTTGTTTTTGCTTTGTATATGAAGACACACGAACAACACCTTGGTGTAATAGAGATTGTTTTCTTTTAAATAGTGGGAATATAATATGGATTAGATATGATGGGGCAGAAAATAGCACCAAGTTATAAGCTTTCCAAATGCTCATTAGAGACTTTTTTAGAATTTGACACCAAATTCTTTGAAGATTCTATGTGGATTAAGTATGTTCCAGTGTGGGAATGTAGGGGCTGAGTAGCGCAGTCCCTGCAATTGGCCACTGTGGTATCAAGCAGAGGAACTGAGAGCAAGTAACTTGTCACGCTTCCTCCCTCCCAACCTCTGCTACTGCTAGAGCTCTGAAATTGTGGAGGACGAGGACCATGAAGTAGCCTGACTGAAATGCAGAGAGGTCAGGACCTGGGTGGATGGCATCAGGCCTGTGGCAAGAAATTGGGGGCCCCAGTACATCATGTTCAATGAGGTGCCATTTCCTTCCATTGCACTTGATTTACACCGATGTGATCACATAATCATTGAGTTTGCCTTTGATCTGCCAGCCACCACATCCAATGGAGAAGGCCTGGCTGCTGTGAGCCGCTCCCTCCAATGTGGGGGGAGAGCCCTCGGGCCCGTGGACCGAGTCCGGTCCAGGAGGCGGGCGGGGGGGACAGGCTGGAGGGATCGGTTGGAAAGTTTCTTGCCCTGGGGAAAGCGTGCAGCCGCCGCGGGCTTGGCTGGATGCCATCCGCTGCCAATACATGGAAAACCTGAAATGGAAGCCAGACCAGGGCAAGGCATTCGAGGTGACATGCAAGTGGGACGCCAGCAATCGCTTCCTCCCCGGGGGCAGCTTCACCCAATTTGCCGACTGGAGGTTCATCCACAGGGCCTGGCTCAACTGCATCCCACTGAATGGAGCTGTCCGCCACGGGAATCGGGACAAGCGATGCAGGAAGTGCAGCTACACCAATGAGATGCTACTCCGCGTCCTATGTAGTTGCAAGCCCCATTCGAGAGCTTGGCAGCTGCGACAGAACACCATTTAAGATCGCCTGGCCAGAGCCATCCCACAACCCATGGGGAAGGTTGCCGTAAACTCCGCCATCCCTGGAACTGACAGCCAACGGCGACTGGACATAGTCATCACCAACAAGGACCGGAAGAAGATCATCATGGTGGACATCACAGTGCCATTCGAGAACAGGGCCTTCCACGATGCCCGAGCTCGAAAGGTAGAGAAATATGCCCCTCTGGCCGAAACCTTGAGAGCTAAGGGTTACCAGGTCCAGACATACGCACTGATGGTCGGAGCCGTAGGCGCATGGGACCCTACTAATGAGCGAGTGCTGAGGGAATGCGGAATCGGTCAACACTACGCAGCTCATAGGGTTGGATGCCATCAGGTGGTCGAGGGACATCTACATAGAACATGTCACTGGACATCAGCAATACCAGGAGGGATGAGCTGGAGTGCCGATGAGAAGCGCAGTCAGGAAAGTAACTGAAATACTTTCCTCATGGATTGTATTTTCTAAATGGACCACCTACCTACGTCTCAATTACTGAGGGACAATCTCCACTCATTGATATATTTTGCTTTCCACAACCAAATCTCTGTACAACTTTTCATGAGTGATGTACCCAAGTATTCGGATTCTAATATCTAAACTGTATTGTTAAATCTATTCACCTAAATTTAGGTTATTGCTGATTATGCACTCTATGTATCATATGACTTTTAAAAATAAACTTTGTATTTGTGGATAATCTAAGCACTATACCCAGGTGTACAGACTCTTTTCCAAACCTATGTATTATATAATTTTTTTTTTTAATATTAGCTTTAATAAATCTTTTAACTCTGTTCTTAAGTTATTACTTATAGATGTTTATTTGGGAGGGGGAGCTGAGCTTGGGGCCCTGGTACAATTGTGTTCCCTTTTCATCAGTCTTGCATGGGCTGGAGGCAATAATTGGTTAAGGAGACTTTGGGGAAAGACTAGAAGCTGAGAGGTAGCCAGGGACTAGGAGACTGGTCTGGGGCAATACTGGGTTGCAGAAGCAAGAAGGAGATTGAAACTGGGAGCCAGTGGGAGTGCAAGCGAGGACAGATTGAGCCAGGAGCTGGACAGAGAGACTGAGACAAGGAGGCCTGATTAATTCCCATCACACTGTCCATCCTGTACACTGAGTGTGACAGGAGTCCTGTGGAAAAATATTATGTAATTGTGTAATTAAAGGCCGTATCTTAATGCATATGCACAAGGGGGGCTGAATTCTGGCATTTCCTAACCTTTGAGTGACTGACATTGCAACCTTAACATTTTCTTAACCCTTTTTGTGTGTAATATACAAGGACATAGCTTTAAATAGAGGTCAGTTATTATTTTTCTAAATAAATAAACCAGAAAGTGGTAAACAAATAACAAAAAACATAAGTCACCTTTAAGTGCCCAATAAGTCTAACAGTATTACAGGCTGGCAATGCAAATCTGAAAACACCCCAGTCTGTTAGCAGGTTTTATTCCTATTGAGAACAAGTTACATGAGTTCTGCTGTCTCACTGATAAAGGTGGCTCATTACCCTCTCCATGGACAAAAGTGAAATGGAAGTAGGTCTCTGAAGAAAGAATGTAGGCTATAAGGTGAGTAGTCCTCTTATTGGAGGCCTTGGAGAGTCAAGCCGTGAGCTTGAGTTGGCTATGTTATCTTACTGATAACTTCTGTCAGTAAAGACAAACTCCAGGAAAGGGGTGAAGTTTTGAGTCTACAAAATGTGTAGCCTTGTCTTTTAGAAGGGTGGGAAATGCACCTAATCACAAATAGTTTTAAAAGTTAAACAAAAAAATCTTTTTTCTCTTTGTGTTGGCTCTACTAGAAGAGATTATGGCATTGCTACTTATGAATGTCTGTTGCATAAATTAATTGTCTGTGGATAGATGTTTATTTTGCTTTTAGGAAGATTAGACTTGTATAGTTATTTAAAAAAGAAAAGACTATTTATACTAATTACAGATCTTTGACTTGGCTTGGTTTGGGCTGAGGTATCCTTGGAGCATAATCTGGAGGCTGATTTGGCCCTTGCATAAACTAGACCAACCTCAGAGCTGCTCTAAATCATGAAGACAGTAACTGCCTAATAAATGATTGGCGTACAAGAGGCTCTTGCCAGGGCTCCTCTTGCAACCAACGTACTCCCTATTCCAGAGGAATCCCTGGCTACCACTTGGAAACAGCTTTCCATGGCACAAAGGAGACCGTGCAGGAATTGAAGATCTGTCTGATAGTTAATAAACAAGTTTTGTCTGCTAGTTAACATAGAATCAAAGCATATAATTTAGACTTAAAGTAAGGTAACATATATTAGAATATATTTTACTTTGTTTACTAATCAGAAAAAATATAATTTTCCATAGTGGATTATTTTTTAAACTAAGTAGATTTGCAGAATGTTCATGTATTTGTCTAAAATGAAGCTACCTCGGTCTTTTCAAAGATGAACCAAGGCCCAAACATACTTCCAGTGAGATTAATAGAGGCTTTTCCAGTAACTGGAATAGGAGCAGGATTATGCTAAATTTGTGTATAACGAATAATCCTAAATACATGTGTGGATGGCAGTCTAGGTTAAACTTCCTTACTGGTGTACTTGGAAGTTATGACTTTCAGTTTACATTACATGATAGTAACAGACCCAATGTCATGAGGATCCTGTGTTTTAGCTAATGTTAAAAGTACATAATATATTACCTTTTTGAAATCTATGGGATGCATTCACTGATGGTTTATGTTAGCAAAATTAGTGGCAGACTACCCTCGAGATCAAAACTCCCATTGAGAGATTGGATTGCAATGGCATAAAATTGCATTGGCCTACTTACTCATCAGGAGGATGAGAGCAGGGGTTCAGGCAGCACCAAAGGTGGCTAACATTGCCCAACAGTGAGGTTTGGCCAGAAAATCAGTGGAGGGAGATGGTCTCTAAAGAAACTCCTGCAGCTGGCCTATGGACACCTGCCTAATAAACACTACCTTTCCTCATCTGGCCCAACAAAAGCAGAGACTGAGACACCAGTGCGATGAATTTCCCCTCAGAGATACAGTGGAGAAGATGGTGTGAGGAGGCAATTTTTACACCAATGGGTGCCAGTATTGCTGAGTTTAGCCCTCTATGTTTGATAACATCAACCTGTGAAGATGTGAATTCTATCACTGTTGATGATATGGATGCACTGACTTCTATTTGATTTCCATTCTTTTCACTTTCTTATATATTTTGGTGGCAACAAGGGCATGTTTTAAGTCGACTGCTATTGATTCTTAAGTGCCCCCAGGCTTTTCTTCTTGATTCATGAGACAAGTTTGGGAGAAAAGAATTAATAATAACATCTCTTATGTTATTCATCATAGAAATACTATTTTAATATAGATAAATTAAATTTTATTACAGTTAGCAGGCTTTAGAATGTGATTGTTCCATCTGCACAGTAGTTGAAAGTCCCCCCTTCAAATGCTGACACTCTAGTTTATAGGAAGATACTTTCCACTTCAGTGCTTTTTCTCAATATTTGAAACAAATTGGATGCAGATTACTGATTTAGCTGTAAACACAAATAGAGCAGTGACCGAAATTGATAGTCTGCCTTCAAAATTCCTTAGAAATCACTTTGCTTGTCTGATAAAACTGTAACCAGGAATAAAAGAGGCTGTTTTAATATGTCGTCTGAGTTGTTTACATGAAACACTGCATTACCTTAAAAGGTTTAGCAAACTAATTCTAACATTTATAGTGTTCACTATGTTTTTTCTTTCGCATCCTTGATGTAACTCGTAGTTGATTTAATGGACTAAATGGATTTGTTTTAAAAATGAGGGCATGAGTAAAATTAGCCCACTGTGTGTGCGTGTATATATAAAAATATTTGCTAGTACTGATAAGTCAGCACTTTGTACTTTTAAAAATTATTTACGCTGTAAGCATTCTGTAATAAATTTTATCCAATTATCACTGGGATGGAATGTGTAACTGGGGTAACATCCTGGCCCTTAAAGGTTCTATGGCTTTTTGACAAGAGCAGGGACATAAACCTCATTATCATGGCTGAAATCCATCTGGAATAACTACATTCTGTCTCCCTAAATTATCCCTCTCGTTTCTAATGGATATGAAATTATTCGTCACTTCTTCTAAAAACTGCTTGTGCTTCTGGCACAAAAAGACTGCTGCATTCAGTCCCAGGGATGGGCGAATGATCTCTATATCAGATTTGAGATAGTGTAGGATGAAAAATGCTATTCACATTGGAAATGTTGGTAATAATAGTTAATCAGTAATTAGAACAGAAGGGATGGGGAGCTAACCCTTCAAGTTAAACTCTAAAATATGATTTGAAGTGTGAATGTGTTAATGTAAATAGCAACTTGTGCTTTCTTTGGATCTTCTCAACTCTTATACACTACAAAGGTCATGCACTTCCTCAGATGCTAAATTAGAGATGTATTGTTAAACAAAACAAAAAAAGCAACAACCAAAACAAACAAATCCAATGTTGCCTGGAGTTGAGAAGAGGATAATGAGGTTAATGTCCTGCTCTGGCTTTTTGACAAAACTTCATTCAAATTTGGTACATATTAACTATCTTCATTCACAGAAGGTAAGTGGAATGCACCACACTCAAATTAGATGCATAATTAGTATCCTGCATTGCTAGCACTGAATTACTGAAGATGTACATGCACATAGGGGTTGAACTAGGAAAGGAAAAGCAGTTACTCTTCCAAACTTTGTCAAAATGAGAGGCCAAAAGATTTTCTTGTGCTCACTTCACCTCTGATGGGGCCTGTTACACTTTTGGAAGAACTTGATGTTTTGCTGTGGCCACCTTTCAATGGTGCTTGGATATCCTGCTGATGCGCGTGGGGTTCGGTTCCTCTAAAGATGATCCACTGGGATCTCATACGCTTTAAGGTTGACCATCATGATAATCTAGTCTGACTTCCTGCACATCACAGGCCACTGAACCTCATCCACTCACTCCTACTTCCTCCCTTTGGCTTGTTGGCTCCACAGGTCAGAGGGTTTTTCTGGGGAGGGGAGAAGGGTGCACTCTCCCAGGTGCAGCCACTTGTGCATGAGATGTCACTCAGAGTAGGTTTGACAGTCAGTGTCTGCTCCTCTCCTTTTTCCAAGTGCCCTGCCTTCAAACCCGGTTCCTGCTCCCTTCTTCTGCCTCCCCCAAAATAAAAGGAGACCATTCCTAATTCCCAAGACTTCCACATCCCAGAAGATTCACTTCTCCATGGAACAGATGGGCTGTTGGGCAATGCCAGTGATATCCCATAATCAAGAACAATTCTAGAATGTGCAGTGGGGACGGATTCCTTTTAACTGATAAATAAATCCCAACCCTGCACTTTTTTTTCCAGTGCCCAAGACTAATTTTGCAACAAATGAGCAATCAATTTTCCTTCCTAATGCAGTTAGAATGTGCAGTATAAGTGAAGGCTTTATGCTGAAAGTACTATGATGGCACGGTAAGCTCTCAAGCAATCTTCAAGATGAAGTATTACATACACAGGCTCTATTATATGTTTCATTGACCTGGACTAGGAATAGCCAAGTTATTTTAAATGAAAATCCAAGAACCCAAATTTGCGTGAAGTTTTTTAAGCCATGTTAAATAGTGATCTTGACCCCAAATTCAATTCCCCTTTTGTACAATTTTTTTTTTGTGAGACTATGATACTTATACAGACAATGGAGTTTAAAGACAGGGTTCCATTTGTTCTTTTGCAGCAGGAAGTTATGAAAGGCAGCTGTTAGCTGTGAAAATGTAAGCTTTCTTTGCAATCTGTATTAACAGAAATTGGATTTTTCCTATTTTTTTTTATGCCAGGTTTCATTTTGTTTGCAGTCAGAGGTTGGCAGCTGATTTCAGAGCTTTGAGCAAAAAAAGCTAAATTGCTTTTTCTAGGTTGTGATTTTCTTTCTGAACCAAATTTATCAACATAAACTTGTGCATTTTGCAGCTATTGTGTTAAGATGGCAAGTTGTTTCTTCTGAGATTTGGAAGTACTAAAGACTCTTTTTTATAATTTGAAGGATTTAATAAATACTATTACTTTAAAATCAGGAAAAACATTTACAAGTTTTAGTTTTATGTAGTTAACAATATCTAACCTTTCTATCATAATAAAAAGTTAAGAATTCTATTGTGTCTTTACTTAGTTCTGTTTCTTGAACTCAAATAAGAGAGAAATCCATTTTAAGGAAAGACGCTGTCGATTTTGCACACCATTCTAGACTCTGTCTGCATCTTGCTTAAATGTGCTTTGGTACTTAATACTTTTGGTACTTACTGGAATTGTTATTAAGGTGGAGGGCTGGGACATAGATGTGTTTTGTTTCCTGGCTCTGCCACAAACATCATGGGTGACCTTGGGCAAGTCACCTGACCTCTGTGTCTCAGTTCCCCATTGGTAAAACTTGTGTAATACTTCCTTATCTCCTTTCACTCACCTTTTGTCTGCCTCTTCTACTTAAATTGTAAATATTTCAGAACGGGGACTTTCTCTCATGATGTGCGTGTACACAATCTCATCAATGAGCCTTGATTTTAGTCCTAGGTACAAGTGTAATAAAAATATTACCAGATCTAAAGGGTAACTAAGTTCTGAAAAATACAGTACAGATATGATCAATATAACATTAAAAAAAATCAAGTGTTACTGATTTACTTTGTTGTGTTCTCAAATGTGGTCATATTAGGTATAATTAGAAAGAGATTACTAAGCTGAGACACAATCGCTGTTAGGGGACTAAGAAGGACAAAATTGAACTTATATTCATATCTGAATTGTATTGCTTGGTAAGAGAACAGGATTTTTGTAATTTCTTCAAAGGGTTGGACATTCTGTGTACTACAAAAATTAAATAGTAACACTAGCTGTTTTGAGATGAGGTAGAAAAGGTAGTTGAGTTGGTTTTATTTTGTTTCTTGTTGTTTTATAATATTGTGAGGTTGAATATTTTCATGGACATGTTGTGTGTAAGACAAAAACTGTCTGGAGGGAGATCCTGCTGCCCCGGTAAATACAGGAACGGGTACCACACTAGGGATTATTTTAAGCCTGTTTACAATCAATACTAGAAAAAACAAAACACAAGAATATAGGATATACCCATATAGGAAAAAAGCAAATATAAATTGATGGAGGGTGGAATTAAAGAGGGCTTGTGCATGAGCTGAATTGTGCACAGGGAATAAGTGTAGGTGCAAACATGGCTTTGAAACTCCACTTTCATAGATTTTCCCAGTGGACACTTCAGTCCCTTGTGCAGGTTAGAGCAGCTAGACCCCGGCAGCAGTTCTCAAACTGTGGGTCGGGACCCCATTTTAATGGGGTTGCCAGGGCTGGCTTAGACTGGCTGGTGGCCAAAGCCTGAGCCCCACCGCCCGGGGCTGAAGCCCTTGGGCTTCAACTTTGCCCCCCCCGCCCAAAGCGGTATGGGTTGGGCTTGGGCTTTGCCCCCTCCTCCCCCCCACAGACACCTAGGGCGGTAGTGCTCGAGTGGGCTCAGGCTCCAAATGAAATGATGGCATAGGGTCACCTGCCATGCATTTTGCAGCACAAAAACAGGCAAAGTAAATGATGGCTACTATGCCTCCACAAACAAATTGGGCAATCTGTAAATAGGGAGGAACTCGTTGAGAATTTGAAAGTAGAAGGCAGCTTGGGTGAAAGTGATCATGAAATCATAGAGTTTGCAATTCTAAGGAAGGGTAGAAGGGAGAACAGCAAAATAGAGACAATAGATTTCAGGAAGGCGGATTTTGGTAAGCTCAGAGAGCTGATAGGTAAGGTCCCATGGGAATCAAGACTGAGGGGAAAAACAACTGAGGAGAGTTGGCAGTTTTTCAAAGGGACACTATTAAGGGCCCAAAAGCAAGCTATTCCGCTGGTTAGGAAAGATAGGAAATGTGGCAAAAGACCACCTTGGCTTAACCACAAGATCTTGCATGATCTAAAAAATAAAAAGGAGTCATATAAAAAATGGAAACTAGGACAGATTACAAAGGATGAATATAGGCAAACAACACAGGAATTCAGGGGCAAGATTAGAAAGGCAAAGGCACAAAATGAGCTCAAACTAGCTATGGGAATAAAGGGAAACAAGAAGACTTTTTATCAATACATTAGAAGCAAGAGGAAGACCAAAGACAGGGTAGGCCCACTGCTTAGTGAAGAGAGAGAAACAGTAACAGGAAACTTGGAAATGGCAGAGATGCTTAATGACTTCTTTGTTTCGGTCTTCACTGAGAAGTCTGAAGGAATGCCTAACATAGTGAATGCTAATTGGAAGGGAGTAGGTTTAGCAGATAAAATAAAAAAAAGAACAAGTTAAAAATCACTTAGAAAAGTTAGATGCCTGCAAGTCACCAGGGCCTGATGAAATGCATCCTAGAATACTCAAGGAGCTAATAGAGGAGGTATCTGAGCCTCTAGCTATTATCTTTGGAAAATCATGGGAGACGGGAGAGATTCCAGAAGACTGGAAAAGGGCAAATATAGTGCCCATCTATAAAAAGGGAAATAAAAACAACCCAGGAAACTACAGACCAGTTAGTTTAACTTCTGTGCCAGGGAAGATAATGGAGCAAGTAATTAAGGAAATCATCTGCAAACACTTGGAAGGTGGTAAGGTGATAGGGAACAGCCAGCATTGATTTGTAAAGAACAAATCATGTCAAACCAATCTGATAGGGGGGAGAGATAGCTCAGTGGTTTGAGCATTGGCCTGCTAAACCCAGGGTTGTGAGTTCAATCCTTGAGGGGGCCATTTAGGGAACTGGGGTAAAAATCTGTCTGGGGATTGGTCCTGCTTTGAGCAGGGGGTTGGACTAGATGACCTCCAGAGGTCCCTTCCAATCCTGATATTCTATATGATTCTATGATTCGATAGGATAACGAGTCTTGTGGATAAGGGAGAAGCTGTGGATTTGGTATACCTAGACTTTAGTAAGGCATTTGATACGGTCTCGCATGATATTCTTATCGATAAACTAGGCAAATACATTTTAGATGGGGCTACTATAAGGTGGGTGCATAACTGGCTGGATAACCGTACTCAGAGAGTTGTTATTAATAGTTCCCAATCCTGCTGGAAAGGCATAACGAGTGGGGTTCCACAGGGGTCTGTTTTGGGACCGGCTCTGTTCAATATCTTCATTAACGACTTAGATATTGGCATAGAAAGTACACTTATTAAGTTTGCGGATGATACCAAACTGGAAGGGATTGCAACTGCTTTGGAGGACAGGATCATAATTCAAAATGATCTGGACAAATTGGAGAAATGGTCTGAGTTAAACAGGATGAAGTTTAACAAAGACAAATGCAAAGTGCTCCACTTAGGAAGAAAAAATCAGTTTCACACATACAGAATGGGAAGAGACTGTCTAGGAAGGAGTACGGCAGAAAGGGATCTAGGGGTTATAGTGGACCACAAGCTAAATATGAGTCAACAGTGTGATGCTGTTGCAAAAAAAGCAAACATGATTCTGGGATGTATTAACAGGTGTGTTGTGAGCAAGACACGAGAAGTCATTCTTCCGCTCTACTCTGCTCTGGTTAGGCCTCAGCTGGAGTATTGTGTCCAGTTCTGGGCACCGCATTTCAAGAAAGATGTGGAGAAATTGGAAAGGGTCCAGAGAAGAGCAACAAGAATGATTAAAGGTCTTGAGAACATGACCTATGAAGGAAGGCTGAAAGAATTGGGTTTGTTTAGTTTGGAAAAGAGAAGACTGAGAGGGGACATGATAGCAGTTTTCAGATATCTAAAAGGGTGTCATAAGGAGGAGGGAGAAAACTTGTTCACCTTAGCCTCTGAGGATAGAACAAGAAGCAATGGGCTTAAACTGCAGCAAGGGAGGTCTAGGTTGGACATTAGGAAAAAGTTCCTAACTGTCAGGGTGGTTAAACACTGGAATAAATTGCCTAGGGAGGTTGTGGAATCTCCATCTCTGGAGATATTTAAGAGTAGGTTAGATAAATATCTATCAGGGATGGTCTAGACAGTATTTGGTCCTGCCATGCGGGCAGGGGACTGGACTCGATGACCTCTTGAGGTCCCTTCCAGTCCTTGAATCTATGAATCTTACCTGATTTGGATTTTTAAAAGCTGCAGCTTTGTTACAATTGTAATAATCAAAAATAGTGGTGCTGATCTGAACTTTTAAACAATTTAAAGTTATTTCCCCTCATCCATCTAGCTCTTTTCTTCTCCATGCTTACTATCAATTCCTACAGGGCCTGGAGTGCTGTATTTAAAAAATAAGGCATAACAACCTGTCTAAGTGCTATGCCAAACAAATTAGGCCAGGACACCAGTCTGTACACCCACGTTCCCATTACTGGCAGTAAAGAATCAGTACAGTGTAGATCCCTTGAGTAAATATTTCCATCTCTTGTGTCAGGAGACAACACTAGTAAGTATTCCACAGTTGAAGAAAAAAGCTGCAGTAGTAAATGGCAATATTTAATTCCCCCCCCCCCCCCCCACGCACACACGAAATAAGCAGTGGAGGAAAAATCATAATTGGAGACAGATAAAAGAAGTGAGTTTCCCATCATCAGCTCTGACCCTCCAAATGAGAATATATCCAGACAATTAGCAGGCTAACTCTAGCTAAAATTTCCCTCTAGCAAAAATAGCTAAATCTAAAAAAGGCTAATTACAAAAAAATAAGAAACCTTGGTCTCAGACTCTGCCATAGACTCTTGAAAACCTGCTGTACTTTGTATGTCTGGCTTTAACAAAGTTCACCTGGTTGGAAGTTTATCATTAAAACCTTAAAGACCAAGAATTGTATTACTTTTATGCCTGCAATCTTTCATCTGTCATTTTGTATCTCAGTTGGATATGGGACCCAGCACTCTGAGAGTACTGGAATAGAACGATTCTTCATGTGGTTCAGTGGTTTGCTCTCTGCATATTGTATGCAGGATGTTTGATTTTGTTAGGAATAACATTATTATATAATCTACAAGCACAGGCTTAACAAATCTAGTCTAGTTTCTTGGAACATGCCTGTAAACCTTTGAGAGTAGTTTAAGAAATGATCTATCTTCCCATGCACAGATTAAATGAAGGTGTCTTCTAAACTGATGAAACTCAAAATTGTCATTGCTGAAAAGCCTAAGGGGGGAGGGAAGCTTCTCTTTCTCATTTATCTCAGCACCGAGAAGTACAAAATTGAAGTAATCAGGGATGGAGAAAAATACATGACAGAATACCTCCCCTCTGGAAATTGTCTTATGACATCCAGTATCTTTTACAGTGGAAGCCAAAATGAAACAATAAAGCAATAATACCATAAGGAGTTCTTTTTGCCCAGTGGGGGTCTCATCACTAATATTTTAAGTTGCCCTCATTTCAGTGTTTCTTGAGGATATCTTTGTGGCTGGAAGTGCTACTAATAGTTATTTTTTTAAAAAAAGACTGCTTATACAGAATGACATTGTATTTAGGAGCACCCATAAACATTGAAAGTCAATGAGAGTTAGATGCCTAACTCCCATGGGTGCTCTTGAAAATCTCACATGGAGTAACGTTTGGTAGACTTACACATGTATTTTAAAAGCAATCAGTTTAAAAGTTATTGAATTATGTGCTTCTCAATTTAAGTTGTACGAATCAGCCTGTGTCTGGCAAGGGCGTGTGGAATAACCAATTTTTCACTTTACAGTCTATAATAACATATTACCATTATTATCTCTGTCTACTAGTAAATAAATTAGGTAATTCTTATTTACAAATCTTTAATGCCTAATCTCTGACACAGCATCCCTAGCTGTTAAAAAAAAAAAAAAAAAGACCCTGGGAGGGGAAGGGGAAGGGGGCAACAATACTTACCACATGTACACTCATACATACTGTAAGGAGAATGAGTTATTCAGGGCTGTCTTCTACCTCCTTTGCTCATATTGAATAATATCGTACTCCATAAATAATCCCATTGATGTCAATTGGATTACTATAGTCATTATGAGTAAAGGATCCACAATCTGGTCCTGAGTAATAAGTGTTTTCACTTTTACTTGTACTTGTTCCTTGATTTCCCACTCCCTCTTTCATTCCCAACAGAAAACCTAAATTCCTTTGCGGGTATGTAACTAGCAATTGAAATGTGAACATCCAAGCTGATTTATTCCCCCGCAGTCCCTTTTCGCTTTCCATCCCCACTGGCTATGTACTTATTTGCCAAGACAGAGATGCCACTGTGCATAATAAGACCATTAACATGGCAGATGCACTTAGGGAATTCCAGCCAATGAGTTAATAAAACGCCTGCTGAAGAATAACAGAAAAATAGAATGGTGGGGATGAATTCATTAGCGGGATTTAGGCATCTAAATCCAACCACTGTCATTCCCAAAATTCCTGCTCAGCTGCCCTTATCCCTGAGGATGCCTAATTCCCTAGGCATCCAAGTTTCTGCCAGTAAAATCTCATGGAAACCTACATTTCTTCTGGTAAGTATATGCAAAGCAGCTGAAGTTCTAATGGCTTCAAGTAGCTTGGTGCCTCAGCCGTGCTGAGATTGACCCATTAGGCATTTCCTTCCCCCAACTTGCCTGCAGCGCCCAATCCAGTAGGTATGCTCAGAGCACACCCTTCACCCTTCATCTAGTGAGCCTTAGCGGGCCACCATCACCTGCTCCTCCTCATCTCAGGTGGCAGTGCCCCCCAAAGGCCTGAAAGCCCAGTAGTTAGAGTACTCATTTGGGAGGTGGGAGACTCTGATTTGGAACAGGAACCTAGGTCTCCCACCTTCAGGTGAATACCCTAACTGCGGAGCTACTGGGTATGGGGGGCACCCTACCACCACATTTCTGCCCACACATTCCTCCTGTGTTACAGTTCTCTTGCTATATGATTATGGCTATAGTAAGAATAGGAGTTGACAATGTAATGTGGAGGGGGCAATATTTGGGACATTCATACCAGTTATATCAATTATGCAATGACCTAATATACTGTACATCTGTAATTATCATATCTATTGAGATAGCTTTGGGAGTACCCCGACTCTGCCATCTCCAGAGTTACATCATGTAGTTCCCAACTGCCTGGTTTCAGAATAATTTATGTCTTCCTTGCTGCTCTTATTGTTTTCTCACGTTTAAAGTTCTAAATTGCCATTATTTAAGCTTCTTGTAGGCTTGTGAGTGTTGCATTTTTTAAAGTTTCTCAAAATGGCATTTATAACTGGGGGGTTTTTTGGGGGGAGATGGGGACTACTCTTTTTAAAACATGTCTCATATTCAAATCAAATTCATCTATACAAAATGCACTACACCTGGAGTTATGTGGGAATGTCGCAAGTGACAAGTGAATGATTCCAAAAGAAGTACCACCTCTGATGTTATTTCAGACTTATTTAATTACCCCACATCACCTGTAACAATGAGAAAAAAATGTGACTGATGGTTCTGAAGACACATTTGCCTCTTAATGTTATTTTAATAAAATGGCGAGGTCTCAGTACTGCCAACCCATAGCTTGTAACCAGAGGATTCCATTGGGTATCGCAACACCAAATTCTGTCCAAAGTTACTCGGTTAATTTCATGTTTCATTCCTGTTATAAATTAATTGCTTTAGTATCCTTATTTTATAACATTCCTCTGACGAAGGGACATATGTTGCTTTTGAATACATATGTAAAGTACTGACACTTTTTCTTCGTAGGCCACTAAAATAAATGCTACTCAAAAAAATAAATAAATAAATAAAAGGACTAGCCCCCTGAGTCTTTGTAAGCTGTTGAGCTTTGTGAGGTATAGAATGGGCTAAAACAAATTGTGTGTGCTTTCATTTCTCTACTTAGTGGCTGAAATCATCTCTGATCACACCTTTAACCTCTTTGCTTAGTCCATTTATTGTTCTTTGAAAGACTTCTCTCCTAATTAGAAGATAACTCGAACCTTTCAGGCTGGAATGTTTAATAAAAAAGGTAAATGGTTCTGTGCTGAACTCAGTATTTATTAGTTCTAATTGTATTCAACATGATTGAAAGAGTGTATGTCTCTATGGCAACTATTTCATTTCTGGTGTGGGTTTTCTTTTTGTCTTTATTTTTCATGAAAGTTCAAGGAAATCCTCAGTTAACTTAATGAGGTTAAATTAAAGAGGTCCCATGGATACAGAATCTATTATCCTTTATAAAGGATGGATTATTTTAGGTAGTATTTCACACACCTACAATAAAAGCATGCTACAGTTGCAAAGTCAAGCATTCAAACATTAAGAAATGCCAGCATTATGGGTGTCTGTGTAACCTTAATTTGTCTCCCATGTGAATACACATGATACAGACTTTCATTACATGATCACATACAATTTTTTTCCCATCAGACCCTTTCCTCATTTAGTGGACAGAATGGACATTCTCACTTAATGAGCAGCTGTTTATTTTTTTTATCCTCATTGTAGTCACATGTCTTTCTTACTGCATACTATTCAAACTCAGCTGTAAATGGATAATTATTAATTGGCTTACCAGTGGAGCTCAGTACTACAATACCTGAGTGGTTCATACTTATTAATATATTTAGTTTCACCAGACCCTTGTGAGATGAGGGGAATGAGCTGCATATTACAGCTGAGGAGTTAATGCACAGAGAGACAAACAACTAAAATATCAATTTATCTCGGGTGCCCAGTGTGAGACAACTATGGCCTGTTTTTTTCAGAGTACTTGGCATTAGATTGCCCTTTATATGTTCAAAGCACACTTCAGTTGTAGCACTGAATGATATTTGTGAATTAGTTCCTAGGTTCTTAAAAAAGGAAATGCGGCGGGGGAGAACTGACTCCAGCATGTGAAAACTTACTGATCTCCACATGGGTCAACAGCAGGGTGGGAAACTTTAGATCCAGTGCAGAGACCTCTGCCGCTGGAGCTAATGGAGTAACTGATAGCTCTAGTAGGTTGCCATCCTCTAAGCGGGCCAGCAAATAAAGGGGGATGAGACACACCTTTTGCCAGATATTTGCTGCCAACAAAGGAATGGTGAACTCAGTGGGAGTCTTGAATTCCATTCCAGGTTCTGGAGGGAAGTTTACTCTAGTGGGCACAGACCATTCTGCCCATATCCCCAAAGCCTGACTCCTTCTGTACTGACCCTTCCCAACCCTATCTCTAACCCCCACAACCCCAGCTGCTTATGTCAGTATCCTCACTGAGCCAGTCCCAGGCTCCATGTCAGAGTTCCAGTCTCCTAGCAATCCCTGAAATCCCAGTTTCACTCTCTGGGCTTTCCATCCAAGTCCCAGTTCCCCCCAATCTGGGCTCCTTGTCCCAGTCCCCACTCACAACCTGGCTCCTTATCTGATCAATCTCTTCCCTTGTCCCCAACCCAGCTTCCAATGTCCTTCCCTCCTCCGGTCTTCCCAGAGTCTGGTTCTTGTTCCGATTGCATGAGAGTCTAGTGGCTTCCTCATCCATGCCACATGGGCATCAGCAGGGGAACACTGACAGCACTGGGGAGACATGTCTCTCTCTGCTCTCAGTTCCTGTGCCAGTACCACAATATCCTGCAGGAGTCAGGATATCAATTGCAGGGAAAGTCCTGCTTGGGCCTTGGAGCTCTGGGTTGTAGTACGCTCAGTACAGATGGACTGTTCAGAGAATTTAGCTGCCAATTTCTAACAAGTCTCTGAGCATGTGCAAACCGGGATTTTTCAATTTTTGGTATCTCTTTTCCCCAGGGGAACAACAAAATGTACATTAGTGATACAATGGCTACCCTCCTCCCTTCCAATTTGGAAGCCCTTGTTCTAAAACATGGAGGTTCTAGAGCTTCTCAGCAAAACAGTTGTAAGAATTTTTTGAACATGTGAAAAAGAATGTTTTTCCCTAATCTCATTTTTCAAAAAAAGGCTGAACCATTTTAACTAAAACTTTTCCTTGGGGCGGTGGGGGGAAGAGGAAGGGGAGAAATAAAAAGAGCCTGAGGCAGACACAAGAGATGGAAAATTTCAGCTTACCATCTTCAATTTGGCAAAGTTATAAGCAATTAAAATAGTAGCCTGGGCTAGAACTCAGGTGTCATGACTCCCAGTCCTGTCCTTTAACCATATCCTTCCCCCAGAGCATGTCTTCCTATGAATCATGAATGCATAGCTCTGAAGTTGCTACAAAACTCATACACTATCTGCTGACTCTGGCTGCAGATTAGTTTAGGACAACTTTCTTCTGTCTGATTAGCACTTTTATCTTTCATATGGATCACGTCTGCAACCATTGAATGCAATTTTTGCACAAAATCTCACATGGAGGTACAAAAGAAATGGGCATCAGCTGGAGAGGTAGAATTTGTTCTTCATATCACCTTTTTAATGCATGAATTGTTTGAATGCAATAACTATAAGCTATTTACAGAGGTCTTTTGAAACCATGTTTTGTGATACACAATTTCAAATCAATACCATTAAACAATTGTTGCATCTGAAATGCTGGAGTCTACATAACATAAAAGCCCGTTATTTCTAGTTCTAGATATTATGCCAATACCAGTTCTATATGTTCAGATACTAAAGTCTGCTCTCACACTTGTACAGTTAGGATAATTTTGCATTGATAGTATTTTAGCTTGTGTGTCAGCATGATGGAAAGTTTTCATTATAATCTGAAGCAGGCTAGTATTGTAGGAGTCAATGTTGGATGCATTTTTTTCTTATTTTTTTGTTTTTTTGTTTTCAACCAAGTGGCTTTGTTCAATCTGTTGATATAATTAGTGTCCCATTATTATGAGAGGGACTTACTTGAAATATAGATTCATTAAATCAATAGCATAGTTTATACTCTGGCAAATAAATACTGTCTCTATTTAGATTGTTTTCCCCTTCACTTTCCTAAATTTATATTTATTTAGTACGCAAGGAATGACAGCATTTCAGCAAAGGATTTTATGGATGGGCTCATTCTATTAGGTAATTTGTGACAAATGATTCTGGAACTGCTACTTCTGTTTGCTTGGAAGCAATAACCATGTAAACTTGGCCTTTAGTAACATTTTCTCAGCTCATGGCAAAACAATCACTTCTGTTCTAGCCTACTTGTTCTGTGGACAGCCTTGGAGTAAGTTGCCTGTGGGTTAGTTTGCTTAGCAAAGTGACTGCTCAGTTATTGTTCATTTTCCAAAATCACTGAAAGCTGTTGTTCTTCAAATTAGACAGATGTTGAAAACGGTCTCTTCTCAGCAGCAGGTGTTTTATTATAATTGCCCATTATAAAACCATGTTTTGCTTGGAAACTTGTAGAAGATAACAAAGCTATTTTGTATTTATATAAGTTAGCTTTTGTTGAAAATAAAGCAAAGCAAACAAAAAAGCAACCCAGGTCAGTGGTGAAACATAAAGTAGCCTTTTCTGGGTGGAAATGATTGATCAATTTGACTTTGTTTCTGGGTGTTTCAAAGTAAAACAAATTGTAATGCTTGGATAAAGACATTGTTAATCTTGACTCTGATCTAAATTGTTCTCTTTTTCCCATAAAAATGAAAGTAGAAAATTCTATTCTGCATTTTTTTCTCATAAAGAAAAATGAGGTGGTAGAAATTTGTGTGTCTTGATTGCCTATTACAAGTAGATCAGCTAATTTACAGAATTGCATTGGTTATTGCTAGTGCTTAATTTCTATGTAATTGTAAAAGGTGTGATGTTTCCAAGCTAAATATAATGTAATGAGCTACAGCATTTTTAGTTAGTTTTAATTAAAACTGTATTAATTTACAAACACCACATAAGGGACATTATCCCGATGGCCTTGGATAGGAGGCTAGAACAAAGTAAAATTAAAGCAATTGGAATGAAAGCACTGAATAACAGCCACTTTCCAGAAAACATGGATAGGTTCCCTAATATACGGAACTCATCATGCTTAAACGGTCTTCTTACAAAAGTGGCATTATATGGCTGTCATTAAAATTGTATTTTTCTCCTTAAAAGTAGGGGGTTCAATGATTTGCAACTGCACACTATCACCTATTGTATTTTGCATAAACTCATGCGTGTGTGTGTGTGTGTGTGTGTGTGTAAATTTAGAACCAGATTTATACAAAAAAAAATCTTATATAATCAGATTAGAACTTCACTTTTGCAGTTCAACAAGGTGGAACCAGGCCAAAATTGCAAGTTGCAAGAGAAATCCATTCCAAATTTTTGAAAAGATTTGTAAAACATTCCCCATGCACCTTTGCTCATGTGTCCAACACTTCTGCCACAGATTCCTCTACATTTCACTGATAAGTGTATTACAAGGGTTGAGTGATTTTAATCAATGTATTATGCCCAAGTAAGGTTTTTGTTAACATTAGGCATGCCTAGCTACTCTTTCAACAAGTTTCTTAAATATATATGTACTGTAGCTAATGCTAGAAAAACATCATGCTACTGTGTCTGACCTTGGTCTTGTAAATTGTTTGCCAGCAATCTCCTGTGCCTCTGTGGAGTCCAGCTGAAGTCAGGGGCTGTCCCTTTATACAGCAATGCATGTATGTGGATGGACTTTAATTCCTTTGCATTCCTTCTGTAGCATCCCAGGGTAATGGGAGAGATTTGGGGAGAAATCCTAACCCCATTGAAGTCAAAAGGGATTTTGTTACTTACTTCAATGGGATCAGGATTTCACCCCTGGTTTTAAACTTCTGTGTTTCCTCAAGGCTCTTTAGTTAAATATTTGTTTGCCCTAGAACAACTAATATTATATTTGCTGTTTAAGATCACTAGCAATGCTTCAGGAGGGTCAAGTGAAAGGGCAGTAATTAGCTTCATTTCTCATGGGAAAAATTCCAGAGAGTATGCCCTGGCATCATTCCTTTAGTACATTAGGAAAGGCATCATCAGGGCATGGCTTAGCTTCCTTTCCATTCATTCAAGCAAGTCCCTTTATATCCGAAAACTACACAATGAACTGTCAATAGATAAATAATATGCTACAGAAACATTTCTTTTCTGAACATAAGTGGTAACATGTTTTCAGTGCATCAGTAATTCACTGATGATAGTAGTCATTTACAGACACAATTCAGTAAATAAAACTGCTCTGATCCATTTTGCTGTAGGCTTGCACTAGCACTCACTTGTTTAAAGAATATGCATATCTAAATAAATGTGTTTAGCAGATGAAGTAAAAATAACAAGTCTCATTAATATATTTAAAAATTCCTAGCTTAGTATGCATCTATTAAATTCTGAGCCCTGTGCCATTATGCACCTGTATATTTAGATAGCAGTTTGCCTATCCAGCCTTACCTAACAGAGAGATAGTGGGCACTTATTTGTTCTTTCACTAACGAAAAATTCATATAGGTTTCAAGTTGGGGTTTGTATAATTTCAGTACATTTCTAGTCCTTAACCATTTGAGAAATAGATCCTTAGTGTTTTCCTGTAAATCTGAATATTCTCTTAAGGATTAATTAATTATTTGTTTGAACTGTGGATGAGGGAAGAAGAATATGATGTTGAATATGCAAAGAAAATCTGGATGGGACCAAATGAAATTAATAAAAATTAAGACTCAATTAGGACCACTAAAGTGAAGAAAGAAACAAAAATGTCTAAAATATTCACAATCACATTTTAAATCATTATTTGCAGATACTGTTTTGAATTTGATCAGGAATTCACTTTTACTGGTGTCTGTTTCCATTGCAAATGCAGGCTACAGCTACGTGTCTAGTTCATGAGTTACAAATGCATAGCCTTGAGACTCCTGGAAAGTAATTGTTTATTGAATAGACTAATAATCAATTCACTGCTATAAAAGTTTCAGCATTTTTTATGCCTGTCATCTCTTGCTTATTATAATACAGCACAAAATCTTTACAAAATGTTAGTAATATGCCAAAGTGATTATGAAAATGACTACTGTTTCAAAAGATGGTGAATTCAAGTGGCAAGTCTGTTTTTATAGTTATAAATATAGAAGTATCCCCTAAGATTATTTCTGATTTTCTCTGTGAAGCTTGAAAACAAATATCTTTCCCCTTACCAACTTCATATGTGTTCCTTGTGCACCAAAATCCTTGACATGAGCTGGAAACATATATAGTGGATTGTTTTCAACCGTTTTCAACCTCTGCATCACTTAAGCCATGTAGTGGGCCAATGAGGGAAACTTGCAGATGGTGGGAAGCCTGTGAGTCCCATGCACACCATGAGATTGAAGATTGGTCCTACTTAGGCCCAAGTGATGGGGCAGCTTGGGAACTAGGGAGAGAGGGTTTATGGTAACTGCAGTTATGCAGATGTAGTCCCGAGTCGTGCAAAGGGAACCGTACGCTTGTGTGGAGAAAGCTGTTATTGCAATCTAAGCATATGTTGTATGGCTACAGAAGCCAAAGGTCATCCTCCATTGGGAGAGGTGCAATTTCAGGAACTGAACAAACTGTCACAGGTAGCAGATAACAGCAGTTATTAACTTTTGTAATGTTGCAGTCATGTAATGTTGAAATAAAATATTCGAATTGTTAAATCCATGCATTCTATGTTTTAATTAAATGAGTAAAAGCCCACCTGCACAGAGCCCATGTGTGTGGCTCCCATTGCAAGATCAGGGGCTCAGTTTGTGACTCTCCACACATGGCATGGAGCAGCATCTGTGGGATGGAGCAGAGGGCTATATTACTGGCTTCTGACCTGTAGTTCAATTTTGTGTGTAAATTCCAACTCTGTTATCTCTCCTTAGTCCTGTACACAATTCAGGCTTTGTGTAGGAGAGGATGATTTAACCTACTAGGAATTCTTTAATAGAAAACTGTTGCTACAAAAACAACAAATTGAATACAAAAGCATAGAACTTAACTCATACCAAAATGAGCATTGTTTCCATTTCAAAATATAGGAATTCCTTCTTTTAAAAATAGTCTTTGATCCTGCAAACACTTAAGACATTACCTGTTGACTCAGTGGGACTACTTACACAATTAAAGTTAAGCATATGCATGTTTGTAGGATCAGAACCTTAAAGATTTCGGTCCCATTTAAGCAAATGTTTAAGCATGTCTGTAACTTTATCCAGTTGAGTAGATCCATTGAAATTCAACCATTTTTGAAGTGAATTGTACCATGAGATTTTTAGTGGTCACAAGAATCTAGGATCTCTGATTTACTTCTACATACAGGGTAGCATCATGCTGGCTCAATAGCAAAATTTGGCTCTAGATACTATACTAGCTACATCCTGTAGTCTCTAGATTTCTTTCAATGTCTCTCATTCCTATAACCTGAGAATATCTGGGCTATTCATATGTAAAAGTACAGTATTTATCAAACGTAATGTATATTTTATTATGGTCTTACAGTAGCAAGACTATAATTAAAGTAGTATCAGAATTTTCTGGTTGTCATGGCAACAGCTATCTTGGATAGCTGATTTCCCTTGGACTCTCCTGACATTGTTACACGAAGGGACCCAGGAGGAGCTGTGATGAAAACACGCTGGGTTTGGATCAGCTCCAGCTTAACTCCTTTGGGTTTGTACTGGGGAAAATGATGTTGTTTCTTTTTAAAGGGTAATTGTTTTGTTACATTCCTCAAAAAGGGTTACATGAAAATAAGCTACAAAATTCTAGCTCCTTTTTGTGTAGATTATGATACCTCCAAATTGGGTTTTACAACTTTCTGGACATTTACCTTTTTTTATAAAAGTGGGGAGTTACAGAGATGAGTCCCTACTCCGTTTTTTGGTTATGCAATTTTAAAATATAAGTCATTTAGAAGTTACAGTAAAACTTGTTACATTAAAAATAACTTTTTAAATTTAATTACTTTTACTAAATTGGTCAGCACGGCACTGACTGAAATATGCAACTGCACAAGATAACAGCAATAAAATAAGCATTCAATGCAACAAATGTGTAAGGGCTTTATTATTTAAATAGCCCATATATATAATGTTCATTCTATTAAAATCTCAGAAAATTCACAAACAAAAATGTATCAATGATCCAAAAGAATGAAAAGGTTGAAAAGTCAAGCATTTTCAAGTTAGGAAATTCCACAATGATGTTGCTCATGCAATATTAATACCTCCCTCCCCCTCCCCCATGAATATGCATTATGATACAGCCTTTGATTAAAGCTGAAGTGACTATGTGAAACTTTTGGTTTAAGTGAAATGACCAGTATCACATAAGAACTCTGTGGCAGATGCAGGGATCTAGTCCAAATCTCCATGGCAACATTCAACTGCCCTACCCACAAGACCATTCTTCCTCTTCCCTTGGCTCATTCACTACAAACCTTCCAATTTCTGCAACAAATGAGGCGGGGGCATGCAGACAACAGACTCCTTCAGCACACAGTCCTGATTCATGCCCAGAACAGATTAATCCTGTGCACTGAATGAGACAGGGGTTCTGCGTAAGATAATAATATGGGATCTTGTAATTGAAGACTGCATCATAATTTATGTACACAAAGAAGCTGAATTCAGGTTGCACGGTCAACATGGAGTCTGACATTTCCTAACATGAGAGTACTTGATTTTTTAACCTTTTAATCCTGTTTAGTCCTCAATTTTGTATTTTCTTTTATGGTTCATTGGTGAAAGGAAACTTAACTAACATTAGGCAAAGTGTTCTGTTTGTGAATTAAATGAAATTTGGTAGGAAACTGTGTTCTAGCATCATGCTGGTAGGAAACTGTGTTCTAGGGCCCCAATCCTGTAAACACTTATGTACTTACATGTCTTTTCTTATGTAAGCATTCCCATTTACTTAATTTAAGTAGGGTTGGGATGGCAATGTGAGACATCCATATAAATCTAGGGACTACAAGAAGTAGTGCTGCTTTCTGCTATTTAAAGAATGCCACCTTTAATCTCAATGAGGCTCCATTTCAGTGATGAGAAAAGTACTCCCTATATTGTGTTTGCACCTAAAAGGTTGGTTGGTTGGTTGGTTTGTTCATTTACATTTTGAAAGATCCTGTTTGAGAGAGATTCTCTAAACATCAAATGGCAAATACTGATATAAATAAAAAAGGAATATCTCAAACTAGTAAAAGCTTTTTAAATATGACCACTGTAAATATTTGAAAAGTTTAACACTTAGTGCTTTGCATCTAAAGATGTCAATGTAAATGTCAGTTGTTGTTAGGTCACAAACCAGTTTTACCTTAATCAGTACCCTAGTTAATAGTCTTAGCACCTTAGTTTTGGAGCCAGAGACTGAAGAGGCCTGGAGATTTTGCTACCTTGAAACTCTGGTTGTGGAGTCTCCCCAGGACAGGTACGAGGGATGTTTATGGAGAAGAGTGGCCAGGGACACATGCTTGGTGGATAACAAGGAGTTTGTTTCCTGAGCTGTCAGACCTTGGTGTTTTCATGAACACAGAATTAATTTCAATTTTTTGTCTTATGTTAAGCATAGAGTACAAGTGAAAATGGCTATATATATATATACATGATTTGATAGAAAAGAAATAAAATTGGAATTTACTACAGTCCTTTGAATAATACAATTCCTATCCCGGTAAAACAGTATTAATGAAATATTATTAGTCTAGTCAGAAATGACTTCTAATTTTATATCCTACATATGTGTAAACTAGTCTGTTTTAAAAAAAAAAAAACTCTGTTTAATGTCTGCAATCCTAACAACACAGATGGCTGAGTAGCTTTATAATTTTCAATCTGTTCTTTAATGAAGGTCTATCATATGTTTATTGATGAAACAGTAGCTAAGTGATACCGGAGTGTTATATCTTCATAATTGTTGTTGTAAACCAGTGTGTCAAATTGAGCAGCCCAGTAACCCTCAATTTTCAATAGTATCATATGATAGGTTTAAACACTGAGAGCCAAATTCTTCCCTCTGTTAGACTGACATAAATTTGAAGTTACTCCATTGGTTTCAGTGGATTTTCAATGGAGTTCCTTCAGAACTACGGCAAGCCAAATCTGGCCAGTTAGAGCTAGATTCACAAAGAAACGTAGGTATGGTGACGAAGAGCATGTTGCCGCACCTAACTTTTAGGTACCTAGAAAATCACTGGGATTCTCAAAGCCTCAGTTGGCTCCTATGCTCCTTGTGTATTTAGACACCTCAGAGATAGACACCTCAGAATGGGATCACAAAAGCCTGCATACTAGGCTTTTGGTACAACAGCCTGCAGCAGCATGGCTTTGCAAATTGGTTGAAACTATAGTAAAGAACAGAATTACCAGACACATAAATGAACACGATTTGTTGGGGAAGAGTCAACATGGCTTTTGTAAAGAGAAATATGCCTCATCAATCTATTTGAATAATTTGAGGTGGTCAAATAACATGTGGACAAGGGTGATCCAGTGGATATAATGTTCTTGTAATTTCAGAAAGCCTTTGAGAAGGTCCCTCACCAAAGGCTCTTAAGCAAACTAAGCCATCATGGGATAAGAGGGAATGCCCTCTCATGGTTCAGTAACTGGTTAAAAGACAGGAAACAAAGGTTAGGAAAAAGTTGTTGTGAAGGCCAAAATTATAACAGGTTTAAAAAAGGAATTAGATAAGTCCATGGAGGATAAGTCCATCAATGGCTATTATCCAAGACAATCAGGGATGCAACTTCATCCTCTGGGTGTCTTAAGTTGCGAAAGTTGGGAGTGGATGACAAGGGATGGATCACTCAATAATTTCCTGTTCTGTTTATTCCCTCTGAAGCACCTGGAATTGACCATTGTTGGAAGACAGGATATTGGGCTAGATGGACCGTTGGTGTGATGCAATATGGCTGTTCTTACGCCAAATACAAATCCACCCTCAGGGTCACCCTGAGGGCCCATACTCAGCATGGCTAAGCTGTGCTGTCCCTGCTACTGTGGCCACAATACTATTAATACTTGTGCTAGCTCTCAACCAGCTATTGCCAGTAGGTATATGCAAGCTGGGAATCACACCCTTACCTCATAGTGTAGACATAACCTTAGAGACAAACACCTAAGTCTGGGCTGCAGGAAGGTGCCTCTTTATGCTTGGCATTTACAGCTGCAAGCACTCTCTTGGTATTAAGTGCCACAAGAGGAAAAGGACTTCCCCCTCCATAAATTACAGCCCAGTGGTTGGAGCACTGAGATGGGAGAACCAGGTTCAATTCTGCCCCCGTCTGAGGGGGAGAAGGGATTTGAACAGAGATCTGCCACCTCTCAGGTGTGTACAATTGGCTATGGGATATTCTGTTCCTTTAGTCTCTCCTTCTCAAGCTGTCCCACTGTGAATAAATAATTTTAAAATAATAGGAGCAAGAGGCTGAATCCTGGATCTCCCATGAGTGCTCTAACCACAAGGCTGTAGAGTCATTCTCATGGGA
>NW_020664374.1:28281873-28312161 GCF_002925995.2 Terrapene triunguis | reverse complement strand
TTTTTGTAGATACAGACTAACACGGCTACCCCCTGATACTTGAAACAAAATAGTTAAATAGCCAAGTTTTTCAGAGAGACTTCCAATGGAATACATGGTCTATTCACATTGTTGCACAATCATTCTCAACCTGTAGTGTTTCCTGTTCATGTTCTCCTTAGTTAGCATTTTATAGTTGCACATAGCAGTGGCATGCTAAGTAGCTTTATATGTGTGGTTGCACATGGTGGGGCCTGTTCACACTCTGGATTCTGCTGGCATCTGTTCCAGGTTAGAAAATCAGACTTGAGAGGGACCATGTGTTGTAAACTATCTGCAATTCACACATTGCTGGGCTACCTTGAACAGCTCAGAAAATAGAGGGGGCTGGCCAAGATCCCTGGGAAGTGAATTGATTCAGCATATGTCCAGGATATCTTCCAATGATGGAGCTCCTATATCATTCTGTTTGGAGTTTTAGATTGGCAGACACGATCATGTACAGCAGCAGAGTTGCCTTTTATTCACTGGCACAGATGCCTGTATAGGAGCAATGGGGTACAAAATAAAAAAGAAAGGATACATTATTTTCACTGAGGAAATGGAGCGACAGAATACCTAACAATATCTCTAGTCCATTAATGTAGTCCCAGACTCCCAGTCTCTCATCACAGTAAATGTACATTTCACTGGGATTTCTGTTGGTATCAAATAAATAGTGTAGCCCAAATGCCCTGATTTGTTGGCTATAGGATGTGAAATACCTCCTGGTATAGATTTCAGACACAGGCATGGTTGGCTATGTGGCAGAGCTTGCCAAATTTTCCTGCACTAATTTGGCACCTACACAGCATGATATATTCAAAAACTAGAGAAAACTGTAAAATGCCCTCAGTAGATCCCCTAGCCTTTTTCAAACACACATCATGATGCAGGAAAAGGCTCTATCACTGTGGATGGTTATGCTCTCCAGAATTAAAGAGTAAACCATAGGAAAGATGTTTGTAGAAGATATATAGGTAAGTTCATAGACTATGCATAACAGCTCTTAAAAATATAGTTCAAGCAGTTTAAACATAAAGCCCAATTGCAGTTTGTAAAGATGGAGATGGCAGTATGTGATAAATTAACTGAGAGCTGCAATCAGACATATGGTATAAAACTGAAAACCAGATACTTTTACACTACGTTAAAGTTTATGCTTCTAGATTAAATGATGAATTAAGGAACGAGAACCACATTTAAGGCTCACCTCAGTGTCAGAGTTGAAAACTACTCCTCATAAATACTTAAAGAAATGGGAGGAAATGCTTTATTATGTTTGAGGAGTTTAATACATTTTGCTAAACATCATTGGCTACATCTGTCTTCTATGCAGAAATAGTGGCAGAATATATAAATTCTTCAAGAATATAGAAACAATGGGTAGGTCACTCACCGCTGCTTGAGCATTCCTGGTATATTAGCCTGACAACAATAGACTACCTGTTTTTTGTGATGTTCCTTTTATTATTCACTTAACTCTTTGTTGCTGTGATATAATTGTGCTCTTTTGAAAAGAATGCAATAAGATTGTGTATTGGGAGTGCAAAGAGAGTGGAGAGGCTACTAGTTCGGTAATAGACAGTGCACTGGGATTCAAGAGAGCTGGGTACCTTTCCTGGCTCTTCCACTGACATGGTGTGTCCCCTTGGGTAAGCTATCCAGTTTATTGCACTGAATGTAACATATATTATCTGCCCTGTGGGCAGGTGAAGTATGCAAGCAGCTCATGGCCCTCAGAGACTGAGTACAGGCTCTTGAGACAATAGGTGCGGGAACTAGGGGTACGGAGAGTGCTGCAGCACCCTGACCCTTGCCTGGGGCTCTATTTCTGGTCCTGCAGCTGCTGGTCCCATGCCTGGGGTCCCGGCTGCCAGCCCTGTGCCAGGGGCTCAACTCCTGACCCCGTGCCTGGGGTCTCGGCTGCCAGCCCTACACCCACACCCAGATGTGGCCCCAGCCTCTACCCCTGTCCATGTCCCCCCTCCTGGAGCCACAACTCTGTGGGATAGAAATTCCATGCTTGAATCGTGAGAGGATAGCAGTAGGAGTATAGTACCAACCACCTGACCATGATTGTGAAATGCTCAGCGACATTAGAGAGGCTGAAACCAGAAAACTCAATAATAATGGGGATTTCAAATATCCGCATATTGACTGGGTGTATGTCACCTCAGGAAGGAATGCAGAGATGAAGTTGAAGAATGGAAATGGAAAAAGGCATCCTTTAAAAATTGGGAATCCAATTCTACTGAGGAAAAGAGAAAAGTACATAAGCTCTTGCAAGTCAATTGTAAAAATATAATTAGGACGGACAAAAAAGAATTTGAAGAGCAACTAGTGAAAGATTAAAAAAATTAACAGCAATATTTTAAAAGTTAAAAGCCAGACAATCACTGGAGCCATGGATGATAGATGTGCTAAAAGAGCACTCGAGGAAGACAAGGCCATTGCAGAGAAGCTAAATGAATTCTTTGCATTGGTCTTCACTGCAGAGGACGTGAAGAAGATTCTCATACCTGAGTCATTCTTTTTACATGACAAAACAGAGGAACTGTCCCAAACTGAGGTGGCAACAGAGGAGCCTTTGGAACAAATACATAAATTAAACAATAAGTCAGCGGGACCAGATGGTATTAACCCAAGAGTTCTGAAGGAATTCACATATGAAATCGCAGAACTACTAAGTGTGGTATATAACCTATTACTTAAATTGGCTCCTGTACCTGATGACTGGAGGATAGCTTAGGTGATGCCATTTAAAAAAAAATGGCTCCAGAGTTGATCCTGGCAATTATAGGCCAGTAAGCCTAACTTCAGTACCAGGCAAATTGATTGAAACTATGGTAAAGAACAGAATTCTGAGACACGTAAATGAATATATGTTGGGGAAGAGTCAACATGAGCCTAATGTAAAGGGAAATCAATCTCACCAATCTTTTTAAATAACTTGAGGGGTTCAACAAACATACACAAGGGTGATCTAGTTGATATAGTGTACTTGGATTTTCAGAATATCTTTGACAAGGTCCCTCACTAGAGGCTCTTAAGCAAAATAAGCAGACATGGGGGATAAGAGGGAAGGTCCTCTCACGGATTAGTAACTGGTTAAAAGACAGGAAACAAAGGGTAGGAATAAATGGTCAGTTCTCAGAATGGAGAGACGTAAACAGAGGTGTCCCCCAGAGATCTGTACTGGGACGAGTATGATTCAATATATTGATAAATGATTTAGAGAAAGGGGTAGACAGTGAGGTGTCAAAGTTTGCAGATGATACAAAATTATTCAAGATAGTTAAGTCCAAAGCTGACTATGAAGTCTTACACAGAGACCTCACAAAACTGGGTGACTGGGCAACAAAATGGCAGATGAAATTCAATGTTGATAAATGCAAAATAATGCATATTAGTATATATCTCGAATATACATACAAAATTACTGGAGCTAAATTAGCTTTTATCAGGGCCGGTGCAAGGATATTTTGCGCCCTAGGCGAAACTTCCACCTTGCGCCTCTTCCCACCCCACCCAACGAGCCTTTATAGACCCCAGGGGCCAGCCTTCCCCGGGCCAGCCGTGCCCAGGGGCTGCTCCCCAGATCAGGTTCCCTCCTCCCTGCCCCCTGAACTCCCCTGGAGGGTGCACAGCTCCCCGAGTCCACTCACTGGCTTTGCCGGGCTTGGGCCGCTGCAGCAGCTCGGCAGGGAGGAGCCGCCTTCTGGAGGCAGCAGAGAGCCAGAGCATCCCGCTTGCGGTGGCGGTGAGCCCCAGCCATGGAGGAGCTGGTAAGGCACAGGGGGGCAGCAGCCCTGCAAAGGCGGCAACGCTGCTAGTGGGGAGCAGCCGCCCCCCCCACCCAGGCTGCGGCCTGGCACCCCTCTCCGGGGGCTCCTGCAGGCTGCAGCGGATGCATGCAGGCGCCGGCCCCCATGCGCCCCCCGGTTCCCCCCTCGCCTAGGGTTACCATATTTCAACAATCAAAAAAGAGGACGGGGGGAGAGCCCCACCCCCATCCACTTCCCACCCCCTGACTGCCCCCCTCAGAACTCCCAAACCCCCCTGCTCCTTGTCCCCTGACTGTCCCCTCCTGGGACCCCTGCCCCAACTGCCCCCCCGGACCCCACCCCCTATCTAAGCCTCTCTGTTCCTTGTCCCCTGACTGCCCTCCTGTCCCCCCCACCCTAACTGTCCCCCTAGGACCCTACCCCCTACCTGTCCTCTGACTGCCCCAACCGTTATCCATACCCCCACCCCCAGACAGACTCCCGGGACTCCCACGCCCCATCCAACCACTCCCCGCCCCCTGACTGGCCCCCCCAGAACTCTCCTTACCATGGCCATGCCGGTCAGACGCTGGCTCCACGTGGAGGCAAAACACGCTGCCGGCTGCCACACGCACAGCCCCTCCCCTGCAGAGTCCTGAGGCAGCGGGAGGAGGGGAGCTCCGAGAGGGGCGGCGGTGGTGGCAGCTCACGCGCCGGGGAGCCACAGAGCCCGAGTGCAGTGAGGGGGGAGCTAGGAGGTGCGCCTGCCTGGGCTGTGGGCGGCGGCCCCCGTGCACCCCCCGGCTCCCCTCTCGCTGCGCTCGGGCTCTGCTGCTCCCGGGAGTGTGAGCCGCTGCCACCGCTGCCCCTCCTGGAGCAGGCTCAGGGCCCCACGCCCTGGCAGCGGCGGCGGCGCCGGCTCACATGCCCTGGAGCCTCAGAGCCCGAGTGTGGTTAGTGGGGAGCCGGGGGGTGCACAGGGGCCGCCACCCGCATGCATCTGTTGCAGCCTGCAGGAGCCCCTCTGGGGGGAGCACCGGGCCTCAGCCTGGGCAGGAGGGGCAAGGGGCGTGGCTGCTCCCCGCTAGTGGTGCTGCCACCTTTGTAGGGCTGCTGCCCCCCTGCCCCGCGCCAGCTCCTCCCTGGCTGGGGCTCCCCGCCGCCGCAAGCAGGACGCTCTGGCTCTCCGGTGCCTCCGCTTTTTGGCACCCCCAGCCACTTGGCGCCCTAGGAGACCGCCTAGTTTGCCTAGTGGTTGCACCGGCCCTGGCTTTTATCACTCAAAAAAGAGATCTTGGAGTCATTGTGGATGGTTCTCTGAAAACATCTGCTCAGTGTTCAGTGGCAGTCAAAAAAGCTAACAGAATATTAGGAACCATTAGGAAAGGGATAAATAATAAGCCAGAAAATATCATAATGCTGCAATATAAACCCATGGTACGCCCACATCTTGAATACTGCATGCAGTTCTGGTTACCCCAGCTGAAAAGAAAAGATACGTTAGAAATGGAAAAGGTTGAAGGGCAACAAAAATGATTAAAAATATGGAACAGCTTTCATAAGTGGAAAGATTAAAAATTCTGGGACTGTTCAGATTAGAAAAAAGACGATAAGGGGGGATATGATAGAGGTCTATAAAATCATGAATGGTGTGGAAAAAGTGAATAAGGAAGTGCTATTTGCCCCTTCACATACCACAATAAGCAGGGATCACCCAATGAAATTAATGGACAGCAGGTTTAAAACAAACAAAAGGAAGTTCTTCAAGCTGTGGCACTCACTGCCAGGGAATGTTGTGAAGGCCAAAAGTATAACTGAATTTAAAAATATAGAATAAGATAAGTTAATGGAGGATAGGTCCATCGGTGACTGTTGGCCAAGATGATCAGGGATGCAGCCACATGCTCTGGGTGTCTCTAAACTTCTGACTGCCAGAAGCTGGATTGGACAACAGGGGATAGATCACTCAATAAATTGCTCTGTTCTGTTCATTCTGTGGGAAGCATCTGGCATCAGCCACTATCGGAAAAAACTGATACTAGGCTAGATGGTCTGACCCATGTGGCTATGCTTATGTTCTAATTCATGTCCCTGCTCCATGTCTTTATTTCCCTTTCTACCATTTTTTCTATCTTGTATATTTAGATTGCAATCTCTTCTGGGAAGGGACATGTCTTACTCTGCTTTTACAATGGCTAGCAAAATCCCTGATCCCAATTGTTGCATTCTAGGGACTACCATTGTACAAATAAATAATAATGATGTTGACAGTATAAACCAATTGGAAGTTGTTCTAGTGGTGAGCAGGATTTTACTAACACTTTTACTAACTGTTGAAAATACAATTAAGTCTGTGCAAGTGACGACCCTGATCAGCCAACCTCCTGTTTGAAGAGATAACTCCAAAATATCCTCCATCACAGCAAGCAAGATCACGTTTCACACTAAGGCCCCTCCAGTAGCGCAAAGCAGCTTTAAAGCTTCACTAAGCAGGCAGCTGAGGGATCTCTGTGACCATCCCCATTGCCCTTTCCCAGTGTAAGGGCTGTGTCAGGTGTGGGAAGTGTGTATAGCTGGAGTTCCAGTGTGTCTAGCCAGCATAATGTCATCTATGTGGCTGTTATAAGCTGAATAATTTACAGCTTCACAGAGGGCTGACCTGATCCCTAGCAGCCTTGAGGAATGGTGGAGTACAAAGATGATGGAAAGCTCTGTTGCATCAGAGGGTCAGGGCCTTTGAATAAAACGCTACTCCACCTTTATTTGAAGACCAATTTGCATAGGTTCTGTGGGCGTTTGCTTACAGCAGGTCCAATTAAATATATGCCTTGCTGTGTTTGGCCAGTCACTCAATACAATATTTTTATAAATGGTATTGTTAGATTTTAATTCTAAAGCATTTTGTTGATAAAACTTCTTGTTTATCTTCTCTTTACCTTCTGGTATTTGTGTGGCAAGTCTGTTAATTAGAGGTGAGTTTGTCTAATTCAATCACAATGGAAAAATTAGTCATGCTGTTAAAATTATATTTAATTCATTTGAATTTGTCATCTGCATTTTGCTGTACAGTAACTATATTGAACTGTGAGGTCTGAAACTTTTCCGGCAGTGAGACTTCCTTTTGTGAGCTACTTCAGCCATCAACTATTACAATAAACTTCTAGAACTGCTTACATTTCTCACAAAGTGTGTGATAAAAGTCAAAGCCAACATGATTCAAGTGAATCTCTCGGCCTATCTGCCTAAAATCTTGGTAGCTGTATTTGCCTTAGCATTCAAAGGCCAAACATTCTGTGAAAAATTTAAAAACAAAACTGACATATTTTGAGGAAGCCATTGAAGGTTTACAAACTTACCTATAGCACAGCTCACTTTCCATTATCTGGTTGTATTTTAGCACTAGTATCACACTTGTTTTAATAGTTTTACACTGTGCTGCTGTGAGTCTGCCAAGAGTATAATCCTTAAAAATGGTAGTCAATGATCCAGCAACAGCAAATTATTGTATTGATTTCTCCCCCACTCCACCCAGGAGGGCAACCTGTTTGCCAAGTAAAGAAAAGGCCTGGAAGCTCTCTTGTATTTTCTCTATACAATGATTTCTTACAAGATCAGAAATACAGGAGGAGTTCCAATATGTATTTTTAGCCAAGAATCCAAAATTCTAAGGCATGTTGTGTTAAATATACCTTTAGGGATAGTTTGGGTGTGCATACGCTTACATGAAAATAGAGATGAGCTACTTTTTCTCTTAAAAAAAAAAAAATTAAAAACAGCCCATTTAAATAGAAGATAAATTACGGTACATTATACTTTTACCATTTCCAAGGTTACGAACATTTCCTACTTCTGAAACACAAGTCTCTGATGATAAACTGCTATGTGCATTCAGTGAATGAATTATTATATTAATCATTGAGATTTTATTTAAAATTAATTAGTGAATGAATACCTGTTTTACATTTTTAATTGCCAGAGAACTCTATTCTGATGTGTTGGGTGTAATTTAGAGTGTAAGAACCAGCAATGGGGTGGACAGTGAAAATCACTGTGCTTTAGACTGGAACATTATAGTACAACACAAGTGAAAATGATCACTCAGTGTTATTCTGACTGATTATTCACATCTTCACTGTTGACTTTGGTCTGGAACTCTCACAATTTCTTGAAAATGTCTGTGTTAATGTTTAGTGAAGTCTCTGTTTAAGAGAGGGAATGTTTCTAGTTTACATTTTACTGTGTTTTTACAGCCAAAATATTGAAACATTAAATAATTCCTACTTTTTTTCTAATTCATAACAAAAAAATGGGTCTCCCTTTAGAAAATATTTGACTAACTGCTACATTTTCCAGATTTTCCTTTGTTCAACTGCCAATCACAATTTTCTTGCATTTAGTACACCATATTTCTAGTTCTTTATTTGGAACTAATCATTGGAAGTCTCTTCACAAGCACATTTTTGCTCTGCCTGAGCACTTGTACACTTAAAGAATGAAATCCTGGTCCCAATGGCTCATTGATTTCAGCAGGTCCAGATTTTCATCCTGGTCAAAATGAAATCAGACCATTTTCTTAGTCATATGTTCTTCTCTTTGACATTCATTCATGATGTGCAAAAAACATAAAGAGAGAATTGTCTACATTGATGGCTGAATTTCGGAACGTTTGCAGGTTCACTTAATAAGAGCACCCACAAGTTTGTAAGCTTATATAAACCTTATCCAAATCTTCTTTTACCATATATTAGCTGGGGTTGAACAGTAAACATTTAATAAGAAGAATTATCCTTCTCTATGGTGGTCTCCTAATATATTGAACTAATTAATTTAGTATGGAGAATTGAATTTCCCACAGTCCTTTCTCAATTCAAGCACTGTTTATGAGAGGGGAAGTGGAAGCATTCAAGGAATACTGTACACTTTCTTTCCCTTTTAGGGAAAATAAAATAGAAAAAGGAAGGAATCATAAATAGAAAACAGTTTCCACTGATGAATATATCTGAAATGATAAAGTCAATTTGACTTTTTCTAAATTACTAAATTATTCTTCAGTCTATGATCCTTTATATGTCATTTTTCCTACACTGCCTTCTTCACAATTTTCCATTGAAACCTACTATAACAGTGACACTGTTTTGATTTCCTATATACAAGCCTAATATTTGGTGACAGACTCTCTGTTTCTTCTCTCGTGGTGGGTAAAGACTCAATTTGGTGTAGAGCTGAAACACATGATATCAGTTGTTATGATCCAAGTGCAATGATCCAGATGAAACACCTGAAAACACTGCTCTACAGCCAAACTGCTTCTGAAATAAATGTAGTCAAACTTTACTAATTCTGGTTCACTGTGAACGAAAACGATGCTTAAAATTGTTGATTGGCTCTAGTTTTCAAGATATGCTATTGGGTATATATGACCCTTGACTTGGGAACGGCGGAGGATAAGTGAGTTATAAAGGGAAGGGATTTCAATTTAAACCAGAAATGACTAAAATACATCTTTGACTGGATTTATGAATAAATCTATGACTGGGTTTGGACAGTACTTGCTTTTTAGGCAAAACAATGAATGATGCAATCCGAAGCTGGTATTGCGTCATACATGATATGAATTGCATCATGTTATTTCTAGAAGTCATGGATGATGCAATCATAACGAAGCTTACATCACTCTGCTGAACAAATTGCCCTATATCAGCTCTAGAAATCATACAGTGTCGTGCTCTCTTATTTGTCAGTGTTTGATTTTGCAAAGGGACACATTTCTGTTTAGCCAAAGTGAGCAGAGATGCCTCGTACTTGTGTGAACAGTGCAGATAACTTCTGCTATGTTTGTAGTGAAGTGACTTTTGCATCACAAAAGCGCAGTATAACCACTATGGTTAAGAAAGCCTATCACCTTTCTTTTGGCTGCAAAATTGGAGATCAGGACAAGAGGTGGGCCCCACACATATGCTGCAACACTTGTGCAACAAATCTTCGCCAGTGGTTGAACAGGAAAAGGAAATCTATCCCTTTTGCAGTGCCAATGATTTGGAGAGAGCCAACAGATCATACCAGCAATTGTTACTTCTGCATGGTGCCTCCAGTTGGGAAAGGTGTGTCAAAGAAGAAAAAGTGGACTGTGCATTATCCAAACATTCCATCAGCTATACGCCCAGTACCCCACGGAGAAGGACTGCCGGTTCCTGATGTACCAGAATCATTCTCACTTGAGTCAGACGAGGAAGAGGAAGAGGATGAAACTTCTAGTCCTGAACCATCAATGTCACAGGACCCACATTTTCTCCCATCCTCCTCCTCTGAACCACACCTCATAACACAAGATGAACTGAATGACCTTGTCAGTGATTTGGAACTACCCAAGAGTAAGGCAGAGCTGTTGGGCTCCAGACTACAGCAGTGGAATCTCCTGGCAGGTGATGTTAGGGTTTCCATGTTCCGTGACTGTCAGAAGGATCTTGTCCTATTCTTCTTCATGGAAGGTGATCTTGTAGCCTGCAACAACATCGATGGTGTGATGGCAGCCCTCAACATCGTTCACGATCCAGATGAGTGGAGACTGTTCATTGATTCATCGAAGACGAGTCTTAAAGCTGTTTTACTGCATAATGGCAATGTTTTGCCATCAATTCCAGTTGTCATGCAGTCCATATGAAGGAAACCTATGACAACATGAAACAACTTTTGAGGTGCATAAACTATGACCAACATTAGTGGCAGCTTTGTGGCGATTTGAAGGTTGTTGCTCTCTTGCTTGGTCTGCAGACTGGATACACAAAGTACTGCTGTTTTCTCTGTGAATGGGATAGTCGGGCAAGAGATTCCCACTACCTCAAGAAAGATTGGCCACTCCGACAGTCATTGGAGCCTAGGAGGAAAAGTGTTCAGCATCCACCACTTGTTGAATCAAGGAAGATTTTGTTACCACCCTTACTCATCGAGCTGGGTCTGATGAAGAACTTTGTCAAGGCCATTGACAAAACACAAGCAGCTTTCAAGTACCTCCGTGGAAAATTTCCAAGGTTAAGTGAAGCTAAGATAAAGGAAGGTGTCTTTGTTGGTCCTCAGATTCATGAACTTCTTCGAGATGATGCATTTGACCATGCACTGCGTGGCAAGGAAAAGACGGCATGGAAAGCCTTCCAGTTAGTGGCAATAAATTTTCTCGGAAACAACAAGGCAGACAACTACAGGTTGCAACATGTCGCTAAAGATACATTTTTTGCACTCTCATCTAGATTTTTTTCCACCGAACTGCGGAGCAGTGAGCGATGAGCACGGTGAGCGATTTCACCAGGAGATTGCAACAATAGAGAAACGCTATCAGGACAAATGGAGCCCATCAATGCTTGCAGACTATTGCTGGACAGTGACAAGAGATGCTCCATTTAATGAATACAAGAGACAAGCCAAGAAGCGCCGAGTAGACACTGAATAGGACTAAACTATGTACATAATAGTTTTTTGCCTTTTGTTTCATAATAAATTTTATTTATATAACCCTTTTGCTGATTTTTAAAAAGTGTTACATAAACAGGACAGGTGAAATATTATCATGTAAAGCAACCATAAACACATGAAAAGACCTAGGTTTACAATTTATGATTAAAACTCTACTATCTACACAATATACATAGACATAAAATGTAAAAACTTAAATATCTTAGAAACAGTAGCCAATCAGTTGTTTTAATTGTCATATTTGAATTCAGCACATCAAAATACATAATAAATAGCACAATTTATCTCTGAAGCAGACGACTTCTCAAAAATTGTAGACCAGTGAAATTAGTAATCCAGAAAAGCTAAAATAACATGGGACAAATTCATTGAGGATACATGTATATACATGTAATTATGAGTGTGGGGTAGAGATGTTATAGTTGGCCATTCCATTATGCACCCATATTTTCAGTCTAATCATTAATTTTTTCAGATATTTTCCTTTTTTTTATTTTTTGGTGTTGGCCTAAGAGTCATGGTTTCCAATAAATAAATAAATACACATATAAATAATAATAATAATAATAAAAAATCTGAACATAATTGGAACAGTACAGAAATGGGCCCCAAACAAAATTTAGATCTGGATTCATAGCTGGATGAATGGAAAGTAAATGAATTGAGGGAGATAAAGGTATAGTGGGTGTGGTGTAAGGAAGTGCATTGTGAGTAGATAATGGGAGATGGGAGTCAGGGAAAAAGTAAAAAATAAGGATAGTGGTTGAGGAAAAGAGGAAGCAAGTTCCCTGGCTTAAGCACTGATTTTTCTATCTCTGTAAAATGGAGATATATAAGTATTGTTGTCTTCCATTTGGGGGAAGGATGGTTGAGAAAGCGATGGCCAACAACTATAGCAGTATTTCCTTTACTCTGACTTGCCTGGTTTTAGACCTTGGTATGGGACTGAACTTTTGCTAATGGTGTTGGTCTATGACGTCCTCCTAGCTATGGATAAGGACAAAAGCCCTAATTGTTTTTGGTCCAGTTTATCTCAGAGAGTGCCTTTATTCTCATTATATGAAACCACGGTTACAATCAGTGGAAGCACACAATCTAGTGCTCCCTAGAGGCGAGAGGGCATTAAGGGCAGGGCAATATCTGATGGTCACTTGACTCTGGAATCTGCCAGAGACCTGATTTGTGAACTTCTAGAAATGCTTTTGGCATTTGAGATGGGGAGGGAAGCAAGACTAGGATGGAAGTTTCCTGTAAACTAGAGTTATGGAGTGAAAATAAATTCTATTTGTGTAGGTGGTCAGCAGAGGATTTCAGTGTTTCAGCATATTGGTTGATTGCTGTATTATTTTAAAATTGGAAGGGGTTCTCAGAGCATAGGGTAGGTGCTGCTGAGGTATGTTTAATCCACATGCTTTGTACTACATCACTTGACTTGTTTTTGCAGGGGAGGGGAAAAGAAGTAGTGGGGAGGAGGCATGGATCTTAGTTGGATACTCATACTCTGTCTTTGCCCTCTTGCAGAGAGCAAGGCAGGATAACTCAGTCAGAAAGACCCAGAAACTTCCAGAACAGAGTATGGTAGTTACCAAACATGCTCAGTAGTTGTTCTGAGCTTGTTCACTAGAGTAATTGTAGAAAACCAACCCAAAGTACGTGAAAACAGTTAAATGATTTTTTTCAGCTTTCTGGTTCCGGTAAAACCATCCTTGCTAGAAACACCTTTTATCCTTGGCTCAAAGATACGTACAAAGAGCAAATTATTTGACATTGGAATGCATCAGATGACATTTCTCTTCCCATACTGTTTTATTGTTGTTTCTTTTCAAAATAAAGTGGAAAGAGAAGAGAAGGCCTCATGCCACATGTCAAAATGTCAATGATGTTTCTGCAGTCCTTGGTAGTGCCTCAAAGCTGGAATTTAGCTTGTCCAAACGATAGGGGCTACCAATGATTACAGTGAGATTTCACCAGGCCTGTGTGCAAGGGGGGTGAATTTGTGTTCAAAGTAATGTTGCATGTCTTTTATAAAGGAAAGTTGAATGGGGAAAGGATCTAATTTTTTTTAAAAAGTCTAGAATTGGTTTTAATTTCAGAGGAAGGTATTGTAAATGATTCACCTTCCAGCTCAGTGGTTGAGTCCTGTGATAGCAGTCATGGGGTTAAGATTGGTTTTAGAAGATGGAATTTGTGAGGAAATTTCAGTAGCACAGGGAATAGAAAAAAGAAAGCAATCATAAGTAATCTATTGTCAAAGAAGAACTGTATTGCTCTGGGAGCTCAAACTTAGTTACAGCTATAGTACCATCATTTTAGCCGATAAAATAACTCCATGAGGTAATTTGTTATGCATGGTCCCTTTCCAGTTTTGTTCACATATGTTTACTTAGCACTCCTATTCTTCCTGCTATATTAAAATTAGGAGTGCAGGGAATGGCAAGATAACTGTTATCAGATGGGATGCGTACTGATTCCCATTCATCTCCAAAAGTCTGAATTTTCTATCTTTTCAGAATTTTTATTCTTTATTGAAATATCTTGTGCTTTGGTGTTGTATTTTTGCAAAACACTCATTGTGTCACACTTACTAATGTAGAACTGTGCATATCAAAGGCTCAGGGATAAGAAGGGATGTTTTTCTCCTGTATTGCTTTTGTTCTTGCAGGCGGCTGTGTTGAGAAGGTGTAGACCATTCTTAAATCACCAAATACGCCAGGTATATATAACCACTGGAGCTGAGGTTACACTTAAGGTTGCTGAAGTGTTTTAGTACCCCGTCTTTCCTGTTTTCAGTTGCTCATAACTCTTTCTAATCCTTTTCAGCACTCTGATTTTGAGTAGGAGGCCAAGTCACCAAGAAGGAATGGTGTGGCCATTGCACAGATTGGAGTGAACTGCATCATTCTAAGATCCCTGAAGCAAAATCCAGGGAGCTCCCATGGGGCCCAAACAACTGAGCCCTGAATGGTGTAGGGATTTGTGCCCCATTTTGAGTTTCTCATGTGTGCATTATAAGGCTCTATAGGTTCCTAGGCAACATGCAGCTTGAATAAAGTAGGACTCCTGAACCTGTTGTGTACTCAAAACTTTCAAAACATCAGATATTCTGAATCCAGTGCAAGATGAAAAGCTGCTTCATTGAGTATGAAATAAGTGCTCATAATGAATGTTTCATTCAATATGCACATTGGGTCTGAATCTACAGTGCTGTGTCCTTCTGTAGTCATTTTCATCTGTGCAAAGTGGATATAAAACATTGCCACCTGGGTAGATGAGTGGAGAATTCTGATTTGGTAGTGTTTCATACTTGTGTGCAGAGTGCCTCACACCTTGTGCTGTGGAGAATCAGGTTATTGGACTGGAGTTATATAAGAGAGGGAGTTCTAGTGGTATCTAGCCAAATTCTTCCATATTATGGATTGATAAAACTCAAATGCCTTAAAAAAGTTAGACAGTCAAAATCAGAAAATGTAGAGTTAAGATTTCACATGCCACATTAACTAACTCTCCTCCTTTGTGTGTGCATTATGTTAGTATTTAGTGATATGATCACAAACTAGAACGATGCAAACCCTGTAGAGTTCACTCGCCAATGGCGTTTGCAGACTGAATTCTATTGTTTTGTCTCACATAAATGGAAGTGAAACAAGCTCTCTGGATGTTCCTAGAAGTTCATGTTTCAGTTCCAGGCTCCTCCTTGTTCAGGAGTCCATCATTAATCCTTAGACATTCATTCAATGCCATCGACTTCTGAGCCTCACCTAAACCATCCAGGTTAATAGGGGTGCACTTGTAGACTTCTGGGGCTGGTTGAGAGAGACTGATACCCAGAGGGAGAAAGGAAACATGACTTTTGAAGCTATACAAACATTTTTCTCCTATTATATCACTCCTCGATCCCAGAAGGTTAGTGAATGGAGCTATTAATTTTATTTTTTAAGTTCATTTGGGATTGGGGAGGGGGGGGGTTCCTTTAAGTGAAAATACTGCCTAACATATGAGGAGTGGGCAGGGCAATATTGAGAGGTAACATACTATGTTGTCATAAAATGAAATACACTTTATTTATATTGTGCCTCAAAAGAAATATCATTAGTCAGTAAAAAAATGTATTTCTCCTTCTCTTCATTTTTATTGATGGTACACACTATCTCTTTGGTTTGTGATATTTTTCAAATGGAAATAGTCAATGTGCTTAGAAAGCTTCTGCCTTCAAAGAATCTGCTGTTGTCTGGCCTGATTTTCAAAGGTTCTGACTATCCATAGAAGATTACAGCTGGAAGAGACCTCAGGAGGTCATCTAGTCCAACCCCCTGCTCAAAGCAGGACCAATCCCCAACTAAATCATCCCAGCCAGGGCTTTGTCAAGCCAGGCCTTAAAAACCTCTAAGAATGGAGATTGCACCACCTCTCTAGATAACTCATTCCAGTGCTTCACCACCCTCCTAGTGAAATAGTGTTTCCTAATATCCAACCTAGACCTCCCCCCACTGCAACTTGAGACTATTGCTCCTTGTTCTGTCATCTGCCACCACTGAGAATAGCCTAGCTCCATTCTGTTTGGAACTCCTGTTCAGGTAATTCTCCCCCTCACTCTTCTCTTCTGCAGAATAAATAAGCCCAGTTCCCTCAGCATCTCCTCATAAGTCATGTGCCCCAGCCCCCTAATATTTTTTGTTGTTCTCCGCTGGACTCTCTCCAATTTGTCCACATCTTTTCTGTACTGAGGGGCCCAAAACTGGACACAATACTCCAGATGTGGCCTCACCAGTGTCGAATAAAGGGAACTAATCACTTCCCTCGATCTGCTGGCAATGCTCCTACTAATGCAACCCAATATGCCGTTACCCTTCTTGGCAACAAGGGCACACTGTTGACTCATATCCAGCTTCTCGTCAACTGTAATCCCCAGGTCCTTTTCTGTAGAACTGCCGCTTAGCCGGTCGGTCCTCAATCTGTAGCAGTGCATGGGATTCTTCCATCCTATGTGCAGGACTCTGCACTTGTCCTTGTTGAACCTCATCAGATTTCTTTTGTCCCAATTCTCCAATTTGTCTAGGTCACTATCCTTACTCTCCAGCATATCTACCTATCCCCCCAGTTTAGTGTCATTCATGAACTTGCTGAGAGTGCAATCCATCCCATCATCCAGATCATTAATGAAGATGTTGAACAAAACCGGCCCGAAGGCCGATCACTGGGGCACTCTGCTTGATCCCGGATGCCAACTAGACATCGAGCTGTTGATCACTACCTGTTGAGCCCAATGATCTAGCCAGCTTTCTATCCATCTTATAGACCATCCATCCAATCCATACTTCTTTAACTTGCTGGCAAGAATACTGTGGGTGACCGTATCAAAAGCTTTGCTAAAGTCAAGATATATCACGTCCACCGCTTTACCCGTCTCCACAGAGTCAGTTATCTCATCATAGAAGGCAATCAGGTTGGTCAGGCACGACTTGCCCTTGGTGAATCCATGTTGACTTCAGTGTCATCTGTGTATGCTCAGAACTTCTGAAAAAAATCGGGCCATGAATGTTAAGATTTATATTTTGGCAAATTATTACTAACTTGTATTTCATTCATATCTGGTGTTCCCAATCAGGAAATAGGCTCCCATTGTGTTCGGCCCTGTACAGACAATGCAGTGGATACCACTGCTGTCCTAAGGAACTTGGTATAATGTAAGGCCTTAAGTGACACTGTACCACTCTACCTTTGAGACTGCCTGCTCCCTAACCTCTCATTTTAAGAGCTGAGATTGATGTGTCAGCTTATTGAGTGTCCTACAGTATATACTCAAGCGAATGAGGGTCTGGGATGTTCACCTGAGGACTACTTACTGTGAAATTTTCTCCCACTTCCCGTGAATCAAAGCTTTACAACAGCATCTGAGTTATGCTTAATGTTTTCAGTTCTCTTTTTAGTTTGTGTTTGTGGGATTATTTATAATTGTTTCATAGTGTATCAGTAGGATTTTTATATGCTGGTTCCAGAATTAATTCTGGTTACTAGTTCTTGCTGTCCTGTATAATCTGCTTTGTTAGACTCATTGTGAGGGCTCAAAGGCATCTTCTAAACCTAAAGAACGAATTTCTTTTCACTTCTCTAAGAATGGATGTGATTTAAATGTCTATGTATCTTGATTTAGGTGCCAATAGAGGACATTAGGAATTGAAAAGAAAATTATATTTTCCTTTTGTGTGTGTGTGTGCGCATGCGGGGTGGTGTGTGTGTGTGCGTGTGTGTGTGTGTTTGCGGAATGAGGGGTTTGTTGTAAGTGTAGATCCTGATGATGGGAAATGAGATTGTTGCCTAGGATGGTTAGTCTGAAAAAAGAACAATGGTAAAAAGGATGATGCATGGTTATTTTTCTTCTTTTTTGTTATTGAATTTGTATTAAGGCGATGTGACAGTGTTCTCAGCGGCGCTTGCGATATTGCACTGCAGTGAAAGTGAAATCAATGTTCACTATCAAAACAACAGTATTATATATTTCTTAATCTTCTTTTCTCTGCATTATAGATATGCAGTCACTAGAGGTAGTTCTAAGTAGGGATGTATGAAATAAAAAAATCTCCGATCAATGCACAGAAAACATACAACAGTGAAGAGTCCTAAATATATTTGAAGTACTAATCTCAGACACAGCCTGAAAAGCCCCCAAATTCAGTTATCAAGACACACCCCTGGGCACTCAAAACCAAAAAAATAGTGTCAGGGGGAGGGAGAGGGAGGGAGTGAAATTCTCAGTACTACAAACATTTTTATTTTTTAATATTGCCCCTTTCAGTACATTTTATGACTCCACTCACAACACTAAGATTTCAATAATCCTGTAAAATACCCTGCTGCATAAAAAAAGAATTAAATGACATTTTTAGGAGATGTCTGAGTTCATTTCCTCCACTAGGCATCAGATAGCTGATGCCTGTCTCTATTAGCCCATAGAGGTCCTGATCCAAAGCTCATTATAGTCAATGGAAATTAGTGTCACAAAGGATCTCAGTTCTGCGCCATACTTGAGGTTTTGCAAAGACAACTGATTAGTGTGTAGTTTTTTCTATTACTTCCTTTACGATCTTTTAGTTGTCCTTCCTCTCCAGTTGCTCTATTATTATAGCTATCTTATAACTTCAGCTAAATGTTGAGGTTATAACATAGTTTCTGTTCTCAGCCTAATTCAGACCACTATCCTAACGCTGGAAAAATTCTGTTGGGTCTGTTTTTAATAATCTCATCTTGGAGGAGATTAGCTCAAGAACAGTATGAGGTTAATCAGACAAGCTATTTTTGAGTTAGTGGTATTAGAGGGAATTTTTCTTAATTCTTTTTTGCTCTTTCATAACTGAAAAATGGCTTCATCTAAAGACCAAGTATTTTTACACTTATTTCCCTCCCTCACTCCCAAAAAGCATAGTTTTAACTATTTGAAATTCTTGGGTCTGATTGCTGGGTCTGGCAGAGGCCTGACCCCAATTTTCCTCTCCCTCCCATCCTTGGCTTGCCCCAGAAACTCCCCCTATGCTTGCTGCAGGGGCAGAATCCCCAGCTACTCTTTGGCAAAGGGGATGAAGGCAAGGGGACAGGATTTGATCCCTTGGTCTTTAATTACATATTTCATTGTTTTTATACTAGCATTCTAAACTTCTGTACAGTGTTTGCAGAGTCTCTAAGTGCCACTGATATACTACATCATCTACAAGCTATACTATAGAGCATCACTGTAGACATTAAAATGTTCACAGGTACAACCCATACCTTACTTTTTATAGCCAATAGAGGGACCACTCCAGAGCTCCTAACCCCTATTGACCACTATGGCCTTTTAAAGATACTTAATCATTTCAATGCTCCTCAGTAGTCTCTGCATGATTTTGTGGCACTGTTGGTCACTCCACATCTTCAATTTGTGTTTCACAGTATAAAGAATTAAAAGGCCATCTATTGATATAGTTACTTTTGTACAATGTCATTAGAATATAAATCAAAGCATTTATAGTAAAGAAATTCAGCCTGTGTTTTACACCAATCTTACTCACTAACCTCACCCTACCCTGCCTATACACAACTACATACTGTGTCTCATCCATATGCCAGAAAAAAAAAATTCCATAAAGACTAGTGTACATGATCCAACCTACTCTTTATAGGTGGCAGGTAAATGGAGATATTTCACTTTGACTCTCCAGTTATGTGTCAGAGGTCACATCTGTCATTTCACATACTATCCTTACAGGTATCAGAGGGGTAGCCGTGTTAGTCTGAATCTGTAAAAAGCAACAGAGGGTCCTGTGGCACCTTTAAGACTAACAGAAGTATTGGGAGCATAAGCTTTCGTGGGTAAGAACCTCACTTCTTCAGATGCAAGTAATGGAAATCTCCAGAGGCAGGTATAAATCAGTGTGGAGATAACGAGGTTAGTTCAATCAGGGAGGGTGAGGTGCTCTGCTAGCAGTAGAGGTGTGAACACCAAGGGAGGAGAAACTGCTTCTGTAGTTGGCTAGCCATTCACAGTCTTTGTTTAATCCTGATCTGATGGTGTCAAATTTGCAAATGAACTGGAGCTCAGCAGTTTCTCTTTGGAGTCTGGTCCTGAAGTTTTTTTGCTGTAAGATGGCTACCTTAACATCTGCTATTGTGTGGCCAGGGAGGTTAAAGTGTTCTCCTGCAGGTTTTTGTATATTGCCATTCCTGATATCTGACTTGTGTCCATTTATCCTCTTGCGTAGTGACTGTCCAGTTTGGCCAATGTACATAGCAGAGGGGCATTGCTGGCACATGATGGCATATATAACATAGGTGGACGTGCAGGTGAATGAGCCGGTGATGTTGTAGCTGATCTGGTTAGGTCCTGTGATAGTGCTGCTGGTGTAGATATGTGGGCAGAGTTGGTATCGAGGTTTGTTGCATGGGTTGGTTCCTGAGTTAGATTTGTTATGGTGCGGTGTGTGGTTGCAGGTGAGAATATGCTTAAGGTTGGCGGGTTGTCTGTGGGCGAGGACTGGCCTGCCTCCCAAGGTCTGTGAAAGGGAGGGATCATTGTCCAGGATGGGTTGTAGATCACTGATGATGCATTGGAGAGGTTTAAGCTGAGGACTGTAGGTGATGGCCAGTGGAGTTCTGTTGGTTTCTTTTTTGGGCCTGTCTTGTAGCAGGAGGCTTCTGGGTACACGTCTGGCTCTGTTGATTTGTTCCTTTATTTCCTTGTGTGGGTATCATAGTTTTGAGAATGCTTGGTGAAGATCTTGTAGGTGTTGGTCTCTGTCTGAGGGGTTGGAGCAGATGCGGTTGTACCTCAGTGCTTGGCTGTAGACGATGGATCGTGTAGTGTGTCCGGGGTGGAAGCTGGAGGCATGAAGGTAGGCATAGCGGTCGGTGGGTTTTCGGTATAGGGTGGTGTTAACATGGCCATTGTTTATTTGTACAGTGGTGTCCAGGAAGTGGACCTCCCGTGTAGATTGGTCCAGGCTGAGGTTGATGGTGGGGTGGAAGCTGTTGAAATCATGGTGGAATTCTTCCAGGGTCTCCTTCCCATGGGTCCAGATGATGAAGATGTCATCAATGTAGCGTAGATAGAGAAGGGGCGTGAGTGGACGAGAGCTGAGGAAGCGTTGTTCCAGGTCAGCCATAAAAATGTTGGCATATTGTGGGGCCATGCGGGTGCCCATAGCGGTGCCACTGGTCTGGAGGTATATATTGTCACCAAATTTGAAATAATTGTGCGTGAGGATAAAGTCACAGAGCTCAGCAATAAGTTGTGCTGTGTCATCATCAGGGATACTGTTCCTGACAGCTTGTATTCCATCTGTGTGTGGGATGTTTGTGTAGAGAGCCTCTACATCCATGGTGGCTAGGATGGGGTTTTCTGGGAGGTCATCAATGCATTGCAGTTTTCTCAGGAAATCTGTGGTGTCACGGAGATAGCTGGGAGTGCTGGTGGCATAGGGTCTGAGTAGGGAGTCCACATATCCAGACAGTCCTTCAGTGAGAGTGCCAATGCCCGAGATGATGGGGCGTCCAGGATTTCCAGGTTTGTGGATCTTGGGTAGTAGATAGAATAACCCCAGTCGGGGCTCTAAGGGTATGTTGATTTGTTCCTGTGTTAGTGTAGGGAGTGTCCTGAGTAGACGGTGCAGTTTCTTAGTGTATTCCTCAGTGGGATCCGAGGAAAGTGGCCTGTAGAATTTGGTATTGGAGAGTTGTCTGGCAGCCTCCTTCTGGTAGTCAGACCTGTTCATGATGACAACAGCACCTCCTTTATCAGCCTCTTTGATGATTATGTCAGGGTGGTTTCTGAGGCTGTGGATGGCATTGCGTTCTGCACGACTTAGGTTATGAGGCAAGCGATGTTGTTTTTCCACAATTTCTGCCTGTGCATGTCGGCGGAAGCATTCTATGTATAGGTCCAGACTGTCATTTCGACCCTCAGGAGGAGTCCATGTGGAGTTCTTCTTCCTGTGTTGTTGGTGGGAGGGTACCTGTGTATCAGTGCGCTGTTCAGTGTTATCTTGAAAGTATTCTTTGAGTCGGAGGCGGCGAAAGTAGGCTTCCAGATCACCGCAGAACTTTATCATGTTCGTGGGGGTGCTGGGGCAAAAAGAGAGTCCCCGAGATAGGACAGACTCTTCTGCTGGGTTGAGTGTGTAGCTGGATAAATTGACGATATTGCTGGGTGAGTTAGGGGTACCCCTGTTGTGGCCCCATGTGCCAGGTAGGATTTTAGACAGCTTACGGTCCTTTTTCCTTTGTAGAGAGGTGAAGTGTGTAATGTAGATCTCCTGTCTTATTTTAGTAAAGTCCATTTGTGTGGAGGGTTGGTTATTTATGAAAGTCTCCAGGTTGGAGAGCTCTTTCTTGATGTTTATCTGTTTGCTGTATAGGATGCTGATCAGGTGGTTCCTCAGTTTCTTTGACAGTGTATGGCATAGTCTCTCACTGTAGTCTGTGCAGTATGTAGATAGCAATGGATTTTTCACCTTCAGTCCATTTGGTATGATGTCCATCCGTTTGCATTTGGAAAGGAAGATGATATCTGTCTGTATTTGTGCAAGTTTCTTCATGAGGTTGATAGAAGGTCCTTACAGGACCTTTCTCCAGCTCACCATTCAACTATAGGTGGGGTTGGTATGTAGATCATTCACCCCTTATGTTTGTTTTAAACTTGCTGCCTATTTCATTGGTTGACCCTGAGTTCTTGTGTAATATGAAGGGGCAAATAACACTCTCATTCACTTTCTCCACACCATTTATGATTTTATAGACCTCCATCATAGCTTTGGTCATAGATATGGTCACCAAAGAGGATCTATGGGCTATTCTGCAGAAACTGGGCTGCCCAAGAAGGTTCATACAAATAATCTGTCTGTTCCATGACCACATGAGAGTGCAAGTTCTCTCCAGTAGTGACTCTGACACATTTCTAATCTCGAATGGAGAGAAGCAAGGCTGCATACGTGCTCCAATGCTGTTCAATTTGTTCTTTGCCTGTGTCCTCAGTCATGCCACAGTGGACTTGGATCAGGTGATATACATCCGCTACCAACTCAATGGCTCCCTCTTTGATCTTTGAAGACTCAATGCTAAGACCAAGACACTGGACAGACTTCTCGTCAAGGCATTTTTAGCAGATAACTGCACCTTGATGGTTCATAGACATGACGATCTTCAGGGCATCATTGATAGATTTTCTGAAGCATCCCAGCTCTTTGGCCTCACCATCGGTCTCGGGAAGACAGAGGTCTTGTTCCAACCAGCATCTCATTCCAATGCTGCAGCACCACCCATCTTCATCCAAAGTACACAGCTGAAAAATGTGGTTCAGTTCATGTATTTGGGCAGCACCATCTCGAGAGATGACTCTCTCGATAAGGAAATAGACTCCAGAATTAGTAAAGCCAGCCATGCCCTGGGCTGACTCTGAACAAAAGTCCCTAACCAACACAACAGTCGTCTCTCCACCAAATTGAAGATCTGCAGTGCAATGGTTCTAACATCTCTCCTGTGTGGCTCTGAGACATGAACTCTTTGCAGACAGCACATTAAACAGCTTGAGCATTTTCACATATGCTCCCTCTGCTCAATAATGAACATTCGCTGGCAGGACAGAGTGACCAATATTAAGGTCCTTGAAAGAGGAAATTGAGGAAATGCTATTGAGAGCACAACTTCGGTGGACTGAACATGTCATAGTAATGGAAGACCACTGCCTCCCAAAACCGATCTTGTATTGGGAGGTGAGTCAGAACAAAAGAAAGAAGAGTCATCTGTATAAGCACGTCAGAGATAACCTGAAAAGCAATCTCCAGTTCGCTGGAATCAATCTCAAAGAACTTAAGCAAATGGCTCAGAACAGGACTCAATGGCTCTCTTTGACAAGATCAGCATGTAACAGATTTGAGCGAGATTGATGAAATCATCTGCAGGCTGCATGTGAAAGGCACTACAGAGCTATATCGTCAAACATCATAGATACGGACTTTCTGTGCCCTCAGTGTGGCTGACTCTGTGCATCAGGGTTCAAACTTCAGTGTCATATGCGTAACCATAGATGAGAATTGCAACAATATCATCATCATCGTCAGCAATGGACTGCAAACAACATCATATCCCCTCTTAGTTGTCTCTTTTCTAAACTGACCAGTCTTTTTGGTCTTTCCTCAGATGGAAGCTGTTTCATAGACCTAATCATTTTTGTTGCCCTTCTCTGTACCTTTTTCAAAATATTTTTATATGGGTAGGCCAGAACTGCACTCAAGGTGTGGGTGTGCCATGGATTTATATAGTGGCATTAGGATATTTTCAATCACTTTTCTAATGGTTCCTAACATGGTTAGCTTTTTTGACTCCTGCTGCATTTGAAACAGATGTTTTCAGAAAACTACCCATGGTGACTCCAAGATCTCTTTCTTGAGTGGTAGCAGCTAGTTTAGAACCCCTCATTTTGTATGTATACTTGGAATTATATTTTACAATGTGCATTACATTGCAATTGTCAACATTGAATGTCATCTGTCATTTTGTTGTCCAGTCACCCAGTCTTGTGTGACTCCTTTGTAACTCTCCACTGAGAGCTCTGGACTTAACAATTTGAAGTAATTTAGTATCACTGGCAAACTTTGACACCTCAATGTTCACCCCTTTTTTCAGACCATTTATGAATATGTTAAACAGCACAAGTTCCAGTCCAGATCCTGGGGGACCCCATTGTTTACCTCTCTCCATTCTGAGAGCTGACCATATATTCCTACCATTTGTTTCCTATCTTTTAACCAATTACTGATTGGTGAAAGGACCTTCCCTCTTATCCCATGACTGCTTAGTTTGCATAAGAGCCTTTGGTGAGGGACCATGTCAAAGGCTTTCTGAGAGTCAAAGTACACTATATCAACTGAATCACCCTTGTCCACATGTTTGTTGACACCCTCAAAGAATTCTAATAGATTTGTCAGGCATTATTTCCCTTTACAAAAGCTGTATTGACTCTTTCCCCAACAAAATTTTGTTCATCTGTGTCTGATTATTCTGTTCTGTACTATTGTTTCAGGCTATTTGCCTGGTACTAAAGTTAGTCTTACTGGCCTGTGATTGTCAGGCTTGACTCTAGAGATACCTTTCAGAAGTGGTGTGCCGAGTCTTCATTTATTCACTCTAATATAAGGTTTCGCGTGCCAGTAATATATTTTAGATGTTTTTAGAAGGTCTCTTTCTATAAGTCTATAATATATAACTAAATGATTGTTGTATGTAAAGTAAATAAGGTTTTTAAAATGTTTAAGAAGCTTCATTTAAAATTAAATTAAAATGCAGAGCCCACCGGACCCGTGGCCAGGACCCGGGCAGTGTGAGTGCCACTGAAAATCAGCTCGGCACGCGTGCCATAGGTTGCCTACCCCTGCTCTAGTCATCTGGTAGAGGCTGATTTAAGTGATAGATTACTTACCACACTTAGTAGTTCTGCAATTTCATATTTGAGTTTCTTCAGAACTCTTGGATGAATACTATCTAGTCCAGGTCACTTATTATTGGTTAATTTATCTCTTTGTTCCAAAACCTCCTGTACTGACACCTCAGTTTGGGATAGTTCTTCGGATTTGTCACCTAAAAAGAATGGCTCAGGTGTGAGGCTCTTCTTCACATCTTCGTCAGTGCAGACCAGTGCAAAGACTTCATTTAGCTTCTCCTCAATGGCTTTGTCTTCCTAGGGTGCTCTTTTAGTACCTCAATCATCTTGTGACTCCACTGATTGTGAGGCAGGCTCTCTGTTTCTGATGTACTTCCAAAAAAATTGTTGTTAGTTTGAGTCTTTTGCTAATTGCTCTAAACATTCTTTTTTGACCTCCCTAATTATGCTTGACTTGCCAGAATTTATTCTCCTTTCTATTTTCCTCAGTAGGAGTTGACTTCCAATTTTTAAAGGATGCCTTTTTCCCTTTAACCACTTTTTACTCTGCTAGTTAGCCATAGTGGCTTTTTTGTTGTTAAGTATCAGAGAGGTAGCCGTGTTAGTCTGGAGCTGTAAAAAGCGACAAAGAGTCCTGTGGCACCTTATAGACTAACAGACGTATTGGAGCATAAGCGTTGGTCTCTGTCTGAGGGGTTGGAGCAAATGCGGTTGTACCTCAGTGCTTGGCTGTAGACGATGGATCATGTGGTGTGTCCATGATGGAAGCTGGAGGCATGAAGGTAGGCATAGCAGTCGGGGGGGGGGAGGCGATTCGGTATAGGGTGGTGTTAACGTGACCGTCACTTATTTGTACCGTGGTGTCTAGGAAGTGGACCTCCCGTGTATATTGGTCCAGGCTAAGGTTGATGGTGGGGTGGAAGCTGTTGAAATCGTGGTGGAATTCACGCTGAGGTACAACCGTATTTGCTCCAACCCCTCAGACAGAGATCAACACCTACAAGATTTTCACCAAGCATTCTCAAAACTACGATACCCGCAAAAGGAAATAAGGAAACAAATCAACAGAGCCAGAAGTGTACCCAGAAGCCTCCTGCTGCAAGACAAGCCCAAAAAAGAAACCAACAGAACTCCACGGGCCATCACCTACAGTCCTCAGCTAAAACCTCTCCAACGCATCATCAGTGATCTACAACCCATCCTGGACAATGATCCCTCACTTTCACAGGCCTTGGGAGGCAGGCCAGTCCTCGCCCACAGACAACCTGCCAACCTTAAGCATATTCTCACCAGCAACCACACACCGCACCATAGTAACTCTAACTCAGGAACCAATCCATGCAACAAACTTCGATGCCAACTCTGCCCACATATCTACACCAGCGACACCATCACAGGACCTAACCAGATCAGCCACAACATCACCGGTTCATTCACCTGCATGTCCACCAATGTAATATACGCCATCATGTGCCAGCAATACCCCTCTGCTATGTATATCGGCCAAACTGGACAGTCCCTACGTAAAAGGATAAATGGACACAAGTCAGATATTAGGAATGGCAATATACAAAAACCTGTACGAGAACACTTCAGTCTCCCTGGACACACAATAGCAGATTTAAAGGTAGCCATCCTGCAGCAAAAAAATGTCAGGACCACACTTCAAAGAGAAACCGCTGAGCTTCAGTTCATTTGCAAATTTGACACCATCAGATCAGGATTAAACAAAGACTGTGAATGGCTAGCCAACTACAAAAGCAGTTTCTCCTCCCTTGGTGTTCACACCTCAACTGCTAGAAGAGGGCCTCATCCTCCCTGATTGACCTAACCTCGTTATCTCTAGACTGATTCTTGCCAGCATATTTATACCTGCCTCTGGAAATTTCCACTACATGCATCTTACGAAGTGAGTATTCACCCAAGAAAGCTTATGCTCCAATACGTCTGTTAGTCTATAAGGTGCCACAGGACTCTTTGTCACTTTTTTGTTGTTGTTTCTCTTATTTTTTTATTTGGGGTATACATTTCAGCCTCCGTTTTGGTGTTTTTAAGAAGTTTCCATGTAGCTTGGTGGCATTTCACTCTTTTGACTTTTTGTTTTAATTTCCATTTACTTAGACTCCTCATTTTTGCGTAGTTCCCCTTTTTGAAGTTAAATGCTACTGTGGTGGGTTTCTTTGGTATTTCCCCCCACAAGGATATTAAATTTAGTTACATTCTGTTTGCTATTACCGAAGCATTCAACTATATTCACTTCTTACATGAAGCACAGGATCTGACCTAAGCCTAAATCAAAAATTGCCTCTCCCCTTGTGGGAGACTCCCCTTATAGAATCACAGAATATCAGGGTTGAAGGGACCTCAGGAGGTCATCTAGTCCAACCCCCTGCTCAAAGCAGGACCAATTCCCAACTAAATCATCCCAGCCAGGGCTTTGTCAAGCCTGACCTTAAAAACCTCTAAGGAAGGAGATTCCACCGCCTCCCTAGGTAACGCATTCCAGTGCTTCACCACCCTCCTAGTGAAATAGTGTTTCCTAATATCCAACTCCCTTGTGGGAGTAGTCCAGGACTACTCATTAATGGTGTCTAGAAATTCTTTCTGAATACTGTATCTTACTCTTTAAACATCCAATTCTTTCTCTTCCAAAGAAAGGAAGAGAATTGGAAATACGTAGCTTAAACATACTGTTTACATATATTTAACTTGGCTACTTTCAAAATAATGTAGAAGACCCGAGCTCCTAGAAAGGAAGATCTAGAAAACAGAGCAATTCAATTTTAATTTAGTTGGTTTGTTTAGTCTAAGCAAAGAACCATTCTTTGGGGCTAAATTTTATAAAGAATGATTAATGTAAATGGAGTCTAATGAGGCTCAGTGTAATTGAGAGTCTGGAATCAGTCACCTTTTATCAGGGTTGTTATAATGAGGGTTTATCATGTATGTGTGCTGTAAGAGTGTGTGTGTGTGTGTGTGTGTGTAAAGTACACAGTTACAGGCATACACTCCACTCATTAATAACACAACTTCTGCTGATACGTGTCTCAGTTGTAGCTCATACTAATTAGCTGATAGACTAATTGGGTCATATGAAATAAAAAGTAGATGGTAGTCAATCAAGCAGATTAAAATTGCCTGTTCTCTAATTGGTTTATACAGGGGCAAGAGAAATAAAGTAATTTGGAAAATTACTGACTTGTATTGTTAGCCACAGGCTTCCACTCAGTAATTATTTGTAAAAAATTGTCCATATAAAATAAAACATTTTCAGTTGCACTGATAAATGTAGTGAAGATCCTCTCTCTAAACTTTCTTGCCTGACCTCTGCCTATGTGCTTAAAATGTATGTTGTGGGCTTTGAAGGCTGAGTAAGAAGCCTTTGCTTGCCTCTTACTTTTCTAAATGCAAGAGCCCTAAAAGAACTGAGATGTACTACAAGTGTTGTATATAGTAACTAAGTGTACTGTGTATCCCAAGGTGGTGTTGCTGGAGGTAGTGCAGTAAGTCAGCCCACTGTTACATGGAATTTGCAACATGAACGCTGAGTTACATGCTACATGTGCTTCCATCGTCTTCTTTTGGCCACCCATTACCTATTTTAACTCTTGCTGCTGTGTGCATCTCCATTTTCTACAGGTGGACACAGTATGAATCTATAACTCATGGGCTTTGCCACTTATTTCCCCTGCATGTTGTACATTCTTTTTTATGGTATCATGAATATACCTTGTTACTCCTGTTCTCTGGTCCTTTATCACGTTCTTTGTGTGTTTTTGAAAATCTGTATTCAAGATGACAACCCCATCCTGTGGGTCATCCACCTAAGACCACTCACCCTTTCCTGTCCATTTTCTGAACAAAAGAAGAGAATTGTAGAATTTCCCCCCAAAAGCTATCAATACAAACATTATAGAGGATTTATTCTGTTTAATTACATAACCTTGAATTTTTATGATTCTCTGCTTTCTTATATATAGTAAAACACCCACACAATCTTCTTCTCTAAGCTTATTGAGAATCTGGCTGCTAGTCACCTGAAAAGTGATCTGCCCTCAGCAAAAAAAAAGTTCTCATGAGCAGTAATCACTCTGACACTGCTCCTGTAACACAATGTTCAGTTTCATACTGTGTATAGCAATTTCCACTGATTCAAATCCTCCAAAGCTAAAACAGTTTAAACCAATTGTTTTTTTTAAATTGTTTTTGAAACTGCTGAAATATGAAGTTTCTCACAACTGATATAGTCCCATAACTTTTCACACCGCTCGGATTGGAACATTTTGAATGAGCAGGCTGTTGATTCAAAACAAGTTTGGTAATAATAAAGGTGTTGATAGAAGATACTGTAATCTTGAGCTCATTTCAACAATTCCCAGATCATTGGTACAATGGAGTGTCAGGTACAATCATTCTTAACAAAGAGGTTTACTCTTTGATCTCAAGGCAAATCTCAATATCATCATACTTGTGGAACCGTGGTGGTACCTCCCTACTCATGTAAACAGGAAAGCTCTCTAAAATTTACATTAATTCATCAAAATAAAAACAAATCTCAAGGTAAGTCTTCCAGATTACTTGCTTGACAAATGAGGCTACCATAATCAATAACTTCTTGAATTTTCTTTCACTGTTGACTAAATTTGGTAACCTTTTCCATATTATGTAGGGTCAATTCTCAATATGATTCTAAACCTCAGGGGAAGTGTCCTTTAGATGTTGTAGAATAGGCTTCATTTGTACACACATCTTTTGTTGTGCTGTAGTTAATGTATGTTAGACCATCTTTATCAGTATCCTTTCAGAGATAGGCAGTGCAGCTGCTGATAACATGATTTCATCAGTGTCTACTTGACTCCGTGGTGAACAGAGAAGTAAATAGTATGGTTCATTCATTTGATATTCTGAAAGATCCAACCAGCAACTATACTGGAACAGCTGGTAGTGACAAGCCTTGCAATTTATGTTAAGTTTCTGCCAAGTGTTACAGTTTTCACTACCATGATACAGAATGGAATGAAAGAAGGTTTTATAACTTCACGATCAGATAGGAGGTGTCATTTACAGTGTTCATAAAATAGAATTATTAAATTTAATAAATATAAATTTGTCAAAGTATTACTAGGCAAGTCT
>NW_020664374.1:28248549-28281473 GCF_002925995.2 Terrapene triunguis | reverse complement strand
TCATAGAATCATAGAATATCAGGGTTGGAAGGGACCTCAAGAGGTCATCTAGTCCAACCCCCTGCTCAAAGCAGGACCAATCCCCAACTAAATCATCCCAGCCAGGGCTTTGTCAAGCCTGACCTTAAAAACCTCTAAGGAAGGTTCATGCTTCCAAGAAATTCTAATCTCTTTCCTTGATGAAGTTTCTTCTTCCATTGGAAGCACACATTGGTTTCTTATAGAGCGGCAACTATGAGTGCTGGTCTGCTGCACTGACTTACTTATGGAAATGAGCAGTGAAGTATTTGGTTATACACAGAAGTTACATGGACTTTGCAAGCAAATTTCTGTGTAAGGAAACACAAAATCTAGGTCGTGTTTTGGATCCAGAAAACTAAGTTTCCCTTTAATTTGTCCAATTTAATTATTCTTTTTAAAAAAAGTTCTTGGTATATTCAAGCATATTTTAAGTAAGATGTATTTATGAAAGGAATGATTAATGACCAAGCTGGCGAACATTGTTTTTTGTTTTCATTTAGCAAATGAAATTGAATTATTTGTTTAAATCTGAAAGCATTCTAGATCAGTGGTTCTCAAACTAGGGCCGCCGCTTGTTCAGGGAAATCCCCCGGCGGGCCAGGCCTGTTTGTTTACCTGCCGCGTCCGCAGGTCGGCCGATCGCGGCTCCCACTGGCCGCAGTTCGCCGCTCCAGGCCAATGGGGGCTGCAGGAAGCAGGGCGGGCCGAGGGACATGCTGGCTACCCTTCCTGCAGCCCTCAATGTCCTGAAGCGGCAAACCGCGGCTAGTGGGAGCCATGATGGGCCAAACCGGCGGACGTGGCATGTAAACAAACCAGCCCGGCCCGCCAGGGGCTTTCACTGAACAAGCAGCGGCCCTAGTTTGAGAACCACTGCTCTAGATAACATTTCTATAAAACCAAGATGTACTTAAATGAAACCAGAGCTAAATATGTACTGGTATACTAGCTTTCAATAAGTACAGAAAATTGGAAGTTACCACAAGAGCAACAGCATTTGTTAAAATTTTGAAAGTAGACGTAGAAAGAATGCTGTTTTTTCATTAAAAACAAAACAAAACAAATTGTCAAGTTTCTTCTATAGCAGTTATTGTAAATAACAACTTGTCTACACAGGACAGCTAATCCAGGTTAAGATAGGGTGTGAATTTTAAATGAAGTTATTCCTGATTAACTCGCTGTGTAAGTGTATGTCTACACTACGAAATTAGGTCGAATTAATAGAAGCCGGTTTTATAGAAATCGGTTGTATACAGCCGATTGTGTGTGTCCCCACATAAAATGCTCTAAGTGCTCTAGTCGGCGGACCGCGTCCACAGTACCGAGGCTAGCGTCGACTTCCAGAGCATTGCACTATGGGTAGCTATCCCACAGTTCCCGCAGTCTCCGCCGCCCATTGGAATTCTGGGTTGAGATCCCAATGCCCGAATGATGCAAAACAGTGTCGCGGGGGGTTCTGGGTACATGTCGTCAGGCCCCTCCCCCTCCGTCAGAGCAACGGCAGACAATAGATTCGCGCCTTTTTACCTGGGTTACCTGTGCAGACAACATACCACGGCAAGCATGGAGCCCGCTCAGCTCAGCTCACCGTCACCATATGTCATCTGGGTGCCGGCAGACGTGGGACTGCATTTGCTACACAGCAGCAGCAGGTAACTGCCTTTTGGTGGTAGACAGTGCAGCATGACTGGTAGCCTTCATCGGCGATCTGGGTGCTGGCAGCCTTGGGGCTGGCAGCCGTAGGGCTGCATTGCACCAGCCCCTTGCATTTTGCCTTTTGGCAGTAGATGGTGTATTACGACTGGTAACCGTCCTATTACAAGTTGGATCATTGCACATTAGCAGAGTCTTCCCTGAGCAGCAGATCGTGCAATAGGCCTGAAGGCCATCGTCATCATACAGGAAAAATGTGGCTATCAGTCTTAGTACACTAACTGCCAAGCGCCCAGTATTTGCTGCCAAGCACCCAGAAGATGCATACATGCTGCACCGTCATCTTAAGATGTAAAAAATAGATTTGTTCTGTATTCATTTGCTTCCCCCTCCCTCCTTCAAATCAACGGCCTGCTAAACCCAGGCTTTTGAGTTCAATCTTTGGGGGGGGTCATTCTGTGTGACAGTTGTTTGTGTTCCTCCCTGATGCACAGCCACCTTTGTTGATTTTAATTCCCTGTACCTGTACGCCATGTCGTCACTCGCCCCTCCCTCCCTCCCTCCCTCCCTTTCTCCCTCCCCTGGTCCGTCAAATACTAGTTTCGCACCTTTTTTCAGACCAGACGCCATAGCTAGCACTGGGATCATGGAGCCCGCTCAGATCACCGCGGCAATTATGAGCACTATGAACAGCACGCGCATTGTCCTGGAGTATATGCAGAGCCAGAACATGCCAAAACAAAACCAGGACCAGCCGAGGAGGCGATTGCAGCGCGGCGATGAGAGTGATGAGGAAATTGACATGGACATAGACCTCTCACAAGGCACAGGCCCCAGCAACATGGAAATCATGGTGTTACTGGGGCAGGTTCATGCCGTGGAACGCCGATTCTGGGCCCGGGAAACAAGCACAGACTGGTGGGACCGCATCGTGCTGCAGGTGTGGGACGATTCCCAGTGGCTGCGAAACTTTCGCATGCGTAAGGGCACTTTCATGGAACTTTGTGACTTGCTTTCCCCTGCCCTGAAGCGCCAGAATACCAGAATGAGAGCAGCCCTCACAGTTGAGAAGCGAGTGGCGATAGCCCTGTGGAAGCTTGCAACGCCAGACACCTACCGGTCAGTCGGGAATCAATTTGGAGTGGGCAAATCTACTGTGGGGGCTGCTGTGATCCAAGTTGCCAGGGCAATAAAAGACCTGGTGATATCAAGGGTAGTGACTCTGGGAAACGTGCAGGCCATAGTGGATGGCTTTGCTGCAATGGGATTCCCAAACTGTGGTGGGGCCATAGACGGAACCCATATCCCTATCTTGGCACCGGAGCACCAAGCCACCGAGTACATAAACCGCAAGGGGTACTTTTCAATGCTGCTGCAAGCCCTGGTGGATCACAAGGGATGTTTCACCAACATCAACGTGGGATGGCCGGGAAAGGTACATGATGCTCGCGTCTTCAGGCACTCTGCTCTGTTTAGAAAGCTGGAGGAAGGGACTTTCTTCCCGGACCAGAAAATAACCGTTGGGGATGTTGAAATGCCTATCGTGATCCTTGGGGACCCAGCCTACCCCTTAATGCCATGGCTCATGAAGCCGTACACAGGCAGCCTGGACAGGAGTCGGGACCTGTTCAACTACAGGCTGAGCAAGTGCCGAATGGTGGTGGAATGTGCATTTGGACGTTTAAAAGCGCGCTGGTGCAGCTTACTGACTCGCTCAGACCTTAGCGAAAAGAATATCCCCATTGTTATTGCTGCTTGCTGTGCGCTCTACAATATCTGTGAGAGTAAGGGGGAGACATTTATGGCGGGGTGGGAGGTTGAGGCAAATCGCCTGGCCGCTGATTACACGCAGCCAGACACCAGGGCGGTTAGAGGAGCACAGCATGGCGCGGTGCGCATCAGAGAAGCTTTGAAAACGAGTTTTGTGACTGGCCAGGCTACGGTGTGAAACTTCTGTTTGTTTCTCCTTGATGAACCCTCCGCCCCGCCCCTCCCACCCGGTTCACTCTACTTCCCTGTAAGCCAACCACCCCACCCTCCCATTCCCCCTTCGAGCACCGCTTACAGAGGCAATAAAGTCATTGTTACTTCACATTCATGCATTCTTTATTAATTCATCACACAACTAGGGGGATAATTGCCAAGGTAGCCCGGGATGGGTGCGGGAGGAGGGAAGGAAAAGGACACACTGCAGTTTAAAACTTTAACTCTTATTGAAGGCCAGCCTTCTGATGCTAGGGCAATTATCTGGGGTGGAGTGACTGGGTGGCCGGAGGCCCCCCCACCGTGTTCTTGGGCGTCTGGGTGAGGAGACTATGGAACTTGGGGAGGAGGGCTGTTGGTTACACAGGGGCTGTAGCGGTGGTCTCTGCTCCTGCTGCCTTTCCTGCAGCTCAACCATACGCTGGAGCATATCAGTTTGATGCTCCAGCAGCCGGAGCATCGACTCTTGCCTTCTGTCTGCAAGCTGACGCCACCTATCATCTTCAGCCCACAACTTGCTCTGTTCATCCCGCGATTCAGCACGCCACCTCTCCTCTCGTTCATATTGTGCTTTTCTGTAATCAGTCATTGACTGCCTCCACGCATTCTGCTGTGCTCTGTCAGTGTGGGAGGACATCTGTAGCTCTGTGAACATGTCATCACGCGTCCTACATTTTCTCTTTCTAATCTTCACTAGCCTCTGTGAAGGAGAAACATTTGCAGCTGGTGGAGGAGAAGGGGGAGGTGGTTAAAAAAGACACATTTTAGAGAACAATGGGTACACTCTTTCACGTTAAATTTTGCTGTTCACATTACACATCACTCTCCTGAGGATAACAAAGAGCGATAAGGAATGGATGTTGTCTGCATGCCAGCAAACACCGGGACCATACGCTGCCATGCTTTGTTATGCAATGATTCTAGACTACGTGCTACTGGCCTGGCGTGGTAAAGTGTCCTACCATGGTGGACGGGATAAGGCAGCCCTTCCCAGAAACCTTTTGCAAAGGCGTTGGGAGCACATCCAGGAGAGTTTTCTGGAGATGTCCCTGGAGGATTTCCGCTCCATCCCCATACACGTTAACAGACTTTTCCAGTAGCTGTACTGGCCGCAATTGCCAGGGCAAATTAATCATTAATCATTAAACACACTTGCTTTTAAACCATGTGTAATATTTACAAAGGTACACTCACCAGAGGTCACCTGTGTGCCCTCAAGGTCTGGGAGCACGCCTTGGGTGAGTTCGGGGGTTACTGGTTCCAGGTCCAGGGTGATAAACATATCCTGGCTGTTGGGGAAACCGGTTTCTCCGCTTCCTTGCGGCTGTGAGCTATCTACATTTTCTCCATCCTCATCTTCCTCGTACCCCGAACCCGCTTCCCTGTGTGTTTCTCCAGTGAGGGAGTCATAGCACACGGTTGGGGTAGTGGTGGCTGCACCCCCTAGAATGGCATGCAGCTCCGCGTAGAAGCGGCATGTTTGCGGCTCTGCCCCGGACCTTCCGTTTGCTTCTCTGGCTTTGTGGTAGGCTTGCCTTAGCTCCTTAATTTTCATGCCGCACTGCTGTGCGTCCCTGTTATGGCCTCTGTCCTTCATGGCCTTGGAAACCTTTTCTAATATTTTGCCATTTCGTTTACTGCTTCGGAGTTTAGCCAGCAGTGATTCGTCTCCCCATATGGCGAGCAGATCCCGTACCTCCCGTTCTGTCCATGCTGGAGCTCTTTTGCGATCCTGGGACTCCATCATGGTTACCTGTGCTGATGAGCTCTGCGTGGTCACCTGTGCTCTCCACGCTGAGCAAACAGGAAATGAAATTCAAACATTCGCGGGGCTTTTCCTGTCTACCTGTCCAGTGCATCTGAGTTGAGAGTGCTGTCCAGAGCGGTCACAATGAAGCACTGTGGGATAGCTCTCGGAGGCCAATAACGTCGAATTCCGTCCATACTACCCCAATTCCGACCCCCTAAGGCTGATTTTATCGCTAATCCCCTCGTCGGAGGTGGAGTAAAGAAACCGGTTTAAAGGGCCCTTTAAGTCAAAAGAAAGGGCTTCATCGTGTGAACGTGTCCAGGCTTAATTCGATTTAACGCGGCTAAAGTTGACCTAAACTCGTAGTGTAGACCAGGCCTAAGAGTTAATTAGGAATAGTTAATCAGGAATAGCTATTCTGGAATAATTTACCATGTAGATAAACCCTAAGTAATGATCTACTCATTTTTTCTTTGGCTAGGTCTACACTACCCGCCTGAATCGGCGGGTAGAAATCGACCTCTTGGTGATCGATTTATCGCGTCCCATCGGGACGCAACAATTGATCCCCGAATCGATGCTCTTACTCCACCAGCGAAGGTGGGAGTAAGCACCGTTGACAGGAAGCCACAGAGGTCGATTTTGCCACCGTCCCTACAGCGGGGTAAGTCGGCTGCGATACGTCGAATTCAGCTACGCTATTTGCGTAGCTGAATTTGCGTATCTTAAATCAACCCCCCCCGTAGTGACGTAAGACATAGCCTTACTCTCTGATTACTTGTTTCAAATGTTACAGTTAGAGATGGATCCAGTATCCTAGAGAGAAAAACATTCCTGAAATTTGAAGAGATTTAGAACTTGAACAAAGATCTGGATTTTAATTTTCCAGCTATCCCATCTAGTCGCTATGGTACTGAGTCATAACTGTTAGCAGTTATATACCCTTGAATATTTGACTGCTTGGAAGATTTTCTGAAGTAATTAGTGAAAACAGAATCCATGTCACTGTACAAATGATGTTTCAAAGAAAAGGAAACATCATATAATTTAGGTCTAGTCTACACACACCACTTCACTGATTAAAATAAAGGTGTCATTTGAAATCAATTTTAGTTGAACCAGTGTATCTCTGTTTGGACAGAAATTTAAAACTGGTGATTTAAATTTAGGATGTGTTGGAGAGTTTATAGGCACAAGCTAAACCAATACCACCAAATTAAAAATGATAGAAGTGTATCCATACTGGGGTTTGGCCTGGTTCTGTTTTCAAACAAGTTTAAGTTAAACCAATGTGACTTCAGAGTAATGTTAAGTCCTTAGAGAGAAGACACATTTATACTCAGCTATGTAGCATGTTTTATCTCTTGTAGAAAACTCTGATATAATATTATCAACAGTAGATGGTGTAATCAGTGCAACATCAGAGATTGTTGCTCCATCTACAGATAAAGGTTTTTATTACTCTAGTTACAACTGTATACAAAGGATACTTATCTGTCTACCCTATTTCTCTGAATAACATGAATTAGGTTAGGTCAGAGCAAAAACCTGCGAGGTTGTGTAAACTGTGGGAAAGACTTAACAGAATTAAAATACAGGGGAAGTCAGCAAGGAATTTTTCCATAAAATACAATGTTTATAATAAAATAAAACTTGTTTATATAATCACAAGAGTAATAGACCACTTCCTCAGTGTGGAATTCAACCCACTGCTAGGCCACTTATATGGAAACTGGCTTTCCCACAGGAATTCTCCCCTATATCTCCCAAGCAATAAATTTATTCTCTATCTCGTAATTCCTGTGTATGAAGAAGGGGAAGTTGAACTGAGATTAATCCTTTGTTAACATACTGCCCCAGCATCTTCTCCCACTTTGCTTGGAATCTTACAAAGCAAAATAAAAGTTAAAAAAAAATGCTGGGATTTGATTTGATCTAGGATGATTTAGTTGCATATCTTGAAAATACTGACCTCTTCTGGTAAACTCAACAGGTTTACCCTCAAGATTTTGCAAGAGTAAAGCCACATAGTTATGATGATTTGATTAATATGTTCAGATGTGGATCCTAGTGCTGATGTATGGAATGAGGTGAAGGACTAATATGCAAATAAAAACCTTATACAGGTTGTCACATGGTACTCACTCACCGCAGTTTCCTCCTCATGATTCAGCCCTTCAGCCAGGTCACTAGGTGGTTTCTCCATCTAGGGTATAGAGTCTCACTGGACCCACTGGCCAGGCAATACCATCAGTGGCTGGTAGGGTAACCTAGGACCAGCTCACTACTACAGGTTCTAGCCAAGGGACCCTACAATACACAGCCAAGCTCTGCTCAATCCCCACCCTTGCTGCTCTCTCTCTGGAGGGCTGCTTCCTACCCAATTCCTGCAGGCTCTCTTCCCTACCCGTTTTTTTCCTGGGTACACCCTTCCCTCAGGGCCAGGCTCCCAGGGTCCTACTCTTGCCCTGCATTCCCTCTTTCCCTCTCTAATGCAGAGGGTGGTTATTGACTTCTTCATCACAGCTCGCCTGAACTTCTTCCTCCAGCCAGGGGTTGTGGCTCCAGCATAAGCATCTCATGTGTGGCCTATCACACTTATTACTCCTTTCCTCAGCTTCCTTAACCCTTTTAGGGCTGGTGTGGGGTGAATACCCCCATCACACAGTTAATTATTCAAGAACACATTATGCAAATCTCCAGCCTTTCTTTGAAAGACAGCAAATCATGTGCTGTATAATGCCTTGTATAAGCAATATGCTCCAAGACATTGACGGTCTTTCTAAATTGTCTTTCTAATTGTGTTTACTAGTTTCTTGGGTCACTTTGATGAATAAAAATCTTTGGAGGGAGCTAGAAGGACTTATAGTTTCTGTTAAATGAAGGGGCAAGTTATTGGGGGCTCCTCTACATTTAAAACACTATAGCAGCACAGCTGCACCGCTGTAGCACTTCAGTGTAGACACTGCCTACGCTGACAGGAGCAATTCTCCCATTGGCGCAGGTACTCCACCTCACCGTCGACCTAGTGTTGGCTACATGGGGACTTAGGTCAGCTTAACTATGCTGCTCAGGAGTGTGGATTTTTCATGTTCCTGACAGACATAGTTAAGACAACCTAATTTTCTAGTATAGACCAAGCCTCAGTTTTTGTTAGATCTTCATGGGGAGGGGGAGGACAGGCCAGAATGTATATCAGAACTGATTGGGAAGGGTCTGTGCTAATGTCACTGTTGAATTTGAAAAAGGACATTGAAGCATCTCACAGTATCTCGGCGGGGAGAAGGGTAAGCGTCTCCAGGTAACTGGGGAAGGAAAAGCCCAGTAGGGGATGTTTGGTTTGATTTGTCCAGGAGAGTGGCTGTTTCTTTGGTTTGGTCTGCAATAACACTGATATAGTGCTGTACCATTTCACAGTGGTGAAATTGTTCAGACTTGCTCTGTGTAAACGAGCCATTAGAAAATCTTACATAGCTCTCATTCACAATCACAACTCTATCCATCAAAGTATCTTGTTTAAAAGTATACTCTGTTGTTGAAAAGTAAGTCTGCCTTTATATCAGAGTTTTTATTTACCTTATTGTATCCTCTCAAAATAAGCTGTTTAATTTTCTTTATTTTAAAAAAGTAATTTTCTTTCATTTCTTGTATGTTTTTTTAAAATATATTTTCCTTTATAAAAGGTAGATCCAGTTTGATTAAAGGATAATCATATAATGTTTTCTAGAGTTGAGGAAATGATGAAGAACTTTCATTGAGGTAATAGATTGCAAATGTGAAATATTTCATTAAGCAGCTATGAAAATTGTCTGCTAACCACTCATCATTAGTAGTAGCATCCTCAGTCCTGTTGAGGGCTGATTGCATGATCCTAAGCATTCTTTGCTGTAACACTTGTGCCTCTATTAGCATTGTCACCTGATTAACTTTTAGAACTGTCCCTTCCCCATATGATTAGCTCTATTAGTGCTGTATTTCAGTTTCTTTTCTAGTCACAATTTCACATGAACACTGCCCTGGAAAAATACTTCTTTCAAATCTAATGCTCAATTTAGCAAACTCAAGAGGTTTGGAGATAGAATCTGTATTTTGCTGATCACCTGAACCATAACCTATACACAATACCTTATGCATGGAAAGGCTAAAAGGAGAAAAAAAAATAAAGTAAAAGCAAGATCTATGCACTGGTAACAGATGGTATAGTGCCTGAAAACAAGATAAATTTAAGCATTGAAGTATCTGTTTCTCTTATTTTGTCCATTTACGTATATGGACCCCAAAATTTCCTAAACTGCAATAGGGCTAAGCATAGACCCTCCGACTACATGACAAGGATTTTGGAAAACAATAGAGAGGTGATATTTTTGCTGGGGGGAAATGATTATAAATTTGCACATTATAATTACTTTGAGAAATTTGGTACATTTCCAGTATTGCATTTTTAGATTCACTCAAATAGTGAAACTGAGATCCACAGGAATTCTGACTGACAGCTTTAAAGAGAAGTGTGCAGTAGACACAGTATATTACCCTGGGACATCTAGAGAAATTACATACCTGACCACTTGATTATTTTTGTTGCCTCACAGTAAAAACAGCTGCAAGTGCATTCATCTGGCTGTCACTAAAGTATCTATTATAAACATAGAAATTCAGAAGTGGCAGGTTGGTGTTTTTGGCACATTTTTACTACATCCAAACAAATGTCATTTAGTTTCCACATCTGGTATTCAGTCCTTCAATCTAGGTAAAAAAAAAAAAGTGTGTGTGTGTGTGTGTGTGTGTGTGTGTATTTCTCTACTTTCCATAGGGAAACTGAATGTGCCATGTATTAACACAAAATTGATTCTTTGTAGGGAGGCTGCCACAAACAAATTGCTGTGGTATAAACTTGTCAAAGCAAGCATCTAGAAACAATAGAGATGAAAAGAAAGTATACTTGAATGATCATTATATAAAGATAACAGTGGAAGAGAGTTGTGTGTGGAAATGTGCAAAGGTTGCATAGCATCGCTTGGACTGTGAGAGAGACAAATTCAAATGGTTGGATTTAACTCCCATATTACTCTGGAGACCCTGCTTTTTACTAGCTCAATGGGCATTAATTAATCTGTGATTAGCAGTTCAATGTCTTGCATGTAAATGTGTGGAAAAGTAACACTGTTTCTGAATATGTTATACAGTAGCCCAGCGTGGGAAAGAAATTAAGCTTGGGCACTAGATAATAGCTGTGCCTCCCTTCTTCCCGTCTCCACAATCACATATATGCTCTATACAAAATGGTCCTCTGTTTTAATAACATGCTTAAAGCTGCACATTGGGATGGCATTAAGAGGCATTTAAACAGAAGCAGCTATCTGTTTAGCGTTAATTTACTTTCACATTTTATGTGAAGATGCTGTGGGAGTTTGTGTTATGACATCAAATCAAATATATGCAAGACACCCAGCTCTACACTTCCTTTGTATTCCTGCAAAGAACACCATCTCCTACATATCCCAGGAGCCTGGGAGAGAGCAGCACTTGTATGGCAAGCCGCTGACTGACATTCAACTCAGCAAAAGGGAGGTAGTGTTGATGGGCAAAGGAAACCATTGTGACCAACCTCACAATCACCCACTACCAAAGGCACAAGCCCTGTAATAATCAAGGTGGACTGCAGATTGTGTATCCTCTGGACCCTTCATTGCTGCCAGATGCACAAATAGCTAAAGTTTCTAAAACTGTCACTTTCAACCAACAGCTGACTAGGAAAGAAGCAAGTGCCATTGCTTGAGGTATTTAATACTAGAAAAGACAAAACTCTAGAAAATGTACTCTTGGGAACAATCCTGCATTGGCAGGAGAATAGATTGCTTGATGTAATATGTCGTTCTCCAGCTTTAATTTTTATGAAATGGTTCCAAGTACAGTATATTGTGTTTCAAAAGGAGATGAGCAAAATCAGAAGTGGGATTATTTTGGTCATGCAAAATGGTGTTGATTACATTAGCTTGTCCCCAAACCTCAACATTCCCAGATACTCAAATAAATAGTCGGTGTTTCCCAGATACTCAAATAAATAGTCGGTGTTTTGACCTTTTTGTTAGCGACTTTGGCTAATTTTCAGTGAGACAACTTATAAGGACTGTTTTTTCCATGCAAAGTAGTAACATGTTACCCTGTTTTAAATTCATGAATACTTGTGAAACTATCAGTTCTCTGAGCTGAAATCCTTCAAAGGGGAAATTGGTGGTTTTGTAACCACATCTATTATAGCAATAATATTTTTGACTGGCAAGGAGAAAGTAAACAAGGAATTATTGTAAAAAATTTAATTATATCCCAAAACCTTGACATCCAGGAATTGTGTAGACTATAACTCTCTCTATGGAAGCACTATACTTTGCATTTGAAAATACATATTTAATTTTTAAAAGATACTGGGAATTAAAGTCTGACTCTTTATGCTTAAAAATAATAGAAAGTATTCTTCCAGCCATCACTTCAGTATCTTTTGAAATCAGGTCATCCTGGAACTTAAAATGATGTGATTTTGTGCTAATGAATAATTTGACATTTTTGCTAGTGAAATACAGATTGATATTCTACATTTGTAATGCACTGTATATGGTATAATAAGCCATACATTGTGATGAAAATGGTGCCATAAAAATAACAATAATTTATTGCATAGAATAGACTTATACAAAATGTAATAAAAAGGTAAATATGAAGTGAAGTTGTTTGCTTAAAATATATCCCCATTGTGTTATTTACTCAATAGATACATAAAACTTCATATATAATGTCAAATGGCTCCTAATGTCTTCACAATCTATTTTAAATCTCTCATTTTACTCATAATGTCTACATGCAGCATATTTTTTAACTTTCTGACAATTTTTGTAACAAAATAGTTTTATCTTTCATATTCATATTTTATCAGTATACTTTATTGTTATAGGTGAAAAGCATTCCTGTGAAAAGACACATTTAGTGGTAGTTATTCAAGCAAGGTTTCTGAGAACAAAAGATGTAATTGTATCATAAAGCTTTGCCTTGTCTTGTCTCATAGAAAGGAAAAAGAATTGAAATACATTATTAATACCATGAATTCCTCATGTAGTTCATCTGCAACTGCCTTTCAGAGTCAACTGAATCCATTAAAATTATTAATCCGTGAGCATTTCGGATGAGAATTACTATTATTTTTTATTTTTAAAATGGGGTGAACTTGACTGCTCACAAGAAGGGGAGGGAGGTGGCATGGGCTGTAGCTTCATTTAATACAGGCACCATGCCATGCTCCCCACAAAACTCCTGCCTCTGCACTTCATTTCTGATTTAAAATAATCCTGCTATTCTAGCAAAGAGATTCCTCTGTGTTATTGCTTACAGAATTGTCTCTATTGTGACGTGGACAAATAATCATCAGACACTAGGTTGAAGCCACTAATTTGTTTCTTATGTGATTACATAACCTAGGGCAAAACTCTACTCTTATATGCTGCTTTCCCTACATTTGTCCATTTTCAGTCATCATCATTACAGTCCTCATGTTTGTGGACAGAGCACTATGTTGGAGTCTAGGGTGAGCTACTAGCCCCCACTCCAGGCCTTTTATGAAAGGTAAAAGGTCTGGAGTAGTTTAAAGGGGCCCTAAAAGCCCTGGTTCTGGCTGGGGAAGGATTCCCCTGGCACAAGCCCTGTAAACAGAGCTGGAAGGCTGCCTTCCATGAACTCCCATGCCCTGAGGTAGGGAGCCTGATGGGGAAGGGTTAAGGTTAGGGGAAGTTATACTTGGTGGAAGGGCTGTAAGGTTTAAAGGAACTATTGTAGTCCATTCAGGCAGCCCAGGGAGGCTGCCATGACTTAGACAGCTCTAGCCTCCAGAGCAATCCAGAATCGGGAGGACACAAGCCACTTTAGTCTCTCCCCTGCAGGCTAGAAATTCTATGCTGTGCTTCCTAGGGACTCTTGCTGATGATCCCTATACAGATATGTGAGCAGAGGTTCGCTCCTAATTGGGTGCCAATGAGAGGAAACATACTAGTTATGGATGCACTGTGCCAGCTAATGCTTTTCTGTAATTGGGGAAGTGGGAAACCTTTGATGGGAAGGCAAGGTCAAGAGGCACAAATGTTTTCTCCTGTGGCGTGTGTGGGCAGATCTTCAATTGCAAATCCCTTCCTTGATTTTTCTTGGGTCCCACTGACGTGGCATGCTCTATGTATGCTATGAAAGCGCCTCTTGCAGTCTGTCAAACAGCCATGATTTTCTAGATCATGAAGGTCCAGAATAGCAGGCAGTGTACGAGTAGGCATATTTAATAGTTTTAAAAAGAGAGAGATTGTTGTCCTATAATCCAGGTACTGAAATAATATCTCAACCCTCACTTAGATGGGCTGTATTTATTTTCTCTAATGTAACTTGCACTCTATTTGATTATCTAAAGTGTTATTGGTAGTGAGGATCACTTTGGACTCACCGACTCTGCGCCGCAGCGTGGATTACAAGGTGTAAATTGCAGAGCGCACCAAAGCGCCGTACTCTAGATGCCCCATGTGAACACTACTGGCACAAACTAAAAGTTGCCTAGTTCACATTAGTTTGCACTGCAGAGCAGTGTAGACAGGGCTTTTATTTAATTATACAGCATCAAATATTATATACAATTTTTCATAATTGGAAACAACCATTCATAATAATATTAGGGACTTTTTTTCCTCCGGTCAAAACATATATGATATTGATATTAATAAATGCCTTTGGTTTTGTTTACAGATGAAAGGGAAGATGTTCAAAAGAAAACATTCACAAAGTGGGTAAATGCACAGTTTGCTAAGGTAAGGGAATTTCCTGTTTTCCTTTATAAATCAAAGACTGTTATGTACATATACAATCAGATTTTCGAAAGAGCTTACTTCCCACAATTGGGACCAAATTTGCAAGAGAGTTCAGCTGGGGATTGAGCAAAACACAACTCCTTCATTTAGTTGTCTAAATTGGAGCTGAGCTCTTCTGAAAATATGGCTCTTAATATTGAAACCTTTCTCTGTAATCCCTCTTGGTTTTGCAGTTCTATCACTGAAAGGATTTGAGAAAGTTGGAAGAACACAATTATCCCTTTGCCTTATTTCTCCAATTCTGAAAAATCAAATCAAATCTTAAAGACCTGAAGATTAATGTGTGTATGTGAATAAATTTCTGTTCAGGCTTCTTGCACAATACTGTTACCTCCCTAGACCTGACCAATTAGCCAATATTTAGCATCTTGTGGGTTGTTTCCGTTAGGTGGAGAAATTGATAATATGAATCAGATATGTCTTTATTGCAATCCAGTTTATTTATAAAGAATGTACACAAAGTCCTGTTTCCCTGAACACAGTAGGAATCAAACAGTAAGAGACAGTTTCTTTGTTCGCCATTCCAAGCCTCTTTCCAGCCAGCACTTAGCCCACTTTCTATATTAGCTTTTTCTCAGGGTCTCACTTCAAGTGCTTCTCTGGGGCTTCCTTACTGCCTTGTCTGTGTGCTTCTTTGTGTTTCTGTTTTTCTTTCTCTCACACACAGCTCCATCAAACAATAAGCAAGCCCTTCCCTCCCCCCCCCCCCCCCCGGTATTTTCATTCAGACCCCTGTCGAAACCTTTCAGATCACATGGCTGAAATCCTATTCCAGTCATGCATGTGGATTATGTTTTGGGGTGTAGCTCATATTGTTTCAGCTATCTATTACATAAAGGAGTTCACTTGCATTTTACGTTTATCTTGAATGAAGAGCAGCTGTTACACCCACTAGCTTTAGTAAGGTTTTACCCAACCGCCCAATATATAATGATATAATCAGTTCCAAAACACAGTGTAATAGTTCTAACAATAGATAAGCTAGAACCAAACCTTGTGATTCAAATGCTCTAGAACATTGGGAGAGAAGGTCTTCAGAATATGAACACAGATCTGCATAAAAGTGTCATACCTACCCCCTCTCTCCAGCAGGGAGCAAACTAAAAGATCACCCTCAGAAAATGTCAGAAATCTGGGATCTCAGTTTTGTGACTCAACCCCATCCGTACTTCCAGCTCTGCTCATATGCATGATGTTGGGGTTACTCTGTTGGAAGTGATGTTAATTTAGTAATGCTAATGTGGTATGTTGTGATAACATGGTTTATAATTTGTCATCACTGTAGTTTTATGTTGCACAATACAGTGTGTGAAATTTTTAAATGAAGAGTCTTGATTGTAGAATTGGCTCAGATAGCTTCTGTATAGTTTCAAAAGTGTGTCTTGTTAAGCTGATTAGCCTTAAGGGTCTGCATTAATTATAAACAGATGGTAAAATATGTTATGTCACTCCTCTTTCTTACTCAGGAGCAATAGAATCCATTTCATTAATCAAGTATGAAATATTCTGGGATGAGTGAGTCAGTTGGCAAAAAAACAAAAAAAACCCAAGTAGAGATGGACCTAACTAAAAGGCTAATTTCAAATGTCCTCACACCTTAGGGACACCGTAGGAATAAACTCATTTGTCGTCAAAGATAACTTGCTGAGTTGAGTTCCTTCCCCGCAAATGGTTTGTTTGTTTTTTAAGTCCAAGGTGCACCAAACATCTCTTGAACACCCAGAATACCAGTCACATCCAAGTAATCTCCATTCCCTGTTCCGGACTGAAACTCTAGGATATTGAGTCTCACATGCCCACTACATACAATAATAATCCAAATATTGCATATATTCAATCATAAATGGTAAAATTTTGAAAATCTGTCTCCTAATTTAAGTGTGTTTAACTTGCCTAAAAATGTCTGTGGTTTGGCAACGTGTGCCTTATTAAGATCACATACTAGGAAGAAAAATTAATGCTTTTCTGGTCAATGTTAACTATTGTCTCTTGACACGTTTGTAATGACATCCCTGGGTTAGATCATATGTGGAGACTGAACCTTCATTAGAAAGGGCTTTGAGATCTAATAATGAAAAGCACTACCTCAGAGCTGCGTGTTGTTGTTGTTGTTGTTAATATTTTATTATTATCATTACTACCTCTTAGTTATTGTACAAGGTCCCTTAGCTCAGAGGCAGTAATAAATTCTTAAACTCACTAACCACTAGACGGGGACAGAGAGCCACATGGCATTATTATGAGTTATACAAGCTTCAAAGAGCAAGTTATTCTCAGGCTTCTGCCTCTTTTCCCATACAGCTGCAGCCTGTGCAGAGAATCTGGAGATGTGAGACTTCAGAGGGGCAAAAGAGATCTGATTAATATTTATGGATGCAGCATTGCAAGTGGATACCTGGTATTTTCTATTAGGGTTTTGTCCAAAGTGAAGTAGTGCCAAAATACTAATAGATTTAAGAGTTGCAAACCTTAATGATCTATGGGCCAGATTCTTAGCATATGTACAGTGTCATTGCTCGATTGATGTTGGCAGAACTATGTTGATTTACACTATCTGAGGATCTGGTTTTATATCTCTTGGTTCTGTAGTGACATAAATAACCAAGGCTTCATATAGCTTGAGACACACCTGTCTCAGACATCAAGAGAAAGACAAGACTGCAGCTTTTGGGGAAGACAGAATCTTTCCAATAAATAAAAGGTTAACCACTTGCTTAACTACTGTACTCTGTAACAGATCATACAGTGTGATTAGTTAGGCTTTTCAAAGTGATTAATCAGTTTTATAAAGTGGTTTCTATTCTGTTTAGTATCTTTGTGGTTTTCTCTTTATTTTTTGCCCTATACCCAGTAACCTTTGTCATTACGGTTACTAGAATTGTTTGAAGTGACAAAGAGTCAGACGCGGCTATTCACCCACGAAAGCTTATGCTCCAATACGTCAGTTAGTCTATAAGGTGCCACAGGACTCTTTGTCGCTTTTTACAGATCCAGACTAACACGGCTACCCCTCTGATACTAGAATTGTTTGGGTAGCCTATTAAGTTGGGAGACAATAGGCTGTCAAACATACTGGAAGGAAGGGAGGGAGGGAGGAAAGAAACTGACCTTTTGAGACTTTGGGTACGTCTACACTTACCGGAGGGTCCGACAGCAGGCAATCGATGTTCTGGGATCGATTTATCGCGTCTGGTTTAGACGCAATAAATCGATCCTGGATCGATCCCGGAAGTGCTCGCCGTCGACGCCGGTACTCCAGCTTGGCGAGAGGAGTACGCGGCATCGACGGGGGAGCCTTCCTGCCGCGTCTGGACCCGCAGTAAGTTCGGACTAAGGTACTTCGAATTCAGCTACGTTATTAACGTAGCTGAATTTGCGTATCTTAGTCCGAAGTGGGGGGGTAGTGTGGACCAGGCCTAAGGGAGGTGGAAGCAGGAGTGAAGCATTGTCTTGTTCTCTGTCAGAGGCAAAGGAGCCATACTTACTACTTCAAACTGTGACAAGTGGGGATTGGCACAGCTGTGACCAGATGGGTGCTAGGCTTGTTTTATGACCCTATACATTGTTTGGTTTTGCAGGGGGTATGGAAGTGACATCAATATATTTAGGACATTACAATGGTGATTTTGCAGTGTGAAGTTGCTATGTTTGTCATGTGGATTTTTCACTGAGAAACTCAATTATTTTTTACCTGCACGATTAGATACTTTACGTGCAGCTAAAAGTAACATGCTTTCTGTCCTCTATGGGAATGCAATGGGACAAATGCTCCTAAGGACATGTGTACATTCAGGAAAGATAACAGGAATCAACTAAAGCTATGAAGTTAGTGTGCAAAAGTAAAGCACATTAAACTCCTGTGTAGATGCTCTCCTTCAGACATAAACTGGCCAGTTTACTTTAGTTTAATCCTCCTTGAAGGATAACTTATGTGCTTTAACTTCACATGTTTAGTTAATTCATTTTCACTTTCCTAGGTGTCCCCAGATAGACAAGTCCTAAATCATTTATGTGCATCTGAAAATTCCATCCTTAATTATGCAGAGCTAGAGTGTGGAATCTTATTTTCACTAGTGAGCAATTACTTGCATAAGTAATCCCATTAATTTCAGTGAGCATACTTGGGTGAGCAACTCCTCTCCAATGCAGATGAGAGGGGCCACAATTTGGCTCTTAATCTTTGGCAAGAGCGCTAAGATAAAAGGGAATATGTAAATTGAAAAGCAGAAAATGAGACTAGAACTGAGGAGGCCTGAATCACAGTTGCATGTTCCAACTGTTATCTGGGGTTTTCTGAACCTGAAACTATGGTAACTAGTCTCTGTTTTTTAGGTAGTTTCAAGTCCTAAATAAGTGCTTCTGTCTGATAAATGATTGGTACACACAAGAATGCTTTCACTCAAAAATCCTTGTTTTTATTGAGTCTAAAGCACTTGTCTAAAATAGCAGTAGTCTAGAGCACCCCAGACTTAATTACCCAAAGTCTGAGGTGGTGTCAAGTGATCAGCAGCAGGTTTCTGGTGGACAGCCTTTCTCCTAGCCGCTGGGGAGATGGAGGTCAGTCTCCTAGCTCGTTGAAATCTCTCTCTCCAAACTTCTCCAAATTGCATACTCTAACTACTCTCTTTATAGGTTTTCAGAACAAAGCACATAACCCATTAGCAGTTACTATGAGTTAACAATTTCCCTAGCATCAGTAAATAACTCATAATTTTAGTTATCAGCAAAGCAACTCCCAGCGAGAAACTCGTAGTCATAGACCCCCAGATCCAAGATCAGCGATCCACACTCCCTCCCAGTCTCATAAATGTGTCACTTTATCTATCCTTATTAGCAACAGTTCAGCTGTGCAGCTGTTTTGTCTGCTTAGTCAGAGACCAAATTATTCCTGACTAAATGGTGTTCTCGCTTTCTGATAATGTGGCTGAATACAGAAAATGGCTACTGTTATGTCAAGTCCAGTTCTCTCTTAACATTAACCACCAGACTACCTGCCTTTCTGTGATTAGTCATGAGATAGTAGACCTAGCAGTTACTGTCATGTAACTGACATGTGATACTTGAGTCATGCCAGCTTTAAAAATGTGGAGCATATTTCTTTTTTTAAATATTGTTTCATTTAAAATGATAGAAAAGAGTTTTTTTCCAAAGAGGTTAATTTGTAATATAATGAGATTCTTTTCTGTGTGCATAAGTGTAGCACAGGTGCATGGCGTAGCCTAGTTCTTTATTAATAGTGCACACTGCAAACTAATTAGAATCATTACAGGAGGTATGTTGGTCCTATGCAGGATGGTTATTTTTAAGATCCGAACTTTTTCTAAATTGTAAATGACAATTAATTTTATTTTCTAACAGAGCCTGCATAATGTAGAGGCTATTTATAGGTATCACATAGACTTTTACAGTAAATAGTTTAAATGTAACTATAGTGCTTTAATGATGTCTACAGTGCATTTTACAGGAGCTTGGGTGATATCAGTGTTTAAATATTTTTACTAATGAATTGCATAATAGACTCCATAGTAGAAAACATTATTGATGTCTGAATCTCTATCTAATAGTACACAAAAAATAAGGCACTTACAAATGACAACTAATTTTTGAACCCTGTCTAGACCGTGCCGGAATAGCAAAAAATGCCAGAAAATCAGTGCATTCACATAGGGCAAAAGAAATCAACAAACATTCACCAGGTGTTGAGAATAATTGATTTCACTCTTTCCTGATGGAACGGATATTTCAAAATAAACAAATACAATTCTAATGATGGTGATAAAAAAAGATGAACACTGAAAGACAAAGCAAATAGCGAAGTATTGTGCATTTTGTCAGTTTTAATTGTATGTCATATTCTGATGACTAATTTTAGATTCTGAATTGTTGCTCAACATTGTGACTTATAAGTGGGTTGCATACAGGAACACTAATTTGTGGATGAGTTTTCAACATTTAAACTTCAAATACTGCATGTCAGCAAGATGAATTTGCTTTTCTTTTATAGGCATTTTTGAGTGCACAGGGTTTAAATTGATTGGTGCATTCATGATAGGGCTGGACAAATATTTAGTGTACAAATTTACAGAGAAGCCTATTATACATCTTAAATGTACTTTTTACTATGGCATAAATACAGCAGTTCACTTTCAATTTCAGAGCTGGTTGAAAAATTCACAAAAATTCACAAAAAAACATTTGTCACTGAAAAATGAAAAGATGAGGGCAAGGAAAAGTGATAGACCAAAAGGGAGAAGAAAAAAAAAGACTAAATGTTCATTTTACAGTATAATTGAAAAAATGGGGGGGAGGGGAACTACTATTGTTAAAGAAAATTTTAAGTTTGAGAAAAGGCAATTTTGAAATGGGGAAAAAATAGTTCTGAAATGTGACCATTTCTAGTTATGTTGGTGATTTTTACAGTAGCATTCAGGGGCATGGTCCAATTGTAGTAGATGATATGAAAACAAACATGTAGTAAAGAGACAGTCTTGTCCTCAAGAGTTTACAATCTAGCTTAATGACAAGACCAAACAGGTGACAAGACCTAAACAAGTGGGATAGTGCTCACAATTTTTAGAAAGAACAGCAAACTAGATACCATTAACTTAGGTTTGAACAGAGACTGGGAATGGGTCGGTCATTTCACTAATTGAATCTATTTCCTCATGTTAAAGTATCCTCACACCTTCATGTCAACTGTCTGAAATGGGCCATCTTGGTTATCACTTCAGAAGTTTTTCTCCCCTGGTGTTAATAGCTTATCGTAATTAATTAGCCTCTTACAGTTGATATGGGTACTTCCACCTTTTCATGTTCTCTGTAGGTATAAATATCTTCTTACTGTATGTTCCATTCTATGCATCTGATGAAGTGGGCTGTAGCCCACGAAAGCTTATGCTCAAATAAACTGGTTAGTGTCTAAGGTGCCACAAGTACTCCTGTTCTTTTTGCTGATACAGACTAACATGGCTGCCTTTCTGAAACAATTTTTAGAGAACAAGATATAATGATGGTGGTGGCTTGAACGGTGACTGAATGGCTCACACATCTGACAATATATGCAGTTTTTATTTTTTAAGTTACTTATAATTTTGAACTCCAGTTGCATAATAATCAAAACTAGTTACCATTGATGGCTATTTGGTGGCTTATGCAAGATGGTTTGATGGTGTCAGTCAAGGTCCTAGGATCTGATTCAATGGCCTTTGAAATAATTCAAGAATTTCAGGAACTTCACTGTGTCCCTAGGGGTTTTGAATTGGACCCCTTGTGCACAAAAGTCCATATCGCAGAAACTACCACAACAGTTAGAACTATGACTGGAATTTGCAGAGTGGAGGACAAGGATTTAAAGGTCAAGGACACTGTACTACACCAGAGGAGGGTTGAGTATAAGATGGGCCATTGTGGGGAAATTTGCACTACTGTTTCTCATGTATCTGTTCTGTGGCTAAGCCTTCAGTTTCCCATGCTGTCAATCTAGTGCCCTTCTTGACATGTAAATTAAACCAAAACCCACCACTGATGATACAATGAATGCAAACTACAGTACAAGAAGTTAGGACACTGAAAGGGGAAGACATTACTGGATGGATTTACAGATCTATTGAAGGGCTAGCACTTATAAAATTGTGTCACCCACTGAGACTAATGCACTTATGATTTTATTAGCTGTGCCATTTTCTTTAGTCTCACTGGACTCAAATTAATAAGCAGGAAAGTATAAAATATTTGACTTTTTTAAAAGATAAAGAAGAAAGAAAAGAGGCAGAGGAGACACCCCCCCCCCGCAAAAAAAAACAATTGCCTACAAAGTTTAGTAACGGTGTTCTAAAAATTACTATCTTGACAAGGAACATGCCAGTCAAGTGAAGACAGCTACCGAGTATGGTAAATGAACATCTGGAAGAACTTTCAGATATGTATGTAGAAGATCAGATATGTGCGTTCAAATTCCAGTGATACCCATTGGTCCTTTCCATGTTTTGAAAACAGTACCTTAATCCAGCATATGTTTGCAATATTAGATTCAAAGTTATCCTTGAATCAGGATCTCTTGCACAATATGGATAATCAGCAGTGTGCTCTAGCACTACAGGTCTTCAATGTTTGGGGCCAAATTCACAGGTGAGTCTAAGCTGGTATAACTCACCCCTTCTCCTGTGTGCAGTGACATCAATTTCTGCTCTCTCTGGACTAGAGTTGGTGAAATTTTTCAGTTTGATTAAATTTTCCATCAAAATCTAGATTAAAAAAACAAATTAAACTTTCATTAAATATTTCTCTTTTAACAGCTGTGCTCTAGATTTACTGGTCCTCATTCTCAGCTACACTGAGATAAAAAGCAGTAACACTGTAGCAGTGTAAAGAGGCAGAAACAGTCCCCTAAGGATACTCCTGGAGGTGGGCTCTCCTCAGTCCAATCTGGGTTGGTGTAAGGGTTCTAGTCTAGAAAACAAAGGGGAACAGATGAGGAGGCAGAAGATAGCGAGGGAAGGTAGAAAAGAGTCCAGGGAAACAGTAACAGGGTCTGGGATTGTGTAGATTGTGTTCTAGTCACAGAGTCCCTGACTGGAACCTGTAGTAGTAGGTGGGCCCTAGTTCCCTCTACCAGCACTGGGGAAGTATCACAGTCTAGGCAGTGGAGTGGAAGAGTGTCTGAGACAGTTGTCCAGAGCTACTTTGATACCCTGGAAGAGGAAAACTATAGTGACCTGGCTGGAGGGCCAAGCCACGAATAGGGAGCATCCTGAGTCATGACGAAGGAGAAAATGAGTCCAGAGAGAGACAGAGAGACCCTGGAGCAAGTAACCAAAGGAGGGGTTGTCAGTCTGGTTGAGAGCTAATCCTCAGATAAGTCGTGAGGAGTTGCCCCAGTGGTGAATAGTGAATCCCATGACAGATGGGCTTCAGAACTTGCTTAAAATTAAGCATGTTTTTTAGCTGAATCAAAGCCTAACGTCCTTTCTGTGTCCCTAGTTCAGAAGGTATTTAAGTGTGTGCCTAACCTTAAGCAGGCAAGTGGACCCAGTGTGTGAGTATTTCACAGTGCTTATAATTAGGTATGTGCTTAAGTATTTTGATGAATTAGAGCCTTTGTCTATGGAACAGGTACAGCATGAACAAAGCCAATGTAAGCTTACCCTATAAGCTGCACCTCTATTGTACTTTATTATCCTCTCAACCTCCAGTTCAGAAGTGAAGTTTCTTTTCAGGCTGTCAATTGTCCTACTTCACTATCTACAGTCTGTTGTCATTCTATGTTGTTATCTGTCATGTTGCAATCGTCTCACAATGAGGTCCTTGTCACCTTATACCAGTAAGGTGCCTTGCACAGCAATGGAGCTACAGCGTATAAGTAAATACAAAAAAATAGAGGTAACAATTATGCCAATTACAGTTGTGATTTTGGTGCTTTGACAGTTCTCCCCTAGGAATTTACTTCATGGTATTATGGCCATCAAACAATCAGCAGTATGGTCAGAGTAGACATATCACCTTTTAGTCACTGTTGACATAAATGGGATATATTTTAATTGTCACCTTGTGGATTTTCTCTTCAGTGATATTGTAATTACAGTAGGGAGGGGAACTCCGGGTATAACAGAATAGGACTAAATTAGGGCTGTAAAGCGATTAAAAAATTAATCATGATTAACCGCGTGATTAATCACACTGTTAAGCAATAATAGAATGCCATTTGTTTAAATATTTTAGATGTTTTCTACATTTTCAAATATATTGATTTCAATTACAACACAGAATACAAAGTGTAAAGTGCTCAATTTATATTTATTTTTATTACAAATATTTTCACTGTAGAGCCCAAAAGAAATAGTATTTTTCAATTCACCTAATACAAGTATTGTAGTGCAATCTCTTTATCATGAAAGTTGTACTTATAAATGTAGAATTATGTACAAAAAATAACTGCATTCAAAAATAAAACAGTGGAAACTTTAGAGCCTACGAATCCACTCAGTCCTATTTCTTGTTCAGTCAATCACTCAGACAAACAAGTTTGTTTACATTTGCAGGACATAATGCTGCCAGCTTCTTGTTTACAATGTCACCTAAAAGTAAGATCAGGCTTTCACATGGAACTGCTCTAGCCGGCATCACAAGATATTTATGTGCCAGATGTGCTAAAGATTCATATGTCCCCTCATGCTTCGCCCACCATTTCTGAGGACATGTGTCCACGCTGATGATGGGTTTTGCTTGATAACAGTCCAAAGCAGTGCGGACTGACACATGTTCACTTTTATCATCTGAATCAGATGCCACCAGCAGAAGGTTGATTTTCTTTTTGGGTGATTTGGGTTCTGTAGTTTCCACATCGAGATGTTGCTCTTTTAAGACTTCTGAAAGCATGCTCCACACCTCGTCCCTCTCAGATTTTGGAAGGCACTTCAGATTCTTAAACCTTGGGTCAAGTGCTTTAGCTCTCTTAAGAAATCTCACATCGGTACCTTCTTTGCATTTTGTTAAATCTGCGGTGAAGGTGTTCTTAAAATGAACAACATGTGCTGGGTCATCATCCGAGACTGCAATAACATGAAATATATGACAGAATGCAGATAAAACAGAGCAGGAGACATACATTCTCTCCAAAGGAGTTCAGTCACAAATTTAATGAACACATTATTTTTTTAACAATCAACATCAACATGGAAGCATGTCCTCTTGAATGGTGGCCGAAGCATGAAGGGGCGTATGAATTTTTAGCATATCTGACACTTGAATACCTTGCCATGCCAGCTACAACAGTGTCATGTCAATGCCTGTTCTCACTTTCAGGTGACATTGTAAATAAGAAGCGGGCAGCATTGTCTCTCGTAAACTTGTTTGTCTTAGTGATTGGCTGAACAAGAAGTAGGACTGAGTGGACTTGTAGGCTCTAACGTTTTACATTGTTTTGTTTTGGAGTGCAGTTATGTAACAACAAAAATCTCTATTTGTAAATTGCACTTTCATGATAAAGAGATTGCACTACAATACTTGTATGAGGTAAATTGAAAAATACTATTTCTTTTGTTTATTATTTTTACAGTGCAAATATTTGTAATAATAAATCATATAAAATGTGTACACTCTGTATTCTGTGCTGTAATTGAAATCAATATATTTGAAAATGTAGAAAAACATCCAAAAATATTTAATACATTTCAATTGGTATTCTATTGTTTAACTGTGCAATTAAAACTGCAATTAATCATGCTTATGTTTTTTTAAACACAATTAATTTTTTTAGTTAATTGCGTGAGTTAACTGTGATTAATCAACAGCCCTAGAACAAATATATGGAAACACAATGTTGCTATATGATAGATGTGCTTCAGCTTTGCAATTTGATCTGTAAAAATAGGTTTGGCTTAACACTAGATAATATTTAAGGATTTCTTTATTCTGATAAATTATATACTTATGTAAAATTCAGCAAGATGTACTCTTGGAAACCAGTGAATTTGTCCTATTAATTTTTCATTTCTTTTGGCACAGAATTAAAACAAGTGCAATCAATTACATTACACAGTTTATGAAAATTTAATGTAAAACTGAAATGTTATAAATATAGTATTTCTACTTTATGTTAAAAATTGTTTTTAATCTTCACAGAGCACTTGAAAGGTAAGGTGCTAAGTAAATGAAACCATATTAGTGCACTCTGCACAAAAAATGGTACAAAATGCAATTAGCACCTAATTCCACTTGAATTAAGTACAGATTTATATATTGGCCAAAAGGAACCATTTTTCCTGCTGTACATTCTCAACTAGCATTTAGTGGCTCACGTTTGTGAATAAAGCCCCAATCCTTTTTGCTCTGTGTCTTTCATATAATACATAAAAGTTAATTTCATTAATTTCATAAATATGAAAATGTTGATCTATGAGATTAGTAAAGCAGTTACCAAGAAATTATATTTTAGAATGATATGTAGGAAAACAGGTTTATTTTCAGCATATTTTAAAAACATAAAATTCTGCACAGTCTTGTGGTAAAAGGGAAATATTGACCTGATTCTTAACCCTGCCTTGACGTGAAGCTTGGCTGCTGCCATGGATTAAAATGCAGGTTTAATTCCATTGCAAAAGCCGAAAACATCAGGGATTCAGAGTAGTCTTCAGTCAGTGGGATATGATAAAAACAAATTATTGTTTGAGCAGGTACTTCTACTTACAGCATGCTAACATTAGGGGCATGCAGCACATGACCTCACTGATGTAACACACTCAATTAGAGATGTCTTTGGATACAGTAGCCCTGTTCTTTTTCATTGCAAAACATAGAAATGACACAAATATTTTTGGTTGTGACTGAAAGATTCAAATAGAAGCACTTGGAGTGGGGGGGAAATGGGGACTTTAATTAAAAAAGTGATATTCAAACTTCCAAGCGGTCAAGATATTTCACATATGCACCAAGATGTGGATGGTTATCCAAAACTGATGCTTATCTGAATCTTTGGAGTTGTCTTCAATGCTTTCCCATAAACCCTCTTCTTCCCAGCAACTGTCACAACTCTCCTGCAGTGACAAGCCCCAGCTCCCAGACACTAGGTGATGACAGAAACCAGCCACTTATTACTTTATTTCATAGCTCCCTTCTTCCACTTCAGAGGGTGGTCACCAGTAGACCCTCTTGGGGTGATGCACCCTCCTCCCTCATCCCATCCAGTCTGCTGACTGGCTCATGGAGGAAAGGGAGCTATGGCTCTGCCTGCTTTTGCATCTTCTCACCTCTGTGGAGACACCATAGGCCCCTGAGAGAACAGTGAGGGTGCAATTCTCTTTGGTCCTTTCACATACTACACAAGGGTTGGAGTCCTTACTCTCTCTCCCCTCCCATGGGACGTAAGGGCTGGGCACCATCTACCCCCCCCCCCCAACTGTCTGAAATTCATCTTGATATCTTTTAGTACATTTTATTTGCATTGATATACATTGTGTAGTGTTGTGGCAGATATTCTGGTTAATTGCAAGACTTTCACTTTTTTAGTTTCTTCTCTGCTGCAAGCTACTCTTTTTCCACAAATGTTCAGGGAAATCATTGCACAGGTTTCTGTGTGAACCTACAATTGTAAATCTTCATTGTCAGAAACACATAAGCTTCTCTTTATAAATAAACCCCGCCCTTGGTGAGGTTAAGATGCTTGCTTGAAATGTTTTGTCTAATATGAGTCGAGTCATTCAGTGGCATATTTGCTTCAGTCTAATCTTTGCAGAATAACCACTTAACAAAGGGTACCATTTAGATTCATTAAGCATACCAAGCAAGGTAAATACTACTTTTAGCAATAGTGGGCACTGGCATTCCAGTTCTAATCTCTTTCAGCGGGATTGAAGGAAATCAATTGAGATCGATTTAGCTCTCTCACCTCTTCCCTCACAAACCTGGACTGTTCTTCATGATCTTTTATTCAAGGCCTCATAGATCTTCACTGTTCTCATTTTAAGTCAGCAGATTCATCTAAAGAGAATTGAATACATGCCCTTTTCTTAGTTACAATGTACATAAGTACATAAGTGAGCTTGTGAGAAAAATAGGAAGAAGTTAAATATATCATTACAATAATGGTCTCAGGAGTGAACATGTCTAGCTTTCAAATTTGTAAACATATAGAAATTTTGCATCATTGTCCTTGTGATCCAAATTCATTGTAACTAGATATTATCATCAAAATATCCAAAAAAGCAAAACTCTACTACATCCATATTTGCCTATATAGCAATTTATATTACATTTGGTGGGAGGGGAAATGCTGTATAGTTTCACACTGCTGCATAGTAGCACCAGCTGAGCCACAATATCTGTACCATACCTTATAATATTGGAGTAAAACATCACATGCCTATGGTTCAGGAGGGGGAGTTTATCTATATATAATAGAGATAAGGTGGGTGAGGTAATATCTTTTATTGGACCAACTCCATTGGGTGAAAGAGACAAGCTTTCGACCCACACACAGCTCTTCTTCAGGTCTCGGAATGGTATTCTGAGCATCACAGCTAAATACAAGATGGAACAGATTGTTTAACATAACCAGTTAGCACATATTCTAAGGGGACCTTTCAAGATAGAGTGGCCCATTAACACCTCTACAGTCATAGGATAAAAAGGGGGGAGAGGAGTTTGTGGGTTACAGATTGTTGTAATAAGCCACAAATCCAGTGTGTCGGTTCAGTCCATGATTTTTAGTGTCTAGTGGAGTTATGAATTTAAGCTTCCAGGCTTATTTTTTGAAAGTGTTATGCAGGTTTCCTTTGAAGAGGAGGACTGATAGGTCAGATGTAAAGTGATCGCTTTGTGAAAAGTGTTCACCCACAGGTGATAGGGTGTTTTTGTCTTTTATCATTTTCTGGGGTAAGTTCATTTGAGAGTGTAGTGATTGTCTGGTTTCACCCTGTGGCGGGGTGACAACTCACCAGCACGGCGCCTCCTGCTGGTTGTCCAGGGAATTAGCTCTTTTCAGTCAGGAGCGCCCTCTGCCGGCTGCCGTCTCACCTGCCGCTGACCCCGTGTCCCTCCCAGACCCCGGTGCCCTTCTAGATGAGGGTTCTGCCCCCTGGCAGTACCCCTTTAGTCTGGGTCTCCCCTCCCTGGGGAACCCCCACCCCCTATCCCTCCCTTGCCTCAGTGGCAACTGTCAGTCATCATCTAGCTCCCGCTCCCTGGGGCAGACTGCAGCCTGTACCATTCATCATCAGCAAGGGGGGAGGGGGTCGGACCAGGTATGTCTGCTTAGGTCTGGGCTGCCACTCTGCAGCACTCGTACCCTTTTGTGGGCCCTCACCTTGGCCTGCAGCCTGGGGCTCTGCTAGGCTGGAGCTCCCCAGCTCCCTCTTCCCTTCCCCAGCACTGCTCTGCCCTAGGTGCCCTCCTCAGCTTCCCAAGCAACCAGGGCCTCCTCTCTCCATGTAGCTAGAGAGAGTGTGTCTCTGGTTTTTGGCCCCAGTCCTCTTATAAGGGCCAGCTAGGCCCTCATTAAACCAGCCTCAGCCTGATTGGGGCATGGCCCCCAGCTGAGGCTGCTTTCCCCAATCAGCCCCGCTTTTCCTTCCCTGCCACAGCCCTCTCCCTGGGCTGTTTTAAGCCTTTTAAGGCAGGAGTGGGTGACCACCCCGCTACACACCCACATAGTTATCGGGGCATTTAGCGCACCGGATGAGGTACACCACATGTTGTGATAGGCTCCATGATGTGTAGGATCCATGAATCTTAAAAGTGTGTTGTTGGCGGTATTGATCATTGTAAATAATGGAGATATGTCTGCAGGTTTTGGACCTGTTGTTCTGACAGGATCAGGTGTTGCTTTGATTTGGTGTCTTGGTCTGTGTGGAGCTTGCTTCATATGTTGAGCTTGCAGAGTTTGGGAGGTTGATTGAAGGTCAGAAGTGGAGGTTCAGGAAAGATTTCTCTCAGGCTGGGTCCTCATCGAGTATGGACTGTAGCTGTTTGACAATACCCTGTATGGGTTCCAGTTGGGTTGCAGGTGACAACTAGGGATGTGTGGTTGGAGGAGGTTTTCTTCTTTGTGTATTGAATCAAGTTCTCTCAGGGTATTTGGGTGGCCTGTTCCATGATACAATATGCTTCTCTGGCAGAGTGTCTTTATTTGGTGAAGGCAGTTTTGAGTGAGTTAAGGACTTTCTCCTCAGACTATATTCTGTCGTATCTGAGTGTCTGTCATTCATCTCCTGCCCCAAGTCTTCTTTTCACATTATGTAACCATGACTAACTTTCCTAGACAAAACCATCACTTTTTCTAACCCATGTAACATGTTCCAGGCTGTATTGGTGGCTTTAAAAATAGGATGTCATTTGGTTGTGTTGACATTTGGGATCTAGTTAACAGTTTAAAATAAATCCCTTCTTTTTTATGATTGCAATGCAATGTTATTTTTTATTTTTAGATTAATAGAGATTAAGATTTTCAGTAAACACCAAATACCTTTCCATTAAAACCCGTTTATGAGAGGCTATGAAACTATTTTATAATGGTATGTTATAGTTCCAATTGGGTAACATTTTGTTTCCATTGATTGTCGTGAAGCTTGTTATATGACACTGTATTTTGAAAACAAAAAAAATTGGAATTTACTACAAAATTACCTACAAAATCCCTTAAAGTCTCAGATTCTGCAAAAATGGGTAGTAATCATTGGAACCTAGAAAATTATAGGACTTCTATACATGTCTATGCAGACATAGGTATCCATAACTTGTTGTTTTGACTCTTTCTAGAATGTAGTTACCTGGTCTTAGGATACTGAGGAGCAGGCAGATGTGTTTGGATATACAGAACTACAACACATTATTATTTTTGGAATGGCATGTATGTGGGCTTAATGTAATAAAAATATTTATGGTCTCTTTCATGAATAAGCCTTTAGAAATTGTGGTAAACTCCTTTTTTCATGTTTCTTAAAGCCTTAATGGTGTGGAAGTCACTTTTAAAAAGTTGAATGCTAGAGATTCCAACTTTAGGCAGGGGTAGTGTATAAGCTGAATCACCTCAGCAATAGTTCTGGGAGGCATTGTGACTCTCAGACACTTCCTATTTGCAGTTCTTCCACATATTCTTTCTGCTCCCAATGAAATCTGGGGAGTAATTCACTGTCTGGGTAGTTTTAGTAGGACTCAGCGCAGCTGAAATAGCGTGAACTCTTGGAACCCACTGCAAGCTCACGGCCTAATATATGAAAAACAAATCAAGAAATGATTATATAAAATCTCAAATATTTTACAGGGAGGAGTTTGGACTCTTGGAAAATGAGTACATTCTCACAAAAATCCACATACTGATGACATTCAAATATTACATAAACAGTTCAGATTTGTGTACATACACGACTACTGATCCCAAATTGGGGCTAGAAATTGAGATTTAGACTGCATACTACACAATGGAATATGAGTTCCCCTTAATCTCCATGCAGGCTTTCTGGAGACATTGATACACTCTTAGTCATTACATGTTTTACACATCAAATAGAAAGTTACAAATGGATCAATATGTACAAAAGAATCTCCCGACCCAACAAAAAACATTTTCTTCCATTCACAGCACAGATGGGAAAAAGACAGGGAAACCAATTGCATTATGCCATGACAGGTTAACAAATCTGGGTTCTGCCAGACCACTTGGGGATAGTAAGTTCCACCATTGATGACCCCCACTGAAAATGAGTTGGCATTTACACCAAGAGATTTTAGGTGAAAAACCCCAATTGAACACAACTGTCAAGGTATCACAAGGAGAGAAGGGGGGCATCTAAGGCCTTGCTTTGACTAGGATTTAAAGGTATGTTGTAATGTGTTGACTAAAATGTCTTAAAGCAGTTGAGTGGACAAGTCAGTGTAGAGGTTAACACTGGGCTCTCCCACTGGGTTTCAACTTGACCAGCTTATCACTGATGTCTGCATTAGAGTTTTGGAATATGTTAGAATTTGTTCGCTATCCTATTCCAATTTACACCACATGTTTAAATCTTCGCTTAAACCAGCTCTGTGCTCACCAGTTTTATAAATAAAAAACAACACTTAAATAGTACCTATAAACAAATGTGAATCTATTGCAAAACACAGAGGTAATTTGCCATGTTGCTGTTTAATAAGTAAGCAGCTGCATTCTGCACCAACTGCAGTATAAATGTTTGTGATGCAGTGACCATCCCACACATGGCCTGACCAGGTTAAAATGGGCCAATTAACCTTATAGGCTGTACCTGGAGGAGGGCCAGGAATTGATAAAGTGTGACTGAAGATGCTGCCCAGCACGCTCTCCTTATATAAATCCAGGAAATTGAGTAGCTCTGCAGTTATTCCCTAGGGCAGTGATCCCCAAATTGTGGGACATGTCTGCCTAGGGGTGTGTGGAGGAATGTCTGGGGGGGCATGTGGCTTGGGCCCGGGCCAGCCCCCACGGGGAAGGAACACCACCCAGCCCTGCTCTAGCCCCAGCTCCAGCTCCTCTCCGCCCCCAGCCCCAGCTCCACTCTGCCCCCTGCTCCGCCCACAGCCCAGCTCTGACTCTAGTCCCAGCTCCTTCCCTATCCGCACTTCTGACCCCAGCTTTGTCATCAGCCCAAGCTCCTCTGCTGAGCCAACTGTGCTGTGATGTGGGGGACTCTGGAGAGATTCCATTACTGGTAAGAGTGTGTGACAGGAAAATTTTGGACACCACTGCCCTAGAGAGAAGGAGATTTGGCTAGGGGCAAGGAGGAGTTCTATGGGGAAAGTAAGCCCTGGGATCCTGCCCTGGACTACAGAGTCTGGTGAGAAGCCCACAGGGGTGGATTAGCCATTGGAAGCAGAGGAAGCTTGATTGGTAAGCCCAGAAGTGGGCTAAGAGATAGAGAAGTGATGTAGGAAGGATAGGGTTGGCAGCTTTCTAATCTCACAAAACCAAACACCCTAGCCCCACACCTTCCCCAAGGCCACGCTCCCTATCTCACCCCTACCCGAGGCCTCACCCACCACTCACTATATTCCCCCTCCCTTGGTGGCTCACTCTCCCCCACCCTCATTTACATTCACTGGACTGGGGGTGGGTGTTGGGGTGCGGGCTCTGGGGTGCAGGAAGGGGCTCCAGTCTTGGGGGTGGGGCCAAGGGATTCGGCGTG
>NW_020664374.1:28156483-28248539 GCF_002925995.2 Terrapene triunguis | reverse complement strand
GGGCTATGGCAGACTCCCTGCCTGCCCTGGTACCGTGCTGCACCCCGGAAGTGGCCAGCAGGTCCTGCTCCTAGGTGGGGGGGGGAGCAAGAGGCTCTGGGTGCTGCTCTCGCCTGCAGGCACTGCCACCCAGCTTCCATTGGCTGCGATTCCTAGCCAATGGGAGTGCAGAGCCGGTGCTTGGGGCAGGGGCAGCGCGTGGAGCCCTGTGCCCCCCTCCTCCCCCGCCTAGGAGCCAGACCTGCTGGCTGCTTCCAGCGCGCAGCACAGTGCCAGGACAGGTAGGGACTACCCTGTCTTAGACCCGCAGCACCGCTGACTGGACTTTTAAAGGACCAGTCAGCGGTGCTGACTGGAGCTGCCAGGGTCCCTTTTTGACTGGGCATTCCAGTCAAAAACTAGACACCTGGTCACCTTAAGGAAGGAGCCCAGGGAAATAGCAACAGGGTCTCAGACTGAGTAGACCATGGTTGCTAGATATAGGGTCCCTGGGCTAGAACCCATAGTATGGGTGGGCCTGGGTTCTTCTACCAGCCCCTATGAAAGTGGCACTGGATCTGGGCTTGTGTCAGGCAGTCTTCCGGTCTGGCATATGGACAACTTGTCCAGTGGGACTTTGACACCCCAGAAGGGGAAGACTAAATAGTGATGTGGCTGGCGCACCAAGTCACAAAGAGGGATCATCCTAAATCCCAGAGAGAGAGGCCACAATGTTAGCAATTTCCGTGAGGGCTCACCAGAATGAGCAAGAGCTAATCCCCAGCCACAAGAAGGCCCCTATTAGTGAGTGTACTCTATTATAGTGTCCTTAAGTTTTAGTTCTAAACACATTGCTGCAAACCAATCTCAAGGAGACAGATGGTGACAACGGTACACAGGTGAAAGCTTATTGATGAAACACAGGCATGCACGCGCACACACATACTCTCACACACACTACCTCTGTACCCATTATGTTAAATGACATTATCTGAATGAGGGAACAAAAGGGAAAAAAGAGTCAAGAGCGGCAGGGTATGGTTGAAGAGTTATGACTGAGGAGGAAAAGTGATACTTCTAGAGTGCCTCCCTTCCCTGAGAGCACTAAGCTGCCAATTCTAAAGCAGTTGCTCTCCCATTTTCAAACTCCTACATTGCTGTGGAAGCTATGGGCATGATCCAAACCAACCCTGACTTGTTTAAGTACTCATATTATTTCTTAAGGGAGGTTGGAAGTGCACGTTTTCTTCCTGTTCAAATGTTTTAATTAAAAATACACAAGAAAATTGTAAACACATGTTGAAACTTGCCTCCTCACAAAAACAAACAAACAAACAAACAACCAAAAAAAGCCCTACACAAAACCCAGAATTCAAAGCATTCCTCATAGAAATCTGAGTTTCTTCCTATCTCTGATAACCTGTTCAGTGAGACAATGTGGATGAAGTCATATCTTTTGTTGGACCAATGTCCGTTGGTGAGAGGGACAAGCTTTCAAGCTACATAGAGACCTGCAGAAGAGTTGTGTGTGGCTTGAAAGCTTGTCTCTCTCACCAACAGGAATTTGTCCAGTAAAAGATATTACCTCACCCATCTTGTCTCTCTAATATCATGGGACTGACACACCTAGAACAACACTGAATACAATCTGTTCAGGAGGCAGATGGCAGCCTCCTTGGTTGTATTTCACAATACAAATGATAAATCTCAATGTCAAATGTAATTAAAAGCGAATTCTATTGTTTAGGTACGAGACAGAATCTGATTTTTTTTTTAAATATATTGGATACTTCCTTTTATTTATTTTTCAGGAAGTTGGGCATTAATGCCAGAGGGTGCTATGCACCTCAGAATTTGAGTACAGCACAGTAGAAGTTGTGAGTTCTCAAAATCCCCACTGCATTGGGTCTTAAATGAGCACAACCAACCAATTAGGCTTTTTGATAAGATGGGGAAAGGGAGATAACATTAAAAGAGCTTTGTTTTATTCCTGTCTCCATCTGTTGGTTTGAGGACTTATACTCTGTTTAGACAGGCAAAAAGAGACTTGAGGAAATCAGATTAACACGTAAGAAGAAAAAAATCATATGTTGCTTGATATTCCATGAAATTATCAGCAAAACTTTTAATAGTAAAACTCTTTCCATATATGTTAGTCATTTATCTGTAAAGTACAAGAACACATATGATGGCTTTTTAGGTTTTTTTTTATTTTTTTTTTTTGTCTTTTCATTTAACTGACATGTCCTATCTTCAAATTAGCTAGATCACTTACGCATATATACCAGTTAGCTATTTTTAGCTCTTTGGTTGTCTTCTGTTTCTGGAGAATTAGCCTTTTAGCAATTAAACTTCTGCATTAATTTTTTCTTGTCGTATTGATGTGCTGTACATATTTTCAGTATCCAAGGACAAAGATTCTTGGATCTCTGTGTAGATCCATGTTTATAATCTTCTTAATTCTTTTTATGACTCCTTTTCAGAAGGAGAATACTAGAGGACATTTCCTAGTGGGGAAAATATATAGTGGTGGGGGGAGGGGGAGGAATAGGTAGGTTCTGTGTGTGCGCGTGTGTGTGTGTAATTCCACTTCAGATAGAGGATAGTAGGTTCCAAATACTTTGTGTTGGGGGTACATTTAGACTCAAGTTAAAGGTGGATTTGATTATGTATCCTTTCCTGCATGACTTCAGTTTTAGTTGAAGTGTAAGCAGCATGTCCAAGTGGATAGAGCACTGGACCAGAAATCAGAAGAGTAGGGTTCTATCCCCATCTGTGCCACTGAGTCAGTGCCTGTCATCTGAGCCTTTGTGTTTTCCTCCCATCATATGCCTGTTCTGTCTATTTTGATTGTATACTCCAGGGGTCAGCAACCTTTGAGAAGTTGGGTGCCAAGTCTCCAATTATTCACTGTAATTTAAGGTTTCGCGTGCCAGTAATACCTTTTAATGTTTTTAGAAGGTCTCTCTCTATAAGTCTATATTATATAACTAAACTATTGTTATATGTAAAGTAAATAATAGTGCAGTGAAATGAGCGGGGTCGGCAGCTGGTATCCCAGGCTGGCAGTGAGCTGAGCGGGGCCGGTGGCCGGTATCCCAGGCCGGGTGGGCTGAGCGGGACTGGTGGCCGGGACCCCTTCTGTCCACCAGCTCCTGCCAGCCAGGGTCCCAGCCACCGGCCCCACTCAACCCACTGCTGGCCTGGGGTTCCGTTCATCCAGGCCGACAGCAGGCTGAGCGGGGTTGGCAGCCGGAACCCCGGCTGGCAAGGGGCTGGCGGCCAGAACCCCAGACCGGCAGTGGGCTGAGCGGGGCTGGCGGACAGAACCCCAGACCGGCAGCGGGCTGAACAGCTCAGCCCGCTGCCGGTCTGGGGTTCCAGCCGCCGGCTCCTGCCAGCTGGGGCTCCGTCCGCTGGCTCCGCACAGCCCGCTGCCAGCCGAGGATTCCGTTCATCCAGGCAGGCAGCGGGCTGAGTGGGGCCAGCGGCCGGGACCCCGGGTGGCAGCAGAGTGCCACTAAAAATCGTCTCGCGTGCCCCCTTTGGCACACGTCCTGCAGGTTACTGACCCCTGGTATACTCGTTAGAGTGGTGACTTTCTCTCGCTGTGTTTGCACAGTGCCTAGCACAATGTGGCCCTGACCTTGGTTGTGGTTGCTAGGCACTATTTGAATACAAACAGTAGTAACAATAGGCACTGAAGGCCAAAATCTGCAGCCTTTACTGCTGCCATTGAGTAGTACCTTGCTTTGTTGAGTAGTCATTGATTTCAGTGCCACTACTGAATATGAGGATGGCAGACTCCAGCACTGCTTTTTAATTATGACAATACAAATAATAATCTAATAACTTGTCATCTTTGCACTTAATTGAGGGCAGAAGACATATATAATTTAAAACTAGATTGCTTTCTCTTCACCAGCATTCAATACATAGAATCATAGAATCATAGAATGTCAGGGTTGGAAGGGACCTCAGGAGGTCATCTAGTCCAACCCCCTGCTCAAAGCAGGACCAATTCCCAACTAAATCATCCCAGCCAGGGCTTTGTCAAGCCGGGCCTTAAAAACCTCCAAGGAAGGAGACTCCAACACCTCCCTAGGTAACGCATTCCAGTGCTTCACCACCCTCCTAGTGAAATAGTGTTTCCTAATATTCAACCTAGACCTCCCCCACTGCAACTTGAGACCATTGCTCCTTGTTCTGTCATCTGCCACCACTGAGAACAGCTGAGCTCCATCCTCTTTGGAACCCCCTTTCAGGTAGTTGAAAGCAGCTATCAAATCCCCCCTCATTCTTCTCTTCTGGAGACTAAACAATCCCAGTTCCCTCAGCCTCTCCTCATAAGTCATGTGCTCCAGACCCCTAATCATTTTTGTTGCCCTCCGCTGGACTCTTTCCAATTTTTCCACATCCTTCTTGTAGTGTGGGGCCCAAAACTGGACAGAGTACTCCAGATGAGGCCTCACCAATGTCGAATAAAGGGGAACGATCACGTTCCTCTATCTGCTGGCAATGCCCCTACTTATACAGCCCAAAATGCCGTTAGCCTTCTTGGCAACAAGAGCACACTGTTGACTCATATCCAGCTTCTCGTCCACTGTGACCCCTAGATCCTTTTCTGCAGAACTGCTACCTAGCCATTTGATCCCTAGTCTGTAGCAGTGCATGGGATTCTTCCGTCCTAAGTGCAGGACTCTGCACTTGTCCTTGTTGAACCTCATCAGGTTTTTTTTGGCCCAATCCTCTACTTTGTCTAGGTCCCTCTGTATCCGATCCCTACCCTCTAGTGTATCTACCACACCTCCCAGTTTAGTGTCATCTGCAAACTTGCTGAGAGTGCAGTCCACACCATCCTCCAGATCATTAATAAAGATATTAAACAAAACCGGCCCCAGGACCGACCCTTTGGGCACTCCGCTTGAAACCGGCTGCCAACTAGACATGGAGCCATTGATCACTACCCGTTGAGCCCGATGATCTAGCCAGCTTTCTATCCACCTTACAGTCCATTCATCCAGCCCATACTTCTTTAACTTGCCGGCAAGAATACATGTTAATATTTTAATTCATTTGGCAACAATATACACCTCTACCTCGATATAACGCTGTCCTCGGGAGCCAAAAAATCTTACCGCGTTATAGTTGAAACCGCGTTATATCAAACTTACTTTGATCCGCCGGAGTGTGCAGCCCTGCCCCCCCGGAGCACTGCTTTACTACATTATATCTGAATTCATGTTATATCACGTCGCTTTATATCGGGGTAGAGGTGTATTTTAAATAATTACATCATCCACCCAATGTGAATCATACTCTGCACTTCTTAAGATTTATCCACTAAATTATACTGTGCTGTTATTTGAATGAACTGCAATTTAAACACTGCATATGCATTTAACAAACAGCAGTGTCTATTTCATAAATGCATACCATAATCCCTGTGCATGGCTGTCAGAAGAGAAAGAAGGACAATCTTTTTGAGCTCTTTTGGTCTATCCTGCTATCGACACTTAGTTATATGTGGACAACTCCAGCTAATAGTAAAAGTGGGGACAATACTCCCAATTTCAAGCTTCTTTCAAACTAGAACTACATCATTTTTTGCATATACTGTACAGAAAGAATAAAATTGAAACAATCACAGTGCTGTAGAAAAAGTCAAAGTCCTTGAAAGGAAAAAGAGACATGGCAGATCATTTCATTATTATGCTCTGCTTCCAGGCAGTGGTATTTCATTCTGTGCCAAGGGAGCTCAGTGCTTTGAGGTGCAGCACATTACACTGGGGCTTGGAACACCTGAATGTGCTCATGCATTTCCTCACAGATCTTTGACACCATATATAGTTGTTGCTTCAAATACTTGATTCATGCCATTCCTATTAACTAATAGAATGATGACACAAATTGAACGATGTGTAGTAAATGGCTTCTTCAGACAATTACAAAGTATAATTGTGGAGTTTTGGTTTTGTGAATCTTTGACACAGTGCATTAAAATGACTCTGAAATAAATAATCCTTGTGCTGTAGTAAGGTGAAATAGTTCAGTGAGGATACTTTGAAGCCCACTGAAAGTATTGCAGTTGTATATTCTTTCTAGCATCCTGTAAATGGTTAAAATGTGTAATAGCAATTATTGAGCATATGAACTAGCTGATTTTAAAACACTAATAACTGAGCCACTTGAATTGTCCATATAAAAATGAGGATACACATTAAATGCCTTCAGATTACACTGTTCAGTTTGAACTTCCACAAAGATTCCTCAATTGTGTCAATTATCTCACCCAATTTAAGGGGAGGATCATACCCATCATACCCAGAAAAAAACTAATGGAAGAGGCTCTGAGAGAAGGGAAATTTAATGAAGTTATGAGCTAGAGTCTTCCAGAGCTCCTAGCTGCACAGGAGAAATGTGCCTGATACCAGGGGCTGGAATGTATGCACAACTACATCCTTAGTATGCGTGACCATAATGGAGGAGTGTTGGCCATACCTCATTCATCTTCCTTACACAGAGACTTTGAAGATGGCTAACTCCAGCACGGAGATAAGGATTCTTGAATCTCCTGCCTTCTTTATGCACCCATATGAGGATGAATTACAATCTGCCCTTTAGCGGGATTTCCAAAGCCTGATTTGCAGATAATTGATAAGAATGATAAATTATAAAATAAGACTGAGGCTAACACCATTAGCTTCAATAACCTCTTGGACATCTCCCCTCAACTTGATACATTACTGTTTGACATTATAGTTTGTCCTCCAGCAAGTTTTTAATCATTTTAATTAATTTCTCACTACACACTGTAGCAATATATTATACTTGGATATTATAAATTATCTAGTGCATCTCTAATAAAGTTAGGAGTGGGATTTTATGCATATTCCAAAATATGTATAAACTTACCATATCCAGCCACATAAACACATCTACAAACAGAATCTTCACTTGCTGCTGGTTCACATTTTTAAGAACACTGGATACATTATTCAAGAATCTCATACATTTGATGGCCAGACTACAACTTGACAGGTCACTTTACAACTTAGAAAATTATTGGATGTGGGATGTTTGTTTTTGCTTTGAGAAATAATTAAAAATTATACTTGTCGCACAAATAATTAAAAACATGCTTTGCAAAGTGCTGAGTCACATATTAGAAAATACCGCATAATAATAATAATATTGCTTTGTACGAGGGTTACTTATTTCACAACTATAGAAACAAAGAGAAAAATCGAGACATAAGGTGGGTGGCATAATCTTTCATTGGACCAATCTAAAGAAGAGTTCGGTGTGACTCGAAAACTTGTCTCTCTCACCAACAAAATTGGTCCAGAAAAGAGGTTATCTCCCCCACCTTGTCTCTCTAATATCCTGGGACCAACACAGCTACAACAACACTACATACATCAGAGAAAAATAGTTATTTCCAGTCAAGGGTTAAAACAAAGATACTCCATAAATCTTGGTAGATGTATATACCTTTCAAAGTAAGATACTATAGTAACTTATAAGAATTATTTTAAAAATAGTTTTATTTCCCTTTTTATATCTGCTAGAATCTAAAAGGTAAAGTTGGAAAATGCTTCTTAAGACATTTGCAACAAAAACATTTCCTTCATTTCCCAACTGCTAGATACACTGCTTCCCAGAATTATTTTGGCTTCAGGCACTGGATGGGCAGTAGTCCGTCCTATATCAGATATGGACTTAATGTATATCTCACAAGCTTCTCGGGCTAGAAATGATTGGGAAGGTAACATTCCCAACTTTGTAATAGGCCATGCTGCACACTCCTAACTCACTTGTGACTGCACCACTCATGGGTAATGCTGCCACTACAAACTCATGCTGATAAAACTTTTGCATCACAGCATCCTATTAGGCCTATATTAATGGGTCTTTCCCACACCATAACCTTCCTTTGCAAGCTTTCATAAGATCCCTTAACCCAGGTACTTCCATCTCTGGGTTGGGAGAGAAAGCCTGCTTGCTGCAGTTTCTGTGTCTCTCCGTGTGTCTCTGTCAGAGTCTCCCCCTGGGCAGCTGCTTACAACCCACTCAATCTTCCGTCTCCCCAAAGCAAGCATCTTTAAGATTTTAGTATCCCTTTTGGTCCTAGGGTTGGCCTGGGAAGAGTGAATTTTGCCAACCTAGTTGGATCCAAGCCGGGGCTGTTGTACAATTAATAGCTTCCCCCATTTTTCCCCTTACAGTCTCCTTTGATTTGAGCCTGTGCAGACAAGCACACAGGTAATATCACATGGCTAAACTGTAGTGCATATGACTTTTATAAAAACAGACAAAAGATAATTCCCTCATTCGCCACAATATTGGTCACGAGAGCTCAAAAAGACACTCTAGCTAGCTCAGAACTTGCTTTTTATCCAAGGTCAATCAATAGAGTGAGCATAGGAAAAAGTAGATCATGACCATGAGTACTACATAAACAATGCCAGAAAAGTCCCTTCAGTCACATGTAAGCACACTTTTGAACAGTCATCAAGAGAATAACAATTTGCTAGTAAAATTGGAATCTTCCCACCTATGCAATATTTATAAAGCAGTCATACATTTGTATGGGGCATAGATACAATCATTTGATATTAAGTCATCAGATGCCGTAATGACATGAACAGCAGTTAGTGATTATCAAGAAGGTGGTCTGATATGAAAAAAAAAAAAAAAAGAAATAATGTACTGAACTTGCGCTGAAAATGTCAGCTTTAACCAACAGCAATATCAGTCTGAGGTTATTCAAGTGTGGTATATGGTCAGCACTCTGACACTGAATGGCTTGAGCTTCACAGCATGAAAATAGGCAATACCACACATGTCCAAAGATGAATGCAAATGGGATTTCAGGCATCTCTTGGGAATAACTGAACACCCTTCCAAAATAAGGGGCCACAGCCATGGCCTGCTATAACTGTTAGTGCTACAATCAAACTTCATTATAAGATATATTTTCTATTCCCATCTAGCTTTATTAACAAACACTGATTGACCTAACATTTTCTAGTCATCTTACATCCCATTTGCACTATCTGGTTAACACAAAGGCACCACAACCCAGCTGCAAATGCCCAGCAGAGAATATGCTGTTGTCTGGAACCTCCCTGCTGGTGTATCTGTCCTAATTGAACCCTACACCTGCAGACCCTCATACCAGGATAGTGGCAGGTCAGGAACAGAAGAGGGGCATGTGGGAGTTCTGCTACAGCATTCCTCCCCTGGTGTATGGTCTGTTAAGAAGCTAACACCTATGGTGCAATATAGACCTTTCCGGCAGTAGCTGTATCATACCATGGGTGTGATCAGCAGTGAGAAATGGGGACTAGAGCCAGCTCCCTTGATGTCTAGTGCAGGGAAAAAGCTGGCCCATCATATTTAATTAGAGGTTTAAAAAGAATTATTTGAGAGATTATTGCTATTTATGTTCAAAACAGTATTGGAGCCCCATTGTGCTAGGTGCTATACAAATAAATAGGTAGACACAATTTCTGTCCCAAAGAGTTTAGAAACTAAATTACAACAAGAAACAACCATCCTTATAATAAAAGGATGGAAGTGGGGAGGGACAATGGGTGTAGCTGTAATGAGATCATACAGATGCAAAGGCTAGCTTTGTGCATAGTGTGATAGTTCTGGATTATTTGAAAGTTGTTTTTTTCCTTTATACAATTAGCTATCCGCAACTTCTGCCCCATCTAGCCAAATAGTTGGATAGTTGTTTATAGGCATCATAGACATTGGCTTAAGCTGTTTTTCAGTCAAAGGGTAGATACCTATTGCTTGAATGAGTCTCTGTACCAGGTGACTGGAGGGTAGCTAATGTAACACCAATTAAAAAAAAAAAAAGATTCCAGAGGTGTTCCTGGCAATTACAGGCTGGTAAGCCTAACTTCAGTACCTGGCAAATTGGTTGAAAAGAATAGTAAAGTATAGTAAAGGACAGAATTATCGGACCCATATATGAACACAATATGTTGGGGAAGAGTCAACATGGCTTTTCTAAAGGGAAATTACACCTCCTCACTCTATTAGAATTCTTTGAAGGAGTCAAAAAAACATGTGGACAAGGGTGATTCAGTGGATATAGTGTACTTAGACATCCAGAAAACTTTTAACAAGGTCCCTAACTAACAGCTCGTAAGAAAAATGGGGTAAGAGGGATGGTCCTCTAATGGTTCAGTAACTGTTTAAAAGAAAGGAAACAAAGGGTAAGATTAAATAGTCAGTTGAATTTGCAAATGACTGTTCTGTTCATTCCTTCTGAAGTATCTGGCACTGGCCACTGTCAGAAGACAGAATACTGGGCTAGATGACCCCGTATAGCCATTTTCATGTTCTAATACATATTAACATTTTTCTGACTCTTGGAATACATCTTTAAATTTTCATCCAATCAAGCCATGTTGCTTGAGTAAAAGCTTTTACTTTTCAGACACTCTGTCTACTGGAGATAGTGTTTAGAGAAGGGGAATCGGAATTAGGAGACTTGATGTCTGTTCCTTTCTCTGCCAGTGACTCACTGTGTAACTTTGGCAAAAAACAGAGGAGCCAATATTATGCAATTCTAAGTGGCTTCTGTGAGATCTGAGACTTCCCATTTTCCTTGAAGCAAAGAGGGAGCTGAGTATTCCTAGCACATCACATTCTTGGGTCATTACATTTTGTGAAGCAATTTGAGATCCAATATTTTTTTTAAAAAAAGGTAATTATCTCCTTCATCAGTTTTGGCCCTACTGCTGCATGAAGATGCAAGAGAATGGGATCCCTACACTTTGTCTTGTTGAGGATGCTCATCCACTTGCAGAATCTGGTCCACAGCCATTCCAAACTGCAAGCATTGAGAAATAATGCACTGATGAATTCTGTGGTGAGACTCCTGATCAGCACCCTAGGTATGGGTTTGACTACCAAAATGTTGTTTCGGACATGTCTATACAGAGAGTTAGTGAATGGCAAGCTGGGATGTAAATTGACAGTGCTTTAGCATGCCATACTCAAACTGACCACATGGACCCTGCTACTGTACACAAAAAGTACCATAGTACCCTTTGACCTGAACAGCGGGTACTTTTAGTGTGCAGTAGCAGGGTCCATGTGGCCAGTTTGTGAATGATACGCTAGAGCACTGTCGATTTACCGTACATCCCAGCTTGCCATTCACTAGCTCTCCATCTAGATAAGCCCTTACATTAGTTTATTTGGAAGTTATGAGAGTTAGTGCATTTATTTGGGAGTATGTGTATGCGGGAGAAGGAGAAAACGATGTGGACTAAAGTCTATTTGCTATTTTTGGCTTTCCCAAATTATTATGCACTGTAGATGATAGGTTCCCATGACCCTGTGTACTGCAAGCACTGATTTATAAAAATAACGAACAAACAGCAGCAAATCAGAACAGTGCTGCCAGGCAGGGGACTTGAGTGGAATTGTTTGGGCAACGATACTGAAATAATTTTAGTTTCTCCCAGGACTTCAAATAACATGATTTAATAAAGTGTGAAAAAGTACAGAATTCATTTTGACTAATTTTGCTGCCAGTAAATTACACTGTTAGAAATTAATCCATACCCAAATCAGTATCGTGGAAGGGGATGAGGAAAAAAAATCTCCATGATAAACGATATTAGTGGACAAATTTGATCTTTTCTGTAATAAGAACCCATTGTTTTAATAAGAGTCTCAGAAGGCATACTTCATAAATAGCAAAATTGCAATCCCCAGAACTCAACTTAAACATCTGAGGGAGATATCCAGAAAAGTCCTTATAATCCCCCCACAAACACAATCACACACTTTCCTCCAGTTAGTAAAAGAAAAGCAACTATTTTTGGAGTATGTGCAATTAGTTGAATACCTAGGAGTCATTTTTAGTGTGGATGGTGTTCATAATATTATATGCTCACATTAATATAAATCATCTACAATTCAAAATGTGCTTCCATTTTCAGCCACTAGTTTCAGTGCCTTATACAATTCCCCCAAATTCCCCCTGCTTCCTCTTTTTTCCCCTTTAAGTCCAGAAGTGATTTTTTTTAATAAGGTGATTGAAAATCCATGGACTAGTTTAGACAAATGTTTTTCATCGGTTAATATGTATTACAAATGCTTTGTTTGTGAAGTTGGATAACTTTAAACATAAATCAATGAATCAGTAATAAATCAATGAAGAATGCATGCTCTTACAGTTCTGGGGAAAAATGAGTAAGGAAACCTACAATACCTACAAGTGAAAATAGCATGCTACAAATGTGCAGTTAGTATATTATTCCCCTTATTTACTTACTGGATATCCACAGTTGTCTTGATTTGCTGGATCTTCCCAAAGCCTTGGCAAGCCATATCTCCCCTGCAGACCCAGACCAGTCTTTCCTCCTGTGTTAAGGATGGCATGAAAAGTACCCCAGTAAATCTGGAAGCCTCTGTTCTGGGCCCCAGCACCATAACATTAATTTTTCTGCATTTCAACTTGCACTGTGCCCTGCAGGACACACAATTGAAAGTAGAAGTTCAAAAACCCAACAGATAGTCCCTTAACCTTCCTGCATCGCTCATGCTGACATAAAGGTAATAATACTTATGCATGGCCACCACTAGAAGGCAACAATTACCCACAGTGGTAGCTGAGATAATGCAGTATTGCATTATAGGACATAACTGTTGTATCTCACTTGTGAAGTGGGATTTCCATTTGGGAAAACTGAAGAGATTTAAGTGACTTAGCCAAGGCTACACAGTGGGTCAATGTCAGAAACCCCTCCTCCTCCCAAGTCCAGTGTATGCAATTTATGTATGTCTTAATGTAGCAACAAGGATAGACTCCTAGATGGTCTCAAGCAGGAATTTTCTCTGTGCATTAAAGTGCTCCTTTAGGCACCTTGTCAGATTAATTACTTGGATAATAACAACTTCACAGGGGGGTCAGTGATGGGCCTTCCTGTGCTTGAACACTGAGGGGCTCATCAGCAGGGCTCAGGTTTAGTTCAGGGCTTGTCCCCAGGGAAGTCTTTGAGTTGTGAGGCAGTTCACAATTTTCTGTCTATCTCTGGAGGGTTGCCTTTGCTGTATATTAGAAATCAAAACTAATGTACCAAGTGTGTTGAATGCTCAAACCTTCATAAATTTGTTATTTATGAACCACATTTCTTCAAACTTGCCTAAGGCAATTGACCTAATTGAGGACTGAGTGGTAAACTAGTGTCCTTTAAACCAAGCTGTTTTTCAGTTCTTTGAGGAGAAAAAGGACTGGAATATGCATTTAAAATAGAACAGGTATTTTTTTTCATGATCACATAAATCAAAAAAGAAAAGGAAGAATTAAAAAAAAAAAAAAAGAAATCCTGCTAAAATTAACCAATTTCCCACCTAAAGGGGCAGAGGAAAGATATTAGAAAGTTAAAAAAAAAAGCCTCTTACTATGTTAATATTGGATTACATATTTTATAACCAAGATAAATGGATGACATTAATACATATTTTTAAATGTGCTACAGTATTCTTCAGTAATGGTCTAATATACTAGAACTTACAATATCAGCACTCTAGTATCTTTGGTGGTTACTTTAGACTCCTTTAGTAGTACTTTAATAGGGAGCAAAGGAAAGAAGATATTAGTAGCAACCTAATATTTTGGCTATTTCCTATTTCATGGATTCTTATCTATGAGCAATGGGTAGGGCCAGGTTAAGACATAGGGACCCAGCCCCTGGAATCCTGAATTTAAGTTTAGAGAGAGTATAAATTCCTAGCAGTCATGGTTGCATGGAAAACTTTGAAAAGGTGATCTTATTGTAGGTGACATAGTGGCACACACCTGAATTTTCAGAGTGCCTGAAATAATGGGGGTGGAGATGGACACCCATGCTGCCATTCTGCCCTCCTGAGGGAAGAGGGTACCACAGCTACTCCTGTTTCTGGAGGAGAATTTCCTGTGCTCTCTGGGAGGGAAGGGGAGAGCCCCCTCACTGCTTCCATCACCCCTGCCACTCCAAGGGGCGGGGTGAGGCCATGGCACAAGAACAGAGGATTGGAGCCATGGGGGGCTCCATGTCACAGTGTGCCTCTGCCTCCAGATTACTCTAAACTAGCCCTGGTGATGGGCAGCTCATATTTGGCTTGTACAGAGATGTAAGTTTGTTTTTTTAATTATGCTTTGGTGTGGGGGGGGGAGTCATGAGGAAATTGCTGACATGTTGCCATTACTGGCAATAAAAAGCAGAGTTTTGTTCAAATCTGAAGGTTTACTTGTGAATCTGAATAAAGCTCTTTTATTACTGAATATAAAAAAGAACTCCTTAACTGAGACTGAAGGAAGCATGAGGGAACAAGGAGACATGGCAACATTACATCTTGGAACCATTTTTTCTGTTCCACAATAGTTCACAATGAGAATGACTGGCATTTTGCTTTCAGGTCAGCCATCTGTCTGACTCTCTGATCTCTCCGGTTTAAAAGGTTCCCATCCCCATGGCATGTAAGCCATCAAAATGGACAAAGGTTTAGCAATGGGCCACTGGTCTGCGTTAGGGAGAATGTGGAACTACCTACCATGGGGACCTCGAGACTCTGTTGTTAGAAACCTCCTCTCGGTCTAGATTTGGGCTTACTCCATTGTTAGGAGCTGGAAAACAGGTAAGTCTTTTCCTGGTGTGTAGACAATCTCTCAGATGGTTCACCCTGCTCACTCTGGTGTGGTGGGGCAGGGCCATGAATCCATTTTTCCCTGTCCCATTTCGGGCAACTGTGTGCCCAGGTGCACATGGAAAAAGCTTGCCCCTGTTTCTAAGTTTTGTGCAGGCTTCATTTTCAGAACTTTTGGGGTGTAGCTTGACCTGAGTGTGTGTCTTTTTAATATGCAGCTACACACAAGAGAAACAAAATGTTAGAGTGTATATCCTTGGCATAGTGGCACAGATGTTTTAGTGATATTGTTAAAGTCGGTAGTAAGTTTTTATAAAACTTTCATATCAAAACCTGAAGCCAGACAATCATCTTCTTGTCTTGAGTTTTGATGTGCATATGAACATGGATGAAGACTTGCAATTCCTTAGATCTCCATCTAGCCCCTAAAGGACCAGAATCCCACACTTTCCCCCCTTCCATACACAATTCATTGTCTTCTCTATTTAGTGTTTCTAAGTGTCCTGCCACCCCTTGTGTTCAAGTGAATTCAAAGCTCTAGACAAAGATCAGGGGGTGTGAACTTCAGCAAAAACAGTACCTGATAGTGTGGGTTTGGCAAAATGAGGCTAACCCACAACATCAGGTTTTCTACAGGATTGTGCACAGGTCTTTGCCTTCATCATCTGTATCTTCATCATCTGTATCTCATTCTGCTTTGGGAAGCTAGTACCCAGTACACTTTCCCTTTCCATTGTTATCCTGAACTGGCTATTTTGTTTTCTTCTTCAGGATGTGGGAGTGCTGGTGGGGAGGGCAGGGGGAAGAACTTATGTTTTTATCATAGTCTAAAACACTATGGAGCAAATCCTGCTCCCTTTTCTGCAGTTGTGAAAGGTCTTTCAGCACTAAACTGGTTCAATTCTGCACAATGGGAGCATGAAGGGGACAGCGTGAGATAAACGTGGCTTGACGAGGGTGTACAGGGGTTGAATTCACTCAGCACTGCAGAGTCCACTGCTATCAGGCACTTGGTGGTCAGGACTATTCATGGTGAAGATGAAGGAGCTGCACAGGAGAGAGAATGAGGCGCGAGAAGACATACCACCCCTGCACATCCTCTGGTCCTTTCATTTTATGGAAAATGTATACGAAGATAATGAGGGTGCATTGTCACTCCATGTCCAGTGGAAATGCCTTCACACCTTCCCCACTGCAGAAATTCTAAGCCAAATAACACTGAAGGAAGATTAACCATAATGTCTGTTTCTGCAAATATTTACCTCTTTCAACTTGGTTAAGATTATTTTCTCATTATAATATAAGCTTCTTTTATGCTTCTACTTCAGCTTTTAAAATACAGGTAGCTTTGGTATAACGTTTAAACTGTGACTAACACTCTAGTTAACATTTAATCTTTGATAGGATACTTCAAAATTGCTTAAATCAGTGTGTTAAAATTGAACAAGGTCTGAGAGCCACTTGGTAGGGGACTGTATCATTAGCCTGTAATTGTATATTGCATAGAGTACTATGTTTTCATTACTTGGGGGGGGGGGAAGTAATGACCTTGCAATTAACTCTTACATTTAACATTTTCATTTCAGCTTTAACACCATTAGATATAACTACTTGCATTGACCACATAAGGAGTCAAAGAGGCATTGTACTGCAGTTAAATCTAATTCAATTATCAACAAAGTTAATAATAATTTCTGATTTGCTAAATCAAAGGCTAAATAAAAGTCAGGACTGTGATACCTTATTTGTGGATTGCTGATCTCTGGCTTCTAAAGTTACTGCAATGAATTGAAACTTTAATTTCAGGCTGCCTGAAATTCCCAGTAGCCAACAGATGATTTATATTCTCCAAAGTGTTACCAAAAAAGTCTAAAAAAGGAACATGCTAAGTATGTAAAGGGCTCTCATAAAATGTGCATCTAGGGAATAGTCTAAAAAAGGTTTTCTATATTTGCCTAGAACAAGTTTCTCATAAAAGATTTTCAGTACTAAATTATCATCAGGCCCCACAGAGTTGCCTCGTGTTGATAAGTCAGCTTGGAAAGCCTGCTCTACCTCCCCTTCATCTGTTATTTGTCTCATCAGACACAGGGAAGGCCATGGTAGGCTGTCCAGACTGGCTGTCATTTCAATAGGACAGGGATGCACAGGAGCAGTAACAAATAAGGGCTTCACTATGTGACTAAGGATTCAGTACAGTACAAAAAATGTCACATAGCAAAACCATGAAATTTGGCAGCTTGGCTTCAGAGATGCTAAGGCACAAAACAAAAGCAAATCTGGCATTTTCTCTTTGCTTGCTAGCAAGTGGAGTCTTTCATATAAAAGTTATTTTGATCCAATGTGCAACTGGTTCTTAAAGCTGGAAAGAAGAAAATATTGAGACAGTGTTATTAAGAAAGCAAACTCCAGAAAAAGAAATAATACAAAATAAAGCAGGATTTGTCTGTCTCAACCTCACTGTTAAGAAAAGAAAGCTATCCCTCCTAAGAATTCTTTCTAGAGCCTGTGGGCTAAATAAAGGAATTACAATACTGAGATGAAGTTGGGAAGTAGCGGAGTTTGTATTTGAAGTACTTTCTGGGTAGATGCAGCTCAGAAAACTCTGTATAAACCTAGCATCCTGGGAAAACAATCATTGAAGAATCCACAAGGCTTCTCTTTCTTTTTTATTTTGCTACAAATCCATGTGTGTTTCATCAAAACAGTCAAGAGACAGATGAGGAGTGACGCGTCAACTGAATAGGTCTATGTGGGCATTTTTATTTATCATGAAATGCATGTTCACTAACCATAGGATCTTACAATGAAAGCCTCCACTGGGAGTGAAGTATAACCTTCAGATTTTTTTAATCGACGAAATCTACATCCTATATTGTTCCTTTGAGTGGACTTGTGGCTTACTATTTATTTCAGACTTCATGTAGGCTATTTCAGTCATCTCATGAAACTTTAGAAAGGGCAGACTGTCAGTCTGAAATGGACTCAGTTGGGTAGGAACTAATACAAATGCCTGCATTTTAAAGTAATTTGAAGGAATAAACTTCTGGAAAATTCCCTCCTATGTTCATAATGATTAGACTTGTGGCTGTCTGTGATGCAATCAGCCAGAGAAAGTCTGGGTCATCATCATCCCAGGTATATAAAGATGATATACCAGAGAAGTTTGAAAACAGCACGTTGTCTCACTTTCAAGTGTTTGTATTTTTAAACTATTAATTAAATCCACTAGCATTGCTGCTATTTAGATTACTAATATCACTAATACTTAGAATAATCAGGTTGCTAATACTTCTGTGATCCACACCAAATAGCTTTTGATACTTGACTATAGTCAGTCCAGTCTAAGATACTACATGTGTATATGTAGAATAGTTTCTTCACTGAAAAATGCAATGTCTATCAACTTGAGTTTGACCCAATTAATTTCAGCTGGGGAATTTTTTTTTCCAGGTCAGCAAACTGCATGTTTCTGTCTTTTTACAACCTTTAGCCCTGTGGTGGTTAGGGCCTTTGTCTGGGATGTGGGAGACAGAGGTTTGAATCCCCTATCTGGATTCCAATTCCTCCTCTGAATCAGCTACAGAGAATATCTGAATCCATGTTTCTTATCTCCCAGCCTTATTCACCAGACTACAGAGTTGTTCTCTCCTTGGCCCAATGACTTTTTAATATTGATAAAAAGAGGAACAGCTTCAACAGCAGAAACTGAGGGCAGAATAGCTGAAGCCTGGAACTGTGGGAACTCACTTAGCAGGCATGAGACCTGAGTCCAAGTACTTGCTCTGATGAATTTAAGTGCTTATATGAAGTGGAACATCTTTTAATAAGGGAGACTTGAAAGTAACACACACACACCCCATACAGCCTATAGTCCTGTAGTTAGGATGCTTACCCGGGGGGGAATCTGAGTTCAAGTCCCTTTCCCAGAATGTGGATCCAAACCTGGGTCTCCCACATTCCAGGCAAGTGCACTAATCATTATAAGGGGCAGACAGCTTGTTGGTTTGAAACAGACTTTTCCAATTTGCTGACTAATCCTAAACTAATCCAAACCAAATATTGTTTCTGATTTTTCTGGTATGCTGGCTGAACCGAAACATCAGTTACTCTTCCAGCACTACTGAGATGGAGAATTATTGGAATGAAAACAGATCTTTACAGTTAAAACTTAACTTTGAATTTTGAAATTATGACAAAATAAGTAACCCATCTGTTGAAGAGTCAGAATTCCTTGGACTATCAGTTCTAAGGAGTGTCCATTAGTAGAGATACAACTGAGTCATAAGCAACCTAAGGGCCAGATCCTACAAAGACTCTCATGTAAGTCAGTTTTATGTACAATGAAGTGAATGGGGATACAGAAGAGTATAAGTTATTCACATGTGTAAATCATTGCAGACTCCGACCTTAAAATAGACAACTATGCACTGATGCTATTTTAAGGCATCAGGGTATAGTTAGGCATAGCATGACACATGTTAATAAATAAAATAAATTAGTGTTGATCAAAGCTCAGCAACGTGTCTTGTACACTTGTAGAGGTTTTTTCCAGCCATTACTGACTATAATGTCTTTGTAAATAGAAGCTTTTACCTCTACTATTGGAGGTTGCTTCCTGTCCAGTTCCTTTCACAATGTTGCAATCCAGCATTTGGGTCATTGCATTTCAATGGCAAGGAAGAGCTGGTAATGTCATAAACAATTGGCTGTAATTTCAGTGAATGAATCAGACAGGAGGAGTAAGCTGAATATAAATGGAAGATATATTGACATAACTATCTTTATAATCAGCAATGACAGGAAAAGAAATGTAGAAAAATTGCATAACTGCTAGATGGAGCTTTGGTAAAATAGAGTATTTTGCCAGTATCTCACAGAATCTTTTTTAAGATGTATTAAAAATGAAGTTACTGGAATAAGATGCTTATTTGAGTATTTTAAAAAATGACATTTTGCAAGTTCTAATCGCTTCTGGGTTCTTTTGAAAAAGGCCAAGTTAAGAGGGTACTAAAACCAACTAATATGCATGTTACATATGTTATATAGGGCAAAGGTGATAATGACATGCTTACTAGTTAACTGTTGAGATATGAGTATTTGTTACTAAATTCCCCATAAAAGGGTTACATCTAATAGCATCACAATGTCTGAGGGAAAATTATACCTGGCTAGTTAGTTAGGCTATTAAAGGGGTGACGGTAGACTCAGAATCCCTGAAAGACAGACTACAGTCCACAATGAGAACAAGAAAAGCCTTGCAGGTGAGGAAGTTGTGGCTTAGCACTGGTGGGTTTACAGGCCAGAGTTTAGAAGCCAAAATTCTGGAAGCAAAATACAGGGAGAGAAGGTTCTCTGAAAAGCAGTCTGCTGACTGAGTTCCAGCTAGTAGAATTAACTGTGTGTAGCTTAGCTCATGTGTTTGACACCTTTCTGGGTCTCTGCATTACTAATTACTCTCTCAGTGAGGAACCAACCCACTGTAAAACCCCTGCAGCAGACCCTCATTTAATGTAAATGGTCAGAGATTCATTTATACCAGATGAAGATCTGACCAATAAACTCTGTTTGGTAGAAGTATTTTCACCTGAAGCATTTCCTCTAGAAAAACTCTTAAGAATTAATGAAAGAAGAGTGAAATTGGATATGAAATCGGGGGCACAATAAAAAAAAGTTGTTCTAAAGTGACTTCCTGAAATAACATGAATATATATTTAGCTTTAGATAAATAGGTATTTAAGTTTCCATTGGTCTTCATTGCAGGTGCTACTGAAAAAATCCCACAGGAACAATCAGATTGTAGGGAAAAAATCAAGTTTCAAAAACTGACCATAATGAGCATAGACAACTGAATATAATGAATAAAATTATAAATAAACTCTATAATGGCAAAGGGGAAAAAAAAAAAAAGCTTGGACTATACGAATTTGGATCATCTGGTGCAAAGGCTGTAAATCCCACCACGGAAGCTAAAGAGCAACTCCTTAAATAATTGAATGAGCAGTTTGAAACAGACTGACTTGAAGAGGCCCCTGTGACTCAGTAAATATGATTGTTTCTCCGGGTAACAATCTGGTGAAGCTGAAGGTGAATAAACATGTAGATTTGCAGAATTAGACAAAATTTTAAAAAATCAGTTTTATATTGAAATAATCCTGTTTTTCACATTTGTTATGCAAAAAGGTATTACAGCTCTAGCGCTATTTAGGACACTAGATAAAAAGTAGATAATTAGTAATAGTGGACTTAATTAGACTCATACCCTAAGGGCAGGAGAATGGATAAGTTACAATAGTTCTAAAGTTGTATAAACTACCATTGTGACAAATACAGCTAATTAATACTAACATATTAAGGTCTAAAATTAACCTATTTGGAAACACTTTGTATCTATGTATTAATTCTGAGAGTCCCAAGAGGGGAAAATAGCTTGTATCTCTAGCTTTATAGCAACAATTCCACAATAAGAAAGAATGGTATACCCATTTGATTAGGGCTTTTTAAAAAGACATTGTGTTAGAAAAAGTAAGATACTAAAAAATCTTTTGTTTTTAAAAAAAATCTTTTTACACAATCTGACATCTTTGTCCCTGAGCATTTTTAATTTAATCAGCTAGTAGCTCTCTAGAGCGAGTAGTAGCAGTTGTGGTAGTAAAAATCTCTCTTCCTCTTTCTTTTATCACAGAAGATGAAGTGTTTATAGCACAAGAGATCAAGAATAGCAAGAATCTTCGCGCTGTCTCTCTTGCCTCTGCGGTCTTCTACTTGTATAATAAAATGATACTGTATAATATATGTATACACATTTAAGTATACTCATGATATAAAGTGAGTAATTTGTTTCATTAATTTTGATGTTAATGAGAGTACTCACAAAGGTTCTCTCATGCTTTAGATCATTTTCAACATATTTGCCATGGGATCCACAGCTTAAATTATAGTGGTATAGTTGGTCAAAGAAATTTCCTGGCTTTTTGTTTCATTTTATCTTTTGTCTCTCTCTCTCTCTCTCTCTCTCTCTCTCTTTCTCTCTGTGGAAAAATTAAACACACAAAACTATGTTAAAAAACATTATAACGGTCACAAAGTCAAGCACTCAAAAGTTGAGAAATGCTAGAGTTAATGTTGCCTATACAACTTGAATATTCCCCTTCCCCCAGTGCATATCCCTTATGATACAGTCTCTCTCAGATAAGAGTCTGATCTGAGAAGAAGCTGGGGTGCAGGGAGAAAAATGGGACTGGCTGTGCAAAGAGATATTTTGAGTATTCTTTATGGTACAGTCCAATTACATGGTCACATTTTTCTGCAGAACCTCTGCCTCATTCAGTGCACAGAATGAACAGTGATCACGTAATGAGCAGCTACTCAATGTTTTATTTATATTCATTGTTCAGTATATGGTCTTAGGCCTTATTTACTGCACACTATTCAAACCCTGCTCTGAAGACAGAGTTGTTAATTTCCTGATGGTCTTTCTATGGCACTCATAGAATCATAGGACTGGAAGGGACCTTGAGAGGTCATCTAGTCCAGTCCCCTGCACTCATGGCAGGACTAAGTATTATCTATTCTAGACCATCCCTGAGAGGTGTTTGTCTAACCTGCTCTTAAAAATCTCCGATGATGGAGATTCCACAACCTCCAGGCAATGTATGCCAGTGCTTAACCACCATGACAGTTAGGAAGTTTTTCTCATCACCACGGTATCTGACTCCTTCAAAAACATCAATCACTATTTTCACAACATCCCTCTGAGATGAGGGGATTTTATTATTCACATTTTATAGAAGGAAAGCTGAAGAACAGAGAGATTAAGGTCAAGAGTTTCCACTAATTTGGGGTGCCCAATGTGAGATGCCTAGGACCTGATTTTTTTCAGGTATTTAGCATTATATAGCACTTTATATGTTCAAAGCAGAGCTCCCATTGACTTCAGTTGCCGCTGTGAGTGCTCAGCACTTATGCAAATCAGGCCTCAGGGTCACAAGTTGGGCATCTAGAAAATGAGGAATGCACAATTAGTGACCACCGGTGAAATGTTTGGCTTAAGTGACTTGACGAGCATCAAACAGGAACTGTGTGGCAGAGATGGGGATAGAATCTAATTCTCCAGGTCAAAAATTAAACTATATTAACCATGAGACTGTCCTTTCTCTTCCTACAATCCACTGCTTAATTCACTACATGCCTTCTAACTTCTGCAACATATCATGCTGGGCTCCCACAAACAGTCTTCTTCACTACATAACCCTGATTGATCTCCATAGCTGGTGCATCCTGTCCCCTGAATGAGGTAGGAGTCCTGTGGAAAAAATAGCATGTGATCATGTAATTGGACTGTACCATTAAGCATACCCAAAATATTTCTTTGCATAGCCAGTCCCATTTTTCTCCCTGCACTCCAGTGTCTTGTCAGATCGGGCTCTTCTCTTCCCCTGCTCTCCTACCTCCCACTGATTTCCTAGTCTCAGTTCCCTTTTCATCCCAAATCATTGGCTCACTTCGGTGTCTCCCCCTGTCCCCATCCCTTCCCACACTGGCTCCCAGTCCCAATCTTCTTGGCCAAACAGGTCTAGTCTACCTTCCCTCCAAGTCACAGTTTCTCTCCTCCATCTCCAGTCTCAGTCTCACCAGACTCCTTGTCTCAATCTGTCCCTTTCCATCTATTCCTTTCCTTTGTATTAGCAAAGACTAATAAAAAAAAAATAACACATTGACTTTTGTGTGGCTCCACTACACATATTGATAATGTATTCAATGTAAAATATGATACAAATTGGTTTTCTTATACAGCCTTCCATACAATATGGTCAGTGCACTTGAGGACTCATTGTCCATTCCTTTACACATTCTCTTTAATAGAGTTATATGGGTGTAACTTCAGTGTAATGGAGTGGAAAATGAGGTCCATTATCTTCAGACTCTAGTTAATTTCAAAAGTCTAAAACACAAGACTAGTTTAAAGTTTAAAATTATAAACTTTAAAATCTGGTAAACTGGAACATTAATCTAATCTAAAGTAGCTGTAACCTTCTTGGCTTTACAGTTTTCTGGATTCTATGTAGAGCTATTAGCTTTGAATTAGTCTCATTTGTAGGTGACAGATGCCTCATAGTTAAAGGGAAGGGAGGGATGGCCTTGAAGTTACAGTAGAAATCTCATGAGATCAGCACTTCTTCTGTTTTGGGTTTCAACCTCATGAAGTTTTGATACCATTGTATACAAACTGTAATGAGAGTGCTGTTTTTAAAATGAGCCCAGAAACCCAGCCTAAATCTGGATCCCTCTTCCTTAGCCTATCTCAGACTGTAGCATTGCCCAGAATATATAAAGTTAGTCAGAAAATGTGGTGAATTGTTGCCACCTAATGAAATCAATTGGTACAACACCCATGACTACTAGGTCCAGTGATGCAGCAGCTGACCAACATATGACCTTTCAAACAACCTGTGAACATTGTTTTGACTGTGCTGCCATTTAGTTCATTGGCAAGCTCCCTTTGATAGCTATGTTGAGAGATCAAAATTGCCTTTGGCATTTTTACATGTTCTTGCTGCTGCCAAACTCCCTGAGCTTCCGTGTTCTGTTTAACATCATGTGTTTCACTCAATTCAGCAGAAGCGTAGCCTATTGAAACCAACTTAAATTAAGGTCGCTAAAGGGGTGCACGGCATACCCCTGCGTATCCGGTCCCTGGGCCCCACTCCTAACAGACTCAGGGGCACTCCAAGCTTGTTCATCACACATGCTCTTTATTTGTGTCCATTTCCCACCACCAGTTTCCTACTGTATACAGGCTATTTATAGTGGCTTGGCCTAATACAGGCTTGGTCAGCAACAGAATTGCAGGCTCTTACTGCTCTCTCCCTCAGCCAGCTTAGCTTCGCTTCGCTTCGCCTCACCTCTGCCCCCTCTTTCACTCACTTCCTCCCAGCCTTATAGCTCCTACCTAATGAGGCTGGCAGGTGCAGTCAGTGATTAGGCAAACCTAGGCTATTTACCTAGACCCAATCCATTTCCCTGATTGGGGCTGGAGTGGCAGGAGCTGATTGAGGCTTCCCCAGCAGTGCCCTGCCACAGTCACATATTAATTGGTCCAAATGACTCTACATACATTACAGGAAGGGGATGAAGCTCTTTGGATGGGTTCCAAATTAATTCATCTCTTCTGAATATGTAGAATTTTTGTGAAATATTGGTTTTATTTACTGTGGTCAAAGATGAATGAACTCCACAGATTCTCTGCTCAAAAAAAAAAATGTGATTTAAAAAAATATTTTACCATATGTGGTCACTAAGCTTTACACAGGAACACAGACGCGTACAAAGCTCTTGCTACTCTTCCCAATGAGCAATAGTATTGCAAGCCCTGTTCAGGAGCAAATAGAGAGAACCAGCTTTCAAAGTAAAAACTATAACAATTGCATTATGGGAGGTAAGGAAAGGGCAAGTGGGGCAAGGGATTGGTTGGCTGAGATTTCAGGCAAAGGTGCACACAGGTGGGTTGGAATTAATTCACAAATGTGTAGAAGTTTATTGGGAGGTGTGGCGGGGAGGGCAAGAGGGCATCATATGACAAGTCTAATTAGTGGGGGGTCACTGCGATGCTTGTGCAATACCAACTGCCATTTATCGATGTCATTGACTCAGCTGACCAGCAGGTCCTTCATGTGCTCAAAGACTGAATAGTTTTAAAAAATTGGGAGAAAACAGCTATGTTTGTACAGCTGGCAGGAGCACTGGGACACATTCCGTAAACAGGGACTCTCCAGGTTTTCAGCGACACAAGAGCCTTATCCAAAGCTTCCATTTGCTTCATTGCTTTTTGGATCAGGCTTATGGTGACCCAAGGGGCAGATAACTAACAGCAGTGTATTCCATAAACCAGAATGGAGGCCAGTTGTCAGATCATATTGTCAAATGGCAAATAAATGTATTGCCTTCTGAATGCCAAACGCTGCCTTCGTCTCCCCCACGGACACAGAAGGCCTGAAATGCATAGGAGTGTCACGTTTCCACAGTGCAACAGGAATAAGCCATGTAGAAGCTGGGCCAAAGGACTCCATACCCACCTTCTCCACAGTACTTTTCTGTATGGCATCCACTGCTCCGCAAATCCACAGACCTGGACCCTTCCCATAGAGGATTCACAGGAGCCCTCAGATGTCACTACAACCTATAGTCAGAACAGAATTCCTTTGGAATAACTCCATCCCAGACTGGGAAGAAGGTAATTATATCCACTTTTCTCCAAAAATATCAAAAACCAACCAATCAGCAACAAAACCTGTGAGGTCTTTTGTGCAGTCTCTTTATTCAGACCATTTTCAGACTAATGGTGGGGGGAGGAGGAAAAGGCAGCATTTGGCTCTGAAACACTAAGTAAGCATTCAGTTCCTTTATACTTTATGGATGAGATTTTCAAAACCATGCAGGGCAGGCCTAACTTTGCTCCAGTTTTAGTCAGTGATAAAATTTCTATTGACTTCCAAGAAATCACAGGTAGGCCAACAATAGGAAGTTCTGAAAGCCCACATAAGAGTGGCCACATTGGGTCAGACCAATGATCTTCTAACAGTGGCCAGTACCAGATGCTTCAGAGGGAATGAACAGAACAGGGCCATCATCCAGTGATCCATCCCCATCATCCAGTCCCAGTTTCTGGCAGTTGGAGGTTTAGGGACTCCTGAAACATGGGGTTACATTCCTGACCTTCTTGGCTAATGGCCATTGATGGACCCATGAACTTATCTAATTCCTTTTAGAACCCAGTTATACTTTTGGCCTTCACAACGATCCCTTGCAAAAAGTTCTACAGCTTCACTGCATTGTGTGAAGAAATACTTATGTTTGTTTTAAAACTGCTGCCTATAAGAATTTCATTAGATGACCCTTGCTTCGTGTGTTATGTGAAGGGGAAAATAACACTTGTCTATTTACATTCTCCACATCATTCATGATTTTATAGACCTCTATCATGTCTCCCTTAATCGTCTCTTTTCTAAGGTGACCAATCTCAGTCTTTTTAATCTCTCCTCATGTGGACGCTGTTCCATAACCCTAATCATTTTTGTTGCTCTTCTCTGTTGTTCTTCACTTTTTCCAATATTTTTAAGATGCAGTGACCAGAACTGCATGCAGTAATCAAGGCATGGGCATACCTATGATGTATATATAGTGTCATTATGAGATTTTCTCCCTCACCCCAACCAATGAATTTTCTAGTCCACATTTTCTAGGAAAGATGTCTGGAGGAGAAGGTTGGAAATCTTTGTCAAGCCAAGCATTCCATTCTGAGCCTAATTTAGAACTTTTTAAAGTCAGTGGCATAAATCCCATTGACTTCAGTTTTATTAGATTAAACTCTCTCAGAAAGTCAGAAAACAGCACACATGGCATTGTTTCAATGTGGCCATTCACAACTAACCAACTATGTTCAAATGTAAAATATCAGCTACTCACATTAAATTGTGGCTGGAAGCTGTGGTGTGACGAATTCATACTAAAATTTAAGCACAAATTTCAAGAGTAGTTAACACTTATAACAACTTATCTAGGGGCCTGGTGTACTCCCTATCATTCGAACACTTTTTAAATCAAGGTTGAATGTCTTTCTAAAAGATATATAACTCAAAGAGAAGTTACAGGCATGGTCCAGAAATTACTGAGTGAGGTTCTCTGAGCCTATATTATGCAGGAGGTCAGACTGGGTGCACATAATGATCTCTTCTGGCCTTAAAACCTTTGAAGGACTAAAATAATCATAGTCAGAGCTGGTAGCACTGCCTGTTATTATGGTTGCTAGACACTTCCCACATAACACCCTGTTTTTGATTGCTTATAACTTTGTGAAACTTTAACTGTTTGGAATGTAATTTTCTATGTGGAGTCTCTGCCTCTGGCTGCTGCTGATTTATTTATTTCACAAAAAATGATCCAGCCATTTTTGAGAATGAAGCTAGGGATTTTTTTTTTCGGGGGTGGGGGAGGTCCATGGTAAATTCTGGCAACCTTTTTCTTTGAGAATCTCTAGCATCCCCCATGTTTTGGAGCTGGACTCTGAAATTTGGCATGGGCTGGCCCTTAATGGCAGGGACAACCCTTTTGCCATCCACATGAAAATGCTCTCATATATGGCTAAGTTATAAGGCTTTGAAAAAAAAATCACACTTTGTACATGCTTAGTATAGACATCACAGATTGTAGCTGCTAAATTTCTTGAAGATTCCCACTGCACTTGATATGCTCCAGACCAGGGGTGAATAGGACTTTCCATGCAATTGCAGCTCTGGGCTGCTATTGGACATGCCGAGTCTGGATCTGGGAAGAGAAGCAAGAGAAGGAAACCTGCCTCACCTGCACTATCAATGACATCTTCTGGGGCCTCCCAGCATGGAGAAGGAAGCCACCTGTTTTGACTGTAGAGAGGATAAGTGCTTTACCTAATGTGGGGCAATGGGAGTAGATTGGAACAAGGAGCCTGGATGCGGAGATTGAAGCTCAGGGTTGGCATGGGGGAAAGGAAAACTGGGAGTTGGGAGGAAGACTGGGACGGGCTCGGGGATGAGACTGGGACCTGGGGCTGATACTGGGACTAAGAACCAGGGATGGTGAGACTGTGACTGGCTGGACAAGGAGAATGAGCCAGCGAATGAAATGGAGGGGGTATAAACTGTGAGCCATTTGATGGTGGTGGTGAGATTGAGATCAGATGAGGAGCTATGGGGACAAGAAGACTGAGAATGAGAAGCAAAGGAATGGAGGGGGAGGGAAGGAGATGGATCTGATGGGGGGTTGAGGTGCAAGGAAAAAGCTAGGACTAGCTGGGTAAAGAGACTAGGACAAGGACCTCTAGGGGGGCGGGAGGAGGAAAGAGACACTGAGTTTGGGGGAAGAACTAGGGAGGGAGACAGCGACTGGGAGACAGTATGGATGGGAATGTGGGCGGGGTCTATCAATTGCAGGTCAGGGTTTGGAGAGAGAGAGAAATCAGATGAGGAGCTTCAGGAGGGAAGGAACTGGGGCTGGCAATTGGGAAGACATTGGGACAGAGAGTCCAGAGGAGTGAGATTAGGAAACTGGGATGAGAAACCTGAGGAATGAAGACTAGGACTGGAAAGACAAGGTGAATAGGACTGTGATGAGGAGCTAGGATGGGGACTAGACAGGACTAGTACAGGAACAGGTTGGAGGGGAGAGATTAGGGATAAGTCGGAGGTGTTGGACGGTAGAAAGGGTCACATTGTGGGATGGGGAGAATGGGCAGAAGAGTGTATACCTTCTAGAACACACTCCCCTCTAGAGTCTGGAATGCAGTCCAAGATTCCTGAGCCTCACCATTCCTCTGCTGTCAGCAAATATCTGTGAAACCCACTGGCAAAATGTCCCATCCCCCACTTCCACTGTGCCACACAGAAGACAACAGCCTGCTACTGCTGTCACATATTCGGTTAGCTCAAGTGGCTGAGGTCTGTGTCATGATGGAATTTCTGGGGTTTTTTTTCCGGTTTGCTTTTATAAACACCTAGGAAATTACACACAAAAATACTACATTAAAGGAACATAACTAAGGCTGCAAAGTCAAGCACTCAAATTAGAATATGATAGAATGAAAGTTACCTAGCAGGAACGAAGTTCCCATGGTAAAGGAAGTTGAATGCTGCCCTGGGGAATTGAATTATATTCTTGCCTGAGCCACAGAGTTCCTATGTGATGCTGGTCAAGTCACTTAAACCAAACTTTTTACACGTAGTTACTAACTAACTTAGGTTACAAAAAAACCTTCACAGAGGTTTTTTTTGAGGCTTGGGGCAAAATCTGAAACTGAGCCCTCCAACCCTTCCAAAAATATTAATTACCCTGAGGGTAAGCCTGGGGGGAGAAGTTGGAGAGTGAGCTCACGCTGCAATGACAGCTCCTGTCCTGCAGGTCTGGGTCTGGATTCGCAGTCCAGGAGTCGCAACTTGGCATGCCGAGTTGCAGCACTACTCAGCTTTAGCCCGGCTACCCTCAGTCATCATGAAAACTCAGTTTGTGAACTCTTAAATGAGGGGGACCAGGGCAAACTGCCCCTCTCCTCCTCCCAGGTGGCCCTTATTGTGTGGTCCTTATTATCTGGGTGCATGTGTTGAGGTGCCTTGTGATCCGGATGCCTGTGATCTGATTTGCACAAGTGCTGAGCACTCACAGCTCCAGCTGAAGTCAATGGGAGCTGTACTCTGAACATATAAATTGCTATATAATGCTAAGTTCCCTAAAAAAAATCAACTCCTACATGTCTCAAATTAGGCAAAATTAGTGGATGCTTTTTACCTTAATTTTTCTGTGCCTCAGTTCCTTATCTGTCAAATGGGGATGATAATACCCAGTCTTCTCCCAGGGAAGTTGTGCAAATAAATTAATGATAATTAGTTATTGAAGGGCTTGAGTAGTGTAGTGATGAGAGCCATAGAAAAGCTCAGGAGGAAACTGATAATTCTGTCTTCAGAGCAGAGTTTGACTAGTGTGCTGTAAATAAGGCCTAGGGCCACACAATTAACAATGAGGATAAAACAAAATATTGAATTGCTGCTCATTAAGTGAGCACCGTACATTCAGTGCTCTGAAAGAGGCAGTGGTCTGTGAAAAACAGTATGTGATTATGTAATTAAAGACTGCATCATAATGCATACAAATACAGGGACAAATCAAGGTGGCACAGACAAACTAAATACTGGCATTTCCTAACATCTGATTGCTTGACTTTGCAACCTTATTAAAGTTTTTGAGAGAGAGAGAGAATGTGAGTGTGTGTGTGAGAGAGAGAGTAATAATAATTATACAACACCTTATTCACAGCTCATTGAAGTTAATGGAAAAACTCCCATGCACTTCAGTGGGCTTTTGATCAGGCCCATAATTAAATTAAAAGAAATCAGTATGTATGTTGACATTCTGTATTCTTGCCATTTCCAACTAGGAACATTAATAAATGCTGATAGTTCTCCAATTTCCTGTTAAAGGTTTGAGCCCTGATGCTGAAAACTTCTCCACTTTGAGATGCATTGAAGACTGTGGCGCTCTGTGTGAGGGACTGTCTGCACAGAGCAGCTAGGCAAATCAGGCTCCTAGGCCTTGATCCTCCAATTGATTGTGTGATGATGCATACAGCTGTTTGGAGGTTTGGGGCCTTAATGATCAAATACAGCAAAACATATTTATTTTAAAGAGTGTCTAACTTTGTACAGCAACATTCCTCATGGAGAAAGAGCGAGAGAGTGTGTCTGAATTTTCCAAGTAAATTATTTGTTGTGAATTACTTGCTACCTAACACTTGCTTATCATTCCACCCAGATACAGAAGTAAACAAATTATTAATAAATAATTTAACTAAATTATTCAAAAATATTTAGAAATTTCAATAAAACCTAATTTTGTTAACTGTATCAGTCTTTGACCTTAGATTATGTTTAACCCAGGATATGGTAATTAGTCTTTAAGGGCCCGAAGGTGCCAAACTTTATGTGGCATACCTACCTATGCAGACAGTTCTATTGATTTTAATGGGATTACTTATAGAGTAAGGTACTATCCAGTATTAGAAAAATGGCACAGTCTAGTCGCAAGCAGGAAACACTCTCAAATTATGATCTAGTGGCTAAGTCATCAGGGGCCTGATTCAAAGCCCATATTAACATCAGTGGTGTTTGAATCAGGCAATTCTTCTATATGACCTCAATCACCTCATATGATTTTATGACTCCAATAACCTCATTGTGTGAGACCTGAAAATCTTTTAATGTACTTATCCTTACAGTGCCCATGTGCTGTAGGGAAGTATTGTTATCCCCATTTTACAGATGGAGGAACTAAGGCACAGAGAGACTAAGGGCATGTCTAAGCTGTGATTAAAAAATCCCCATAGCACTGAGTCTTAGAGCTTGGGTCAGCGGAATCAGACCAGCAGGGCTCTAGATGTGGGGTTACAAAATTGCACTGTAGACATTAGTGCTTGGACTGGAGCACAGCAGCTCAAGACCCATGAACCTGAGTCAGCTGACCCAGGCCATTTATCACAGTGTAGACATCCCCTGAATTACTTGTCCAACATCACACAGTAAGTCTGGCAGAGCTGGGAATCAACCTAAGTTTCCAAGTCTGTCTAGTACCCTAACCACTAGATCATCCTTTCTCTCATGGGTACTGTTTCTAGCTCTGGTTTCAGACTTGCTGCATGACCTAGCTAAGCAATTATATATTCCCCAGTACCATGGGATTTGAACACTTTGGACAAATCCTTTAAGGGACATTGTGTAGCTAGAATAATTCATGAAAGTTTCTAAAGCACTTTGGCATCTTTGATTGGAAAGGGCTGTATCATAGCAAAGCATTAAGTACAGTGGGTTGTGCACTAGTGCTAATATAGGAGCAAAGTAGAATATTGGCAGGGATTGAACAGAAAACATTTTTAAAAAATTCAATGAACATTTTGTATTGAAGAAAATTGTGCCTTAATGGCTGAGAAAAGTATTAGGAAATTTTATCAGTAATTACAGTGTGGAAACTGCCAATGCATGAAAAGAAAATTGAGCTTCCTTCAGATACTTATCACTGGTGTTTAGAATTGTTTGCCCTGAAGTTACCTTTTTAATTATTGTGCAGATCTTTCAATTAAATGTTGGGGTATGAAAATTAAGTGACAATTTTAGTTGTTTCTGAAGCAGACCTTAAGCTATACTATTGAAATCACAGTCATAGGAAGTGGGAGAATTTTTGTCTGTTGTCCTAATTATATAAGCTCCACTCTCTTAGAAATATTGGGAGAGTTGACAAAAAGGGTGACGCAAACAGTGTCTACATGTGATTAATGCGATAATAGCTAATATTGAAAATGTAGTTGAAGTCCTATCTCTCCCTCTCACAAACTACTGTTTAAATGAAAAATTGCCAGTAATATCAGTTGACATTCCTCCCCCTGCCCCCAGTGTTCAGTTCCCAATCCACATTTTTGCTGGCTGATGTAGTGAGATTGGTAGGTAAATGAGGCATTTTTGCTCCAGCTTGCTGAGCATCTCTGTTTTGGATGTATTTCAGACCTTTTGGAAATGTAGAGCTATTCACCATGGGAAATGAAGGAATTCAAACTATTCATCTTACCCTTGTAGGAAAAAAAAATGCTATTCTAGAGAGAGAGAGAGAGAGACAGAGAGTATATAATATTAACTGATGGGACCTGAACATCCAAAACTCCTCTTAAATTCAGTAGCATTTAGGGCATTTTGCGGTTCTCCAGATTAGGCCTTGCTTGAATAATTTCCTACATTACATGTGGATTAAAATGTAACAAATTAAAAAAAAAATCTAGTTGTCTAGTCATGGTTATTTTGAGGAACCCCTACCGTATCATCCAGATAAGACATTTAGGAGACTGATTTGAGCCAACAGTCAGTTTTTGCTGTACCTATTAAATAGTGGCTTTAAATTTGTAAGAACACAACAAATGTGAGAAATGTCTATATTTGAATGTGTAGGCTATTTATTTAATCATATGTTTAGTATCTTATGTTTTGCTACAGTCTGTTTCCTCCACCAACGCTTTTCAGGGATATTATGTTGGAGAAGATTAGAATAATTTTAATTAAATAACTATCAGCTTGACAACTCTGCTTTCTCTTTTGTGACCTTTACAATATTTATGTCATCTTTGCCTGTTTTTCATCATCGTCGAGTGCCCTGTAGGTTTGCTGAGTTCACTAAGATTTGTGGCTTTTCTGCCATTATCACAAACATGACTAAATGATTCCGACCAATTTGGAGGGGCGGTTGGGGAAATGACAGAAGTCAGAAAAATGATACTACTCTTTACTTAACAATGCATATTTTAAGCGGATAAGTCATCTGATACTGTAGGTGTTAAGATAATGTTTAAGGAAATGTATTATCTAATTTAATCAGGAAAACATACAGTTCTGATCAAAAACATATTTTTAAATTTCTCATTCAGTTGTTGTTCTCTATGGGCTGGGATTCAAAAGAGAAAATAATAAATATTTCCATTTTTTTTTCTTTTTAATTAGTCCTTTAAAGTAAGGGCTTGCAGTCTGCTGCAGTCTCTTGGTTACTTTCTTAGCAGCAGCCTGGTACAGAACCATCTCCCCTTTGCTATGCTAGACCTTTCTGCCTCTGCTTCCTTCTCTGCACTCTCCCCTTTATAACAGGTCTTGTTTCCCCTATTGGTTTCAGCTATGTGTGCCTGTTTCCATAACTGGCAGGTCTGGCAGCTGCAGAGGGATATAACCAAGCTGTTGCTTGTAAATGGTGGGGAGGGGGGGAGGTTCTCCTCCCTTCTCTGTCTAAGATTAGTATGGTGTTGGTAGACCCCATTACACTTGGAGTAAAATTGTACAAGTTAACACTACTGGTGTTAACTACTACATGATTTATGCCCATTGGGGAGATTGCTGTAATCCTTAAACTCTGTGGGAATTGCAGAGCAGCTCTGCTGTCTCTCACTGCCTGGATTTGGGAGGGCTCTGTAACCTTGACCAACTATAGAACTCCCCTGCACACACCCCATTTACTTGCGTTGTGCCCAAAGACCAGTATATGGCCAGAGGTCCATATACTCTGAGAGAGTTAAACATTTATTTTGCCTTTATTAGTTTAAAAAGAAAAAATACAGAAACTAGCTGTTGGTCTTTGACATGTCTTAGCAAGAGACATTTCATTTTGTCAATCTTTAGTATTAAGATATAAAAATAGTGTGCAAGTGTGAGCACTGAAATATTGGCTTTTCTGGATGTTATGTTGCTTAGCAATGCAATAAACCTTTATAGCTATACAGAAATTTTCCCTTAGTAAAATTGCAAGTTTAAATTTAAAAGGCTTAGTTGTAGTAGACTGAAATTGTTGGGAAACTCTAACTCTTTGTGTCAATAAATTTGAGTAGCTACTTCATTTTCAAGTGGATTAAAATTAAGTTTTTGATATATCATTTGTACAAAATCTCAGAAATAAAAGAAGTTATAAAAAAAGCAGTGCTCCGCAAACAAGTGTTTGGATACCACTGCAAATTAATTAATACCCTGGAATACATGATCTTCAAATGAAGCAAGTTACATAAATAAGAGATGTAGTAAAGGAATGAATTATCCCCAAATGTTATAGGTGAAACTTGAACAATCCCCTATCACTTTGTGAGCAAAAGAATTTTCAAAATCAAACCACTGCTATTCCTGATGCTGGTAATATTCTCTCAGAATGGAAATAATGTGTTCAGAGATAATGACCCCAGTAAATATGCTCTCACTTGAGTACCATACAAGTTGCAAATGCTTGAGGGGCAGTAGCTGGGGTGTCCTTGAATAAAAAGAAATACAGTAGTCTAACCAGAACATGATAAAACCTTGTAGAAGGTACTTAGCATGTGTTGCTTGTTCAACCTGGAAAAGTTTCCTGAGATGGTGGTAAAACTGTTTCACAATCTGATTTAGTATGAGTCTCAATACATAATTTCCCCCGCCCACACACACACATTTATATAGTAGTTTTCATACTGAATAAATCTCACAGCACTTTACATGGTACAGTATATAGAGCAATCACTTCACTGACCACTGAAATGTAACCATCTCAAGGGTGGAAAGCAGCAACTATATAACATTGCACACACACACACAATACACATCATTTTAAGAAGTTTGAGGCCCATAAACCACATTATAAAACTCTTCCACAGGGTGCATCAGATTCTTTCTCTTCTTCTTGCACGTACAAGGCATTTACTCACCAAGCAGTGCCTCATAAGGACTCTCTCACAACAGCAGTAGCTGCAGGAGGTAATCATGCTCTTTCCCATTGTTTTATGTAAAGATAAGTGTAATGTTACTAGGATGAAATAGCAATGTTAAGACTCTGCAGATGTCCAGTATGCATTAGGTGTTTACAGAATGCTAGTGTTTCCAAGCAGATTCAGTTTGAGTTGGGTGTTCGTGCAGTTCAAAGTGAGTGCATCTCTCCTGACAAATCTGACTCTTGATTTTATTTATTTACTAACTAAATGTTGCATGATGGGAAAATGGAACAGAGCCAAAGATGAAGAAAGTTAATGGACTTTTTTTATTCGTTTTAAGGAACAGAGCAGGCAATGATGATGTAGCAGGCCCAACTGTGTTGAATGTTTACAGTTCTTTTACATAGGAGAAAGAAAGGACACCGAGGATTTGGGGTAGAGTAAGAATAACTTCAGATATAATGTAATGATTACAGCATAATCCCAGGAAAAAATATTTAAAAAATTGTGAGACCTTTGTTTTTTTCATTTTTATCTGAAAGGCAACAAAATTATAGTTAAATGGCAAGGTACGAGAATTTATATAAATTGTACACATGGTATCCTTTAAAGTACAGGAATCCAGACCACGTTAAATGGATAGTAAGGACCATAATCTATGAAAGTTAAAAATGTAAGAAGGAAAGTAGAATGAATGGGAAATGTATAGAGCAAATAACCAAAAAAGCAAACAAGAAGTTATTTAAGTATATCAGAAATAGGAAGCCTGCAAGTGTGTCGGTTTATTGTTTGGGCTACCAGGTAGCAATCAAAGAACAAGCTAAACTATTTCTTTGCATCAGCCTTCACAACAATTTTGTGGAGATACCTACCATAATTACTTTTTACATGCAACAAGGATGAGGCACTATTAGAGTTAGTGGTGTTTAAATAAAAAACAAGACAACAAGGCCCAGGACCTTGAAACAAGTCATCAGCTTTCAACAAATAATTCTGAGGAACTAAAGCATGACGTGGCAGAGGTAACAAGAACAAAAAGAAGTAATCTATTTCTAAAATTGACTACATTGGAGGACTGGAATAGGCAATGTTGTCCCTATCTTGATAAAGAACATTGGGAATTACAGACTAGTGAACCTTGCTTCAGCACCAAGTAAATAGTCTGAAACAAAACTTGAAGATACAGTAAACTTCTAGTACGACGCTTATATGAATGTGATTAGATAGTGACAAAATAGCATGTCATCTTTGTATATAGACAGTATTTTTTTTTCAATCTATTGCAATTCTTTGAGAGTCAATAAAGTTCAAAAGCAGATAAAGGATAATGGATAGATATAATTCATTTGGACTTTTTATACAGTGGTGATGAAGTCTCTAACAGGAGGCTATTAAAGAAATTAAATAGTCACTGGGTAAGAGGCAAAGTCCTGTCAAAGCCATGTATATGGATTACGAGAATATCCTGTGTTGCTATAACAGGGATTGAAAAAACAAAACACCCGAAGTTTAAAAGGCAAATAAGGCCTCATGCTTCAAACATGAGTCAAGCTCTTTCTGATGGGTATTAGGAAGAAACTTTCCTGATGGGAAGTTTACTCCATAATTGACTGGCCTTAAATATGTGAATTTGGGGAAATATGTGACTCCCTACCAACTTAAATTTGTTGAGTGAAGGAAATGAATATATCTAAAATTCTAGGATAGCAAGTCTCTAAGTGTAACAGATCAAGGAGAGAGTCTTAATTGATGTTCATTCTCTTCTTATTTTGTCTTTCGTGTTTGTCCTATTTATTTTATTTCTGCATCATGTGCAACAAACAAAACTACAGTTCAAATAGTTCACAATAATGTACAAAAAGATTTAGGGCTGCAGCAGAGTGGGGAATCTCGGCCTGCGAAAACTACAAGGTTTTACCCTATCACGAGCCCAAGACCCCAACGCCAGAATCCCAGGTCTTTGACCTCTGGGAACCATTCATTTTATTCTCTTAACCACACTGGAAACTGGCCCCTTATAGGGGGCAGTGTGCGAGGTCTCAGCTGAGTCCTGGGAATAGGCTGAGAGCCTACCCAATGTTATGGGTTATATGGTGAGGAGCCTTGTAAACCCTACAATGGAACCAATTGAATGCCTAATATAGGAGATCATGAGTGATGGGTGAGTGTTAAAAGTTGTGTTAAAAGTTTAATGAACGTGGTGGCCTGTTGCTTAATTCCATGCATGAATCAGTCCTCTTTTTGTTGCTGTCACTGTGCCCTCATCAAAGATACAGGGTCTGATTTCTAGAGGTGCTTAGTACCCATACTCCAAATTATATCAAATAGGAGCTTGCACAGTATCTCTGCACATCACCCATACAGTTACTAAAAAAAAGATGGGGAAAAGATTAAGATCCATGAAATTAAATACAGAAGTACTACAGACATTCCATATACTTACTCTGTCTTTTGATAATCAGTTAATCATATATTGTACATTGAAAAACAAGGTTCATACACTCTGAAAGACGATTACTTCTGTCCAAATTTGCTAATTCACTCACACTGCAATATCATTTGTTTAAGGACAAGAAGGTTTTCCAATTTTGTAGTAATAATATTTTAGTCATTATTACAATCTAAATATAAACTTTTAGCAGGCTTGGATATATTTTTAATCAGATGGATCTTTCTAAATATGCATAATTTCTGATCTCTATCTAGATCAATGCTCAGGGTTAATTTTTTTTACAATTCCAGCTGTTGCTATTCTCTTTCATTCCTACCTCTCCATCCTACTTGGTGGCTGGCAACTTTGGGGCCTGGAGGGAAAGATAGAATGACTGGATTTGTTTGAGCTTGCAATCACGACACCTTATTGAAGTATTAGTATTGGAGTATTAGCTCATACTTCATTTTATCCCATCTTTTTTCATCTACTCTAGTATTGTGATCCCCACTTCAAACTTGTCTTGTCTTTCTATTATAGTTGTATTTTCATTGATGTATGTATAGATTACAAAAAAAACCACCAAACACCTCTTTAAAAGAATATTAAGATTGCAAAGTCAAGGTCTCAAAGGATAGAAAATGATTTACGGTTGCTTCTGAAAGTCTGATCCCAAGTTTCTCAAGCTAGGCACCCAGAAAATGAGGAGCTCACAGTTAGTGTAATAGCCAATACACATCTTCCAACTTCTGCAATACATGAGGGTAGGGGTGCTACAGACAACAGCCTCATTCACTACACAATTCTTATTCATTCCCTGAATACCATCTATTGTGTAGACTGAATGATGCATGTTTCCCATGGCAAAATATGAGATTGTGTCACAATGCATTTGCCCAAAGAAGCCAAATTAAGGTTTTCAAGCAGCATTAATTCTGGCATTTTCTAACCGTTGAGTGCTAAGATTCCAGAGTCTTTTAATGTAAGTATTAGAGCTGAGTGGAGGATGAAAATTCCACTCTGTGAAGGATTTCGAGATTTCAAAATTCAAAACATTCACTGCATTCCTCATTTGTAGTAGCTATTTTTCAGTAACATGAGCTGTTTATATTATATTTTGGAATGTTGGAATAATTGATTCAGTTCTAAAATTCTTCTTTCTATCCATTCCAGCCATTACAGATTCTTACTGTCCACTTTCAGAGCTGGAATTTTATTTGTTATATATATTTTAAGGGAAGGGGTGATTATGTGTGTGTGTAGGGGGCGGGGGTGTTGTTATTTTCATTTTGTTGTTTTGGTTGAGGTTAGATTAGTTTAGGTTAGGTTAGTTTATAGTTTATAAAAGCCTTTGGCATTTATTTTCCAATAACTATTTTCCAGATAATTAAATTCCCTCTAGTAAGTAAAGGTGAAGCAAATATCAATTCAGAGGTGATGGGGGGGGGACCTCAAGTCACTGGGGATTTTCCATGAGTTCTTCTTTCTAGGGTTGAAGCATATAGATCAATTAACAACTCAAAAATGAAAGTGAGAAACATGTTTTTTCTCCAAAATGTCCAGACAATCTAATTTTGCAGACAACTGAGAAGGAAACAAAAAATCTTAAACTGTAACTAGCCATTTTCAGAAAATGTGTTTATTAGAAACACTTAGACTAATTTATATTTGGACTTTGCTACCTAGAAGCAGGTGGAAATATAGTTGGACAAACATCCGTTTGTAACTTAATAAAACAAACATTGCAGCTGTTAAGCATCACTGAAAGGCTGAGTTAGAATAGAAAATACTTTAATATCTGTAGGGTTGTTTGATTTGCAGCAACTCATTCTGAACAGATTCATGCAGATGGATAACACGACACTCCCATAACGAAATTTCCTACATTGAGGTCCTGTAAGGTTTGGTCTTCATTTTAATGTTATTTTGCTTCCCTTTAGAGCCTTGAATGAATGCCTCCCAATGTACTTGACCCATCTTTTCTTACCACACTTCCGTAATTGTTCATTTAGATTTCTGTGCTCCCAGAAACTTTGTGCCTCCCTGCCTGCTTTTAGGAGCTGGTTCTAGTATCAGACCTTGCTCATCTCCTCAACTATCATCTCCATCACCAAGGTCCAAAACAACATAGCCAAACCAGTGCATTAAGTCAGGTTTATAGAGATTTAAACCATGAGATTTAAAAAATAATAATTTGGAGGTTCTTTTTATTTGTGTTCTGGTTTTTTGAGCCTTGAATTTTTTTCTGCAGATGTGGGGCCTTGCAACTTACTTTTTTTTAAAAATGAGAGCCGAGATTTCCCTCAATTACTGACTCCTATTCTGTATTGGTTCTTATTCTGCCCTCATCTTTTAGCATCAGAGCACTTTACAGGAGTGCAGTAAGCAACATGCAGTGGAAAAATTGTGTGTGTAGTGCAGTGTTTAGTCTTTGTAGGTTTTATTTTTAACAGCAACAAACATATAGCAATATATTAGAGAAGCAAAGTTGAAGATGTGTGCCTTGCATTTGGAATGGATGTTGGTGATTGTCTTGGTTGTCTTTAGTTCCTGTGGAGTTTGTTTTATAGTCTCACACCAGGCCCCGGGAAACCGCTGTCTCTTGCTTTATCCTTGGATAGAAAGTTGCATTGTGCCTGAGGGGTGGAGTTGTTGAACATGGTCCTCTTCTCAGAGGTTTAAGTGATATGTCATGTTGGCTTGGCCACTGAGCACCTTAAAGATAAGGATCAAGATCTTGGAATGGAATGGAGTTTCCTAGCCAGATAGTAGAAAGTGTTATCTAAAAGTATTAAACTGCAGACTAATTTGACCACTTGTGGGTATGTCATCAACTGTCATGATTGTAAATTGCATAACTTTCACTTTGCTCAGTTTCTGCTTCAACCAGCTATTCTTCATCCATGACCTATTTTCATCTCCAGGAACTATGGCTTTGAGAAAAACACCAAATATTGTGGGACTCATGATAAAATCATGAAACTTGGCAACACTGCTCCAACAATAGGCCATGGCTTAAAACCATTGTCAAGCCCTAAGTATGATATGAGGCAGAATACTGCATGACACAAGATTCTCACATCAGACTTTCAGGACAGGACATTTTACTTTTCCTTGTTATCATATGTATTGATGCATTAGATCCTTGATGTAGCTGCTTAGGTTATAATAGCAAAACAATGGGGCCATTGCAAAGGAAACAAATGCTGTAATTATTTCAGGCTTGAATAGTCTCCTTGTAGGGAGCAATGCCAGTATGCTTCGAAGAGCTCAGGAGCTAGGCGAGGCTATGCATCTATTGCTGCACCAGCCTGCTCTGCAGGCTATTGTGCACGTGTGGGGAGCGAGGAGAACAACGGCCCAGCTTCCTCCCCACACTTGCTCCCTTTGTTTGGCATGTTGTGTATACCCAGGGGAATAGGTATATGCAATCCTTGTACTCCCTGGAATGCAAGGACTGGAATTCTACTTGGCATTAAATAGGCATGTTTTAATGGTGTGTAGAGGAGCCTTCTCCCCTTTCCCCCCTACAAAATACATACACGGAATACCAACAAAAGAGCTAAGATGCAATGGCCCTTGTATCCTAGAAGAGTTTTCCAGATATGCTTTTTATTGTGTTAATATGTTACCCAGAGTATCAGTGAAACGGAGACACCAAAGAATAAAATGTTGTGGTGATATGAATGAAAACGGGAGCCTGTCCCTGAATACACAGACCAATAAAAGGACAGATAGGGCAATTTTGATAGTGTATTGACAGGAAGTGGCTAAAGCTGCACCTGCTTACTTGGGGAAAGATTAATGTAGAGGATCAAGCTTGATATTGTCATAACCTTCCTATATTTCTAGGTACAAACAAAGCTTTTATTTTTGTTGTTACTTTTATTGTCAGTTAAGTGAAGTTTCCAGTCCTCTCTAATCTCCACAAGTATTTTAATCTTTCTCAGAGTTTGTGTGGTTTTATCTTTGGCACCTTTGGAAATCAATTAATACCACTAAAATGTATGATGGGTATGACATGGATAATCATTGAAACTTTGTCCCTGAAGTACTTTACTACTGATATGCTTAGTGTTTTATATGTAAAACTTTCAATTAGTAGGCCAAATTGTGCCCTTACTTACACCCACGTAATTCCTTTGGACAGAAGTGGGCAAAAATTGGGGTGGAATTTCTCTCTCTCTCTCTCTCTCTCTGTGTAAATTTCTTTCTGTATATCCCACTTACAAATTCTACCCATGGATTAACATTTGCAGATACAGATACATTATGCATGCTTTTATCAGTTGAGATTGAAAAAGGCTTTGCATAAATTGTAATTTTGGAAATAATACTACAATATATCAATTTGTGAACAATAAAATGAAATATTTATATTTTTCCAGACTCTGATGTGAAATCAAAATTTTAAATTGAGTACCAATGGAACAAAAAGACAGATTCATAACTTTGCCAAAATAGTTATAACATTACAATCCAGCAGAAGGAAGGTCAGGTTAGTTTTAAAAAGTTTTTAAAGCATCATTAATTTAAAAGCATATCTGAGCTTTCAAAATGAGGTAAAATCAGAATTGAGTTCTCAACTTCAAGTAAAAAATATTAAAACTGCGTGCCTTCAAACTGTTCATGGGACAAGCAATGTTTCAGGCTCTCTGCAGACTCTGACAGATGTCTCTGCATTGGTTATACTTGGGTCATGTTTGAAGGTTTTCTTTGCAAACAACAGCTAGAGACTTACTTAGTGTTTTAAATTAAAAACTGAGACTTTGGAGAACAGTTGAGATGGCTCTCCATCCTCCCCCAACTTCAATTAACCTCTCCCCCATATCTCTCCAAGGAGGTATGCCTCAGAGTTGGGGAAACACTGATATAGGCAGAAAAGAGGCCCCTTATGCAAATGAGCAAAATGTCCCCCCAAAATCTGACACCAGCGTATAACTAGATTAAATTACTTAATAGTTACCCAAACTGCTAAAATAAGGAGTACTCTAACATAACAGAACAATCATTTAGTTATTAAAAAGTCTTTTTTGTGAGAAGTCTGAGTCCAAGAGAACTGTTTTGTCTCAGATGTCAGCTCAGTCTCACATGCTTCATAATAAAGATGGATTTTTAAGCACAGGATTATTTGAAAGCTTCATGCTTTGTTTTTATCTTTAAATCCCCTTGAATTTCTCCTAGTGAGAAATTGGTATATATATATCAATTTTGGCATTTTTGTAGAAGTTGCTTTTTTTGGCTAAACTCAAAAGAAAATCACACAAAACCCATTGGTTTTGTGTGCCTCTTTTCTGTGTGCTGTATACTGTAACTCATAATATAGTATATTCAACTATGCAAATGGCAAATTACTTTGTAAATTAAGGTCTTAATCCCCTTTTGTTCTAATTGGATGAGAGCACATTGAAACAAACACTGTTTTTACATTTACCCTTGCTGCTGCAAATACCCTGAATTAGGGCTGTCAATTAATCGCAGTTAACTCACACGATTAACTCAAAAAAATTAATCACGATTTTAAAAAATTAATCGTGATTAATCACACTTATAACAATAGAATACCAATGGAAATTTATTAAATAATTTTGGATGTTTTTCTACATTTTCAATATTGATTTCAATTACAACACAGAATACAAAGTGCATAGTGCTCACTTTATATTATTATTTTTATTACAAATATATGCACTGTAAAAATGATAAACAAAAGAAATAGTATTTTTCAATTCACCTCATACAAGTACTGAAGTGCAATCTCTTTATCGTGAAAGTGTAACTTACAAATGCAGATTTTTTTTTGGTTACATAACTGCACTCAAAAACAAAACAGTGTAAACCATTAGAGCCTACAAATCCACTCAGTCCTACTTCTTATTCTGCCAATCACTAAGACAAACAAGTTTGTTAACATTGACAGGAGATACTGCTGCCTGCTTCTTATTTACAATGTCACCTGAAAGTGAGAACGGGCATTCTCATGGCACTTTTGTAGCCAGCGTTGCAAGGTATTTACATGCCACATATGCTAAACATGCTTCCATGCTTAAGCCACCATTCCAGAGGACATGCTTCTATGCTGATGATGCTCGTTAAAAAAATAATGCATCAATTAAATTTGTGACTGTACTCCTTCGGGGGAGAATTGTATGTCTCCTGCTCTGTTTTACCCGCATTCTGCATATATTTCATGTGATAGCAGTCTCGGAAGATGACCCAGCACATGTTCATTTTAAGAACACTTTCACAGCAGATTTGACAAAATGCAAAGAAGGTACTGATGTGAGATTTCTAAAAATAGCTACAGCACTCGACCCAAGGGTTAAGAATCTGAAGTAGTCCAAAATCTGAGAGGGACGATGTGTGGAGCATGCTTTTAGAAGTCTTAAAAGAGCAACACTCTGATGCGGAAACTACAGAACCCAAACCACCAAAAGAATATGAACCCTCTGCTGGTGGCAACTGTCTCAGATGATGAAAATGAACCTGTATCAGTTTGCACTGCTTTGGATCGTTATCAAGCAGAACCCATCATCAGCATGGATGCATGGTTGAAGCATGAAGGGACGTACGAATCTTTAGCGCATCTGGCACGTAAATATCTTGCAACACCGGCTGCAGCAGTGCCATGTGTGAATGCCTGTTCTCACTTTTAGGTGACATTGTAAACAAGAAGCAGGCATCATTATCTCCTGCAAATTGTAACTAACCTTGTTTGTGTGAATGATTGGCTGACCAAGAAGTAGGACTGAGTGGACTTGTAGGTTCTAAAGTTTTACATTGTTTTATTTTTGAATGCAGGTTTTTTTGTACATAATTCTACATTTGTAAGTTCAACTTTCATAATACAGAGATTGCACTGCAGTATTTATATGAGGTGAATTGAAAAATGTTTTTTTCTTTGTTTTTTACAGTGCAAATATTTGTAATAAAAAATAAATATAAAGTGAGTACTGTACACTTTGTATTCTGTGTTGTAATTGAAATTAATATATTTGAAAATGTACTAAACATCCAAAAATATTTAAAATAAATGGTATTCTATTGTTGTTTAACAGCACGATTAATCGCGATTAATTTTTTTAATCGCTTGACAGCCCTACCCTGAATGTTTTATAGTATGCCACCATTACATTTAAAATAATTTGACAAGAAGCCCTAGTTATATTTCTAGGTGATTGTGAAAACCAGGCATCTGCTATTGAAACACGTAAGGGAAGCAAAGTTACTCTACAGTTCTTTTACAATTGATATATATTTAAAAATCTAAAATGATTTAACTAATATGTAGAAAAAGCAAATATGAAAGCAAAGATTGTTTGTTTGTTTTTTAATATGGCTAGAGATCTGATTCACAAGAAAAAGCCAATTTGTGCTTTATTGAAAGGACTCTATATGCACTGGGGCTCTGAGACCATGGCAATGAGCACAATATTAAAAAGCCACGAAAGCTTATGCTCCAATACATCTGTTAGTCTTAAAGGTGCCACAGGACTCTCTGTTAATATTAAAATATAGACAGTTGTAAAGGCTCACTTCTGCAAAATGTTGAGCATTCTAGACCTGATCCAGCAAAGTAAGCACATGCTTAATTTTAAGTATGGACAATGTCCCATTGACTTTTTATGATTTCTTTTTTAAATTAAAATTTAGACTGAATACCACAGCACAGTCATAAAAAGTCAGTGGGACATCCTACCTAAGTCAAGCATGTGCTTACATACTTTGCTGGATAGGTCTAGAGTGCTCAGCAGAACTGAGCACTTACTACTGTCTTCTTTTTAATATTGTACTAATAATGACGGTACCACCAGGGGTGGAGTGGATGAGGAGGGCATGATTTCAAGGAGGTCACAACACCCGGGTATGTCCTGCATCCAAAATAAAATAACTGATTTTCCAGCACAAAAGTCTCAAGAATGTTTGTGAATATTTCCCAACTGTGCTCTGTTATTCATTCTAGGGAATGGAGTAATCTCCACAGCACCTCCCCCTCCACCCCCCCATCCCCCCGAGACACAGACAGAGGTGTGCCTAATAGGAATATTTCCCTGTTTTTATATTAACAAAAATAAAATAAATCCTCACCTGATGATGAATGTCTTTTAGACCTACTTCATTGGCCTGGCTGAGTTCCTTTTCAGCTGTCAGTCAGAGAGAGCTGCTACAAATTGTTAGTTAATTAGTACGTATCCATTACGCCTCTGGTGTTTAGGGTCCTGATGAAACTCCTCAACTCCTGTCTCTTTCTGGCAAGTCTTTCAGTGGTTCCCCAGCTGTGCCCCAGGTTGTCCAAATTGTAATACCCCTTTAAATGTATTTCCACACTAATTGATTTTTGATCAGGACCAAACCATCTTCACTCCTCCCCTATGTTAGGTTAGCATAGGACACAGCATACTCAAAGTGTATATGTGTAGGTCTATTGTGTACACATCATGGATCAGGACATGCAGGCAAATGAAACATAAGACACTGGTGGATGTCAAATGGAAGGATGCAACTTTATCAACTTAACCCACCCACCCCCACATTCTTATCCATTCACACGCACAAGCAGACATACAATTGCACTGTGGGTTAAAATGGCCTCAATTGAACCAGTAATTCAGGTTTTGCCCTCTTTGGCTTACCCCGTAAAAGTCAGCCCATTTCTGAATATTCTCTCCTGCCCCTTACCAGGGGGTATGATGATATCTTTAAGGGATACCTCAGTCTGTGGCTACATCTACACTATGAGCTATGGGATTCCCAGCTTGTGTACACATACTCACACCAGCTCTCCTCTGAGCACACTAAAAATAGAAGCATAGCTGCAGTAGCATGGACAGCAGTGGCATGGGCTGTCTGTCCTGAGTACAAACCCACCTAAACCCTGGAGGTGTGTGCTCGGGGTGACTAACCTGTGTGTCTGCTGCCCATGATACTATGGCTACACTACTATTTTTAGCATGCTAACATGTTAGGACGGCTAACATGAGTATGTATCCATGAGCTGGGAACCACATCTCTAGCTTGTAGTGTGGACACACCTCAAGATCTCTCTTCTCCTTACAGGCAGAAAAGGTCCATTAGCAATGTCTTAGGTCTCTTAATCATATTTACTTCTGGGAACTGAATACTGACTTTAAGATGTGGTGAACTAACCATTCCCACGTTACTTCCTAACATTAAAATTCCTGTTCTCATTCTTTTCAGTCTAAAACTGTACCTCCGCCATGCTGGAAGGAGGGTGAATAACCCTATGGCCACTCTGACACAAACAGAAAGACAATGGGATCCTTTTTGACCCCCCCACTCCCCAAAAAAATACTATTGATCAGCCCCATAGCATCCTGGAAACTCAGCTTGACACTGCCCCAACTTCAGGGAGGGAGGAGGGGGCAGCAACAGTGGCAAAATGACCTTTGGATATTGGGAAGGGCTTCAAACTGAAAAGGCTCATGGGGGAAGCTCCATGGGAGCCAATCAGCTCCACCAAACCTTTTCTGCACATCAGGCTGGCCAGAATCATTCTCCTCCTACATACATACTCCCACATGTACTTTAAACCTTGAAGAGTGAAGGGGAAGACCCTCACACATGTTTGAACATAAGCACTCCCCCACTCCACAGGACATCTGAGGTTGGCAGTCACCCAGTTGATCCAACCAAACCATCCCCATACTTAGACTGACTAGTGCATTACTGTACGCCTGATTTCATTGCAATATTTTTACACTTTTTAACAGTAGAGACTAATTGGGGGCTGGAAGATGGAATTATCTGAACAGAAGTTGAGTTGTTTCTTAGAATGGCAATTACATACTGTGCTGTAGGCTTGTTTTAGTAATTACTACAGCCTCCTTGGGAAAAAAAAAACACTTGATTTTTCCTGTTTATCCAGCAGTTAGAGTGAAAGTCAGATTCTAATTGCAGATGTACTCTATGCATGAGAGATCAGAATCTGCTTCTAGGAAATTTCCAGAAAAAGAGGAAAATGTGTTTTTTGCTTTTTATATGTTAATTTAGTAGATCTTTTCCTTCAGGTTTCTTAAATGATTGTGTGAAATCCTCTACAACAATGTTAGGTATTGCTCTGATTTCCAAGTTATTGGGAAGGTTTGATTTCCAGCAGAAGGCTGTTTTCTTGTTGGATGATAAATCCACAGAGGCAAGATAGATTTACTAACAGTAAATTTGTTTTCAAAGAGAGGTATTAGATAGCAAAAAGAGACCTTAGCTTACATCTCCTAGATCATAAGAAAGCAGCTGTATCCACTCCCCAAACAGTTAGTTTTTCCAGACTGCTTTGGGAATTCTGGCTAAAATTTTTGACTTGGGAAACTAAAATTAGGCACCTAGATCTCTACTTAAGACACCTACATAAGTGGTCAGATTTTTAGAGATGCTGAGCACCCAACAGCTTCCATGGACTGTTGAATTATTTATTTTATCAACGTTAGTCTTAAAATATTTTAGTTATAATAAATAAAAATAACATTAAAACAAAGCAACAGACATTCTACCTATAAACCATAGTTACCTTTCAACCTCAAAGGGATATTGTGCAGTTTCATTAATTGGCTTGTATAGCATTTCGAGTACACAAAGCGGTATATAAATGCTGGACATTAAGAATCATCTTCCCCATTGTGAGCAGACTCTCACAAAAAGTGCCCCAGCACCTACATAATAAAAACTGAATAGTGTCTATCTAAATCCAGACAAACTAAAATTGTTGTGATATTATCAGATTGATAATATCAAGCATTTAGTATCCCCCAAGGAGCTGTATCCCCAAAGGATCACTACTAATTGCTGTGTTCTCTCTATATATTCACTATGGAGAAGAAAAGCTTTACTTGTTTCTTAGGCAGTTTTAAATTGCTCACTCCTTACTCTCTTTATTCTCTACTTCTAGGGCCTTTCCTTGATCAGTCTCTCTTCCTCCTATTTCTCAAAGCTGTGCCCATTTTCCCTGTGCTAGTGACCTATGCGGTGACAAGGTCCATAAGAATCACAGGAATTGAAATCCAAACACTCCCAGACTGTGCAATGGTGGTGGAATCCCTCCACAGCTGCAGCCTTACCATTGCAGTTGTCCCCTTGTGTCCTGGATCCATTTTCCAGGCAGAGGCAGGAGTGTTGGGCAACTGAATTTATGTCTTTGTGGATACATTGGGTTGCCACCTAATGGTTCATTTCCAAAACCACCGTTTAAAAGAAGGAACTAAGCTGAATAGATTTAGCGGAGTAAAAATCTCATTCAGATATATGCCCAAGTATAGATAAAAACAGAACCATAATTTGTATTTTTGGCCCATGAATAGTATTGGCTTCAGGTTCCCCAAGAAAGTCCTAAATCATGTCTGCTTCAGAAACTGGAGAGAGAAGGAAAGAAGATATTCGTAGATGCATTTAAAACTTGATTGCAAGGCAACCTCAACAATATTTAGATTTGTTGTTGGTAACAATTCCATTCTTATACTACCATCTCTTGCTGTCCTATTTTCAGTAAAGCTGCTAATTTCATGTGTTTAGAAATGGCTTTGGGGTGAACTTAGGCATAAAAGTTCACAACAAGAGCAAATTGCTTTGGAAAATATAGAAAGAATCTATGTTGTATTTATAATAGTCAGTTTAAAACATAATAGATGCTCTGACCCAGGAACAAGGGCTGCATTGAGACTGCACAAGCTGGGTGCCCCACTCCACAAACCCCTGGGAGCTGCTGTTTTAAGCATATATTCAATGACTTGCAGGGAACCTCACTCGACAGCCTGGATCTGAATCTTGTCTTGCAGCTGCACTTGTTTTTTCCGCATTCTTGCATTTAGTTTTTCTAAAGAGGGATTTGGTGTAGCTACTAAAACATGCCGATTTGGAACTAAATATAGCCCTGGCATTAAACTTAACTATCCTCCTGATTAGCAAGAAGTAGACTAAGTCCAAAGCAGGCTGAAAGAGTTACAAAGTGATCTCACAAACTGGGTGACTGGGCAACAAAATGGCAGATTAAATTCAGTGTTAATAAATGCAAAGCAATGCACATGGGAAAACATAATCCCTACTATAAATACAAAATAAGGGGGTCTAACTTAGTTGTTACCACTCAAGAACGGTCATGGATGATTCTCTGAAAATATTTGCTCAGTGTACAGTGGCAGTAAGAAAAACTAACAGAATGTTAGAAGCCATTAGGAAAGGGGTAGACAATAAATCAGAAAATATCATAATGCCCCCATATAAAGCCATGGTATGTCCACACCTTGAATATTGCTTGCAGTTGTGATCACCCCAACTCAAAAAAAGATGTATTCGAAATGGAAATGATACAGCGAACATCAATAGAAATGATTAATGCTATGAATCAGCTTCCATACAAGGAGAAATTAAACAGACTGGGATTTTTCATATTGGAAAAGAGATGACTAAAACAGGATATGATAGAGGTCTATAAAATCATGACTGGTGTGGGGAAAGTGAAAAAGGAAGTGTTATTTACTCCTTCATATAACACATGAATCAGAGGTCACCCAACGACATTAATAGGAAGCAAGTTTAAAACAAAAAAAAAGGAAGTACTTCTTCACACAACACAGAGTCAACCTGTGGAATTTGTTGCCAGGGGATGTTGTGAAGGCCAAAAGTATAACTCGGTGCAAAAAAGCAATTAAATAAATTCATGGCGGATAGGTCCATCAGTGGGTGTTAGTCAAGATGGTCAGGGATGCAAACCCATGTTCTGGATGTCCCTATGTCTCTGACTGCCAAATGCTGGGACTAGGTGACAGGAGGTGGATCACTTGATGATTGCCCAGTTCTGTTCATTCCCTCTGAAGCATCTGGCATTGGCCACAGTCAGAAGACAGGATACTGGGCTAGATGGACTGTTGGTCTGACCCAGTAGAGCCATTCTTGTGTCCAGTGACCTGAGTCAAATAAGCCATTGGTCACAATGCATCTCCTATTGCATGGATGTCCATTCTTCATATTTGGCCATCCTAGTCTTAGGAAGGCAAGACTGATCAGGCAGTGAGACAGAAATACCCTAGAGGTAACCTGAACTCTATTTTTGATATGCCATTTTTTCACACATTAAGAACTGCATAGTGGTTCAATGGTCCTAGACCACTAAAACCTTTTGGTCACAAAGAGCTGGTCCTTTATTGTCACCCTTCCCCCATTTCTTCCTCTTCTCGTTCCTTTTGCCTTCACTTGCAGTGTGCAGTTTCTTCCCTTTGCATGCTTGCTTAGTGCATCTGTAGCACCCCTCTTCAAATATGTGGCCTAGCTGCAGCTGCTCAGTATGTGCTAGTTGTACCAGTTGGGTCCTCCTACTCTTCTCTTCCACTACTCATGCTCTATAGTCCTCTGGCTCCCACATTTCACTTTTTCCTCCATACTCGATCTCCCTATTCCCACCTCTCCCTACATTGCTTTTTCAGCTTCACCTCATGTGTCATTGTTCCATAGCCACTATTTTTCTTCCTCTGCTAGTCGTCCTGAGGAGAGAAAAAAGAATAAGGTGTTAATACTGATATTTTTTTCATTTAATTTTCTTTTTACAATAAATTAAATTTTGAACCGAAACTAAAAGGTAAGAGCAATGGAAGTTTGTCATTAGGTGAAACACTTTAGTTGAAATATGTTGGTAAAGTGGGAAAGCATGGAGCATATTTTCAGTGAAAAGGTGTTTAAAATTATAAAATTACAATCTTGCGATAGAAGATGTCCCTTAAGAAGACAAAAACTATGATAGAGTTTTGAATATTAGCACATACTTTGACAAAAACAAGACGAGTTGACTACTGCATATGGTGACGTTTAGTAGTGGTGTATCAACTTATAAAGATTTGAAGTTTGCTGTAAATAAAAATGTCAGTTAATTCAAGTGATCAGCATAAGCGAGCCCTACTGTAAGTAAGTTAGAATTCCAACTTCCATGCCAGCCTTCCTTTTCAAATAGCCGTTTTAGAACTTTTCAACAATAAATTCCTGTATAGGTTGGATTTTCTGTGCTTGGTCTTAGCCTAAAGGTGCACTTTTTTTAAAAGCTTCAGTCAAATCAGTTCATCTGCTTCTGAATTAAGCAACGTTGCAAACTCTGTATCAAGGAATTCACAAGCTCAAATAAAGACAGATGAGTTAACATCACCTAAAGCTAAGGAAGGCTCTGTTAGAGCCAAAGTAACGGACAGCCTGTGGGTTCTTACAATCTTCTCATGTAAAAGATGTGTTCAGTGCTCTACAAAACAGAGGTCCTTTCCACAACAAGTTATACTTTGTAAATTATAAAACATCCAAGATACCAAAAATGACTGGTATTACTTGTGCTTGGTCTAAATTCAGAGTTATAGAATTAAAAAAAAAACCCAACCAAACCCATTTCTTCCTTCAGTGTTAACATTAAAGCCTGAATTCAGCACAGCAATTAAGAACATGACTAATAAACATGAGTAAGTAAGTGTGTATTCCCTTTGAATTCAAGGGTAATTCTCATTCTTAATGTTAAGCACATACTTAAGAGCTTTTTTTTCTTAACCTGGGCTACTTGGCTTCATGGAAGCAATGTGTTGTAAGAGGTGATTTGATTGACAAGAGGTAGTTTGGCACACATTACTTGCTTTTTTCCTGTGAGAGAACTTTGAAAATTCTTGGAGGGAAACTGAATTACATAATGCCTTCTGCAGAATTTATATGCAACTATATGTTAGAGCTCGGGCTTTCAAAAAGGGCCAACAAAGTGAGGTGAACAACTCCCACTGAAAAATTACCAACCAAAGCCGTTGCATGCATAATCTTAGTATTATTTTTGCCCTCATCGTTTCTGCTTCCAGCGTTTAATCAATCCAGCTCACATTACACCTAACTGTAGGTCCTGATTCTGAGCAGAATCTGCCCTAAATTACTGAAGCTGTACAGACCCAGGAGCAGAGCAGGGACTGAATTGTGACATAGGGTATGTCTACCCCACAACCAAAAGATGTGATGGCATCACATGTAAAATACCAGAGATAGGGAAATCAAAGCTAGGTTGAGCAACAATATCAGTGAAGCTATGGTTGCATGGACAGCAGCACATTGAGTACGTACCCAGGGTCCTAGGTGGGCAGGCTAGCCCAGGCAGTTAAGTCACAATGTGATTCCTGCTTATTCCTTTTGGAACTAAGCTGTGACAGCCCTTTTCCTGGCAGGGCTGCCCAGAGGATTCAGGGGGCCCAGGGCAAAGCAATTTCGGGGCCCCTTCCATAAAAAAAGTTGCAATACTATAGAATACTATATTCTCGTGGGGGCCCCTGTGGGGCCCGGGGCAAATTGCCCCACTTGCCCCCCCCTCCTCTGGGCGGCCTGTTTCCTGGTGCAATTTACCTCCCCTTCCACACTGGCTCCACTGTGCTGATTGGTATGTTGGGCTAAGGCTCCACCCACTCCCCACCTCTGGCAACCTACGACCTGCCTGTTTGCAAAGAAGGGGAAGTAGAAGCTTTGTGGTAGCTGTTTTTTCTACATTAGATTGTGACCCACAATGTGAATAATCTGCACACTAAGGGGGCATGTTATATTCCTATACTCTGTGTAAATGTATAAGCTAGCTCACAGTTGAGCTCTATACCTATGATTGTTACACATGCAAATAGCCCCATTGGAATCAATAGGATTGCTCATGTAACTAGACTTTATAGGATTTGTTCATTAGCCACCCCAAAGAGATTACTAGCTATCATTCCTTTTATATAAGTTTATGCTTCGCCAACATTAGTGGTTCTAGCTGAGTGAATAAATAATCGTGCTCTTTAATGGGGCCCCTAAAATGAAACAAAACAAAAAAAGCTTTTATGTGTTCTCAGCAAAAATATTTTTACATATAATATGTCTGTGACAAATGGCAAAAGTAAATATTTGACACATCCAACTTGAATCAACATTGTTTTGATTTGGGGAAAAATTACATAACATTACTATCAATAAGAAGAATGTTCCGTTTTGTAATAGTGGTAAACCACCTAGAAAACTAATTACCAGAATCAGTTTATGGGAAACATAGAATCACATTATAGGAAACAGTTCTTTCATTAATAGATCTATCTGTCTTGCACACTAATTCTGTTTTGCTTCATAGAAATCATAGAATCATTCAAATGTATGCAAGGGATTTTGATAGGTCATCTAGTCCAGTCCCCTGCACTAGACCAGTGGTGGGCAACCTGCGGCCCATCAGGGTAATCCGCTGGTGGGCTGCCAGACAGTTTGTTTACATTTGCATGGCCACCCACAGCTCCCAGTGACCGCGGTTCACTGCTGTGGGAAGCGGCAGCCAGCACGTCCCTGTGGCCCGTGCCGCTTCCCGCAGCTCCCATAGGCTGGGAACAGCGAACCACGGCAAGTGGGAGCTGCAGGTGGCTGTGCAAACATAAACAAACTGTCTGGTGGCTAGCCAGTGGATTGCCCTGGTGGGCTGTGTGCAGACCGCGGACCGCAGGTTGCCCACCACTGATCTAGACCATCCCTCACAGGTGTTTGTCTAACCTGTTCTTAAAAAAGTCCAATGACAGAGATTCCACATCCTCCCTAGATAATTTGTTCCAGTGCTTAGCCACCCTGACAGTTAGGAAGGTTTTCCTAATGTCTAACCAAAATCTCCTTGTCATGGATCCACAGGATCCGTGCTACATCCCCAGCCTTGGAAAAAGTATCTTGGAGGAACCCCTTCGATGTGCCAGTCTCCCCCACCCCAAGCAGGTCTCACTCTCCTTTCAGGGAAGGCCACACAGCTTCACCACTTCCTGAGACTGAACCTCCCCTTCACTGTGTGAGATCTGTTCAGTGAGCCCAGCTGAGATCGATTCCTGGTAGAGACTTGTATACTTGTCTGGGATTAATGCACCTCACCAAGAATTTAGAGTAACACTCAAGCAGCGATTTTTTTTTTTTTTAAAGAGTAAGGTTTAAATTAGTCAACTGGAACACAGCACAGGAAATACTTAGGTTAGAAAAGAGAAATGAAGGTAAAGCATAGCCCATTCTGGTTAGCTCAGAGCCCCAACCAAGCTGTAGTGAAACTCCATTTTCAGGTTCTCTTTATCTGATCTCTTCAGTCAGTTCCCAGGTGAGAGCTCCCAGCTTCTTCCAGAAGCCAATATGTTACCCCCTCACACACACACACCCTACACCTTCTACCCCTTTGTTCTTGAACTGAGAGGCAGGGAAATCCATCTCCCTCTGGGTTGTTGGTTGCTAGGTGTCAATGTCCTGGTTTTCCACTGACATGGGGTCAGCCTTGGCCAGTCCTTTTTAATGACCATTTTGGCTTAGACAGCTAGGCAAAACCTACCCACCTATGTCTCTTAGCCTACTCTGAGAGAGCAAACTTTGTCCTTTCACCCCCACAGGGTAGCCATGTTAAACATGGGGGAAACTGAGGCACACATAGGGGTCAAAAATTCCCACTTTGTCACACTCCCTTCTGCAATTTAAGCCCATTACTTCTTCTCCTGCCCTTGGTGGATAAGGGGTACAATTTATTACACTTATCTTTATAACAACCTTTTACGAATTTGAAGTCAATTATCATGTCCTCCCCCCACAGTCTTTTGTTCTGCAGACTAAGCAAACCAATTTTTGTTCAAGCTTTCCTGGCAGGTGATGTTTTCTAGACCGCTAATAATTTTTGTTGCTGTCCTTTGGACTTTCTCCAATTTGTCCGCATCATTCTGTAGCCTTTTATAATTTAAAATGTATTTAGTGATGTTGTATTACACCACCATGGGTTCAGTTCCACTTGCTACAGTTTCAAGCTCAACAGAGTGAAATTGCTTCAGATGCTTTTCTCAAATTTGGAGGCTCTAGGAACACATAAAGTCCAGGGATAACGACCACAGACACAGTCACAAGTACAATGTTTTATGTGTACTATGAGTTTTATTAAAGCAAAAAGTACAGTTACAATTACCCATGCATTTAGAAATCCTACAAACCTATGTAATAATTATAACTGAAGTCATACTCACTTCCTGAAAGATATGTTAGGGTCCAATGAACCTCTCAATAGATGATTATTGCTAGAGGGATGGTTCCTGCTGGGTCGTTCCTTGGGTCTTCCCACTTTATACCCAACCACAGAACCCTCTTTTATATTGTAATTCTGACCACATACATGAAGGTGTCAACCCTCCTTTCCTTATCTGTACTTCCACACCCCATGAATATTGGGATTCCCCATTTTTCATAGATTGTTCACAGTCCCTCTTATTCTCATTAACATTTATGCATAATAAGTATCCTGCAGTCAAGACTAACATTTAAAGATGTTACAGTCAGGTGTCTCATAGTCTATTGCAATCACCTATTGGTGCATATTTGCAGTAACCTTGTGACCTTATGGGCAAAGGGTCTATGGCCTAGTATGGCTAAGCTAAAATCTTACAGGTCTCAGCCTGTACGCCTTACGTTTCAGCCATGCTTTACTTATATACCTAATAAACACACATCACTCCTAAATACTTGTCAATCTTATATGTCTATAATCCTACAATTTAAATCTATTTAGGATACATTTGATTGTATATGAAATAGCATATGAATTGACTATAACATCACATAGCACAATTATAAATGGATGATAAAATGAACTAATTAGCTACAGTTCCCAAAGTGTGGTGAGCAGAACTAGACACAATACTTCAGTTGAGGCCTTATCAATGTGGATTAGAGTGGAAGAATTGCTCCTCATGTCTTGCTTACAACACACTTGCTAATACATCCCGGAATGATATTGGCTCCTTTTACAATATTAATTTGCACCGGCATTAATAGATCCATATTTTTTTTATATTGGGGGAGCTCCAGCTGAACTCAGGTACAACAGTCTGGCATGGGGAGAGAGAAAGTCTAAAGACAAGATGATCTCAGGTTATTCAAAAGTTTGTAGGTCAAAACCCAACATCTTAAACCTCTCCTGAATCTATGGTTGGTCAAAAAATTTCAGTCAAAACTGTTTTTGACTAAATGAAATATGTCATGGTGAGTATCTTCTTTCCTCAGATAATTTTTTACTTTTCATAAAAAAAACAAACATCCAAAACCTGATCGGTTTTGGCCAAAACCTGAAACTTCCAATTGCGAAATGTCAAAACAATTCATTTCAACATTTTCTATCAAAACAAGACATTCTGACGTTCCTATCCCTAATGTTTTGTTTTGTCTTTATTAATCCTGCGTCAGTGTGGGGGGTCTCGGAGGTGGGGAGGGGAACATGGACAAGATGACCTTTTGAGGTTCCTTCTAGGCCTACATTTCTATCTATGATTCTATGACATTCAACCATATCCTCCTGAGCCACCACAGTGCCTCAGGAGAACTGTAGTCCACGTACCTCATGCCCACATTTTCCACTATGGCTGAGCTCCCCACCTGGACTACATCTCCCATCATGCACCACAACCATGTAATTCCTATGATGGTAGGATGTCGTCTAGGCAAAGAGCCCAGCCCATAAGGGAGCATGGACCATTAGGCATCACAGCAGTGCTGGCAGACACAATTTAATGTTAAACTGCCTAGCAATGAAACATTTTGATTGTGTGTGATAAACTGAATTATTTCTATTTGTGTCAACCTGACCCAAAGCAAAATATTTAGTTTTAATTTTCCCAATGGAAACTTTTGATTTGTAACTGAAAGCCTTTGGGTGTGGGGTTTTTGATGAAAAGTCAAAATTTCCATGGAATACTTTCAATTTAAAACTTTAAAAATTTTTTTAGTTTTAGTCTTTGTCAAAACAATTCAATAAAACACCCCCTTTTCAGACCAGCACTGCCCCAAACCCACAAACAGGCACTGCAGTGCAGATCAGAGCATCAGCATAACATATTTGTAGTGAGGGATCTCACTGAACAAACAAGGCACTGCTTTCTGTACTAGTTTCGTTTTCGAAGGATTGAACTGTAGCTCAAATAGAGTGCATTCCCAATATACAATAAAAAAGCAACCACTCGCAAATCAAACTGAATCACTAGTAAAGTGCTTCTCAAACTTTAGACTAAGGTCAAGTTCTGCTATCCCTTTATGATAATATCTCAAGTTATTGACAGTAGTTATCGAGGATCTGTACTTTATACTTTCACTTGACTGATCTAACAGGGCTTCTTCATCTCGATCTGTTAGCAGCCATAACTTAAAAAAATATAATGCATCAGCTTTTGTCCATGATTTAAAAAAAAAATCTGTTTTAAATAACCAGTCCTTTGGAGATCAAAGAGTGTATGATGTCAACCAGGCATGACTCATGACAGGTTAGTCTTTCTTCTCCCAGCATCATACTGCATGGGTCTTAAAATATGCATAATACATAATCATTTGATGGGTTTCAAATTATTTTGTTCTTTGTATGTTGGATAAAGGTGTTATATTGCAATTAATGTGGAAGTTCAGATTCTGGAGGAAAAAAATGTTTTAAAAAGACAGTGATTAATGTGTGAGACTGAGTGTCATTGAAGAATATGCTTTACCTTGACTGGGATTTCTGCCAAAATATGTTGGAAGATTTATAACATTCAAATGTGTTGTTTAAATGAAAATTGCATATGGGAAAACCCATATTATTTTTGTAATGTAATTATCAAAACCAAGGTTTTTTTATGTGCTCATGTACAATTAATTGATGTTTTGTGACTTATTTAGGTTATGTCTACACTGTCCCACAGTTTGAACTATGGAAGTGTAAATAGCCATGCACACCAAAGTTCTGCACTGTAACTTCCCCACGTGGATGCTGCAGGCATTAACTAAAAGGGTCCTAGTTTGCATTAATGCATTCCTGTCTGAAGAGCACTATGTTACTAGGAACACTTTATTTCATGCCTGCAGTAATCACGGGAAATTACAGCACAGCAATTTGGTGCACCCTGCTATTCACACCGCTGTAGTCCAAATGCGAGGCAGTGTACACGAGCCATAGACAACATAGAACAGCATAAACTTCAGATATCAGGAGCACAACCTTTGGAAAACTCAAACCTACCTTATAGTTTGTCCAGTTGTCAGGCTCAGTGATGGGTCGACAAATGCTCTTTTGTGTTGGTAGTAGATATTTAAAGTTTCTAAAATCTTGATACATAAGAATTTACTGTGCTAGGTGACAAGAAAATAGGAAGTAAATATTTCAGGGAAAATCAGCTTAAGGAGTTTAAATAAAATAAACCTATTAGTGGACAAGACTCTAAACAGATCCAATGGCCCATTTTCTTTTAGGGCGGGTTACACAGATACAGGGTAGGCAGTACTCTAGGATACAACTGGAATAATGTTTAAATGACTGAGTAAATCTAGATAATTCTAGAACCAATTTTGAAGCACTTGGAGGAGAGAAAGGGGATCAGGAACAGTCAACATGGATTCACCAAGGGCAAGTCATGCCTGACTAACCTGATTGCCTTCTATGATGAGATAACTGGCTCTGTGGATATGGGGAAAGCAGTGGACATAAAATATTAGTCTTGGAAGAGACCTCAGGAGGTCATCTAGTCCATCCCCCTGCTATATATGATATACTTTGACTTCAGCAAAGCTTATGATGCACAGTATTCTTGCCAGCAAGTTAAATTGGATTGGATGAATGTACTAAGGTGGATAGAAAACTGGATAGATCGTCGGGCTCAATGGGTAGTGATCAACGGCTCGATGTCTTGTTGGCAGCTGATATCAAGCGGAGTGCCCCAGGGGTCAGTCCTGGGGCCAGTTTTGTTCAACATCTTCATTAATGATCTGGATGATGGGATGGATTACACCATCAGCAAGTTTGTGGATGACAGTGAGCTAGGGGGAGATGTAGATAGGCTGGAGGGTAGGGATAGAGTCCAAAATGACCTAGACAAATTGGATGGTTGGACCAAAAGAAATCTGATGAGGTTCAACAAGGACAAGTGCAGAGTTCTGCACTTAGGACGGAAGTGCATTTCTACTGGCTGGGGACCGACTGGCTAAGCGGCAGTTCTGCAGAAAAGGACCTGGGGATTACATTGGACAAGAAGCTGGATATGAGATAGCGGTGTGCCCTTGTTGCCAATGAGGCTAACGGCATATTGGGCTGCATTAGTAGGAGCATTGCCAGCAGATTGAGGGAAGTGATTATTTCCCTCTATTCGGCACTGGTGAGGCCACATCTGGAGTATTGTGTCCAGTTTTGGGCCCCCCCACTACAGAAAGGATGTGGACAAATTGGAGAGAATCCAGCGGAGGGCAACGAAAATGATTAGGGGGTTGGGGCACATGACTTATGAGGAGAGGCTGAGGGAACTGGGTTTATTTAGTCTGCAGAAGAGAAGAGTGAGGTGGGATTTGATAGCAGCCTTCAACTACCTGAAGGGGAGTTCCAAAGAGGATGGAGCTCGGCTGTTCTCAGTGGTGGCAGATGACAGAACAAGAAGCAATGGTCTCAAGTTGTAGTGGGGGAGGTGTAGGTTAGATATTAGGAAACACTATTTCACTAAGAGGGTGGTGAAGCACTGTAATGGGTTACCTAGGGAGGTGGTGGAATCTCCATCCTTAACGGTTTTTAAGGCCCGGCTTGACAAAGCCCTGGCTGGGATGATTTAGTTGGGGTTGGTCCTGCTTTGAGCAGGGGGTTGGAGTAGATGACCTCCTGAGGTCTCTTCCAACCCTAATCTTCTATGATTCTATGAATTGTATAATATCTTTTTTAAACTAAATGTAATATACATATAATATTTCAGTACAACTGCAATGTAAGTATATTACTTAACTTTAGTGTTTTATATATATTAATTTATCCTCTCAACAGCCCAGTAAATTGAGTAAGTGTCATTCTGCCTCAGCTGCCAAAACTGGGACTAGCATGTAGTAAAAATGATTTGCCTTAGGTTGTACCACAAATAAATAACAGTCAAGGATAAGATCGCTGAAGTTCCTAGATCCTCAACTCCATGTTCAATTCCCTAGTACTGCTAGTCCATATAACTTGCTTACTTTGAAAAGTCTTACATGGTCTTGTTTCACTGAGTGGAGATGTTAAGCGTTGGATTTACGTTTGAATATATACATCATTTTCTTTGGGAAATTTGTGTAGGTTCTGTATTCATGGAAAATATAAAAAGCAGGTGACTGTGGCAAAATTGAACAGCATTTCTGCATTTATTAAAAACATACCAGTTGCTAGGATGAGGCAGATTTAACATATTGTAAATATAAAAACAGGACAGTGTCAAAATATTGTGCCAGAATATAGCAAGTTTGATGAAAAATAAGGGCAGAAATTGCAAACAAACATTTTTTTCTTCCAACAGCGAGGCAGTGGTTGGGAAACAGATAGAAAAGGGTATATATACAGAGCAAATTTGATTATTACATATTGCTAGGGCTTCTCAAGCATTACGACCCAAATTATTTGCATAAGAATGGGTCACCATAGAGCATATTGATTTGTGTCACTCTCATGGTAACCCAGAGGGAGATTAGTAGATCTTTGGGGACCAGATAAAGAAATAGTGATTTAAGAACTGTCTGTAAATGTAGATTAGCTGTGCAGACTGTTGAATTGTTTATTGAATAAGGTTGCAGCCTGTTTCCTTTCCACTTGATACACTGACTCTCTCTTTCATTCAAGGTGTCATCATTAGTATCACTATCTGATTTGATTTCATGAAATTGTACGAGTGAGTTCCCTTTTCAGATATACATATTGTGTTTCTCTAGCACCAGTGGTGTCTGATTAGGCTACTGCTGTTTAAGGAGAACCTCCAGGTTACCATTCCATTACCTTGACATGTGCATCAATAGAATAGAGTGTATAGAAATATAAGAAGTACAGTGATCTTAGAAAAGAATATTCAAGGTTTTTCATTTAATAGCTTTCTATTGTAATTTATGATAAAGTGAATGATGCATAGTAACTGTGCTTCAGAACTCCTGGTAGTTGCCAGATCTATGGCAATCTAACCATCATTTTCTAACCCATCTGTGTACTGTTTGCTAAATCAGTGTCTTTGTGGAATCTCCTGCTCAAAATGTTCAAGCTCATTCCAAAATAAAGAAATAAAAATAGGTATTAAATAATATGTCCTTTTATCATTTATCCTTACATTCAGTCTCACTCAACACTTCCACTTAATATCATAAGGCCAAATTCCATATCAGGGCACACAGTCAGAGCAATTAAGTCTGGGATGAGGTGGGGCACAGAATACTTTTTCAACTCCCCAACCTCAGGGCAGGAGGCAAGCATTCATCTACAGGCCATATAGTGTAGCTTTTCCCTCTCCCAGTGCCTGCCTTCTTGGGTTGGGGTGTGGTGGACAGTGGATTTGCAAAATCCTGAACCCATTGGCTACCCTGGGTGACTGGGCAGCAAAATGGCAGATGAAATTCAATGTTGATAAATGCAAAGTCATTCACATTGGAAAACTATAATCCCAACTATACATATAAAATAATAGGGTCTAAATTAGCTGTTACCACTTAAGAAAGAGATCTTGGAGTCATTGTGGATAGTTCTCTTAAAATATCCACTCAATGAGCAGCAGCAGTCAAAAAAGCAAACAATGTTGGGAATCATTAAGAAAGGGATAGATAATAAGACAGAAAATATCATATTGCCTCTATGTAAATCCATGGTACTCCCACATCTTGAATACTGCATGCTGATGTGGTTGCCCCATTTCAAAAAAGATATATTGGAGCAGGGATGGATCACTTGATGATTACCTATTCTGTTCATTCCCTCTGGGAGCACCTGGCATTGGCCACTGTCAGAAGACAGGATACTGGGCTAGATGGACCTTTGGTCTGACCCAGTATGGCCGTTCTTATGTTCTTATGTACACCACGACCAAACTGCCTCCAAATCCTATTTTGTAGGGCCCTGTAGAGGATTACTCCCTGGTGCACAGTTTATGTTCAGACTGCCTGAATTTTATTTCTGTGGAGCCTCTCTCATCCAACTCCACACAGTGAAGCTGAGATAATTCTTCTGTTTAGATATTCCATACCCACAGGGGAGTGAAGAGGATTTGGCTCACTGAAAGTGTAACAAAATTGAGAAAATTATCCAGATATAAAATTAATGTTGGAGGAAGTTAAATGATTGCTTTCCATTGAAAGGAGAAAAGCAAACTTGCCTAGATACTGTACAAATTACATATTTGAAATACAAGTGGGACACCTATTGGGAATGATTCTTTTTCATAATACACATATACTACTGCATATGCAATAAATTACACATGCCTACTGCTGAAAGTACAACAGAACACAGATTAATAGATTGGCATGTCTTCTCTGTTGCCCTCGTAAGGAAGACCTGTGTACAGAGGGAAATATCAATATAGTATTTTGAGTTTGGCTCAAATATGGGTGCAATGAAGTGGCAAGAAGCATTGTTTCTTTAAATAGAACACATTTATTTCTATCACTGTTGTGTGATTCCTGGCACAGAACTCAAATAAGCCCCTGTGGACAGACTGTGCCATGGATCCATCGTATTCCTGCTAATTATTTTTGACTCTAGACCTTACTGGAAAGAGTGATATTGAACACATTTATGGCTTATAAGTTTTTGTACTAGCTCTTACATAAAACCATACTACTATTTAATTATCAAGGGTTTGATTGTGCCACTTTTAACCCTGTTGAGTACTACTTCCTTACTTCATTACTAGTCCCATTGCTGTCAATGTTATCTACTCCTGGAAAGTGTGCTATTCAATAAGAGGAAATGATGGCAGAATACAGCCTCAAATGGTTAACTACAGAAACTGGCTGACTAAAGGAGAATAGAAGTTTTGTATTAGAAACCTATTATACATTGTTAAACAAAATGCACTGGCATGCATTCTACGCATTTGTCCATCTCTGTGATGCTCCTCAAAAAGAACTTGAATTTATAACTCCTGAAAATACATGCTGGCATTATGGAGTGAAAGCAGACACATTTTAAATGTTAATTCAATTCAGAAAGCTACTCGCTGCAAATGATTATTGTATTACAATGGTGAGTACGATTTAATTAAAAAAGAGAGAGAAATCATTACAAATACTGAAAATGAGAAAAGGAATCCATCGCTAGAGCATAATTTTCATTCATACTCACATTAGAGAAGTACTGTAGAGCACAGATGATAAAATGTATCTTCAAGTTGTCCACCAATAAAGTAAACTATGAAAGCACAACATGATGCTAAAGCATTTGTTCATTTGGTGACCACAGCTAAAGCATTACAGTTATTGATGACAATGAACTCAGGAGATAAACTTATTTAAAAAATGTTGTGTATTTGAAGATATACTGCTTTCAGACACACACTGTCAACTAATTCTATAGATGAGGTACCATACACTAAGCCAATGCTCCCACAAAACACTTAAGAAACCCTGAGATTTAAGTGCCTGAGATGTTCTATTAAATTCACTGGATTTAGACCTCAGGGAATTTACAATGAGCTGTGCAACCCTATTTGTCTGAGAGTCAGAATATAGACCATAGCAAAAGTAAAGTGGTGCTATGATCAGATTAGGATATGGCCAAGAAAATTAATTTATAGAAGACTGTTCTACAACTGGCTAGTGAAAAGCCAAATTAGGAAAATGCAGACAAATATTATAAGTAAAATAAAGGTGAATAATTGTAGTACAAAGTTTTTGAACAACTGAAAACCCAAGTACTTTTTTTTTTAATTGCACTGCTTTTAGCCCCTGATCTTGCATTGAAAACCATGTGGGAACACCAATTACTTCATATTGGACATTTTTATTTATTTATTTACTTACTTATTTATCAGCTGAAATCTTAGAACTCCATTACTCACTTTCTGTATGTCACGCTGGTTAACTCATCCCTGTCAAAAAGTATTTTACAAGAAAGTTATCTTGTGTGACTGCATGTTTTCAGATTGAGCAAAAGAATTAACTGGAATAGAGGCTTACAATAGAAAACTATTTCTCTATGGATTAAAAAAGTGTCTGGCAGTGTAACATTCACTTTGAAGTCACAGGCAGAGAGTACTTGAGTTCATTTTTTTCATTGAGGGGGCAAGTATTTTTAATATGAGCTTAATAAAATTCATTCAGCGTGCAGCATATTAGTAAATTCTTGTGTTAACAAAATAGTTGGCCTGATTAATCTCTGTATTACTTCAGCTTTACATGTTGTAAATTAGCATAAAACTGGAGTAATGCAGTGATTAACCAGGTCCAAAATTTCTTTAATAGGAAAAATAGTTTTTCCAACCTGAATTTCAGTGTGCATCTTTTCATTTCCACTGACTTTTATGATTATATTACATGGCAGTTAAATAATATATATTTCTGTACTGTGTGTACTAGACACTGGGAACTATTTGAAAATGTATTGTGCTGTGTTGGTAAAAATAACAACTGAAAATACTATATAACTTGGAAGTCCATTTAGTTACCTTTTCTCCAGAGTAGATCATTCTTCAATACATAAACATCTCACACTGCCCATTTTAAACATTCATAACACAATATACTTATTAATAATTTACTATTATAAATTACTAAATAAATGTTAATAGCTTGTTCTTCTATCAGTAGTCCTCTTTCATACAGTAGCTGGGTTTTACCACTGAGGGTCCTTGACATTGACTTCCATTATGCACCCTTACCCTTCGCTCAGAATATATAATTCATGTAATTGTAGAGCCTACAAGGATGATGACTATTGTTTACAAATACCCTGGTACTGCTGTACATGTTCACCTCATTTCACTGAGTGTCCTTTCCAGTTCCCATCATTTTTATTTCCTGCAAAGAATAGAGAACAGTTCAAGGGAAGGTGACTCTCAGTTGTCCTCATAGCTTTTCTTGTGATTCAAAGTACTCAAGCTGCATTAAAGACTAAACACAATTTAAGAACAATGGTAACATTTAAAAAAAAATTCCCTTCATCAGCTGTCCCTCTTCTCTTTGATCTGTGATCCTGTTACACACCATAAGGAGGATCAAAGTAACTATAGTTTAATTCAGGGCCATCTAGTACTGAGCAAATATATTTTATATAAATATCAAATATTATGTTTCTGTCCATACTACAAGTCGACAGTATTTCTTAGCAAGCAACATATCTTATATTAGTTAGGTGGGACTAAGTCCTTTTATAGCACCAATCTAAGCAGAGCTGGTCACTACACTTTTGGCCCTAAGAAAAATTGTCTAAAATGGGTGAGACATGCTGGCAGGAGTGTGTGTTTCGTGAAGCTTGTCCTGTTTCTGGCCTGTAGAAAACCAGAAGGCTTCATTCACCAGGGTTGCCAAACAGAGTGGTGCCTGTGTTCACCAATACTAATCCCACACAATTTTTAAGGTGAAATTTATGATTACATGCAAATTATTTAGCTTATGAAATAATTTGCCAAAAATGTCACACATGGAACTGCACTGCACACAACTTGACAGCTACTCACAGGAGGCCCTCAGGCTAGGAAGAGAGTGCATATGCCCTGCACAGTCCCAAAGAACCTAGTTTAGCTCTCAGAAATACAGTTCCCTTCTCTAGTTCTGCTGCCATGGGAGTGGAGGCAGGGGTAGAGTTTGTCCCTGAGTATAGACTTTACAAAGAAACAAACAAAACATGAGACTTACTGAATATTATAAAGTACTACTTGCTATATGGAGGATGTGTAGGCCTCGGAGCTGGGAGGAGGGGGAGTCACCAAGGCCATGGCTTGACCACTTTTTGGTCAGGCCAAGATGGAGTGGTGCTGCAACCCCATGCACCTGGCAGTGCCACTCACTCATATTTGGAGGGGGGAGTGTGTAGGGGCTCATGGGCCAGGGGAATCAGCCTGCTGGTGCAGGGTGAGCACCTGAGAGGGGGAGAGGAGGGTCAGGTATTTGCCTCACCTCCAGCCCCCCACATTTTAAAAGGTGCTCCTCAGCCCTGATGGAGAATGAATGTGGCCTGACTGTACTATCTGGTTACCCATCTAGTTTGATCAGATGGGAAGAGAAAGAACAAAACTTTACAATTGTGTTGTAGACTGATAAATTCATGCCAAGCTCCCTAATATTATTTCAGATTGGAGTAAATGGAGTTTAACCATAGATGGTTAAATATCTTGAAAGTGTGTCTCTTCTCAGCACATTTCATATCTGCCTCATACATCAACCTGAGGTAACTCTCAGATTTCTAATTTGATAAAAGATGGGAAGAAATGTGGATGCATAAAGATATGAGTTCATTTTTTCCCAGCAGTTTATCCATCTCTTATACTCCTTATCGATAAAGACTGTTTATTCCCTTCAAACTAGCAACAGTTTGAACGCCAAAATAAGTTATTACGTAAAGTATATCTGTACAATTAACAATAAATATAAACAGCTTTCCCTTTAAAGAATGGTGTTAGCGTTTAATATTCAATTTGACATGGGATGCTTTGCTCCATTTTTTGGAAGTAACAAAGACTGAACTTTAACACCTTGAAATCTTGATTTATTCCCCTAACAAATCTCAACATTTTCAAAGGTTATTTAAGTGCACTTCTAATTTTCCTGATGTCTTGTTGTGTGCTTTATTAGAAAGCATTTAATGTTGTGTCCCCCACACCAGCACTACAGTATATAAATAGCAGAAAGCTAATTTAAAGAGACTTTACTAATTTAGTACACATTTATGAAATATTTATGGCACAATCTGGTTCACTTATATAGAAATGATGTGGAGAGAAAGCAGTCTGAGGTAATGTGATAACGCTCATTAATGCTAACACAAAACTGGGAAGGGATATTAATCAATACTAAGGAGGAGAACAATACAATTGAGAATGATACCAATAGACTGGGAATACTAGCAGATGGGATCTTGTGTATTTCAAAGCAAGTCCAAGTCAGGTAGTGAGGCTAGACAGAAAAAACAAGGGGCCAAATCCTCCTCTGGGAACTATTAGTGGAGGGAAGCACAGGAGAGAAATTTTTGGAAGCTACGTTAAAATGCCTGTTAAAGTGTGCAGTCATGAATTTTCAGCAAATGCAAGGTGGGAGGAGCTGGGCAGAACCGCTTTGTGCAGAATCTGTCTCTAGGGAACCTCTATATTTTCCTTTGCCCGATTATTTCTGTCCCTGTCGTTGGATGTGTGTGTATTCCGGTGCAGGAAGGGAAACAGTGGCAGCATGGGGAAGAAGCTAATAACAATGGTAGAAAATGGCACTCAAGGCAGATGCAATGGGAACTACAAGTTTGAGAAAAATGTTTCCTGTGAATTATCAGGCTTTGTGCTTTGCCCGGTTCTCTCCATGTGTTTGCTTAGCCCACCAGCCTGAAATGAAGATCTGGCTGGGTTGCCACAGTTAGCAATGTAGGGATTTAAAACCACTTCTTCCTCTTGCATGAGTAGTTTCAATTGTAGGTATACAGTAGTATGAAAGGACAATATACTGTCATCAGCTCTTAGAATACTCAGGAATTGAATTGTGTAAGGCCTTGAAAGTGAGGACCAGAAACTTAATTTTAACACAGAATCCCCAGGGGAGCCAGTGAAAGCATAGAAAAATGTGAGAATGGCATGGCTGTGACAATATGGGGGGGAGAGAGAGATGGGTTTTGCCACATCATTCTGGATAGACTGGTGTGGAGGGGAGGAGGTATTTTTAGTTTTTTCTCATTTGCTATATCGTCACTGGTTGGTTATTCTCCTTCATCTCACTCCCATGCTGTCTCAGCAACCCTTCAGCTCTCCAACCATACTGTGCCTATCAGTTACATATCCCACCTTTCCCTCTTAATACATATAATAGAAAACAAAATATGTTTAAGGGGATAAAAGACCTGGAACTAACAGGATGTCTGCCTGCCATCACCCTGATCACTTTGCATGTATACTGCATCTATCTCTTTCCTCTATCCTTTTGTCCCTTTAGATGATATGCTGTTCAAGGCAGGGTTTGTGTCTCCCTATATTTCTACAGCTCCTAATTCAAAGGGGGCCTTGATTCTCATTGGAGACTTTGAGTGATATCACAATATAAATAATAAGAAAAAACACAGAGAGCCAAGAGAAGAAGGCTTCAGTAACCATTCATGGTCAAATGTTTTAGTGGTAGATTAATAGCTTTCAAGGTCCGAATGGACCATTGTCAACATATAATCTGACTTCCTGTGCAACCCAGGCCATAGAACTTCCCCAAAGTAATTCCTAGAGCAGATCTTTTGGATGAATAGCCAATCTTGATTTTAAAATTGCCAGGGATGGAAAATCCACCACGATCCTCGATAAATTGTTCAAATGGTTAATTACTCTTACTATTAAAAACGTACGCATTATTTCCAGTCTGAATTTGTCTAGCTTCAACTTCCAGCCAGGTGGGAAAGGAGAAGAAAAGATTAATATTGAAGAGGAAATATTGGCAGGATTTGTGTGAGGGACACAGGAGAATGTGGAATTGATTGTGATACTAGCCATCTCACAAAGCTACACCATTGAAGTCATCTTCCTTTCTGACACACTGAGCAAATGAGAGAGAATTAGTGCTTTTTCAGCAGCCACCTTCTCTTTTGTCCCTTTTATGATGTTTCTAATCCTGCTAGTACCAAAAGTTAATCCTTTTAATTTGTGGCTTTAATTGCTAAACAGATTTTTAAATCAGTCTAAACTCCTCCATGTAGATATAATCCATTTGTAAATAACAAATATGTCCCCTTTTATATTATGACAAAATTAAGAGTTTGTGCACTGTTAAATCCAGCATATAATACATACAACATTACATTTATAAATGTTGGTCCATCTAGTCTACCCTACTGGTTCTGTTAATGGTCAACAAAGATTGCAAAGCCCAAATTCACAAAGGGGTATAGCTGTTGTGACACTGAGAATTACAGCACCTACCTTAAGTTTCTAGACAATCAGAGGATCAACACTGCAATCCACAAAGCTTTAGTTAGGCACCTAGACTCCCTATACAACAAATGGGGAGAGCTGGTGCTTTAGAGCAGTGGTTCTCAAAGCCGGTCTGCTGCTTGTTCAGGGAAAGCACCTGGCGGGCCAGGCCGGTTTGTTTACCTTCCGCGTCCGCAGGTTCGGCCAATCGCGGCTCCCACTGGCTGCGGTTCGCAGCTCCAGGCCAATGGGGGCTGCAGGAAGTGGCGTGGGCTGAGGGATGTTCTGGCAGGGAGCCACTTCAGCTAGCTAATGGAAGATGTTGATGAGAAGAGTGTGTCCTAAGCCCTGCCCCTCTCAGAGATAGGTACCTAAATCTGCACTGCAGACACCTATCTGTGCTAAGAAATAATGAACTGAGACAAGATAGATGCTCCTCCACCTAACTTGCATGTGGAGTCCTATCTGGTAGGCCTGCTCAGAGGCTGCCTAGCTCCACTCTATACAGGATGGGGCAGAGAGGAGGAGGACAATTTACCATATAAACTTTAGTCCAGTAGTTAGAGCACACACTAAGGATGTGGGAGGCCACCAATTCAAGACCCTCTGCGGGAAAAGGGATGTGAACAGGGATCTTCTACCTCTCAATTGAGTGCCTTAACCTCTGGGGAATAGAGTGATTCTCGCTCTTTCTCCTTCCCAATTAATATTTAATTATTCAGTTATTTAATTAAAGTGGAACAAACTTCAATAGAAAAGTTTGAGGGGAGCCCCATGTCAGAATATGCCATATCCTAGTGGATTGAGCTCTCACCTAAGGGGTGGCAGAGCCCTGTTCAAATCCTTTTGCCACAGGCAGTGGGGGGTCTTGAAAAGGTGTTCTTCCACATCCTGGCTGAGTGCTTTAACCACTGGGCTAAAAGCTCATTCCTCCCTCCTGCTCTTTTGTATGGAGTTAGGCAGCCGCTGAGTATGCCTAACGTATCAGAACCCACATCAAGTTAGGTGGAGGACCACTTAGTTCCCTGCTCTGGGGCTTAGGTGGGAGATAGACACCCTGATGCCTAGAATGAGGCAGCAGTGCACATGTTCAGAGGGAAAACCATATGCACTTTGGGAACTTTTTTACTACAAAAACTTTGGCACAAGCAAGTTTAGATACCTATGGAACTGGGTTGCAGCTGAGCAAGAATTTTGTGAAATGCCAATTTGCCTAAAAACAAGATTTAGGTGCCTACATCTGGGGGTTAGGCACCAAACTGCCCTTGGAATCCCACCCTAAGCTCTTTGGGGCCATAAGCATGTTTTTATGAGTGTTTGTAGAGTGCCTAGCACAATGTGGCCTGGTACTGATTGGGGCATCTGGGCCCTACTATAATATTAATTAATAATGATGTTTCAGATAGAGGTAAAAAAAGACCAGAATGAGTCAGCCAATTGTTCAATGCTGAAGATGGAGTTTGGCAAATGATTTCCTTTACACCCTGAATCAGAAAATTTGATTACAGTTAGTGGACCCAATAAACCATTATCTTCAGATTCTCTGTGGTTATATAATAATTAGTGCTACTGTCAATTAGCTGAATTGAGTACAAAGATTATCTACTTTTCTCACAGATGGCCTATACTTTGACTACTGAGGCCCATGCAGAAGTATGTGTAAGCAAGCAGAACCTCAGAGACCAAATTCCATTGCTATAACTGAGTAGATTAGGTTAGAACTGGAGTAGACTAGTCTCTATAACAATGGTGCTCAATAACAAAGATCAAGACAGCTACCTCACAAAATGAACAGAAAGCCACACAATAAGCACAGCATGACATCTTAATACAATGTTGTGATACATCCACTAATGCAACAACATCATGAAAATATTGCAATACAAAGTCAGGGTATTACCTAATGGGCCTGATTCTGAGCTCACTTTTGCTTGCTTTAGACTAGTATAACTCCATTAAAGTCCTGGTTTACATTGTGCTGAGATCACAATCAGGCCCAATAGCTCCTTTCTCCCCCAGTTCGTCTTCCTCTTGTTGGCTGCTAGGAGGCCCAGGGCAGGATCCCAAATGCTCTGATCTAAATACCCAGCAGATCTTCCACTGTCTCACATATGTCAGGCACAAGAAGAAGCGCATTTGTGAATGGTGCTTCAGTCTGAGCTCAGACAAAGGGTGAGGCACCCCAGTTAGACCCACTGAGTCCATGAGGATCACATGCTGTGATCTGAAAATTCACATGATTACAGGTTTCTTACTACTACCTTGCAGATTCTGAGTTGTAGAAACCTTTTAACAGGTCTCAGATATACATCAAGACAAACCCTTTTTCTGCTGAATAGTATTGATGTCCAGCCTATGCCCTCGATCTTGCAAACACACATAAACATGTATAACTCTACATGAGTTCAGTGGGACTACATAAAGTTAAGCACACGTAAATCTTTGCGTGATTGACGCTAGAGTCATTTGTGCAGATTAACTGTCTGTAGTGTGAAAAGTAAAACAATACATCCGCAAATGGAGCAGTGTTGAACCTGGTAGATGACTTCAGAAACTCACTGTCCTCTTCTAATCAACTGCAATCTAGGGCAAAAATATGTTTTCAGATGGTAGGCACAAACCTCTTATAAAAGAAAATAGAGCAAAACACAAGTTGATTTTAAAGATGACCTTAAATTATCGTATCACACTGATTCTAGATGAAATTATAATTAAAATAGGGTTTCATATATGATTAGTATATTATCATATCAGAATCTTCTTAAATTAAAAAAATTATTTCACTAATGTGGTAAATGCCAACATTCTTTGTAGTCAGATCACATAGAATGCATTCTAGATTTGCAAATACATTCTAACCAGATAAATTCACCTTCTGATTGACAAGAAGCAAGGGTGTTTTTTAACATTCAGTTGTCTCAGGAACTTTATTCATATGAATCTGGAAGATTCTTTGTAGTGTTTGAGCTCTTACTTTCAGTGATTTAGATGTCAAAGTATTTTTAGACTGGGTCCATAAGGCATTCATTATTTTGTAATTATAATCTTGTTGATTGACAGCAAATGTTGTGTTCAATGAAAACGGTGTCTCAGTGAAGTGATCCTAGTTTAGTCCTGAAGATTGACTGTTTAGATCTATACTCCCATGAGGGGAAACAGAAAGTTCAAATAGTTTTTAAATACTTTAGCATGAAGCTACAGTAGCTTTTAAAAAGAATGCCAAAAGGTTGTTTTGTCCTGAGGCCTTTCAGTTTTTCTTCATTTTTGAGATTGTATGCATGCTAAATTTTAATGCTAAATTAAAAATCAACACTTCTCAAAAATTATCAATATAATATTTTGAGGTGATAAATTTATAATTCAAAAAGAAATAGGTATAAGATATTTTAATTCATGTTTGATATATGATCCTATATAGAATACCATGTCCCACTGCGAATGGAGAAGGTCAGCATTGCTTTCATCGAATTAAAATAGAGGAGGAAGAATATGAAAATTCAGTTAGAAATGCAGAAAACAGAGCTGTAAACACGGGAGTTTAAGTGGGAGTTTCTTAGGGGAGTTTGGGGGTAGGTGTGGTGTTCTGGTTTTGTTTTGGTGTTTATTTGTGTCTTTGGTGGGTGTTTTGTTTGTGTGTTTTGTTGGGATGGACTCCACCTGTGTAGGGAGACAAATAGACTTCTGAGATGGAGGTTGGCACAATTCATGAAAAGAGCTTTAAACTATGAACTCAGGGGAGACCGTTGGGAGATGCTCATGTAATCTCCATGCTTGATTTTAACATAGAGAGGGAGGAAAATCAAGTAAGAATGGATACAGCAATGGAGAAAGGATCAGCAATGGGTAGGAGAATGGACATTAAGAGGAAGGATGGTGCTGATACCAGTCAGATAGGCCATACTGGCAGTAGAATGACTGTACCCAACTGGGCGAGGAGTGTGGGTAAAGCCAAGCAGCAACAATTAAGATGTGTGTACAACAGTGCAGCCCGGGTAACAAAATCGAGGAACTAGAACTACTGGTGCAGGAAGTGAAACCAGATATTATAGGGATAACTAAAACATGGTCAAATACTAGTCATGACAGGAGTACAGGTATTGAAGGGTATGTGCTCTTCAGGAAAGACAGAAATAAAGGCAAAGTTGGTGGAGTGGCACTGTATATTAATGCTGAGATAGACAGTAAATAAATTAGAAGTGATGGAATGGATAAGACAGAGTATTTTTGGGTCCAAAATCACTTTGGGGAAGAAAGCTACTAGAGGTTCCCTTGATATAGTGGTTGAGGTGTGTTACAGACCACCAGGATCCGATTTGGATATGGATAGAGACCTCTTTAATGTTTTTAATTAAATAAATACTACTGAGAATTGTGTGAGTATGGAAGATTTTAACTTCCCAGATATAGATTGGAGGACAAATGCTACAAATAATAGTATGGCCCAGGTTTTCCTGGATGTGATAGCTGACAGATTTCTTCAACAAATAATTGCTGAACTAACAAGAGGTGATGGCATTTTAGATTTGATATTGATGAGTAGTAAGGACCTCATAGAAGAACTGATTGTAGAGGACAGCCTTGGTTTGAGTGATCATGAGTTAATTCAGTTTAAACTAAATGGAACGATAAACAAAAATAGATCTCCAAAAAGGGTCTTTGATTTCAAAAGAGCTAACTTTAAAAAATTGAGGGAATTAGTTAGGGAAGTGGACAGAACTGAAGAGTTCAATAATCTGAATATGGAGGAGGCTGGGAATTACTTTAAGTCAAAGTTGCAGAAACTATCTGAAACTTGCATCTCAAGCAAGAGGCAAAAATCCGTAGGGAAGGGTTGCAGACCAAGCTGGATGAGCAAGCATCTCAAACAGGTGATTATAAGAAAGTGTAAACCCTACAAGGAATGGAAGATGGGAGGGATCAGCAAGGAAAGCTACCTCCTGGAGGTCAGAAAGTGTAGTGATAAAGTGAAAACTGCCCAAAGCCAAGCAGAGTTGGACCTTGCAAAGGGAATTAAAACCAATAGTAAAAGATAATATAGCCATATAAATATGAAGAAGACCAGGAAAGAAGTGGGACCACTAAGCACTGAGGATGTGGTGGAGATTAAGTATTATCTAGGCATGGCCCAACATCTAAACAAATATTAATGTAAATGAGGTAGAAATTACTGCATCTGAGGTAGAAGTCAAACCCAAATACCTTAATGGGACTAAATCGAGGAGCCTAGATAATTTATATCCTAGAATATAAAAGGAACGGGCACATGAAATTGCAAGCCCAACAGCAAGGATTTTTAATCTATAAACTTTGGGGTCATATCCTATGACTGGAGAATTGCTAATATAGTTCCTATTTTTAAGAAAGGGGAAAAAAAGTCATCCAGGAAACTACAGGCCTGTTAGTTTGACCTCAATTGAATGCAAGGGCTTGGAACAAACTTTGAAAGAGAAAGTAGTCAAGGACATAGTGGTGAATAGTAATTAGGATAAAATACAACATGGTTTTAGAAAAGGTAAATCATGACAGACCAACCTGATCTCCTTACTGAGAAGATAACTTATTTTCTAGACAAAGAAAATGCAGTAGATCTAATTTACCTGGATTTCAGTAAGACATTTGATACAGTTCCTCATGGGAAATTATTAGTTATTTAAATTGGAGAAAATGGGGATTAATATGAGAATTGAAAGGTGGATAAGGAATTGGTTAAAGGGGTGACTACAATAAATCATACTGAAAGGTGAACTGTCAGGCTGGAGGGAGGTTACTAGTGGAGTTCCTCAGGGATCAGTCTTGGGACCAATCTTATTTAACACTTTTATTACTGAACTTGGCAAAAAAGTGAGAGTGCGCTAATAAAATTTGCCAATGACACAAAGTTGGGAGATACAGCCAATATAGATGAGGACTGCACTATCATATGAGAAGATCTGGATGACCTTGTAAACTGAAGTAATAGAAACGGGATGAAATGTAATAGTGCAAAGTGCAACGTCATGCACTTAGGGACTAACAACAAGATTTTTTGCTATAAACTGGGGATTTATCAGTTGGAAGTGACAGAGGAGGAGAAAGACCTGGGTCTATTGGTTGATTACAGGATGACTATGAGCTATTAATGTGATGCATCCGTGAAAAAGGATGCACCAGGCGAGGTATTTCCAGCAGAGACGGGGAAGTCTAAGTACCATTATACAAGGCACTGGTTAGACCTTAGCTGGAATACTGTGTGCAATTCTTGTCTTCCATGTTTAAGAAAGATGAATTCAAACTGGAACTGGTGCAGAGAAGGGCTACTAGGATGATCCAAGGAATGGAAAACCTACCTTATGAAAGGAGACTCAAAGAGCTTGGCTTATTTAGCCTAACCAAAAGAAGGCTGAGAGGAGATATGATTGGGCTCTATAAATGCATCAGTGGGATAAATACCAGGGAGGGAGAGGAGTTATTTAAGTTAAGCATCAATGTGGACACAAGAACAAATGACTATACACTGGCAATGAACAAGTTTAGATTTGAAATTAGATGAAGGTTTCTAACCATCTGAGGAGTGAAATTCTGGAACAGCCTTCCAAGGAGAGCAGTGGGGGAAAAAAGCATAACTGGCTTCAAGACTGAGCTTGATAAGTTTATGGAGAGGATGGTATGATGGGAATGCCTATGATTGCATGTGGCCCACTGGCGACTGCCAGTAGCAAAAATCCCTAGCCGCTGGAGATGGGACATTAGGTGGGGAGGGCTCTGAATTATTACAGAGAATTATTTCCCAGGTATCTGCCGGGTGGGTCTTGCCCACATGCTCAGAGTCAAACTGATCGCCCTGTTTGGGGTTGGAAAGAAATTTCCCCCCAGATCATACTGGCAGAGACCCTTGGGGATTTTTGCCTTCCTCTGCAGCATGGGGCACGGGTCACTTGCAGGTTTAAACTAGTGTAAATGGTGGATTATCTGTAACTTGAAGTCTTTAAACCATGATTTGAGGACTTCAGTAACTTAGCCAGAGGTTGGGGTCTAGTTCTGTGGCCTGCAACATGCAGGAGGTCAGACTAGATGATCATGATGGTCCATTCTGACTTTAAAGTCTATGAGTCTATGAGATATCTCCTTAAAGGTAAAATCACTATAATTGTGTATGATATGATGTATGTAATTCTCCATGCCCAATCTCTGTTAAAACTTCTTTGTTGTAAAATGGGTCATTGTGAGGACTCAATTTTCTGTAGAGTGGATGAGTATCATGGAGACACTATAGAGAACTTGCATGGCAGAAACTGTTGTTCATGTGGGAAGAAGAAAAGTTGAAGCATGTCAGTGTAAGCCAAGTTTTTCCTGCCAAATTGTTTTATAGTCCTTTACTGGTGAAAACACAACTCTTGATATTTTTCTGGCCTTTATACCATAGCATGCTATCACTGGAAGAAAATTCTCAGACACCATATTGCCCTACTCCCACAGAAATAATTCATTCACTGGCCCAGGGGAAGAAAAACTCTGATAGGTTCCCCTGGTGGTATTTTACACAATATCATTCCATCAGAGGAGAGGGTTTGCTCTCCAACTGCTTCCCTCCCCCATAAGAACCTGCAGGAAATTCACTCTAGATCTCTGAGACCAGTATAAATATGATTATAATCTAACATATTCTTGCAATTCTAACATTTTCTTTCGGTTAACATTGCAAGCAACATTTATCCAGTTCTAATCTTCCTACCACTTGCTATTCTTAGTGACTGTCCTATGCTAGGGATTATTGAGGATGGTCACCAGTCCTTGATGTGGTCTTTCAAGGGTTCTCTACTGTCCCTGCCTGGCTTTCTTTGGTTAGCCCCTGGCCTCTAATTAGGCCTAGTGGTCTGCTTCAGTCTCTTTGGCTGTGTTTCTGGTGGTAGTCCAGTCCAGCGGTGTCACCATCCAAGACCTTTCTGCCTCCCATTCCTTCTCTGAGCTCTCTTCTTTTAGAGTGGGCTTTGTTTGCCCTATTGGTTGTAGCTGAGCGTGGCTGCCTCCATGATTGGCAGTTGTGGCAGCTGCATGGAGTTGTGGTCAAGCTGCTTGCCTGTAGGCAGGAAAAGCTCCCTTCCCACTTCTGCTTCTGCTCAGTGTGGGGATTGTAGACAACATTACAATGGGTTATCTATCTTCCACACTCTGAATGTGTTCTGGAGATCAAGCTTTTTGTCTCATTGACATTCATGTCTTCCTTATATATTTTCACTAAGAAACAGTGATGGAGATCTGTTGTTCCAACTAAGCGTGCATCCTTATTTTGCTTCACTCTGTGTGTGTGTGTGTGTGAGAGAGAGAGAGAGAGAGAGAGAGACCTTTAAAATGAAGAATGGGATTTTTTTCCCCTCTGTAACCCAATACAGCGTAGGACAGGCAGTAGCAGTAGCAAGCAGGTAAGCACAAAAGGTCCAAGTAGGCTATAGATAAGAGATCAGCAGCATCAGTAGGGATGCTACATCACACACTTCCTATCACTCAGGATATTTATATGTAGCCCTTGACATGCTGTTGCAGAGTTTATAATATAAAACAAACAAGAAAAAGGAAATTAGAGAAAGACTGTGTTCACCACAAATGCATCATCAGAGCAACAGCGGAGATGTCTACTACGATGGCAGAAAAATCATTATAATGGAACAGCCAAACATGTTAAGCATAAAAACTCTACACTTTATTTTTAACAGTTTGCAGCACTGTACATCCTCAAGCAGAGAAGCCACATTAGAAGATTATAGCCGAGCAAATATTTAAAGTTAAGAAGCCCTTTTTCTTTAAAGCTTGATTGTTCTTATTGCTCTGAAATCTGTATGATTATTTGTACTGCCTTGAAATTTGGTATGCTTTGGGGGAGGGTGGTGATCAGGGTAGGGTTAGTAATCTAAACTTGGGGCCATGTGGCCAAGAGGTTTCCAAGCTATAGCCCCCCAAAAGAAACAGCTTTTCTTAAATTAAATTTGACTTATACCTAGCACTGTTTTTGTGTGCACAGACAGAGATTAAAGCATGACTCAGACCATTGTATCCAGGTTTCCTATGGTTGGGGGTTACCCCCCAACAGAGTGCATGGTACCCACCAGCTCTTTTGGGAAAATTAAATCAAAACATTCTTTGAAAAAAACAGTTTGCTTCTCCAGATAGAACCATTTGGCATGCACCTAAAGCTCACATGCCTAATGAATTACACTGAACATGTATGGACAAAAGATTTAGAAGGATTTTTAGCCTTCAAAGTTTTATGCCAGCTGGATAGCTCAAGGGGATAAGCACTAGTCCTTGAACCTGACCTAGCCAGTGTCATTTTGAGTCCCACCTTGGGCCAGAACAGGAAAAAGTCAGAAGGCATATTGCTAAAATCCCTCTCTGTGTCACAGGCTTTTTATTTTTTATTGTTATTATTATTATTATTATTTTTTGTGGAGGGAATTTCTTTTTATAAGACATGAATACTTTATAAGACTGGCACGGAAGGAGCATTTTAAGAGGTTGAGGAGTCGCAGGAATGGGTGAGAGAGTGGCTTGAGGCTGAATTATGAGGAGGGGGATAATGTGGGTGGGTGGCAGGGGAGTGTGATGAGTCACCTGCCCCTTAAGGGTAGTACTGCCTACTGGTCATATGGCATCACCCTTTAAGAGGTTTTTTTGGGGGGGCGGGGTGATATATAAAATGTCTGTCTGAGAAGATATGGGGAGACAGGAAACGGGTTCTGGGGAAAAATAGCATTTGGAAGAATCCTGTTACTGTATCTTTAAGGGCCTGGGACCTGGAGTCTTGCAGAGAGGGTAGGGCAGGGCTCCTCTCTCACCCAGCCAAGAAGGAATGAGCTAGAGGAGAAGGGGCCAGCATAAATGCTGCTGCCTTTTTCATAGCAGCGTAGATACTTGCAAATGTTGAAAGGAGTAAGAAGATTCTGAGTTAGCAGGAAGTAGAAACCAGAAGTAGAAGGCTGCCAAACCCTCTGAGCCTAAGGAATAAGTGGAGCCAACTGAGGGGGATAAATTGCTACCCAGCTGCAGGAAGAGAGTTGGGGACTCCTGGTCAGTAGAGGGAGAATTATAGTTTGAACTGCCGAGCTCCAAGAGGAGAGCTGGAGCTCCTACCATGAAGAGAGACTTAAAGAGACAGAACCCTGAGGAGAGTGGGAACAGAGCATAGATGGCAGATTTCACAGATACCTCTTGTTTGTTTAGGACTTTTTGTTATGGCCCCTTTCATAGAAAGTTTTGTAATGAACAAGCCCTAAGAAGGGTATTATTGAATCAAGAGTGTTTGAAAGGGAATTACTGGCTTCCTGAGAAGGGAAACTAAGGCAGGATGTGCAGCACTACATTGACTCAGCAGGGGGTACTACAGGGCAGGCATGCCCTACTATGGGGTTGTGAGAGTGGGTTGGGGGCTCAGGAGAGCAGGAAGGACACTGTGAAGGGACATGAGGGTAATGGCAGTGGTACTTGGCAAGAATAAGGATGGGGATGCTTGTCAGCCTCACATTATCCACTTCTGTATATATGCCAGGATCTGGGAGGTCTGGGCACTTTTCCCCTGCCTCTCATGATCTGGAGTGACAGAGCCCTCAGGAGTGACAGAGCCCTGCCCCCATGTACATGTGCCAGGATCTGAGGGGCCCAGCCCATCTACGGGGGGAGGGGGAGATTGACTTTCCCCCTCATATAAGCCAGGTTCTGGAAGGGGCTTGCTTTACTGAGGAGCTGAGCCCCTCTTCCTTGCCCACACTCATGTGAAATGGGATTTGGGGTGCCTTGTCCCCTATGAGCCCATCTCCCTACCTCTGCCCCTCCACGTGAGCTAGGTGGGGAGCTTAGCACAGGCATGCTCAGAGCATGCAGCAAGAACATACCTGTTAACACTGGAGTGAGGAACTTAGAATAGGCATGCTTGACACTTATCATTAACTCTCCAGCACTCGGGAGGAGGGATGGGAACAGGCACTGGCACTGACATGAATGGAGTTGGGAGGGGAGGAAAGAGAGAAGTAATTGTTAAATTTTGCATGTGTGGTCTGCTGCCAAGAGAGTGGGCTCAGTGTTTGACGGTAGAGCTGGTAGCTTCTTTCCTTTACAGTAAAAAGGCAGAGAGAAAGTATGTGTGGTATGGGGTGTTTTGGGGGCATCACTCAGAGGGCAGAGTTAAGGTTACATGGGTGTTACCCTAGCTCTGTATTTCCTGTTTTTTTGACATTTTCCTGAACTCAGCAGTCTGAAAGGACATGAGCTATTGCTGGCGAACCTTAACTCTGTGTTAAAGATTTTGCCATTTAATATACTGTGCTGGTGGGTAAGATCCGCTGTGTACAAATGCTTTTGGATTATGTGGACTTTGAATATGAGCAATAAAATCTTGCGTTGTTTCATTTGCATTAGATATAACTAAAGAATATGAAAACGATTCTGAGTGATTTATTTCCCCCACTTTGGAAAATGAAAGTTATTTTATATGATGATTCACAATTGTGACTTCCAAACAACTATTGCTTTGATTTTGACTTTGAATGGATGCAGAACCCCATTTATAAAATGCTTGTGTGGAAGCCCGATACCTGACTTTACAAGATATACAGTTCTTTGCTATTATAGGCTGAATAGAACATTGAAAGATGATTCCAGCTGTCTCATTGGCTCATGTTTCAATACACAGTATAATATATTCTTTCTTTAGAAAGGCTCTGTATGTAACAATTGACACTGAATTGCCTATAAAAATCCATAAATTTGTTTTTCTTTTGGTTTCAGCTTACAATAGCAATAACAACCTCAGCACAGGACATTTCCTGGGCCTCAGGCCATCAAATCCTCCCACCCTGACATTAATTCCCTGGAAATGTCCTGCTCTTTGATAGCTATTGCTGCACAGTATGTGTCTGTGTATCTAAGAGCAAGACTGAGCTCAGAATGAGTGTTGCATTTTTTCCTTCTGCATGTGAAGGTGGGGTAGACACTCTGAACTACATTAGAAAAGCAACCAAAGAAGGGAAGAGTTGAACAGACGGGCAGTGTTTTATCAATTGTTCATCGTACTGATGAAGGTTTGTGGGTTCTGCAAATTCAGTGAGACAGGTGAGTCATTATGCCACCTTGCTATGAGGAATGTGGGAGTGGCTCTGTGAGGATAGAGGAACTAGGATGTGGGCTGAGCAGTCCTGAAATAGGAACCCTAGGAACAGCCAAGCCTGGGGAGAAGGTTTGAGCTGCACTTTATTGTATTGTTTCCTTTATTAATACAAGCAAATCTGAGGAAGGAAGTTGGAATCTTATATAGTATGTGGATTGTGTTTATAGAAAAGGTGAGATAAGGTCCTGCTTACATAGGAGGAAAAAAGTTTCATGACTCAGAATTACTTGTTATTCAAGACAAAATGATATTGAGACTAAAAAGCAACTCTCTCCGAACAAGGCAGCAGTGTTGGTATGAAAGCATTTTTGGAGAAATAGGTTTTTATAACAAACAACTTAGACAATCTAATACAGAGAGAGAGTAATCCTATTCAAACTGGATACACAAGTGAAAAGACACTAAATCTATATCGTAAAAGAAAATGAGTTTTAAGTCTGAAGAAATTATCACCGGAATACCCATCCGTAGTGGTGCTGTAGCTATAGGTCTGCCCATGTTTTCACTATAAACAAGCTGTTTACAGAGGCTAATAACTCCTCTATAAAAATGAATTTTTTGTAGTAGTTGCCTAACTCTAGTACTCAATTTCTCATCATTGTATAAGCCTATCATTGGGCAATGTATTATTTATAGGTTTCTTTTTTTCTAATTTAAACTCATACAAAATAAGTGAAAAGTATGTTTAGGTTTTAAATAATTAGCTGTAGGATCCGGAGGTGCCCCTGAAACATCTGAAAAGATTACTAAATAGTGGCATGTTCACTTTATTTTCATACAGATTGAGGGTAGAGAAATGTAGCTGGCTTACAGTATTTGCTGCACTGAAGAGGAAAATGAGAGACAGTTTCACAGTATCACCTCAGAAAAGGTGTCTCTGGTTTAACACTTGGTTATTGGATAATACACAAATAATATATCTTGTCCATATTTTGCCCATTAGGCTTTGACAGAAGAACACAGCTCTCTATAAGTCTCGCAATTAATTGGCTAGTCAAAAAGATCAAAATAGAAGCTTATTGTTTTATAATCTGACACATTTAAATAGCAGTACTTGCTGTTATATGGTACTACCTCTGCATCATTTCAGACCTCTGGTTTGAAATAAAAATATGAATAGCCTTGATTATTTTTAAAATGAGATTTTTTTTTATTCTGGTGCACATTTTAAAAGAAACAGATTATGTAAATATATCATCCTTTATGAAGTACTTTGTACGTTATTGTTGGAACTATTCAAGTTCTATTTAATGTCTTTACAATGCGTCAGTAATGCTAATTTCTTTCTCTCTGTGTGTCTATCTAATGAATTTCTAATGTGCCTATTACCTGAGTGTGGCCTCTCCAACAGTCCTACATTTTATGATGCTATCGTTAACAGAAGTAGTTGTTTACTTGAGATAATTAACTCCTCAAAAGTCAAGATTCTTAAAGGAATAGTACAATGTTGTTTTTGCTTTCATCAACCTTTACGGTATAACACATTTTATAATTAGTGAAATAAAGGAGGGGGAAATTGTTTTCAATCAAAATATTGGTTTTTCCCCCCTGGAAACACTCCACTCAAACATTATAACCTCTCCCCTGAAATGTGCCTCAAGACTCCGTCTTGGTGCTTGCTAATCAGAGTGGCTTCTCATTCTCCTTGCAACAACTGCGTCCTGGCTTTTTTGTGATGATTGGTGCTGCTACTCGTGTCTCGGACTCAAAGGGTGCTGTCCTTGGGATAACGAATAATACTACTAATCTTAACAAGGAGTATGACCCAGTGAACAAGAAACAAAATACACTAGTGCAAATCCCAATACATGAAATGCCATGCCCCAAAATAACAATGTGGGACTTTACTGGAGACAGGAACCAGAGGCTCTCAGGAAGGAAAGGATAAGGTTTACTAATAAATACCAATGCCTTAATAATACAGCAAATCCCTTACTGCCCAACATTCACAACAGTACCACAACCCCTCGCTCCCTCTGAGGCACCTTCCCAAGTAGATGGAATGCCTGGCATGTGACTGGAGATGGCCAGTGTTTGCAGTGCTGCAAACATTGGCTGGCTTAAAGAAAATGAAAAGGGCTTTCCTATAGGGTGGGGCAGCTTCCTGTTCTTGCTCCCTTGTCTGCAATGCTCTGGCGGTCTTGGCTGGCTTAGGTCGCTGGCAATGGTTTGGTTCTGTGCCTCCCTGGACACTGGGCTCTGCAGGGCTGGAACTAGGGTTGCCAACTTTGACTGGATGAATTCCTGGAGGTTTCATCACATGACATTATTGTTAATTAAAGATTAATATTTAATTCCTGAAGACTCCAGGACAATTCTGGAGGGTTGTCAATCCTACCTGGAACTGTCCAATCATGCACTAGATCCCACAACAGTTCAAAGTCTCAATTTGTGGGGACTGAGAGCCAAACAGAGGCCTGGTCTACACTAACCCCCCAAGTCGAACTAAGGTACGCAACTTCAGCTACGTGAATAACGTAGCTGAAGTCGACATACCTTAGTTCGAACTTACCGCGGTTCAGACGCGGTCCACATGCAGCAGGCAGGCTCCCCGTCGACTCCGCGGTACTCCTCTCGTTGAGCTGGAGTACCGCAGTCGACGGCGAGCACTTCCTGGTTCGACTTATCGCGTCCAGACCAGACGCGATAAGTCAAACCCAGAACTTCGATCCCCAGCCGCCGAACTAGCGGCTGGGTGTAGACCAGCCCAGAGACTCTTTAGTCTGTTCTGCTTCTCTCAACTACAAACTCAAAACTTTAAGCTCCCAAACTGAAACCAAAACTAGTTCCTTTGTCTTTGGGACAGGCTGTCTCCTCCCACAGATGGAGTGAGCAGCCCTGGCTCGTCATCAGCCCAGCAAACTGTATAAATCACTCAATCAGAAACCTCCCTATTTGTCTCAGTGAGAGTTTCCAGTCCTTTCTGTCCATGCCCTGGACTCTAAATAGGCTGGTAAATTGTGTCCGGAGTCTCTGGAGCCATTGTTGTGGTAGTCCATAAGGTAGGACCCCATAGATGCTGTTCCTGGCAAACTCCAAAGAGAGTTACACATTTCACCTCAAACACACACTCACACAGCTTTTGCCCCACATAAACTATTTCTAAAGGTCTACTTCTACTGGGATCTAATGGGTAAAGGAAGTAAAGCTTTCCCTCTTCCCAAGAAAGTGCTAAATTGGGACTTGGCTACTGGTTCCCTAAGATGGATAGCACATATATTGTGATCAGCAACATGAGCTATTAGGAGTGCATGCTGCTCTTTTAAATAGAACATTCTCCCTGACCCATCTCTAAAATCCACCAGGAACACTGAGGTAGTAGTGAACATACCTGCTAGAGCTCTGCTTCCCCCACACTGTACTTGCCAAGGAGGATTTGTCCATAAGGTGTGTGCAAGTAGTTTAGCATTTTCATCCAACTGGCATAATGACAGATTGTTTACTAGATTGTGTTCTGTGCAAATGTTTTCATGCAGCTCCAATAATCCAGACACTTAAATTGTTCTGGGCTGGAACTTGGCAGGTGTACTGTTAGTGCAAGATCAATTTACCTTTTCAATTTTTGCAAAAATTGTTTTGGATGCTTTTGTTAAAGCATGGAAACAGTGGTTGTCTTCTGGATTTTTTTAATATCAGATTATTAAAAATACTATTCAAAATTGAGAGATGTTGCATTGCACATCACCAGCATGAGGTACAGAAAAAGCACTGGAGAGGCAGATCGTTGGTTCCCTATTCAGTATTGTTTCTCCATTGTAAGATAGCTCTAGTCAGTCTGAGAATTAATTGTTCTGGGTCAAGATACCCCTAGGTGCTACTTACAGTATTGCCATAGGTTTAAATAGGGATAAGGCATCAGACCTTTTGTACCACAGCTGTGATGTGAGTTTCCATGGATAGGGTATGAAGAGTATCTCTGAAATTTTACTATTCTCTTCTGATCATAATAAAATATTCTGAAATTAATCTGAATCAGTACTTCTGAATACTTTCTACAAGCAGTGACAAAGGAGGAGAGAGCCTCTACCAAGTAGCAAAAATACGGTTTTCCTAGTCTGAGGAGGTGGTGTCTCTAATTCATCCAGCTGGCAATATCACCATCATTATTTAAGTGCAAACAATGTTCTCACCACTGTACAGCACGTGAATGTACAAACAGTACCTGATCCTGAGGAATTCCTCAAGAAGTCTGAGGTGTTTAAAGGTATTTTGCTTCAGTCTTCACTAAAAACAGTTAATGGTGATCAAATACACAACATAATTAATTTTAACAAGGGGAAAGGAACACAAGCCAAAACAGGGAAAGAACAGGTTAAAAAATATTTAGATGTATTCATGTCGGCAGGGCCTCATGAAGTTCATCCTAAGGTACTGAAGGAACTAGCTGAAGCAATTACCTTCAAGGACTCATGGAGGACAGGTGAGGTCCCAGAGAACTGGAAAATGACAAATATAGTACCTGCCTTTAAAAAATGAAACAAAGAGGACCCAAGAAATTATAGACCAGTCAGCCTAACTGTGATATTTGAAAGATACTGGCACAAATTATTAAACAATCAAGGATAACAGGGTTATAAGGATTGGCTGTAGGGTGACCAGACATCCTGATATTATTGGGACCATCCTGATATTAGGGGCTTTGTCTTATATATGCAACCATATATACATTTCCTGAAAGAAAGAAAGAAAAAAAAAAGTCCCAATTTTTCACACTTGCTATCGTCACCCTAAGTAGCCAGCATGGAATTGTCAAGAACAAATTATGCCAAACTAACCTAATTTCCTTCTTTGACAAGGTTACTGGTCTATTTGGTGTGAGGGAAGCTATACATGTGATATATCTTTATTTTAGTAAGGCTTTTGACACTCAAAAAGTAGCTATCAATGGTTTGCTGTCAAACTGGCAGGACATATCTAATGGAGTTCTACAGGGATCAGTCCTGGTCTGGTATTACTCAATATTTTCATTAATGAGTTGCATAATGGAGTATGCTGATAACATTTGCAAGCACTTTAGAGGACAGGATTAAAATTAGAATCTGCTAGTTTCCCAAAAGTCTCTCAGGGCTCCCCAGAACAACTCTGGAGCTGTCCGTCGTCTTGTTCTGTTATTCTGTACTGTTAGAATCCAAACAGTCCAGAGATGAAGGCTCTTTCCTTGAATCCATACTTATAGTTCCTTCTAAAAAAACAACAACAAAAAAAAAAAACAAGCTGACAGTGTCATTATCCACATGTGCTTTCCCTTTGATGACACAGAGTGAGGAATGCATTTAGAGTATTTGACCTCTGATTATCACACACAATGACCACTTGCTTTGAAATTAGCACATTTCTGTTAAAATTCTTCATTTGCATTCCATAAGGCTTCTTTCTCGTTTGATGGGTTATTTAGTTACAGGGGTGTGCACAATATAAATGTTTGCTACTCCATTATAACAGGATACAGATAAGTAAAAATAATGCATATAATATCACATTAGTTTTCATGAAGTTTAAACATCAAATATATTCTTATACATTTAACAATTACTTTGATCTATACTAATGTACAAGTGAATTGGCCGGGGGCTCTAGCATGAGCTAGCACCTAATGTGCCAGCATCACACCTACAGCCTCCATTTCCCTTGAGTATTGATTACACTCACTTCTGGTATCTTGTTTTAAATTAAATTGTAAACTCTTCAGGACTAGGATAATTTCTTGTGTGTTTGCACAGTGCCTGTCATAATAAAGCCTTCCATCTGATTGACTTCTTTGTGTGCCACTTCAATATAAATAATTAACAATTATATAAAGGCCTGGATCACCTCCTTTTGTAGCAAACCCACATACAGGTGTTGAAGAGAAAAGGTCTGTAAGCATCCCTTCCTGGAGGTCCTTGTTGATTGTTTTGTAATAAGAGCAGCTCCCAGGGATAGACCACAGGTCTTTCCTGAAATCTGATGGATCCCCAGGATTCGTATTGTCTCTGGGTCCCCAATATCCCTCTTTTCTCACAATCGTCCCTTTAGCTGCCATGTCTCTGAAGCCTGTTGGTGGGGGGCTTCTAAAGAAAAGATAACATGGCCCGGACCATCCCCTGGCCCACCCTTTCTTCCTCCCTCGTGAAAGCTACATCACTGAGATAATTACTGGAGGATGGGGAGGATCTCTTGTTTAAGGATGTCTGGCTCTTTCTTCTGTAACTGAAGATTTGATTATGCCTCTCAATAGTGACAATACAGGTACACTAACTGCTTTAGGCAAATTGAAAACTGTTACCAACATAAGAGACCTTGTAATGTCTCCTGTGTTTGTGTACAATTTCCAGTTTCTTATTACTTCAAGTCTTAAATTCTTGCCCTCAAGAACTGCGGTTGCTAAAACAGTTAAAGGTGATCGAAGCAACGTGGAAATCCAAGCATTATAACTAATTTATGATGTCCATATTTATTACTGTAATGGTTTTTGGCATTCAAGATTTGTGAATACTCTGTTTCCAAGGCATGTATTTGCTTGTCACGTAGTTTCAGATCTAATAAGCCAAGGTTATGATTTTTATTTCAAAGGAAAGGCTAAGTTCCTAAATCAAGCGTGTTTAGGAATCTCAATTGGTGGTGGTAACGAGCAGAACTGTGGAATTTTAAAAAGTGGTAGTAATATATGCCATCATGAAGTTGACAATGGCATGTCCTTTGAGCTAAAATTCCTTATTTTCATTTGGTTATCTATTTGGATAAATCTCCAATTCTGCTGAGCTTTTCTTCTCTTATTTGGAGGGCCTGGAGAGAAATGGAGAGATTGTGATAACTTCTGATGCCTCTGACAGGAGGGCATAGTGCCAATAGGAGCATCATACTCACAATTGTATATATTGGAAAAGTACATAAGGGGCTTAATTATAATTACCTTGGATTTTTTTCAGACACAGAGGTGAGTTACTATGTGCTGTTCTCCTTTGATTGCGCTGGAGCAGCAGCAAAAATAATAAAATAAAACCAAAAAAAATTAACCATTTAAAAGAGTATAGTTGGCTTTCCCATTTTGTCAATCCTAGGTCCCATATCCTGTGTCACAGCCTATATAGTCAGACATCATCTTCCTCTGCTCTTTTTTTGTTACTGCAACCTTGAACTGCTTGTATTGATCATGCTTATTACAGTAGTGCTTAGGGATCAACCAAGAGTGGAGCCCCATTGTGCTAGGCACTGTACAAACCGAGAGTAGCAGACAGTGTCTGTCCCAAAAAGGTTATAGTCTAAATAAACAGGACAGACACAGGGTGAGGGAAGGGATAGAACACACAACCAGACTGGATAATGTGATAGTGGCAAATGTCATGTTTGTTCCATGATTTTTGGGGTGGTGGTTTAGTTAGGAGGGTCTCAGTTAAATAGAAAGAAAAGGGAAAGGAAGGAGGCACTGAAGGAAGTGAGCAAAGAGGACAGGACAGCAGGTAAAAGACAGATATGGATTGAATCTGAGGTGGAGAAACTGGGAGGGATAGTTGGAGCAAACAGCCAATCAGCATAGGGTAAGAAAGTCCAGTTAAAACTGTATAAACTGTATAAAACTGTATAAACTCTGAATGTCCAAAGGTCCCTGCTTTGGCTGATTCTGCAGCTGCTCCTACCAGGGGGAGTTTCTGGCTAATTTCTCTCTGAAGCGATCACTCTATCTGCATCAGGTTCCATGTATTTTCCATTCTCATGGGAAGGGTCCATCTTTCTCACTCAGGAAGCTTTTATCTTAGGAGGTTAACTTTGTGTACCATAGAGAGGGTGGCACATATGTGGTAATTCACCTCTGTGTCTTAAATACTATTCTGATTGTTTTTCTCCTTCAATATTCCTAGGAGAACTTACAGTTTTATGTCAGGACTGGAAAGTCTTTATTACACATAATTTGAAAGCCTGATTAATAACTTTGCAACCTTTAGAATCTCCTTTATCCTAGCCCCTATTGAGTGCATTTTGCTCACAGCAGCTTCTATAATGGAGAGTGACCCAAATATGTATGTTTATACCTGTCAATCACCTTTCTCTCTGTGCAGCCCAGAGCACCCTTCTGCACCCCAAATCCCTCATCCCCGGCCCCACATCAGAGCCCACAGCCCGGAGCCCTCACCCCCACCCCATGCATTCCAAACCATTGCCCCTTCCCACACCCTGAACCCCTCATTTATGGCCCCACTCCAGAACCCGCACCCCCAGCCCAGATCCCGTACCTCCTCCCACACCCAACCCCCTGCCTCAGACCAGATCCCCCTCCCATACTCCAAACCTCTTGGTTCCACCCCCCAGCCCAGAGCTCCCTCCTGCACCCCAAACCCTTCATCCCTGGCCCTACCCCAGAGCCCGCACCCCCAGCCAGAGCCATCACCCCCTCTGGCATCGCAACCCACTGCCTCTGCCAGGAGCCCCCTCCTGCACTCTGAACTCCTCATTTCTGGCCCCACCCCGGAGCCCATACCCCCAGCCAGAGCCCTCACCCTTGGTGAAAAGGAGCAGGGGTGGGGCCTCGGGAAAGGGGCGTGGCATGGGCAGGACCTCGGGGGAAGGGCAGGGCAGAGGGTGTGGCCAGAGTGTTTGGTTTTGGGTGAGTAGAAAGTTGGCAACCCTACTGCCAGCAAGCTACTAAAGAGATGCCCAGAGACAACAGCCCGGGAGGGGACGAACTGACTGGCTAACTTGGGCATGTCCAAGAATATAGCTTGTGACTGAAAATTATGAAGGTTGTTTAAAACCTGACATTTAACTTATGCCACCTAAAAATTCCTATGGAAGGCACTGTGATGATTTGGAGAATCTGTCTGTTCAATTTATGAATTCTGTGTGAGACTATGATCACTATGTACAAACTCCATTTGACATTGCAGCCTGTTGAAACTCTGGAGGTTTAAAACACATGGGGATTAAGCATTTGGATCCCCTCACTGCAGTCTAATGGGTGTCCAATGGGGGATAGCCCAACTAGCTCTATGAAAGGGAATGATCCTGCTAACCTTTGATAATCCTTATTCTTGCAAGTATTCCCATTGAAGTAAATAGGATCTGACTTTATGGCCCGTATCCGAGATAATTCAAAACATTATTATAAGTTTTAATTATAAGTTGCTTGATTGCACGAGGTATTGAGCACCTCAGGCCAAGCGCTGAACTCCCATTGAATGGTGTTGAGGGTACTCAGCACTTGACAGAATCACTTCAAAAGTGAATAAGATTATCTGGCGAGAAGATGATGATAGCTTCACACCATATGCATAAATCTGTGTAACTTCACTAATCATTTCTGAGAAATGATAATAACATCACTGTCTTTCATATCAACATACCACACTAAGGCCTTGATTCTCCCAGCAGAGGCACTGGCATGCTTGTTCTGTAGGCTAGGGACCCGAGAGGGAAAAAAACAAAGGGAAACATTAATAGTTTTCCTTAGCTTTATCCCCATTTTTAAAAAGAATATAAAGCATGGATACACCTTTGGCAATATCTTCCATTTGAACATGACCACTATAGGCTCTGCTAGTAAATGGTTGCCTTGTTCTGGCAAGGTTCCTCTTCATAGAAAAGCTATATGTTCAGTTGAGAAAAATTACTGAAAGTATTAAGAGCCTTACATTTGGGTTTGTTAAGAATAGAAAGTTTTCTCCCTCTTTTCTCCCTCCTAAAGCTTTTTTGTTATTTCTCTCAGATTTTCCTTTTTGTCTCTAGCCTCTCCTTACTCTTATAAGCAGCCTATATTGGGATTCTTTCCAGTTATGGTAATGGGCTTTTGATGCAGCTCCTTTAAGGTCTTTGTCTGCTGCCTTTCTCTAGGTTTGTGTATCCCTTCAAACTTTGCTGTCCTCCTTTGCCATTCTGTGTTCCTTATGCTAGTAAGTAAAGGAAAATTCGGGTCTCAACAGTCTTCACATCTCCTTCTGCATTAATTATTTCTCTGTATCTTACCTGAGATCTGTCCTTTTTATGTTAAACCTTGTTTCCTGCTTGGACCTTGTGCTTTGCCAGTTCCACTTCCCTCACCCTTCTCACATACGTTTTTCCCCATGCTGCCTCCTATGCCTGGAATGTCCTCCGTGATCAGGGCCGGCCCCAGGCACCAAGCACCCAAGCTGGTGCTTGGGGCGGCACCTGGAGGGGGGCGGCGGCGCGGCGCTCTGGCCGCGGGGGGGAGAGCCGAGCCCCAGCCGGGGCTCGCCGCCCTCCCCCCAGCCGGGGCTCGCCGCCCTCCCCCCAGGGCTCCGGCCGCCCTGCCCCCG
>NW_020664374.1:28133784-28156083 GCF_002925995.2 Terrapene triunguis | reverse complement strand
AAAAAGCCAGAGCCGGCCCTGTCCGTGATACTGATGCAACCATACTCTCCTATTTAAGATCCCTCCTCAAAACCCACTTTTTGGACACTTTATACAGAAATGTCTATGTCTCCATGTCTATGTAAAATACACATTTTTAATCTGTTAGTTGAGCTTTTCAAAGCTATCTAGGGAATTCAGACATAGCTTCCATTAAAATTAATGAAAAATGTATCAAAATCCCCATTTAAAAAAATTGAAAAACTCATTTACTATATGGATATGGAACTAGCATTTTGTGTATATATAACTAGTAACCTCACAATCTGTTCCTACCCTCTAGCTTAATGTGCATTTCTCCCAGTGCAATGTCACGGTTTATCTATTCCAGGCTGTGACATCTTTTGGGTCCCACTGGCTCCAGAGGGTATGTTTATGTGGACCCCTTTGCAAGATTGGGGCCCTAGACAGCAAGATCTTTAGGACAGGGCCGTATCTTTTTTGCCTGCAAAACAGTTAAGTGTTGTGCACACTTATTTGGTAGCTCTATAAATACTCATAATCTTCCAGGTATAAACACAGCATATAATTATTTTTGGCTTAGCCAGCACAGTTAATCATGCCATCTTGAAAACTGTGAGCTTCTTTCAAAAATATTACAGGCAATTTCAATCATTTTAAGAAGCTCTGCATTCATGCAATGTAGAATATTTCAAAAAGATTGTTTCCCATGCATTTAAAACTCACATGCCTTGAATGGGTTTGAAATCAACTCAAAGGCAATCAATTATTTCTTACTGGAGCTCTCTTGAGAGACAGCTGTTCTGAAATGTCAGTGAACCAACAAACCCAGGGCAGAGAGTAACTGTTTGAATTTATAGCAATCTATTACGTAAAACCAACTTTTTTTCTGAACGTTTCAAATTCAATTGTTGCCTATGGCATAAAACCTACTGATTTCATTTTCATTTTATGCATTCATTTTAACTAATTCAAAACAATTAAAAGGTGATGTTTTTAAAGTGGGAAACAGTATCAAGTCTGAAGAAGGGAATTTTATGCTGAAACATTGCTTCTCTTTTCCTTCTTGTATTGGAGTGAATTACATTTTTATGCATTCTAGGAACTCTTTCTCATTATGGTTATAAGATTGTATGTTGCTTGCAGTAGCATCCAGGAGGAAGGATGATTATAGAGTTGAGAAATTATTGATTTTGAAGTCACGATTTAAAAAAAATAAATTTGTCTGTTCTGTATTTCTGTATTTTAAAAGCACAGCATTTTTAAAAATGCATTTTTCTATAGCAGGGATCAGCAATCTTTGGCACGTGGCTCGTCAGGGTAAGCACCCTGGCAGGCCGGGCCGGTTTGTTTACCTGCCGCATCTGCAGGTTCGGCGATCGCGGCTCCCACTGGCCGCGGTTCGCCGCTCCAGGCCAATGCGGGCGGCGGGAAGCAGCGGCCAGCACATCCCTGGCCCGCGCCGCTTCCCACAACCCCCACTAGCCTGGAGCGGTGAACCGCGGCCAGTGGGAGCCGCGATCGGCCGAACCTGCGGATGCGGCAGGTAAACAAACTGTCCGGCCTGCCAGGGTACTTACCCTGGCGAGCCGCGTGCCAAAGGTTGACAATCCCTGTTCAATAGCATAGTTTTAATGGGTTGAGCACAGGTTTGGGATACAGTAACATCTGAATTTTGTTCCTGTTTTTGCCATTTCCCAAATTAATAAGGTTTCAGTTTTACAATAGTATATGAACTTTGCTTACTTGTGCCTCAAGGTACCCTACTACATAAGTAAATCACCTTGCCCCTTTTTACAAATGAAGAAACAGGAGTTTAGAGAGGTCATGTTATCTGTCAAAGGCCACATAACAAGTCAATATTAAAATCATTGGTTGAAATCTTGGTTTTGGTAAAGTCAATGGCAAAACTCCCATTTGACTTCACTGGGGGAAGATTTCACTCAAGGATTAATATTATGTTTCATTATGTCCCCTTTATGACACTCCAGTGGTGTAAAAGGGGCCTTAAAAGTAGCAGATCTTCCTACCAGAATATATCCTGGTGTAATTCTAAATTTGATTTTGGTATGTGCTGGAAGCACAGAAGACTGCAAAAGTAAAAATAAATTAAAAAGAAAACTAAATGTTTCAGAATCTGTAAGAAGATTTAGTTCCCTTCTAGCAACAGAGAAAATATAGGGAGGGACATGTTTCCAAATCACTCTGACCATCCCTAATTCTTTTGGGCTTACAACCATATCCAGGAAGTGCAAAATGGCTAAACTGTACATAATTGTTTTTAAAGCTTTTTAGCTTTGAAGACAATAGCAATCTCATGAGTCAGAACAAAACCACAATCTTTTCCACTCTTAGAAAAATCTCTGAATAGAGGCTCATTATTTTCTTCAGCAATTTGACATTATGTAACTTCAAACAAAAACTTCATTATTCCTACATTTTTAACAGTTTTGGGCTAAAACTCCAGAATTCAAAGAATAGCGAATGGCAGACAGTTACTTGATCAAACCTATACTCTACAGTACATAGATCTTACTAATGAGTGATGATGTGGATCAGAAACTAAATATTTGATTAACCTGCATTGGAAATCGCTGAGGTTAACTGACATTAATTCTTCAGATCTATATGTTGTATAAGTTGCTGTCCCTTAATCTTAAATTGTACAGTGTATTCCAGAAAATTTATTAGCATATTATATAGTGGATCATAAGGTCCTGCAATTCTTGCTCTGCACTCTGTTGGAGGAGGGTATGTGTTCAAAAGTAGCATACATTTCACGTTTGCACCAAATCTTTGTAGGGCCAGTCCCCCTGCAGGCTGATCAAATTTCCTGTGGATGCTAACAGCCCTAGCAGGCCAAAACCACACTAGAGATCACTACCATATATAGAGGTTCTGATGTGACCCTAATGGCAGCAGCAGGTTAGGTGTAGAAGCCTCTACAGGGTCAAAAGATTCCCCTTTCCACTTGGGTAATTCTTTCATTGCCAGTTATGCTGGTTCCACAGCCAAATTACACTGGCAGTGCAGTGCAAAGCATCACACTGCAGCAGACGCTATGGCCCAAATTTCTTTGTATTTCTAGAAAGCTTGTCAAGCCATTCCAGTTGCCCTGTGTATGAAATTAAACAGGTAATTTCCCAATTTTTTTTGTTTTTCTCTGTATGGGGGAAAAAACAACAACAAGGGAGTACAATTCTTGTGCAAAGGTGCTATTTTCTGAAATTTAGAGACAATATTTTTATCCTTGGACTTGTATTTCCCCCCAAAACGTCAGTTAATCAGTCATATATTTGCAGGTGAAGGGGTGACAATAATTTAACTTTAATTTAATACTGAACAAATAGAAGGAAATCACAATTACACGCTGAATTATTTTAAATGCACCTTCACTGCACTTTGAGTAGAGATGTAAAGCAGCATTTTCTGAGTGCCAGTGTTTATCCTCTTGTTCTGAATCTGGAGGTGTATCCTCGGTGTCTTCATATCAGATATAAAATTGTTGTAACAGCATCAATGTTGTTGATGCTCTGTTTGACACAACGGCTACCTCTGCTGTGATTGGAATGTCTGGAACCCTCACTGACCTAGTGTTTTATAAAGAAAGAGACTGCATGCTTGTTAGCAAGCTTCATATATGTCTGTCTACTGCCCTCAGTAAACTCGATTATTAAATAATATTATTGTGCCCTTTAATAATAATAAAAGTAATTTGAAAGACTACTATTTAAAAATATGTGCTTTCATAACAAAAAAACAACAACATACAACTTTCAGATTTTGGTTTTCTATAGGTATAATCCGCAACCATCATGTTCATGTTTGCTTTCCCGGTGTCATAAACATACATTGTAGCATACGTTCTTTTACAACACTCATCAGCTTCCCCTTCTTCAAGTAGTTTACAGACCTATAAAAAGGCTGCTAAAACAATCTGTTTCCTTATTTATTCAGTAGTTCCTTAAGTTTGAAAAGGAATCTAGTAATCATCCATGACATTCTCTACTGCTTTAATAAAAGAAAAAAAAAACAGCATCCACCGTTCCTCATAATTTGTATGTACTGCTTATTGTTCTACTTCAACTAATGGCTAGATTATGTACTCCTTTCTCGAGGCAAGCTTCCAAGGTTTTCTCAAATATGGACCAGATAATTAACTGTAATCATTATTTTTATTCCCTGCAATAACGTGTCAAAATCCAGAGAATTTGCACAGACCCCCATTGACTTTAATGGCCTTTGGATCAGGCCCTTCAGAGCATATGTGGGACCTCCTCTTATTTGTTTGTTGATTCCTTTAATATACAGACATAAGAAGATCATAGGGCATATCCAGTCCCCAGTTTCACTTATTTGTGTTAACATGGGAGTGGGGAGCATCTATAATACAAGAATAGAGTTCTGCTCACCTCCATTGTCTGTTATTCTGACTATTTCAGTTCTTTTGCCAATTTTTGCAAATCCCAGGATTCCATCTGGTGAGTTCTGTCTCTTCCTCTGACTAATGTCATCAATCAAGCTACATCACACTTTCTCTTTGATGCCTGGCGATGAGGAGCCCACATTCTACAATTTATGTGTTTTCAATTTCTTCTTCAGAGTTTATCTGAAATGTACTGCAGAATGCTATATGACATTAGGGATATAATTGGACTGATTCTAATCTTGCACTGGTATAAAACAGGATAACCCCATTAATTTAAATAAAGTTACAATGGTATAAAATTGGTGCAAATGTGATTAGAATCAGTCCCTACATTTTTAGTTATAAACATTAATAAAATATAACTAAACACATTGCTTGACAGAATAAATGGTAACATGGTCCAGTAAATAAACATGTACCAAACCAAATGTTGAATAATAAAAAAAAAACCTAATTCACAAACTGCCACCAAGCAGACAAGAAATTACAACTACAAATGAAATCAAAGCATCTGCCTGTCGTGCACACACTGTAACAGGATGAATTTCCAAGGTATACATAGAAAGGAATGGAAAGATTCAAATCACATTATTAGTAACCTGAGTTGTATACATACAGCAGGAGACAGTAAAAAGGCAGAATATGTTAACCATGGTCTGACAGTTATTACTGCTATCTGTTATTCTATGTATAGGGAAAACTGGTAATCTGATACACTGCTCTGTGGTTACAATTGGTTGCCACTGTAGTTCCTCATGTTGAAAATGTCACAGAAATTTTCTTGCAAGGATATTAGCATGTATTTTTACTACTCTGTTACTGTTTATCAGTGTGATGCCCAAATTCAAAGAGCCTCTTGCAATGTTATGAATGTGGTATTTAATTATTCACTACTTTAAAAAAAATGGTGAATAAGAAAAACCACCAGAAAAATATTTTTGGTGATCTAGAACTTTTTGTGAATATGACGTGAATTTACTGAATAGTTTTTGGAACTGAGATGTCATTCACAAAATGTCCAGAGAAGGAGGTGGTTGCAGTAGTGTGCTTTCTATAACTTAAGCAGAGTGGTTAGGACCCTTACCTGGGATATGGAAAAACCAGGTTCGGTTCCCCCTCTACCTGATGTGGAGAAGGAATTTGAACACAGGTCTCCCCCCGCCAAGGAGAGTGCCCAAGACACTGGAATGGGATATTGTGGGTTGGAGATCTCTATCTCTATCTCTGCTGTTGAAGCTATTCCACTTTATTTAAAAAAAAGTCACTAGAACAGGGACTGCCACATCCCAGGTGAGTGCCCTAACCACTGGGTTACAAGCTAGAAGGTAGATGCTTCTGATACCACCACCACTGTGGTCCTTTAAAAGGAATTGAAAGGAATTTTCAGATTGAATGAAACACGTTTCTCATGATGTCAGCAGTTTTTGCAATTTTGGGATTCAGTTCAACCCAAAACAAATTATTTTTTTTCAATTTTTCAAAACTGCTTGTGAACTAAAAAACCAGTTATTCACCCAGCTCTAGTCATAACCTCTCCTGTCAGAGCAGAAGGTCAAAACACATTAAGGAACTTTTAGGCTAGGTCTACACTACCCACCTGAATTGGCGGGTAGAAATCGACCTCTCGGGGATCGATTTATCGCGTCCCGTCAGGACGCGACAATCGATCCCCGAATCGACGCTCTTACTCCACCAGCGAAGGTGGGAGTAAGAGCCGTCGACGGGAAGCCGCGGAGGTCGATTTTGCCGCTGTCCTCACAGCGGGGTAAGTCGGCTGCGATACGTCGAATTCAGCTACGCTATTTGCGTAGCTGAATTTGCGTATCTTAAATCGACCCCCCCCCGTAGTGAAGACGTAGCCTTAGTGTATGGCAGCAGGATCCACACTGCAACTTAGTGCATGGCAAGCTAGTGTTAGGTGATTTACACCCTAGCTTGCTGCGCACTATCTCTCTCTGTATAGACATGCCCAAAGACAATAACTTACTCTCCAGTTTAACAGAATATTTTTGCTGTGTGTAAGACAAACAAAATCAGTTGCCTTCACTGAGGAAACAGCTACTCACCTGAGAGCCTGTGTCCTGCTGCCAGAGAGGGAATTGAAGTCCAGATAACAGTTTCCATACTGTATAGGTTCTTAAGACAGTGACATGTTCACAGACTGCTGAGAAGTCTCTGTGATCTGTGAAACCGCCTGTTGAGAGGTCAAAAGGCCAGCATGCGCCTGACTATGAACTTGTCAGAAAAAGTGGATTTTTTCTTTGAATATCTTAGCTTCCTGCTGGGCCTGTTAGACTCTGCTGGGTCCACTTTGAGGTAGCTTCCTCCCAATTGTCTGGAATTTAAGAGATGGTAGTTAGGCTGCTCCAATGCCTTTCCTGGTGCAGGGGTTAGTTGCTCTTTGGGATTACATATTTCTTTTTCCGCTAGTGAAGCCACAGATTTGTGGTGGCACTTTTGTTGGGAGCATCTATACTCTGTTTAACATATATTAAAATACCCTGTATTTATGAAGTGGAACTCATTTTGATACAAACTCACTAAGTGGCAGAATTGAAAAATCCCCACTACTACTGTGATATGTTTCATGTGAAATATTTTGGGGGCAGGTGTGTGTACTTGGGCTCTCATTTCTCTTTATGTTGTTCTTCATCTAGTAATTTTCTTTAAGTATGGGGACAAGAAAGAAGCCACCACAAATCCCTTAAGTTAAAGTCCTATAGGGTTTAATAGAGACAAACCCCATAGAGTTCTAAAGATATTAAATGGTGTTCTATAGAAATTACTTCAAAAATCTCAAATAATAATTCTATAGAATTATTTCTATTAGTTTAAAAATTGTGTTGGAAAGTTATCAATGTCTCTCAAATCTGACAGGACTTCCCCATAAGTGAGGAGAGAAAAGTAACAGATTTTAGCTTCCTACCAGAGCTCAGCTTCTGGTGATTTGGCAAAGCAGGAACACTTCCTGGTTTAACTGTGCCCACTGAAGCCAGACAATTCCCATTGCACAGAGTTTACTGGGAGTGGCTAGTGTGGATAATGGAGAAACATTTTGGACTAGTTCTTTGAAAGTATATAGTAAGCCTCAATTGGACCGTCAGGACAAGCAAATCCCCCTACCACTTGAGTTAAAGGAGTAACTCCAGTAGATGTGAATAAGTAGCTGACTTAGTAGGGGACAGCCGCAAGACAGGCAGACACAGTCACACATGTTTTGCTACTGTTATAAACTCTCATCAGCTTCAAACAGGGATGCTAATGTAGAAACCACATATGATACAACTATATTCCAGCTGCATGGAATGAAACGTGCAATGAGCAAGTGCCAGGAAATCAAGTGAGTGTGACTAAAATGATTCAGAGAGGCAAGGTGGGTGAGGTTATGTATTTTGTTGGACCAAATTCTCAATAGAGCTTGAAAGCATGTCTCTTTCACCAACAGAAGTTGATCCAATAAAAGATATTACCTCACCCACGTTGTCTGTCTAATATCCTGGGACCAGCATGGCTACAACAACACTGTAAACTAGATGCTTTTGAAAAAATGAGAGTGAATCACTCAGTTGTAAGTCCTATGCTGGTTACAGAAAATTCTGCTCTGTCAGTAAAAATAGGTATGCTTGAAAACAATATTAGGTAAAAACGGGCACTAGGGTTCTGGAGACACATGACTCAGGTGGTTGTGATTTATCTACCAAGATATGTTTATTTTGAGATTGAGGCTGAGAGAGTGTCATATTTCTAATCAAAAAGAAAGAGCTGAAGTTCGAAATCACACTCTTAGCTCTGCTGTATTAGGAATTATATGTATGGAATCTCCAATCTAGATTGACATGTAATTAAATTTTTTTTTAAATGACTTTCTTTAAAGGGAGGTGTTTGCATATCTTTCTGGATGCTTCCCAAATAAAGCACTCCAAATATCAACAATTGTCATACTTAAATCTCCCCTGATCCCAATTAGTCCTGCCCCCACTGGCTAAAATATTTATGGTACAGAGGAGCTTATTGAAGAGGGCTGACTAGCTCCAGGCCCTCTGGCCTTTAAAGGGGCAAGCTACCCTGTTACAATTGTTGTAAAATAATGCAAAAAAATTGGCCCAGTATGTTTGAACTTGGAATAGTTGCAGAAATTTGAGCCACTTCTGATCTTTGAGAGTACTTTTAAAAAACCAAACTAATAGTCTCTTTGCATGTCATAATAGAAAAAAATACAGCACTTATGGCTGACTAGGCACATCATTAATTAAACAGGACAGAATACAGCAACATTCACAAAAATGGAAATCTCTTTTTAATTACCTATTACTATATATTATTTTTAATACAATAGCACCTAGGGCCTCCAACTGAGATCTGAGCCCCATTGTGCTAAGTACTATATTGACAGAAAAAAGATAGTCCCTACCCCATATAGCCTGCTCTCTAAATAGACAAGACAAAGTGTGCTGGGGAGGGGGTACGTATAACACACAAGCAGCGTGAACAATAGGATGTTCTGCAAATGTTAGGTTAGTTCCAATTTATTTATAAAGTGGCACAGGTGATCTTATACATTGAATTGGAACTAACCTAACATTTACAGAACATCCCATTGTTCACTCCATATATGAGGAGTCCCACCGAGTTCCCATGAACTTAATGTGAATCACTATCACTTTGTTTCTATCCCTCAATTGATTTCAGTGGGATTACTCGTGATTAAATGCTTTTGTGGATCAGAGCCAAGCTCCATTCTGCAGAAAGGGACTAGTATATAGAAATTTGTTTCCCCCTTCTCTTTACTTCCAAACCCACAAACCAACTATCGAGGAAGGGATTCAACACAAACTCATATGATTAGGAGGTTTCCCCGCATTAAACTAGCCAGATGGATTATTAATAAGCAGAGAAATGGGGAGGTGGATTAGTCAATTTTAAAAACTTTTTGGATAGCCAGCCATATCTCTGCTTTTTTAAACCATTCACACAGAGGTTACTCTACAGCTCTAGCACTGGGAGGAGGGAAAGAAACAATTCTGGCATTAAAAGTTGTTTTGTGCAAGAGGTAGGGCACTTATTTACATCTGATCCCAACGCCTCAAAGAGTAGTCCCGCTAGTTTCTGTTGTGGGGGGCTCCTTTTATTTTATGGCCCCTCCATAGCCTTCTGAATATAATAAACCTAGCATTTCGCAGTCAATGAATCAAGCCTTATGGGGCCCAGAAGGCTTCAGATATTTTTTCCTGGATAGAACCCTCTAAATTTCCAGGCCTTTCTGAGATTCTGCTTGGACATTAACACTGTAAAAATTAAAATATTTTAGGATTTATCTTAATCTAGCAGAACTTTCCGAAGTTTCCCCCTTCCCTTATATCTGTGAAGTGTTCTGAAATTGAATTATTTCTCCTGGCCTGAAATTAAAGGAATATCTGTTATTAATTAGAAACACAAAGGTTTTAAGGTTAAAAACTCAATTGCTATTATCTATACTATTGTTGAGTAATGTCTTTGAGATTTTTATCATGAGTTTATTCAATAAAATTTGCATTTCTTTTTAATTAGATATTCTCTTAGTAGCATAGCTTTTAGTACTGTTGTAAAATGAGATTTTGAAATTAATCATGTTGTTAACCAGATTATTTTTTCCAGATTCAGTGCATTATATTTTTAATAATAATGAAATTAAATTAAGATCAGATATTACTAGTAATAGCATGATATTATGCAAAAACTGCACATGTGTTTTGAACCATCAAAAATAAAAGAAACCCAACAAAACATTATCTATTAAACCAGTTATAATAAATAATTAATGGAACATACAAAGCATGATACTTAATAGTTAATACTATTCATGATCCCTAATGAAGGAATGTAATATTGTCTATAACATCAGTTGTTACAACCAGAGGATATAATGTCAGTCATTTCAATATCAGTTATTTCAGCAGGTTTATAATTCTCATATGAAATATGATTTAGTAGTATTGGTGACTCCATTTATTACTTGCAGTTCATGGACCTAGAAAGTAAAGATTCACCTTTTTTAACAAAAAGTGCAGGACCAGGTTAATAGAGACACACTGATTTATACTCAGATCTGGAACTGTATATTAAAGTTCAATATCTGTTAACATAGAAGTAGCTCCAATGTTGTTGTTTTACTTTTGTTTCACATTCTAAAGGAAGTACACATATGGCCCTTTAAAGGTTGAACAAGTTAAGATACTGCCTCTGTCAAATGAAGGATAAATGGGAAAGTAATTTTATGAAAGGTCTCTGAGCACAATTCTGCGAGATCAGCCCAGTCTGAGTTACAAATTAGGTAAAAATGTGACAAAATAAATAAATAAATAAATAACTGGTTTGTAGCTGATAGGAACAGATTCCAGCATTAGTCCACCCCTCAGTTTAACCATGTAAGATGCATTGACCTCCCAGATTAATTCTTACCTTTATTATTTAGAATCTTACTGTCTTTTGTGATAGCTCTTCAGTTCTGCTACCAAGCTCAACAGGAATCTGATTCAGTAAAAGATGAGGTCTACATCTTGATGATCTGTAAATTAAAAACCCTTCTTTCTTCCTATAAGTATTGAGATGATGAAACCACAAATGAATACTGCAGCAACTATCTGATATAAAATATGTTGAACTAATATCCATTACACACAAAGAAATACACAAATTAACTTACCCGGCAACTGATACATTACATTGTGGTGCTATTTACTTAGCAAAAAACATAATTATCCTTTATTTCAATATTGTGTTGACACAGTTTACCACATTACTGTTTTTTTTTTCCTTTGGAAGGTACTAAACAATCAGAACTGTTGTAACGCTTTCAGGGATAAATAAAACAAGTCTGGCCGCTATAGCATCTCACTGGTTTATAATTGGCCAGGTCCTGTCACTGCAATATTTAATATTTTCCAATGAACAGCAGTTGAATGTAATTAAGGACTGGATGAATCAGGGGTTTCTTATTTGGATACAAAATCTGTGTTCTTGTAGCAGGTGCAAATATTTGGCAGCCACCTCCAGCAAACTTATGGCAGTGTGGTCCAGAGACTAGGGCATGAACTTGAATCAAATGATATGGGCTCTATTCCTAACTATGCCACTAGCTGTGTCTGACCTTGAACAAGTCACTTAACCTCTTTATGCTTCAGTTTGAAAATATGAGCACTTGTCCACCGTTGTAAAGTGCTTTGAAATATATAGATGAAATTGCTATAAAATTAATATGTTTATTATTATTCTATGTTAGTTACCAACAAGATGAGGAAGCAAATAGTAAATTGTTGGATTCTGATGTTATCTGAGTTAACTGTATGTACAGATTATTTAACAAGTGGAATTTGAAAAGAAAACTATGGGGAGAGCTTGTGCAAAAGAGCTGGTGTCCCACTTTCTGGTCTGTAGGCACAGCTTAGGAGATGACATAAGCAGTTTAGCAACATCCTTCATTTAATTGGGGCAAAGTTACATCAGTCATCTAATTACTTGTAAGTCATCTAATTACTTGTTTGCTTGGAGGTTGGACTCTACAGCTACAATAATGGGGGCTGAATAGAGACCCAGCTGCCAGTCTGGTCCTAACTACCTGTCGAAGAGGTAAAAATGAGACTAGAAATGGAGAAATGTTCTGAGGTTCATTATCCCATGGCACATAGATTACTTATTTCCTGAACCTTACATGACAATGTAAAATCTACACAGCCAGTTATGGACTGTTGTACTCCATCTATGAAGAAGAAGATGTCTTTTTTGAGTTAGCAGTTGGCATATTACTTTTTTCAAGGCATAGCATTTTGGCAGGTAGTTCTCTCTTGTCTAGAGTTTTAGTCAGATGTAAAAAGAAGATTGTGTATGTACGTACACCTCTATCCCGATATAACGAGACCCGATATAACACGAATTTGGATATAACACGGTAAAGCTGCGCTCCGAGGGGGTGGGGCTGTGTACTCCGGTGGATCAAAGCAATTTTGATATAACGCAGTTTCACCTATAACACGGTAAGATTTTTTGGCTCCCGAGGACAGCGTTATATCGAGGTAGAGGTGTATGTGCATGTAAATGCTCCCAATCACTGCCTCAGTGCCCCTCTGAAATCAGGATATGATGTTGCCAGGGTCTTTGCCCATAGCACTCCCTACTGATCGCTTCTTTGGTCCTCTGATAGCCAGTATCTGTCCTTGACTTAGCCCTGTGGCTAAGTCAGGTCTAGTTTGAACCTGCTTCTGATGTAACCAAAAGTTTCAACAAAAGTTCACACAAACCAAAGGTTCTTTCACTCCTCTTGGGCTCCTCTTCAACCTGCCCACCAGATTCAGTCCCCAGACCCTTCTGGGATACCTTTTAGGTCTCTCTGGCTCTGGGATAGAGCACTGACTCCCAGGTTATTTCTCTGGAGTCCTTCCAGACCCTCCTTCAGGACCGTCCACAAGAGCCCTGCTTGCTCCCTTTGGTTCCTTTTGCAAACTGACTTTTCTTAGCCTTTTTTTGAGACCCAGATATTTCAGGCTATCACCTGATCCCATTTAGTCTTGCCCCCTCTGGTGAAAATACAGTTAATTATGGCACAGGTGAGCTGATTGAGTATAACTGGCTACTCCCAGGCCTTCTGGCCCTTAAAGGGGCAGTCCATCTTGTTACAATGACTATAAACAATGGGCAAAAATTGGCCCATTGTATTTGAGCTGGAATAGTTACAGAAATGTGGTCCATTTCTGATCTTTGAAAGTGACTTAAAAGCAATCAAAGAAAAACTAATAGTCTCTTTGCATGTCATAATAGAAAAAAATACTGCATTTGTGCCCATCTAGGTGTGCCTTTAATTTAACAGGACAGAATACAGCAACATTCACCAAAAATGGAGCCCTAATATTAAATTAAAGCGTAGCATGATCCCAACTGAGATCAGAGCCATTGTGCTAGGCACTGTACAAAAACAAAGTTACGCATATCCTTAAATGCTTTGCTGGACTGAGGCCTAATGATTACCACAAAGATGTCATTTAAGGCTCAGACAACCTCTTTAAAATCCCTTCTTAGGCTGACGAACTCTCAGCCATCCTGAGCAGACTGTCCTTGTTGGGAAGAGCTTATGTAAGGAACAAAAATAAAACCCTATAATACATACTGAATAAACAGCCACATAAACAGTGTTTCAAATTTGCAGATGCAATTACTGGGAGATAGAAATCTGCACCTACCATTAAAAAGATAAAATAAAAATAGCAAAGGGGGAGGCTTTGTTACCTAATGTCAACTTTAAGTTTTTCTATCTATATTTTTTTTAAAAAATCAGAGTTGACCAAATAAAACTCCTGGAAATGTTAATAACATCACTCTTCATTTACAATAGGCTGTCAATTTATGGTTTCAAATTGCAGTAAACTTGGGCTTTATTATGAATCCAGGACAGGGTCTTAATTATTTTCTATTTCTCTGACTGTTTGTTCTGGTTATGTACGTGACCCGGATCACCAGAGCATCTGAGTTTGTCACAAGTATTTAAAAATGGGAAATGCAGTAACTTTTGCTGCATTAGTAATCCAGCAGCAGTGGGGGGAAATGTCAGTCAGTTTTTCAGAACTTCTCAGTAAAACTAAACAAATTGTAAATGAATATATCAAGACAAGAAATACAAACTTTAATATATTTAAAGGAACAAGAGCAAGTAATAATCTCTCTTTTATTAAAACTGGCTTGAAAGATCTGTTGAGATCAGCACCACTGTTTCTCCTTATTGTTTCATAAAATTAGGCATCAAATAGACTGGAAGGAATGCCTGATAAGTTTAGAGTGTTACATAGGTAATATCCCTTGGCATTCTTTTGCCAATACACTGTAGCTTTTGTCTTTCTTCTAGAAGTTTCTCTTTCACCCCAGTTCAGGAAAGCACTTAAGCATATGCTTAACCAGAGACTTAAGTATGTGCTTAAAGTTAAGCACATGCATAAGAATTTTGTGGAATCATGGCCTTAGTCTTTAGCTTCTGGACATCGGCGTAGTTTGACGTATGTATTTTGGGGGGCAGCTAGAATTGCCAAATTTTTAATAGCAGAAAACCAAACACCCTTGCCCTGCCCCGCCCTTCCTGAGGCTCTGTCCCTATCCTGCCCATTCACCAAGGCCCCTCCCCCTGCTTAGTCCATCCCTCCTCCCTCCTTCCCTCGCTCTCCCCTACCCTCGCTCACTACCTCATTTTCACTGGGCTGGCGCAGGGGGGTTGGATACAGGAGGGGGTGAGGCAGGGCCGGCTTTAGGCCAATTCCACCAATTCCCCAGAATCGGGCCCCGCGCCTAAGAGGGCCCCGCGCTCAGTGACAGGGACGCCCAGAGTGGGGGGCAAGTGCCAGAGAATCCCTTCCCTGTCTAGAGGCACCTTTTTAATTTTTACTCACCCGGTGGCACTCCAGGTCTTTGGCGGCGGGTCCTTCACTCGCTCCGGGTCTTTGGCGGCACTTTGGCGGCGGGTCCTTCAGTGTCGCCGGAGCGAGTGAAGGACCCGCCGCCAAAGACTAGGAGTGCGGCCCGGTGAGTACAAGCCCCACGTGTTTTTTTTATGTGGGTTTTTTTTTTTAGTCATCCCTGCCGGGGCCCCGTCAAAACTGTTCGAATCGGGCCCCGCACTTCCTAAAGCCGGCCCTGGGGTGAGGGCTCTGGTTGGGGGTGCGGGTTCTGTGGTGGGGCTGTGGATGAGGAGTTTGGGGTACAGGAGGGGGCTCTGGATGGAGGGATGGGGCCAAGAGCTTCAAAGTGTCGGACGGGGCTCCAAGCTGAGGCAAGGGATTGGGTTGTGGGAGGGAGAACTGGCTCTGCGCTGGGAATGCAGACTCCAGGGTGAGGCCAGAAATAAGGTTTTCAGGGTGTGGGATGGGGCTCCAGGCTGGGGCAGAGGGTTGGGGTGCAGGGGGGGGGAAGGCTCCAGCTGTGGGTGTGGGCTCTGAGGTGGGGCCAGGGATGAGAGGTTTGGGTGCAGGAGGGGGATCCAGGCTGGTGCCAAGGGGTTTGGAGTGTGGGATAGGATTGGGGGTTGGGATATAGGAGGGAGTAAGGACTCCAGCTGGGGGTTCAGATTCTGGAGTGGGGCCAGAAATGAGGGGTTCAGGGTGTGGGAGGGGGCTGGGGCAAAGGATTGGGGTGTGGGGGGAGGTTTGGGTGCAGGAGGGGGCTGAGGGCTGGGGCAGGAGGTAGCGTGTGGGAGGGGGTGTGGGCTCCAAGAGAGAGTTTGGGTGCAGAAGGGGGCTTAGGGGTGCAAGCAGATCTGGGCCAAAGGAAGCTGCACAGCTGCCATTCGGCATGGGGGCAGTGTGCAGAGCCGTCTGGCCACCCTTGCAGCTAGGAGTTGGAGGGACATGTTACTGCTTTCGGGAGCTGCACGAAGCCAGGTAGGGAGCCTGCCTACCCTGCTGCTCTTCCAACCGGACTATTGACGGCCCAGTCAGCGGTACTGATCGCAGCCACGAGGGTCCCTTTTCAGTTGAGTGTTCTGGTCAAAAACTCTGCACCTGGCATAGAATCATAAAAGATTAGGGTTGGAAGAGACCTCAGGAGGTCATCTAGTCCAACCCCCTGCTCAAAGCAGGACCAACACCAACTAAATCATCCCAGCCAGAGCTGTTTCAAGCCAGGCCTTTAAAACTTCTAAGGATGGAGATTCCACCACCTCCCTAGCTAACCCATTCCAGTGCTTCACCACTCTCCTAGTGAAATAGTTTTTCCTAATATTCAACCTAGACCTCCCACACTTCAACTTGAGACCATTGCTTCTTGTTCTGTCATCTGCGACCACTGAGAACAGCCTAGCTCCATCCTCTTTGGAACTCCCCTTCTGGTAGTTGAAGGGTGCTATCAAATCCCACCTCACTCTTCTCTTCTGCAGACTAAACAAGCCCAGTTCCCTCAGCCTCTCCTTGTAAGTCATGTGCCCCAACCCCCTAATCATTTCGTTGCCCTCTGCTGGATTCTCTCCAATTTGTCCACATCCTTTCTGTAGTGGGGGGGCCCAAAACTGGACGCAATACGCCAGATGTTCACCAAATAGAGGGGAATAATCACTTCCCTCGATCTGCTGGCAATGCTCCAACTAATACAGCCCAATATGCCGTTAGCTTTCTTGGCAACAAGGGCACACTGTTGACTCATATCCAGCTTCTCGTCCACCATATCCCCCTTTTCTGCAGAACTGCCGCTTAGCCAGTCAGTCCCAGCCTATAGCAGTGCATGGGATTCTTCCATCCTAAGTGCAGGTTCAACCCTTGAGAATTACTTTGGCCCAATCCTCCCATTTTCTTTAGGTCACTCTGGACCATGTCTTTACCCTCCAGCATATCTACCTCTCCCCCCAGCCTAGTGTCATCTGCAAACTTGCTGAGGGTGCAATCCATCACATCATCCAGATAATTAATTAAGATGTTCAACAAAACCGGCCCCAGGACTGACACCTGGGGCACTCTGCTTGAAACTGGCAGCCAACTAGACATCGATCCATTGATTACTACCCATTGAGACCAACGATCTAGCCAGCTTTTTATCTACCTTATAGTCCATTCATCCAATCCATTCTTTTTTAACTTGCTGGCCAGAATACTGTGGGAGACCGTATCAAAAGCTTTGCTAAAGTCAAGGTCTATCACGTCCACCACTTTCCCCATATCCAAGGAGCCAGTTAACTCATCACCAATCAGGTTGGTCAGGCATGACTTGCCCTTGGTAAATCCATACTGACTGTTCCTGATCACCTTTCTCTCCTCCAAATGCTGGAAAATGGATTCCTTGAGGACCTGCTCCATGATTTTTCTTGGGTGAGGTGAGGTGAGGCTGACCGGTCTGGAGCTCTCCGGAATTTCCTTCTTTTTTTTTTTTTTAAACAGATGGACACTATAGTTGCCTTTTTCCAATCGTACGGGACCTCCCCCAATTGCCATGAGTTTTCAAAGATAATGGCCAATGGCTCTGCAATCACATCAGCCAACTACCTCAGAACCCTTGGATGCATTGGATCTGGACCTATGGACTTGTGCATGTCCAGCTTTTCTAAATAGTCCTTAACCTGTTCTTTCACCACTGAGGGCTGCTCACCTCCTCCCCATACTGTGCTGCCCAGTGCAGCAGTCTGGGAGCTGACCTTGTCTGTGAAGACCAAGGCAAAAAAAACATTGAGTACTTCAGCTTTTTCCACATCATCTGTCACTAGGTTGCCTCTCCCATTCAGTAAGGGTCCCACACTTGCACTGACCTTCTTCTTGTTGCTAACATACCTGTAGAAACCCTTCTTGTTACCCTTCACATCCCTTGCTAGCTGCAACTCCAATTGTGCTTTGGCGTTCCTTATTATACCCCTCCATGCTCGAGCAATATTTTTATTCTCCTCCCCTGTCATCTGTTCAAGTTTCCACTTCTTGTAAGCTTCCTTTTTGTGTTTAAGCTCACCAAATATTTCTCTGTTAAGCCAAGCTAGTCGCCTACCATATTTACTATTTCTGCACATCAGGATGGCATCCCTAGGGGCAGCTCAGGTCAGGCCAAAGGCTGCGCATGAGGGGCAAATTCCATGCCTACCGGAGGCTTTCAGTTTGGGAGAGCAACACCCCCCAAAACTACGTCCATGCTTCCATGCTCTTCTCTGATTTATTTTCTTTGGTATTAGTGCTCTGTCTCTCTCTGTAGATTTCTAGGGTCATACAATACTCTTTTCTCAGGGCCCTGTCAATTGCCCTGAGGTCTCTGTGTCCTACATTGTTTCTTAGTCTTTACTCTTTTAGTTCATTCTGTTTCTCTCTTAGGCCCTTTACCCTCTAGCACACTCCATCTATTTTGAGTTCTGTGTTCCTAGATGTCCCAGATGAGCGGATAGGATAATATGCCATAAAAATTGAAAAATGCTTAGAAAATAGTATCCTGTTTCATAGTAATAATCCTTCTATTGGTCTAATCCATTCCAGAATGGAGAATGTAAGATGAATGACTACTTGCCTGCAACAGCAAGTGAAAAGCGAGATTTTCTCCTCAGCCAAGTTTTACCCCCTCCCCCTTCAAAACTAATTTCTCTGTCATTTATTCAGAGGGAAAATGGGGGAACTAATTTAATCAAAAGTGCATTTTTTGTATAAATCAGGAAAAAATAATATGTTGTCCAATGGTTAGTGAATTCAGACAATGGCATTGTTACCATCTCTTAATATTTTAGTACATCTGATAACATATGGGGTTTTTATGAAAGTCCCAGCTCCTGGAGTTATATGGGATGCATCAGAATCTCCGCTTTCATTTAAAAGCAAAAGTAAGCTTCTAGCCTGTATGATTGTGGGGAAAGGCATGAAAAAGTGACCAAGTCCACTGTAAAGTTTCAAAACCCAGAAGGTAAATTAAAATAAATCCTACTCTTATTATTTAATCTCCGGATTCTTAAGCCAATCTCATGATTTTGAAGATCCCAACTCTCATTTCTGAACACTTGAGGTATGCAATATTGCCATAGTAGGGACCACAGTAAGGAGTGTCTGCTTTGCTCCTTGCTGGGGAAGACACTTTTTTTTCACTTCTTTCTCTATTCTTTTCAATGTCACCTTCACAATTATGGTATCCATGGCGATAGCACCATAATATGTTCTGAGCTAATTTCCAACCTCAATATGCTCTCCTCGTTTACATCTCCCCCAAACACCATCTTCTTCCACGACACCTACAAAAAAACAGATTAAATCATCTATTCATTAAAAATAATTAGTATATTACCTTCTACTTTACCTGTAGGTAAGGGATTGAGTATAGGATGGGAGGGCCATAAAGAGACTGGAATTGAAGTTGTTGGTTGCTGTTGTGCAAGGTTAGAGAATGATGGTGGAAGACATGTAACTTAATTAGGATTTATTTTCGTTGTATATTCTTTGGGGCAGGACTATATCTATGGGCATGTCTACACTTACCTCCGGAGCGATCGATCCAGCGGGAGTCAATTTATCGCGTCTAGCGAAGACACGATAAATCTACCGCTGAGCGCTCTCCCGTCGACTCCGGTACTCCACCGGAGCGGGAAGCTGAGCGCTCTCCCGTCGACTCCGGTACTCCACCGGAGCGGGAAGCATAGGCGGAGTCGACGGGGGAGTGTCAGCAGTCGACCTACGGCAATGAAGTAGCTCTAGCATAGCTGAAGTTGCGTAACTTAGACCGACTTAGTCCAACCCCCTGCTCAAAGCAGGACCAACCCCTGTAATGTACTAGGTGGTCTAGCTATGCGTTGGTGCTGTCAAACACTTGGGGGAAGCTGCTGTTCCATTTTAAATGACCATGTCTTCCTGTAAATATTAATTGTACATGACCCTGCAATTCTAAATCACAGCCTTATGAATTCATATTCAGGCAAGTCATGTGCACCTTCTCCTGTAAAATGCAAAAAAAAAAAAAAATCTGTGTTTGAGAGTTCTCCACTTAGTTCACATTTTCTTCAATTTTCAGTAGAGCTGGTGGTTTAATTTCATCCATAACAACACAGAAATCTTCTCTCTCCTTGTATGTCACACCATTGTGGCTGCTTTTTAAAAAAAAATTCCTTTTGGATTTTCTTCAGCTCTCTTTTTGTCACGTAAAGATTAGTAATCACAGACAACAGCCATGTCAGCTAAAGCAACAGAAGTGTCTGTGGTCTGACCTTTATTCAACACGTCAGAACAGTACTTACCTCAGTACAGTATATTTTATAGCTCCTATACTCTTTCCAATCAGGGGGATCCCTCAAGATTATGGAGAAGGAAATTCATTTCCCAGGTTTATATTTCAAGCTGTCAGTCTTATTTTTCCCCCTAAAAGATTGGTCTGTTTCCATTTCCTCCTTCATTTCAGCTTTTTGTCCCCCCCACCCTTTACCCTTATCTGTCTGTCTCTTACTCTGTTTCTTTTTTTTCTTCCCCACTCACAAATCCCCATATCCCTGTGTTCACTGCTGGAAGCACTCTGGAAATAGAGAGAGAGGATTATTTTGCTGACCATTTGCAAACCTGTTTTCCTGGGGGTGCTAGCAATAGCAGGGTCTTTTTATACACTAACTAGGATCATACAGTTCTAGTTAGCTGCTGGCACAGCTGGGGAAAGTACTACAGTATAGGAGAACAGACTTAATTTTGCCAAGTGGATAGCTTTGTATTCCCCCTACCCCTCCTTGGGTTATTTAAAAACAAAAACAAAGCATGTTCCTATGCCCATATTACATGCTTGTTCAGTAATAGAATTGTTGGTATAGCTATTTTTCTTAATGATAAATTTGTAAGGTAACCTAACACTGGCATAACGAAATTCAAATACAAATCACAATAGATTAGTCTGAATGTTTTTCTTTTCCCTATATTTAAAGGTGGTAGTTGTATAATTCAAGACCCCTTTTAGGCAGAGCTCTTTTCAAAAAGAATTGATACTCAGGTACCTGCCATTCTGTGTAGTGGCTTTATTTATTCTTCCCAAAGCTTCATACATCTTAAAGTACACTTTTCTTATGACCTTGAAAACACTACATATTTCTTTGCCACCTCTCTAAATCCTTTGTTTCTGAAGACTTATTGCAATGTCGATCCACTGAAGACATTCAATCTGTTTGAAAAAGAAGACTTAATTGCCCTACTGCCAGAAAGAAAGCAGACTTGTGCAGGTTAGGGATGAGTCCTGTGGCAGCAGCATCAGGATTCTTATGTAATTCTCAGTTTCTGATTAATAGAAGGGTTCCTTCCAAGCCCTTTAAAAATCAATGGCATTTTTTTTAAAGATTTACTTATAACACATTTGTAATTAAAATGTTCTGCTGGAGATGCTGCCATGCTGTGTTTTTATTTCCTTTCTGAAAGCTTTACAAAAAACCCCACATTATTTGTCAAGTAGAATTTGTTGACTGTCTCAGATTAACTTGCACTAAAGGGTTTTGGTTAAAATTAATGTGTCATAGAAGGAGGGAAAGGTAGACACATTTATTTGTTACTTTTACTTTTGCTTTTTTGGTTACAAAGCAGTATGATTATAATAATCATTATATTCCGTTACCAAAATGTTGTCATGCTCTTTTTCTCAGAATGCTGCATTTAAAGTATTTATGGATGAGATTCATACCTATGTAGAGGGCTTGCATGAGGTCTATGCATCACTTAATCCCTCCAAATAATGCTTAAGTGAGATTTGAGATATACTTATGTCTTGTGCTGGCTCCCTGCACAAGGGTGACTTTTATCCTACAAGATTAAGCCAAAAGGCAAAAAAAGAATGCAACTGTACTATTTCAGCATTGTATGTATGCCATCATTTTAAATATCAAATCCACTTTTCATAAATGATGATTACATACATTTTTTGTTACACTGGCCATTCAGTTTTAGGCCTTGATTCAGGAAATCACTTAAAGGCTAATATGATCACTAAGGCAATGTCTGGCTACAAAATTATGTCAACCTAAGTTACGTTGGCATATGGCCGTCATAGTTATAATATTTGTAAACAGGGTCTGAATGAATTCTCCCCTGACAGCTAGCTGGGTGGGGAGAGACTTCAGGAGTAAACTGTATTTACATGAACACACCTACTCTGCTTAGATATCCAGCACATAGAGCAGTGTTTCTCAAAGTAAGCAACTTTGGCTTTTGTTGGGCTACAAATCACTTCAGTACTGAATGCAGGGGTAGTGAAATGCTGTTACCAATGTTGTTGTCATTATTGTATGAATAAAGGGGAGCAGAACTGTGCTTAACCTATCCCAAATGAAGGGGTCACCCTCAGCTGAAAGGACCTTGATAAGCCGGGGCGTGCATGCCAGAGCCCCGTGAAAGTAAGAAGGGTGGGGACAGGTATCCCAGCCAGGAGGTGTGGACTGTCTCTCAGGTTTTGTCTACACT
>NW_020664374.1:27946578-28133774 GCF_002925995.2 Terrapene triunguis | reverse complement strand
ACACACACACACACACACACACACACAAATCAAAAGTGTTGTCGCTGACAAGTGTTGGTGTAAAGAGTGCTTTGTCTGCAGGAATGCTGTCCTGCCGACAACGCTAATGCTGCTTATTTGGGGTGGAAGTTTTCTGTCAGCAGGAGAGCTCTCTCCTGCCGACAAACAGCGGCTACACTGCCTGCCTTTTACCAGCATAGCTGTAGCTGCACAGCTGTGTCACTAAAAGCTGCATAGTGTAAACATAGCCTTGGGTCCCCAGTGTGGTTTAACCTGTTCCTCCCCACTGTTCTAAGAGCTGAATAGGCTTCATTAGGAGCCTCTTTGTTATGTTAAAGTGCTCAAATGAGAGCTGAAATTACTTGAGATGGGACAGTGTTTCTACCCCAGCCTGCAAAGAGCTGAAAATTACTAAGAGACTGATGTGTAGAGGTCACAGCAAAGAACCATGTGGCAGGAGAAGGTGCCTGACTGTCAGCCGGCGAACGAGCAGATGGCAAGGCAACGAGTGGCTGGCAGGGCGGCCAGCAGAGAGGAACCGTTGGCGGGAGGGCCAGGTGGCAAGGAACTACGGCTGGCAGGGCAGCCAGCCAGAGCAAGTGCAAGCAAGGTGCCTTCTTCCCCAGGAGTGCAGTGAACTCACACAGTTGCACCTCTGAACCCTGGGTCCTCACTGACCAAGGACAACCACTGTGAGTGGGGTATGGTGAGGGAGCAGAGAGGGGCACAGAAAAAGGAACTTTTGGTTGTAGAACCCAAGCTTCTGCCTCCTGCCCCCGCAGGGAAGAGTGGTGGGGGAGGCTGAGTGGGGCTGGGGGCCGGGACCACGGCAGGTAGCAGCGTGCCACTCAAAATCGGCTTGCATGTTTGGCACACGTGCCGTAGGTTGCCGACCCCTGGATTACACATTGCATGTGCACACTGTGCTTCTTGTGTCAGTGGTGCATGTCCTCATCGGGGCACTTGGGTATAGAATTTTTTATTGGCCTCTGCAGGTGATTGTCTGATGTCCTAAATCATGCTCCTGTGTCATCACTGTAAAACACTCTATCAGAGCTGTCCATCATACTAAACACACTGTAAGAAATGGAGCAGATTGAATATTATTTGTTAAATAGAAAATTTAACTAAGATTGGAAGGGGTTGTCTTTGTGAATCATATGAATCTATTCAGTATCATCTGACACATTTCACAAGCAATCAAATGGCAATGTATGGGTTATTAGCTTAGTGGCTTATGTTGGAGCTTCAGATTTGGTTAGTGTGAGCTGCACTGAGCACTGGAGTGATTGAGTGAGTAACTGTGAACAGAAAAAATCCAAAACCATTAAGCTTCCTTATTGAGTGACTGATTCACTGCCTCTTACTCCCACACAGATCTGTGATAAAAGGCCCAGTTATATCCAGGGTGTGGCTTAATCTCCAGTGAATCAAAATACAGATATTTCATGACAAATCAATCTCTGAAGCTTCACAAATAAGCAAGTATATTGTGCTCAGAGACAGATGAATCAACCCAAAATCTTAGCATCCACAAAACAGTCATTAGATTTTGTTCTGGTTCTCGGCCAGCTCTAATACAAAGTCACAAAACTATCAGTTATCAAATAAATGTGAAGGTAAAACCACACATCAGCTAAGCATTATAAAAATCACCTTGCTGTTTCATTCTACTTTATTCATTAATCAGTGACATAAGCATTAACTTAAAAACCTGACTTGATTTTAGAAAAGATAAAAACCACCTTTTTTCACCCCCTTCAGCCAGTGAAAAGCAAGGGAGGAAATCTTACGTCCCCCCACTCCCCCGTATATGGTATGATTCAATACGTGTCCAAATGTTAACCATGGTGCCTGATCCTGTAAGGTTCTGAACCTTTCAATTAAAATGGATTCAGATGACAGCTGAGGGTGTTCAACTCATCTACAGTTTGAGTATAAGACTTGGAAGTGACACTTAGCTGTTTTCTGATAGTTTGGGGGTTTTGTTTCTCACCTTTGTGTAAAAGATCCTCCTTGACGTTTAAAATTAATATTTCTCTCCTTTTTCATTTGGCAAATATTAATTAATTTCCCTGTTGTTTTTCCCCCTGCAACTTAGTCAGCAAGCCTAGTTTGTCTCCCAGCTTTATGGATGTTGTCAATAACTAAGTGTAGAGTTCTGCTATTACAGTATAAATTAATAGTGGGAGCACAAAAATATTTGGCTTTTTATAAGTTTCAGACAGATGATGACTATCTTGTAATTTAGAGAATTAATGTGTGGTGTGCATTCCTCACCAAGTAAAAATCATTTTAAGTTACTTTGAAATTAGGGTCTCAGCTATTAGACAGTGCCTGTTCAACAAGGACATTTGTGAGAAGAGTCTTATTTGTATCAATTTATATGCAAGCTATTCTCCTGTTTCGTCTTGTAGGACAACTGCTATATTTAGTAGAGCAATGTTTTGACATATTCTGCATTTTTAAAATGTACAAGTGCTCACAACTCCATGGTTCTAACCTCACATTTTAATAAGAGTGATATTGTGAAAGATAATCATTTCTATCCCTTGCTGGTTTAGCTAACAACATGCCATTGTTATATTTATTTCAGTTTGGGAAGCACTATATTGAAGACCTATTTAATGATTTTCGAGATGGACGAAGACTTCTGGAGCTCCTTGAAGGTTTTACAGGCCAAAAACTTGTATGTATACATTTTTGTAATTACAAACCTTACTGTACTTTTCCACATGGCAGTCTTGCAAGATATTGATAGTTGGCTAAAATCACACTAGTATTTCTCAATGGATACGTCAGACAAAGTGCTGAGCACTCCTATGAGGTGCTGAGCATCCTCAACTAATCCTGCCTTCAGTTCGAGTTGAGGGAACTCAGCACCTGTTAGGATCAAGCCTCTAATCCTGAGTCATGCTGAACACCATCAACACCTATTGACTTCAGTAGGCGTTGAGGACAGTGCTTAATTTGTAACTAAAGACATGCCGGGGCTCAAGCAAATTTTTTACTTTCATAACTGATGCAGCAAGCCTAGAGGTGCCAGGGCTATGAACTGCCAAGATTAGAGGTGCCGGGGCTCAGCCCTGACACAAATTAAGCACTGGTGGAGGCTCTCAGCATCTCTGAGGATAGGTACCTAAATTGGACAGGTGCCACAGTTAAGTATGTATTCTAAAAGTGAATTTCATCTTTGACCCCTTGTTTTGTTTAGTACCTCACTAGAGATATTTGTTAAAAACCTTGTGGACCTATTTTATAAACATTTGGTGACCATATTAATTTTTACACTTTATACTATCTTCTATCTGATCAGCCACACATGATGAAATATATCATCAATGATTGCCATATATGCAGCTAATTATGGGAAAACCTCAAAAGCTTTGATAAATCATATTTTGGAGATTTGTTCTAACTTGTATGCAGCATCGCTTTTCCCCTTCTTTTCCTTGTTTGAGCATAATATATTTCTCTCCCTCCAACTTAGAACTTTGCTTATATTTTGTATTTATTTGGAGATGCTTTTTTCTTTAAATTTAATTCTTTTAAAAAAAATAAAATAAAATTCTTCTTCCTCTTTGACAAATGATGGCAGAAGGTAGTAGTCCATCTGCATGAGGACTCTGGGTTGCTAATGTTAGTGTAGCTGAATCAAATGCTAGCAAAGATGGGATATTTTTTAAAAAAAATATTCCTACTGTAGACAGGTTTTGAGAAGGATTCTGCCTTCCTAAAGCAGAATTAATCCTGGAGCTCTCCCTGGACTGGTGAGCACAACTGAGCCTGGGAGTAGCAGGTTCATAATAGTGCAGGTGCAAATGGTAACAATATGGCCATTCACTAAGGATGTAAAGCAGACATCCCCTTTGTACACTAAAGGGAAGCTAGGCTTTCTCAGTTAAATAGTTTAACTCTGATATACAGAAATTGGTTTTATAATAAATTATGTAGAATTAGACAGACTTTTTTCACAGAGTTGACATTTAAAATATATGTCTTGAAGTAACCTGACTAAAGGGAATCAAATCTGCCCTTACTAACATGTAAATGCTAAAAGAACACAGCAAAAATATTTGGATTCTTGCCTGTTGAATTTCCTTTTTGTTTTTCGTGAGCTTGAGAGCTTTCTCTTAAACTTTCTCATAAATGTAGGGAAACAAGCTGACAACATGAGTCACATTCCAGAGAGGAGATACTTGCAAATATTATACATGCTGATGCTTATCTGGTTGGTTGTCATGGTAATGTTCCTAAATTGTTCTGTGGCAAGGGAGATTAATCATAATAAAAATAACCTGAATTTATCTGATTCCTATATACATTTTGATTATATGTTCACTCAAAAAATGTCAATAACCATTTTAGCCCTCAAATTAAGATTGTTTGTTTCACAATTGTCTTTATTTAGTAGTTTAAATTCTACTTTGCATATATATAGAAATAATTATAGTATCGTCTCCAAAATAGTCATAAGTTTGTGAAATACAAATCCATGAACTTAAAGAAGTGGTCTCATTATATTCAGCATTTTTTTTTTAATTTAAATGTGCTTACAGGCAAAAGAAAAGGGCTCCACAAGAGTTCATGCTCTGAACAATGTCAACAAAGCACTGCAGGTCTTGCAGAAAAATAACGTAAGTAATCACCTGGACAAGGTCAGAACACGCATTAGACATCATGCTTAATGTTTTATAAGTGATAGCTCAACCCCTGGATACAGGATACAGTTTCTAAAGTCCACTATACATCAAAGCAATGGTACTAATGTGACTTAACTTATCTATGGGTTCTGCAACATGGCTGTCTGTTTGTGCCAAATATAATTCAGATGTTTTCTGGCAGCAGGTTTTAAAGTAGCTGAATAATAAATCTGTAATGAATGCTATTTGAAGCCTGATCCAGTGCAATTCTTTGTTAATGTGGTGTTACAATAAATATTAAAAGTGTTCATTACCGTAAGTCATCCTTAGTAAAATAGGAGTTGATTCTAGCTATCAGAATTTCAACTCATTAAACAGTTGCTTTCAAAATACGGTAGAGTGATGTCTAAACATCTGAGGTTTTTCTTAGGAGAAACAATTTCTAGTATATTTCCTTAGGTGTTTATGGGATAACAACATTAAAGATGTGAGCCAGGTTAAACCCCCCCCCCCCCGCACATTCCATTCTATTCTGTTAAGATTGACACTTCAGGCCAATATGCTTCTTATAATGTTGGAGTAAATATTCCCTTAGTATCTACCTCTTACAGGCATTCTAATTGACCAATAACTTTATCAGACATGTTTAGTGGCCAACTAATTATATCACAACCCTCCCCTCCGCCCCCTCAAGAATAGATTCAAATTAATAATAACATTCACTTAAAACCCAGTAAGCTGTGATGGAATAGTAATCACGCATTCTGAGCCGCATATTCTATTGGATTTCTTGATAGGTACAGTAAGTCTTTCAATGTGCTTGAGTTCAGCTGGTACATGGATTCATTGATTTTCTAACTCTGAGGTAACGTGTACCTAGCTGAGCATTTGTGCATAAGTCAAAGTGATTTAACGGGAGTGTTAAATTGGTAATAGAGATCTTTACGGGAGGCCATACATTTTTAATGAAATTTTTTAAAAAGTTGCCAATTCTGCATCACTGAAAGGATGCGATGTGCAATAGACAATTGTATATCACTCTGAAAAAATTCAGTGGTCAAATATTTGTCAATGTGCTAAAAACACTTCATTACATGCATACAGTATAATATTACTTTTTAAAATTGTTTAAAACATCTGTTTACGGGGGCATTAGGAAAATGTGCTAGTGGGTTGTTCATTGAAATTCTAGCACATAGCTACAGTGCCTTTCTAATGTGTACAGGAAGTACAGCTCATACAGCAAGCTTCTTTCAAATAATGCTAAGAGTATGTCAAGGTTGTTTAGGACAGGGTTAAAATTGACCCTTTTAATAGGTTAAGGCTTCATCATGTATATTATGCAGTGTCAGATTATAAAACTAAAAACCCTCTCTAAAAAACCTTCTCCCGCAATTGTAGTTCTTTGAATCCATGGCCTCTGAATGGTCACACGTGTAGGATGTGTATACTGCTAAGCTTCAGAAACCTCTGAAAAGCAGCATCTGTTGGGCTCCAGGAGTGTCCCATTACAGCACCAAATATTTGGCGCCAAGACTCTAAAAGGAGCATGTGGTTCCAAGTACTTCTGCTAAACTTTAGAGTCCTAAAAGGGGAGAAGAAGGTGAATGGGGTAGTATAAATAACCAGAGGGGACTATATTCAAAGAGTTTCTGATGTGTATCTTAAAATTGCTTCTCTGTAGTCCCAGGGATTACAGTAAGGAGACGTAACAGGGAAGCCTGCTCCTTCTCTCTGGTTTGGGGGAGCAGTCCTTCTTCACAGCTCCCCCTCAGTAATGGCTGGGGCAGTGAGAATCCCACTTGTGGCAAACTAATGATCAGTCCATTCAGTAAGTGAACTGAGAAGCTGTAATGAAACAGGCATTGCAGGACTGCCCTTTTAAGACAACCCTTGAATCTAGATGCTAAATTGAGAGAATAGTGCTGTGTAAGATTATGTACAAATCTCCAGGTAGAAGCCCTACGGGTTTCTAAAATGGAAATGTTCCGAAGGCAGGCAACTTATTCCACTTTAGCCATGGTAGACTGACTTCTAAGACCCTGAGGTACTGTTATTCTGGCTTATATATAACAAGTCTCAATGGCCAGCCAAATGCATTGTGACAAAATATGTGTGGATTTGTCATTCTGTTTACACTGATCCTTAAGGGATACAGAATGTGTAGGGGATGCCCTAAATGATTTCATCCTAGGCAAGTCAGAGCCCATTTGTCATCTAGGGAATGGCATCTAATGTCCTCGTGGAAAGTGTACCGAGAGACTACTGATCTGATTCTGATCTGACTCAGACACTGCTATTTGTAACAGTTTAATAATTCTCAAAGAAAAAAAAGTGTCATTCTGAGTTCTCAGATTTTTTCAGTTAAGAAAAAGAAGTTACATTTTTTGGAAAAATTCTGGCTGTGGGCAGGAGGCTAGTGTAAATGACCCCACACAGGTGTATAGCAACTCTGCAAAATCAGCCTGTGCCCTTGTGGTGCCTGCTTCTGGCAATCATGCAAAAATGATTTCTACTAGTTTCAGGAGTTAGCTGTGTAGTACAGGGCTCCATGAGTCCACGTGCTGAGTGCAGATCATGATGTTGACCCCATAGTCTCACTCTAGATACAGTTTTGGCCATACAGGAGTTGAACTTGCATGTTAAAAAAGATACTTGAGAAAGGTGTTTCAAACTCAGGACATGATTTCACAAGGTGTTGCCTCTTTTGATATACTGAGCACCCTGGTCTCCCAATGTAAGAAATGAGAGGTGAAGGTGCTCAATACTTCACAAAGAGTACTCAGCATCTTGAAGGACAAGGCCCCCAGGGGGAGGCTATTACCCCAGAGTAATGTGCTGGAGTGGCAAATTCAGAGAACCATATTTGGGAAATGCAGTAGGGTGTGCTCCAGGCAACAAGCCCTGACCTCCTCCCTGTCCTCCAAAATGCATCGTCTGCTGGCAAAACTCTCAATGACTTCAATATGGGTATCTCGTACATCTCGAAAGAGTTAATGAAACATTACATTGCAATCACAAAGACAGGAAAGAAGAAAATGGGATCTCCCACATAAATGTTAAAGGGGCTGGCTGTACATAGGTTCTTTTCTTTTTTTCCTTTTTTTTCCTTGCCAAATATGCATTGCAATATTACTAGAGGGTTTTTATTTTTGGTAAAATGTAACTTGTAAAACAAAATGTGCAAAGTGACAGTTTTGAAGTTGCTGTGGGAACCTTATTGTGTGTATTTCCTTGAAGTGTCTGTTTGTGATTTTTAATTGTGCAGTCTTAATATTGCATTAACATGTAGGGGTGGATTTGTATTTAATTATTGTATTTTAACTTTATATTTTCACTTAACTTTAGAGCTTGGACAGTTATATCTCCATATCGCTAACTCTGCCACTTGCTTTTTGCCTGCACTTTAATTGTTTCATTTCTCAAATAAGCATTGAATGTTTACTTTTGCCAATGTATGCACCCTCACAAAAACAAAACAACGCCCCAACCTATTATAATATTTAAAAATGTGGTTTAAACAAACTGGTTCAAGATTAATCAGATAACTACTTCAAATGCCTATATTTCTCAAAATCCAAAATAAATTACATTTTTGTCATGGTTTCTTTCACAAAATGCACTAGTATCCAAATACTTTTTCATACAGTACTTATTTTGCATTTCTCCAATAGGTTGATTTGGTGAATATTGGAAGCACAGACATAGTGGATGGAAATCATAAACTGACCCTTGGATTGATCTGGAATATAATTCTCCATTGGCAGGTGAGGGATACTGTTGAAGGTTCTCTCTGAAATGTGTGTTACATGATCCTTGCATGTTGTTACCCACCCAAACTATAAAACAACATAGGCATTTCAAACAAAATAAGGCCATTCACCAAGTCCTCATTTCTTAAATGAGCAAATTTGATAATGGTTTGTTTGCATATTATCTGGGACATTAAGAATCAGCAGATTATAAAATAGGTTATGGAGCATTAATAGCAGCTTTTCTAATTTTACTGTGAGTTGTTGAAAAATCAATAGACAAAACTAATGTGGAAGAATTGTTCACCTTTTTAATAACAGAAGAAGAATGACTTTTTTGTTTTTCTTTTTCGGTTAAATACTAAAGTCATCATACATTTGCTTTTTTTTTTTAATTTTTTTTTTATACCATTGACCCACTCAATCGCAGATGTTGTTAGAACCCTGCAAAAAGCAGCTGAAGTTTTAATAACTCCTTGAGGCAGGTGTGGCACATTTAGCTCCACCCTGGACATAAGGGAGATAGGCCTTGCCCTCTAGAGAGAATGGGAATTAGTACAGAGCAGATCAAGCAAGGAGACCACAGACAGATATGCTCAGGTAGGAAGCTTAGGATGATGTTAACCATTTTTGAGATACCATTAAAGCTATATTCTAGGAAGGGCTTGATATTAGTTTAGGGTGTATGTGCTCCTTTGACAATGGGGTAGAGATTCATACTAAGTATATTTTACACACACACACACACACACACACACACACAGTTAGGGCATTTTAGCATTCTGGCAAAAGATAAGCAAGATTGTTTTTCATGTTGCAATGAGCCAATGCTGATAAGCCCCAAACACACAAAGGACAATCATCTACCATCCCCACTCACACACAAATTCACAGAAAAGGGAACAGTGGTTTTCTGCAGGAAAGGCCTTAAAATACTTCTCTTATTTGGTTTAGCTGGTGGGATTACTTATTGCTTTGAAGGCTGTAGAGTACTGTATCTGAAGCACAGGTAATGGGAGTATGAGCACTGGACCATATGTAACTGTGAAAACTTCTAGCAAAAATTTAAGCAATACATGTTTTAATGTATATAAACTACAGATAGATGTGAGTGTGCTTTTCTGCAGACTCATATACTGTCTTTTTTCTTCACATTGTTTTGAGTTATGGAAATCTTTACTGCTAGTTGTTGTTTTTTTTCCTGGCCTCTCCCATTCCCAGCATTCCTCTCATGGTGTGTGTTTATGTACAGAAAACACACTTATTAATTCCCTGGCACAATATATATGGATATCCAGCTACATGTCTGATCTTTCAGTACCTGCTTGGTGCAAATGTAGCTACTCTGCCCATCATGAAATAAGAAACAGTAACAATATCCACCAGCCTGAACTGCTGTCTGGAGCTGGACTCAGGATGTATGCTGTTGGTCCACGGTTTTTGTGCTGGGTTCTGCAGGGGTCTCATTCTTTCCCCTCAGGATATTCTGCAAGGAAGAACTGGGTCCCTGGGATTTTCTTTGTTTCTCCAAACAATAACTCTCCTTTCTCTGCAGGGAATCACTGTATCCTCCATGTTGCTCTGATTCTCTTAGCATACATAATGTAAGCTATTTGGATCAGTGGAAGTTTGCAAACTAATGTAGTGGTTTTCAGATTTATTCCTAGTACAATTCCATTGATTTCAGTAGCGTTACACCAGGGGAAAATTGTTCAATAACGTACTTAATGTGTTGTTGCATATGTGAGTTGCTCAGATTGGAACCACTATTTCATTTTCTCTGTTGACTCTGAGAAGATTAGTTTGGTTCATGTCCTTTTCACTCTGGATCTGATCCTCTTTCACTAGTGTCTTAGAATACATTCATTGTTAGGATCAACTCATTGTGCATGCTTTGGTTTCCTGGTAGGAACTAAAGATGAACTAGCATCTGTAAATTGCAATGCAATCCTATGCAAAAGCTGTGGTTTCTTGCATCAATGATGTATGGTTTGAACAACTGTCATGCTGCTTCATTTGAAAGTACCTCTTTAAAATGCCACAGAAACATGAGAGGTAAATGAAAGAGGATGATTGGGGTGGGGCTTTAAGGTACTAGCAGTCTCCAATCCTGCAAACACTTGTGCATGCACTTAACTTTACATATGTGATAGTGCAGGGGTCGGCAACCTTTCAGAAGTGGTGTGCCGAGTCTTCATTTATTCACTCTAATTTAAGGTTTCACGTGCCAGTCATACATTTTAATGTTTTTAGAATGTCTCTTTCTATAAGTCTATAATATATAACTAAACTATTGTTGTATGTAAAGTAAACAAGGTTTTAAAAATGTTTAAGAAGCTTCATTTAAAATTAAATTAAAATGCAGAGCCCCCTGGCCAGAACCCGGGCAGCGTGAGTGCCACTGAAAATCAGCTCACGTGCCGCAGGTTGCCTACTCCTGTGATAGTGCCACTGTATGCAGTAGGACTACTCATGTGTAACACTAGTATGTGTGTGTTTGTAGGATCTGAGCTGAGTTCCCATTTTCACAAAAACCTCTCAGCAAATAGGTTTGGCTCTTTCACTTTCTCTCTTCTTTCCCTTCTAAACGGGCCAGAATTTAGTTCTTTTATTTTCTCTTATCAAAGGACAGAAGGACAGATGTTACGACAATTTAAAGGAGGACTGGCAGGAAGGCATTAATGTACAGCAACAGAGTGTTGCTGGATAAGGAAACCTTGAGTAAAGCTAGCTTTTAATTTGGGCTGTTCTCCCTTTAATCAAACACCCCTGCATAAAGTTGGTGTGAGCCTGGCACCGTGGGGGCAACCTATGTCCTTTGTAGGACTGGCACAGGAAAAGCAGATTAAGAACTCTGTGGAGAAAACCTTTGTCATCTATTAGGGTTTTTTTTTTTTATTTTTTTTTTTCCAGGTCTCAGAGTGATTTATATTACTGAGAAATATGTCCCTGATCCTTTAGTTATCTAGTTATAAATATATTAAAATAATGTGTTACATTTTTATCAGGACTAAAGGGTATTTTCAGTCACCTAAGAAAGCAAAGCAGGCTGTAGTACATGCTAGTTATAAACGAAACAGGCCTTAGTTGCCTGGCAAAGCTTTCCCCGTTGCAGATTGTTCTTGTAACTAAATATCTGGAAATGTTGCAGTTTGCTATTGAAGAAAATCTCAATTAGAGAGCTAGGACTCCCCAAATTGTCTGCTAACAGGCTATACTTGGATAATGGGTGTGTTCCCCAAGAACTTGTTTTTAATTTGTTTTATTTGCAACTTAGGGAGTGGGAACTGAAAGCAGCCACAGAGGTGAAATGCTTGGCTGAAGCACAGCCTACTGACAAAATGTGTATATCATCGGTGCTGGCCTTTTAGGGGAGTCAGAGACCAGCCTATTTGTGGCAGGTTCTGCTAAGGAGCATGAACCAACCCATGTCCACCTGAGTTGTTAATTATCTAAGTGGTTGGGTGGCAATTAAGTAGCTTAATGGACACCTGGGCCTTATAGGACAGTTGAGAGAGATCAGTTTGCCAATTGGAACCACAGGGAGTGAATATGCTTCTGTGGAAGGTCCTAGTCAGTCATCAGGGAAAGCATAGTCCAGGCAAATCAGCTCAGAGTGAAGAAAGACTTTCAAAGGTACCTCAGTATTGTATGTGGTATTTCTGTCCTTTCTTGTCTTATCCTACTCTCTAGATTCTCACTAGAATTTTCTCTCAGATTATACCATACTGTTGTGGTGGTCACTTTTGGCCAAAGCTCTTTAATGTGTATGGTTCTGAATCTATTACTGCGCCTTTTTCTTTGAAGTTCCAGTCCTTTCTCAGGTTTCCCCCTTTTCCACACATTTGTGGTCACCCAGCTCTACTCCCAGTCTCAGTCCCACATTAAGTATTAAACAAAAGTAAAATAACACCTTTAATTTCTCAGCTATTTCTCTCTGGTAGAGAAAAGCTCTGTAAATAACCAAAAGGAATACTGCATATTATAAACTGTGTGCACTTTATTTATTTTATTTTTTTTTACTAATTTTAACCAACTTCCAGTTTCAGAGTGATCCCCTACCCCCCAAAAAAACAAAACAAAACCCCAACAAGCATACTTTACAGAGCTTAAACCATACAATGATTTTTTGTTAACTCTTCTGGAAAAAACAAATGGTATTCAGAAAGAGGATTTTTAAAGAGACTCATGCAGGCAACCCCTAGTCCCTGTGAGGAGAGTCTTAAAGTTGCTGGGACTGGGCATGGGCCTATGTGCATCTCATTGAACAACTGGATTAATAATCTGTATGCAACAGTACAGTTTCATGTGCACTGCACCAGTAGATATGAAATCCTAACTATTCAATTAAATCACGAGGAACTACTGGGCAACGAGAGCCTCTTATTTTGAAGGAATTCATGTATTTTTTTAACTGGCATCTCCATCCTCATGCTTCTGAGGCCACCAGGAGTTTCTTTTAGAAATTGAAGATTATGGCTATGTAAAAATAATTCCTGTAGTCTGAAATATTTTCAGGATAGCATGTGAAAAATATTTGAGTACAGTCACTGTTCCAGGTAGTTGGCAGACTGCACTGGATTGAGGAAAAAATGAAAATGTTACTTTGGTTAATAATTGTGAAAGTTAAAAAAAAAAAAAAAAAAAAAAAAAATCTTCTGGTCTGCAATTCCTTAGCTTGGTGGTCTTCATCCTACAAATATAGGCCCTGATCTTACAAATTGCTATGCATGTGAGTAGCTCTGTTGGGACTGCTCACATTTTTAAAGGTAAGAACAAAAGTAACTCATAGCTGGATCATGATTACCACAGTTCTGGATTTAACTGCGTCTCTGCTATCCTCCAGCCACTGCCTTTGTATGGGCCAGAAACCACTTTCTCTCCTTCGAAACCAGAGTTTTAGGCTTGCAGTCCCCTTGCAATTCACTGTGCTCTTATCTTAATCCAGTACCTGCTTTTCTGCTTTACTATTCACAATGATCATAGTCAGTACTATGTTCATGGTCTTGTACTTGAGAATTTAATGTTTTGGAAGTTATTTGTGAGAGTGGCCTATGTTCCCTTTTTTCCTATCCTATTCTATTCTATATACCATGTTTATCACTGTGGCTTCTGACTGCCTTCCATAGTGTATTAAGCAACATGACAAAAATCTGTCATGTGCTCATTCTCACATCCTCTCCCCAGAAGGAAAATTGCATGCAGTATTTGGTTCTGAAGTGTGTGTATGTGTATGTATATTTAGAGAGAGAGAAAGATAATCTAGATAACCTCTACACATTGCTAAATCTTTGTTAGAGAAGGCAAATCAAAGAAATGCACCTTGCACTTAGAGCAAAAGATGGTGAGGTTTGTGATGGTCCTTAGTTCCTGTGGGCAATCTTGGTGGTGGTATGAGTATATGTAGTGAAGGATAGGTAGATTTGTGTGTGGTTTGCATATTGCTGAAACTTGAGCCCGTGTCGGTCTGACCAGTTCACATAGTGGTTGTATGTAGAGCTGGGCAACCAACCAATTGTTCAGTTTGGTGGCCAAAACTGCATTTGTGTGTGTTTTTAGTTTGTCTGAAAAACTTTACTCAGCTTCAGCTGCCTCAAGATGTTGAATAGGACTGGAGAGAAAATTGATCCTTATTGGAATTCCACAAGTGGGAGGTCTAGTATGTCAGGTGCAGTTTCCCATCACTGCTTCCAGAAGGATTCAAACAATTTTAGTGCCTTACCCTAGATCCATGCTGCCTCTCTCAGATGTCCTATGGCTAACTGTGTCAAATGCTACAGAAAGGTCTAGGAAGATGAGAATGGATGTCTGCCACTGTCCACTGACAGCAGGAGATTATCATCAGTACCACTAATGTGGATTTAGTTACATGTCCAGCCCTAAATCCAGATTATACTAGATTTAGGATATTAGCTTCAATTACATGAGCTCAATGTTGACCTTTGTCTAGGTTTTCTCTGAGCTTGCTTGGGAAAGGAAATCCCTTCCGAAAACAAACTTTTTGTTTTGTTTTTATCATTATTCTTACCTCTGATGTCCTCAGTAATTTATGATTCCATTCAAACAAACACACACACAAAGTAGCATGACATAGACCCAAAATACTTTCCCTGAATCCTTGTATATAATACTTTTCTGAGAGTAGGTTTCTTTTCCCTTTTCTGTTGTTTTCCCTCAATTTCCTCTCTTCATAGTTTGTAGTCCCTTTGCATTATGTTAATCATCTACCTTAAAATCCTCCTTATAGTCTTATGTCTATATATGGCCATGAAGAACTATGGTGTAATATAAACAATATTGCTATTTGCATTTAGTCATATAAGATTGATCACAGCAATCGAGAGGCAGAGAGGTGAGACTCTTAACCACTTTGCTTCAAATGAGTTGGGTGATTTGAAGACTGAGTTATTTCAACTGTCAATGACTTAATTTTTCTTTTGGGATGCCTTAAACAATTTTTTTTCTTGGCCACCTAGATCTTCTCTTGCTGTGATGTATTAAAAAAAATTATGCAGGCTAATTAAGATAGTGTATATATATCCTCCATATGTTAATAGGATGAAAAATCCCTGTAAGTGGTGGTGTGATTCTAAGGAAGATATCGGATTGTAGAATCCTGAATGCAAATAAGATATGATTATCAAATAAAATGCAAGATGTATGTGCTAATATAAACTAGTGAATAAAAATATATATTTCTGGATTAATTCAGAGCCCCTGCTCGTTTTGCCAGGAATAGTATTGTACATGCATTTTAAAGCTGGAATCCACACATGAACAATTGAAAGGGCATTTTTTCCTGTTTTGTTTTTGTTTTGTTTTTTTTACCTCATGGATTAAAGGGTAAAACAATATGAATCTTTTCATAGAGGTGCAGATCTTCTGACCTGAAGGAGACCAATGTCTTGTCTAGTCTTTCTGAAATATACAAATCCACGCTGTTGTGGTGCCAGCCCACAGTGTGGTTGTGACATTCTCCAGGGTACAATCTGGACTGTTGAACACCGTGTCCCCTCAAATCTCTGAACTGGGGTGCCTTTTACACTGCTTTGCTGTAAGAACATCAACTCCTAGCCTATTCAGACAGTGCCTCTGACTTGTAAAATAGTTGGGAGTGATTTTGTATGAATGTTCTGCCAGCCATTCATGAACTACATACAGGGCAACACCACAAAATTCTCAGTCCCAGCCTTGTCCCCCTGAAATGTGCATCTGGGACTGCCCAGCCGTGTACTGGACAATGCACGCTCATAGGAAGTCCATCATTTCATCAAAGTTAAATGCACCAGCCTTGTTATACCAAATGGAGTTTCCCACATACTTCAGTTCAAACACACTGTTTAAGATAAAACAATACTGTAAGTTTAACTACAGAAAGAAAGGAAAGATTTCAAGAGACTAAAAGTAATGAGGCATAAAAGTCAGGTTTGGTTACAAAAGTAATAAAAAGATAAAGCATTGACAAGCATTGAAGTGACCTTAAAAGCAAAAGATTTTTCTCACCATAAGCTTACAGCAGTCTGTACTGTCCCAGCTAGGACTCTTCCCCTGCCCCAGTTCAGTTCTTTAAGAGATAAGAGATGATGATGTCATGAGCGAGATGAAGGTGGTCAAGTGTTTTTCTCCCCTCTTTATAATTCAGTTTCTTGTGCTAGAAACATCCTTGCTTAGTCATGGTGCAAACTGTCTCTTGTGGGTGTCATTATGATGAAATGTAAATTTCTTTTTCATGCCTCCCCTCTGCCAGAGAATGGCCACTTAACTAAATGATAGCCCACTTGACTTTGTTGATATCTGACTTTGTATCTGAAAAACAGGTTTGGGCCTGCCATTCTAACTTTGGAACATGTTACAGCAGTGTTATACAGTAGAATCTTATAACTTTACATATGTTGCCACACACATTTTACCAGGGCAATAATTTTCAGCAGATTGAGTTTTCAAATGATACTTCACAAGGCATACTTTGTACAATATTTATCATAGTCTTTTAAAAGTAGTGACCATAATGGCAGAGATTGTCACAGTGGCGTGCCAAAACAATACCTAAAAGCTCACAAGATCCAGGCACAGGTATAAATCAGATTAAAAAGCACAAGACTGATTTTTCTGTTGCCCTGCACCTTGCGTAACCATTTACAGCAGTGCAGGGTGAGTGTTGCCATTCACATTTGATCTACTAGTATAATCAACTACCCAAGCTGCAAGGCCACATAGAATCTGGCCCAAGGATTTTAGAGATTAGTTTAAACGGACATCTCAAGATTATATTGTATACAAATGAGCTCTACTTAATTCCATTCACTTTATTTTAGAATTATCAAAGGTAACGTAAGTGGTACCTGTAATCACTGGCACAGTAACTTTAATCAGCAAAAAGAACGCTGCCAAATGGGGTGGCTTAAAATGATTCAATGTTTAAAAACTTGCTCAGAAGTCAATGGGAGTTTTGCCACTGTCTGCAACAGAGCCTGATTTCACTTTAGGTATGTACATACCATGATACTAAAGTTCACATCTTCCTGTGGTGCCCAAACCAACATCATACCTGATTCAATATGAATGTTGTGTTGTATCAGTATAAGGACACCTTGAAATATGTGTAAGCATCTTGTTAAGCAACAATAAGAATTTCAAAGTTACAATTTAGACTCACATTTGACCTTATTACGGAGTTAATCTTGTTTTATTCAGCAGCAGTCAGACTGAACTTTAAGTAATAGCCAATCGACCCTTTTGCATGTGGCTGCTTTTGCAACATTTCATCTTTTATGGCAGAGTGAATCTGATGTTCTCTGTGTTGTCAATACAAAATTGCACTTAGTTAACTAAAGGTGTGATGTTTTAATCTGTTTAGTTAAACTGGTGCAACTTTGTGTATGGACACTCTTAAATCAATTTAAACCTGGCTTATATTTATTTAGTTTACTATAAAATTACAAGACAACCTAACCAGTAAAAGATGTTTTAAATTGATGTCCACATGAGTTTTCACTGGTTTAACGCAAGCAGTTTAATTAAATTGTTACAAATTTTTCTGTAAACTGTCTGATTAGGGAAAAAATGCTCATCACGTGTGATGTGCACTCCTCAGGCAGCATGTATTCCAGAGGCATGGAAAAATGAGTAGCTTCACTCAGAAATTCATGTTTTCCTCTGAGCTCTGCATGTTCCCATTGCATAAAACATGTAAGAACAAATCTTGCCTGTTTTAGTAACAAATCTGGATATGTTTCGTTACCTTATCTGTTATCTCTTTGTTCCTGCTGTCCCTCACATTCACTGGCTCCTTTCTCCAGGTGAAAAATATTAGAACCTTATCACAAAAGTTTCCTACTTCTAAATAGTGCTTAGTCCTTCTACATTAATTGCACCTTTTCCTCTAATTCATCTTTACTAAATTCACATGCATCAGCATAAACAATACATACCAGTAATATCAATTGTACAAGTCATTTTACAGAGATGTAGCACATAGAATTGTCTGTTTTAGTTGAAATTTTTAAAAAACATTTTAACTGATAATTAACTTGGAAAAGAAATGTTAAGTTTGTTAAAGGAAATGTGATATCTTGCAGATAAATTGAGTCCAGACTGAAGCATGTCAGGGGAAGAATTATAAAATAGCACCTGATACGTTTGTACAGAATTACTGTAGAACTTTTGAGGCTTTAGTTAATTAGCATGTTTATGAAATGCTAACTATTGGATGTTACTTACATTTTTTACTCCCCAAAATTGAGGCAGATTCATGTTGGAGGTGACCATGCATGCTAAATGCTTCAAATCTAAAAATTACTCTTCAGTGGATATTTCTTGATGAAGAGTACAGAATGAAACAATACGTGGATAATTGGACAAGTTATAAATGTCCAGTTTGGATATTTAGTCCTTTATCCTAGAAGATATTTAATACTGGTTGGAAACATAGTAGAATAGAGACTACGTTGATTTAAAAACAAAATCAAAACCGTCCTTTAAGACAGCATAAACCCAATGTTAGGCACTGCTTAATAGAAGTTACGGTTAAGGTCACTAGTAATGAATGTGGCTAGGAAATGCATAAGTGTTCTCAGCTTGAAAACCTATCAGACAGAGTGTTGTCCTTTGGGAAGCTCTCAGAATTGTCATCACAGTGAAATAACAGTGGGAGGCCTGCATATCTGTCCCTCTGATCAGAGTGGAACATGATTAGCAATTCATAATTAATCTACTTAAACTCACTCATGAAAACAAAACCTGTACAATACTGCTTAAATGGACATGTTCTGTCTTTTTATTTGTGTGTGCATGTATATTTCTTAAGTATACCTTTTATATTCTAGTGGAAGGTACTGCTCTGTACCTAGAGGACACACTTGGCTCTCATTCATGCACCCCATTGATTTACCTACCTTTGTACTTATCCTATTAAGTAAGAAAATTGTTTAAGAAAAAACGCATTTCAAATAAACTCTCTCCCTGGATGATTCCCATGCAAAGCATACTCCCAAAATGTACATTTTTATATCCAGTAACCAGACTTTTAGTTGTCGTAGTGGTGAATATATTGAATACACAGCAAAGAAGACAGGTCAAAACTGGTCACTTTAGCAAAGTCAGGCTTCCCTGCTCCTTTTATACAATGGTGTCAATTATAACTCATTTATTTATGAGACCCCATTCGTTATCACTTTAAGCTAAAGGATAAGAGAATTGGTGCTTATTTGGGTCAGGAAAAGCATTTGCTTTGAATAAATAAGTTCAGCCATTGATGAAATTCTGTCTTCTAATGCAGGTCAAAGATGTAATGAAAAACATCATGGCTGGGTTGCAACAGACAAACAGTGAAAAGATCTTACTGAGCTGGGTCCGCCAGTCAACTCGCAATTACCCGCAGGTCAATGTTATCAATTTCACCACTAGCTGGTCTGATGGATTGGCTTTCAACGCTCTCATCCACAGTCACAGGTAGGAAAACCAGAGTGTATCATTTTAGCAAATAGATTAAAGTTGATTGCAAAACATTGGTTTTAAAACAACGGCTTATTTTGTGCAGAATTAAACTGTTGTTGCATTAAAGGTAAACTTTCAAAATGAATGACACTTTACGTATCAGGAAATGGGGCTCTCAGAAGCTACTGTCTGCTTGTCTACATGTGTACTGTCAACTCTGCTGAAATTAACCCCTTGTAATCATATTGCACAAAACAGTCGGGCAAACACTGTATAAAACAGTCATGAAATATTTATTACAGGCAGCCTCCACATTCTTCATAGTAAGTTTTGTTCCTCTCCCTTCCCTACCCATTCTCCCCACACACTTTTTCCCCCTATACTGCAGTCACTATGCTTGGTAAATTTTGGGAAAAGTTGAACTTTCAGTGGTCACAGACAGCCATTGCAGTGTAAATCAATGATCTGCTACTCAGTTAACTTATCCTTGTAAACGGCTTCCTCCAGACCAGTAAAAACAATGGCAAACTTGGGCTCATCCTTCTACCATTCCATTTATCAAAGTGAAGTGTAAACTTCAAAATCTAAATAGAGCCATTTAAAAAATTTACTTAAGGCAATGAAACCTTTACACTGCTCCATATAATACGTTCCGCCCATTTTATAGACATGATAGAGTGTGGTGTAAAGATGGTTTGGCTATTTTCTTGAGATCATCTTTAGAACTCATTTGTGCCTTTGCCATCCATAAATAATGTGGCCAGCTCAGATTCATACCTTTACGCTGACCCCTTTGGGTATTCTGTGCACGCGTGCTCTCTTGTGCGTGCACATATTATTGTATTTTAAAATCATTAGTTAGCCTTCGTACAGTACCAGGGGATACTTTTGGATGAAAGTTAATATAAGAAGGCTACATAATTATTTGAGGGCAGGAAATAATGTTTTGTACTTCTAAAACACCAGCTATCTGAGTATCTCCAAGAAATTAATATTGAAGGCTTACTTAAGTTTCGCAACTCCCCTGTATTGTGATCCCGGTGTCACAGATAGAGAAATGAGTATACCAAGATAAATGCTTATCCAATATTAAACATGAAGTTTTGGAACAAGGACTTGCATCTCTAGCCTCCCACCACATCATGTTTACTCCCTATAATTAGACTTTAGGAAGTTATAAATTAAAGCAATATTAACAAGTTTGTAATGTAACTTTTAGGAAGTTACAGTTAGTTTTGTTTTTTACATTTACATGCTGTAGTTTGCAATATAATTGTGATATTTTTCTGTCCTGTGAAATTGAACTTTACTGAACTGCAAATGATTATACACGCCCAGTGGTCCACAAGCCCACTGCAGAAGAACATGGACTTGTGTTCCAGTCTATGGCTGGAGTAGCAGCTGTAGTGAATGGGCAGAAAGGCTGTGTGGTAGTACAGCACTCTGGCCCTAGGAGTGACAGTAATTTCACTTCATCATGCTTCTTCAGCATAGAGCTGAAGTGGTTGGTCTCTATATAGGTGGAGTGAATTTTGAGGTGAAATAAACTTCACCTTCATAAAGCCCAGACACATCTGGAACTAGCACAAACAAAAGACGTTATCAGCAAGTCATTTAGCTCTAAACTGAAGATAGTTAACTATTTTCCCCCAACTTAATAAAAAAAGCTTTTTGGAGGACTAGATTTCTCTCACCAGCTCTTGAACACTTGGGGGACAGGGAAAATGAGACAGACACATTAAGTTGCTGCAGTTATATTTGGAGAGGAGTCAGGGTCTAGAACTCAGGATGGAGTTCTTTGGCTACTAGATCGTGTTGCTTCTGTAACAAATTCTTGGTGTGATCGTTTTATTTTAAAGCTAAATTGTAGGTTGCTTTAAAAGTGGTAAGAACTGGAAGAAAATTTAATGTTGAAATGGTGCTCTGTCTACTATGGGGACAGGAGGGGTGAGTTGTCATGTCACCCATTAATAGCCAACTCTGTGCTATTGCATAATAGCAGCAGGCGTTAGCTGACAGCTTTGTTAGACAGATACTGTTTTTAATTATACACCTAGCAGCATCAGCACAGTAGGACTTAACTTGTTATTTAGGCACTTGAGGTAGGCAATAGTGAACCTTAGGCCTTGTCTGTGAGAAGTTAGCACCATCTAGCAACCAACACAATCCAGCATTAATCTGACTGCACTGCAGCAGAAGTGTAGGCACAGTCATCATTGCCATAAGTCTGCAGACCTGATGTGTTTTCCTTTGTTTGCCTTTTGTTTATCTTTAAACAGGCAAATGTGGAAAAATAGCAGAGAAGCAGCAGAGGAAAATCTGGAAGTCTGGCAATGAGAAGAAATGGTGGTGGGAGATATTCCAAGAACTTGTTTTATAAGATTTTCTTCTCCTATTTCTATTATAAAACTAAAGAGAGTGTTGCTACAAACTTCTTTCTAGGGGAAAATGCACCCACAGTAGGCTCATCATCTATGCCTGCCTTTGACACTGGCTTTGGACAAACTGTACTATTCGCCGCCTTAGCCAGTAACCACTATTCTTTCTAGCCATTTTATCTCTAAATGTCATCTTTCTGGTCGTCGCTTACAGTCACTCTCACCCGATCCTTTGCTCTGTTGCTTTGGACTCTTGCAATTTGTGACGCTACCCCGAACCATAACTGGCCCTTGGTGTTTTGCCCTGGAGCATCTCCATTGGGTGATACTGCTGATGCAGAGCACACAGTCAATCCCCTGACACTCTCAACCACTCTCATTCAATATTCTAAAGGACCAGTTTAGCAACTGTCAAAAGAGAGCCCACACCAAGAATGTTTATCTCCTGTCTAAGTGAAAAGGCCATCAGCACTGCAGTTTGCTCTAGGTGTAGATGAGCTGTCAGAGGGATGTTGGATCTCAACCATTGTTCCTTCTATTGTTTTTGTACATTCTGTGTGTGGAATAACAGGCTGACAGAGTATGAGTTTAACACTTGTGAGTGAAGCCTCTTCATCCTCCCCATACACACGAACTTGTGTCCATTCTCTTCCCTGAAATTCAGTCCAGCTATTGTCATTTGCTCTCCATTCCGCTTTTCCCCTTCATTTGTCTCATTCACCTTCTCCCATCTCTCCATCCTTTTCCATCTTATTCAGGATTCTCCATCCCATTGCTCCCCCCCCACCCCGCTCATCCCATTGTCTTTCTCCCCACTGCCTTATTCCATTTCTCTCTCCCTTTTATACCTCATCAGGCCCATCCTGTTTTTTTATCCTCCACTAGTTTATCCCATTCTTTCTCTTCCTAACCTGCTGTCTGCCACCCTTCTCTTTTCCCATCCCCTCTCTCCTGGCTTTTCCTTTCCCTTTCTCTCTCTACTCTCCCACTGGACCTATCCCCTTCTCTGTTTCTCTTTCAGACCCCATTAGTAAACAAGCGTCTGTGGCCCAGACGTTCAAAAAAGTGAATGTTATCTTGTCCATAGGGAATAATGTTCAGTGGAAGCACCTACTGCATATACTGAATCCATTCATGTGGAAAATTACCTAGATGCGTAAGCATGCAAACATATCTTTGTAGTGCCTGATTCCAGAGATTATGCAGATAGCTGCAATCTGGCAGTTAAACATGCCATTTTTCACTTCAAGTGGTAGGGGTGCCTGCTTTTTCCTGTAGAAGGTTGTCTTCAGTTCAAGCCTCACTATTGACAGTACTGACTGATTGCATATTCAGGCATGGATTTGTTACACATACATAGGGCCTCACCAAATTTATGGTTGTAGGATTTTAAAAATCATCAATTTTATTAATTCAGATATTGAAATCTGAAACTTCAATCTTGTAACTGTAGGGGTCCTGACACAAAAGGGGATAGTGTGTAGAGGGGTGTCACAAGGTTATTGTAGGGTGGTCATGGTATTGTCACCCTTACTTCTGTGCTGCTGCTGGTGGCGGTGCTGCCTTCCGAGCTGGGCAGCCAGAAAACAGCAGTTGCTGGCTAGGAGCCCAGCTCGGAGGGCAGCACCACTGCCAGCAGCAGCAGCACAGATGCAAGGATGGTATGGTATAGTATTGCTACCCTTACTTCTGTGCTGTTGCCTTCAGAGCTGAGCCTCGGCCAGCAGCCACCACTGTCCAGCCACCCAGCTCTGAAGGCAGTGCAGAAGTAAGGGTGGCAATACCACAATGTCCCAAAATAACCTTGCAATACCTCTGCAACCCCCTTTTGGGTCAGGACCCCCAGTTTGAGAAATGCTGGTCTCCCTGTGAAATCTGTATAGTATAGGGTAAAAGTACACAAAAGACCAGATTTCACGGTCTGTGACATGTTTTTCATGGCTGTGAATTTGGTAGGGCCCTACGCATACATATGCACATAAGCTTTTCCTGCTTGAAAACTTCTGAGCACCAATCAAGTACTAACCATTCAGCAAACCATGAATCTGCTGTGTTGTTCCTTATATTAATGTGAATAAACAATCATCACATGAAAATGCCCTTTGATGCCTATTCCTTAGAGGTGGAGCAGAGGTGATCAGGAGAGAGACTGAGCAAATGACGGAAACAGGATGGTGATTAACTTAAACAGAGTGGCCAATGTGGGTCTAGTTTTTTTGCAAACCAATAGTACTGCCCCAATCCTATCCTTTGCACAAAGGTGGAGAAACAACAAGCAAAGAAAAAGAAGACATTCCATAATGCCCAACATAGTTCAGGAACTTAAACCTTGGGAATTTTTACTGCAAGAATTTTTTTTATTACAAGCTTTCATATAAATCCCCATTGACATTAATGGGAATTAGGCATACATATTGTTACTGAAGTGCCACATTTTAAAACTGTCTTCTTTCACTTGCCTCTCATAATATTATTTTTATGGAACAGTATTAAGAATGGTTTTCTGAATACAAAAGTAATCCATTAAGAATATTTGACAGGTACTGTCTGATTACTTCTATAGCGCATGCAAGGTAGCCTATTCTATTTCTATTGATATTTTCCCTTTAAAAGTAGGGTCACCAGATATCCCGATTTTTATAGGAACAGTCCTGATTTTTGGGTCTTTTTCTTATATAGGCTCCTATTACCCCCACATCCCCATCCTGATTTTTCACACTTGCTGTCTGGTCACCCTATTTAAAAGCATCATCATATTTCTTCAAAACAAGAAAAAAGTTCTAAAACATACTACAGGATCTTGTTTTGTATTCCACCAGTGCTGAGATGTTCAGCTGAGTTTTCATATTTTTAAATTGTAATTCAACAATAGATTTAACATTCAATGCATCACATACAGTTTGCAGAAAGGTTTTAGAAATATCATTTTACTGTGATTTCAATTATATAATTTTTTTGAAAAGTTCTTTTTATAATACCAAGTAGATCTTGCAAATCAGTTTGAAAGGATTAGACATACCTTTAAAATATATGCAAGTATACATTACACAATATACACTTTCTGTATAATAATGAGTGCATTATTGATTTATACTTTCAGCAGTTTTCAGGCTCAGCCCCACTTTCTGTTACATGATCATTGGGCAACAGTTATGTCCATATATTTTGTTAGTGTTTTTTTTTTTTTCCCCCTCTGAATACAAAGTAAGGTGACATGTGCTTCACTGGTTACAGCAGAAGATTGGGGAGGACTCCCAAGTTCTATTCTTGCTTCTGCAGTGCCACTAACATGCCGTATCATTTGAAGCTAGTCATGCCTATTCAATCTGTTGTCTTGAAGCCTTGTTTCACCCATTACCAGAGCATTTGATGCCTTTCTCTGTGCCTCATTTCAGTTGCCTATTGAATGGGTAAATACTTATCTCAAACAGATATTGCTAGGCTAAATTATTATTGGTAAAACTCACTGAGATCCTTGCATGAGAGGTTCGGGGGGTTATTTTAGTGGCTGGATAGTTCTCCATTCCTCGATGTTCTGGGTCCTGGCACAGATCCTTTGTAATGTCCGTATACCCTGATCTCTATTCTGTTTATAAAAGTTTGATATTTTAGGGACCTTCCATATTTTAGTCTCTCGTAGACACACAAACCACCTTTGCTCCCACTATCAGAAGCAACAACAGGAAAGGTGAAAAAGCAAGAAGTTAAAGAACCCTTGCAAAATTGCCCTGAAAATATATCAGCCCTGGCACAAATTCTACTTGTCCACCATCTGATATGCTTGATTATAAAATAACTACATTTATTAATACACTTCAAAAAATGTAGTACTCTTAGAGAATTTGGTAAAGCCATCCCTTATCTGGCAGCCATGCCATGCAGCTTATCTAATGTTTTCTCTGCCACATAGAACTTTTAAAAGATGCAGAGAGCTGTGTGGTACATATCAGAATGAGATTGGTGGGTGGGAATATTGACTCCCTCTTGCTGGAGATGGAAGAAGTGAGACACCTCTATGAGCAGCTGAATGCATATAGTACATCCAAAGGCTACTATGCTCAGTGGAGTGGCCATCCCTGACCAACTCTCCAGTCCCTCATGTAATCTCTTACTTTCCTCTTTTCTTTTTCTTTTTCTTTTTTTAAATTGAATTGTTACCCTGCTCTCTGCTCAGCAGATGTTTCTCATATACCCTATTTTCTGGTTATTTTAAAGAGGCTTTTTGGAGTAGAGGTCACCAGGTGTATAATCTCCTTCTTTCTACTGACACTTTGTTTGTGCTTAACAGGCTATTGCACGGTTTCTCTTCTTTGAATCCTGAGAGATTTTATTTTCAGGGTACATACCCTTGTGTAGCATTGGCATATGTGTTATCCTAAAGCGTAGGTTTAATGCATAAAAGGCTAAATTCTAAAAGATATGATTTCCTGAACAAAATGGTTTGTTTGATATCAAACACAGCAGTAGACAACCATGCTTAAGAGGCACAATCTGCTTCGACATACAAGTTAACAGTAAATATAAGGGATTTTATGGTTGTAATTGTCCTAGGAACCCTTTCCTCACCCCTTAAAATTCAAGGCTACAGAATAGTCTGCTTGCTCAGTACAGTAATGTTTTCTTCTTTCCTAGATTCCAAGGCCAGGAGGGATCATTCTGATCCTTGCTCTGACTTCCTGTGTAACACAGGCCATAGAAATTCATAGAGCATACGTTTTAGGGAAGAAAAATCATCCAATCCTGATTTAAAAATTGTCAGAGGTAGAGAATCCCCTACAACTCTTGATAATGTGTTCCAATGGTTATTTACTCTCCTGCATAAATTTTTAACGCTTATTTCCAGTCTGAATTTGTCTAGCTTCATCTTCCAGCCGTTGGATCATGTTATATCTTTTGTTGCTAGATTGAAGAGCCCATAGTTAAATATTTATTTTCCGTGTAGATATTTACAGACTGTAATCAAGTCACCCTTTAACCTTCTCTTTAAAATAACTAGATGGAGCTCTTTGAATCTATCGCTATAAGGCAATATTCTAATCCTTTATTGTTTGCACAAGCTTGGTCTCTTTCATCAACAAAAGTTGATCCCATGAAAGGTATTTCCTCACTCACCTTGTTTTTCTAATCCTTTAATCACTCTCCTGGCTCTTCTCTGAACTCTCTCCAGTTTATCAACATCCTTCTTGAATTGTGAGCACTGAAAATGGACACATTACTGCAGAAGCAGTCACCAAATGCAGAGGTAAAATAACCTCTCTCTTCCTACTTGAGATTTCCCTGTTTACACATCCCAGGATGGCATTAGTCTTTCTTTGCCAGAGCATCACATTGGGAGCTCATGTTCAGCTCTTACTAATTCATCTTCTCTCACTCCCACAGTGAGACTCCAGGAGAGCTGAGTTTTTATCCCTTCGGCCAGGTTTCCCCTAATGGCTTTTAAAGGACTATCTGCCTTTTATAGTATATCCCTAGTCCCAAACTTGCCCTGGCCCTGTGACTATTTTTAATTAGGAAGTTCAGTGAAAACAAGTGGCATTCATTAGCTTCCTGCACATCTGCTTCTTTAAAATGCCTGAACTCAGGCCAGGCAAATGCCTTAGAAAGCAGCAGTTCACTGCAGCTGCCTCTGCTTCTTGGGGACAGAGAGGAGAAGAGGAGTACTACATGTTAAAAAAGCTGTACAGTGCAGACTAGAAATGAACTGGGGAGTGAGGTTTGCTTTCAGGAAGCTAAACAGAAAGCTGAAGTAAAGCCAATAGAAAACTGTAGTAGTGTGAACGTGTTTTTTATTCTCACAAGTCACTTTGGCAACCCAAAAATTTCTTCCTAATTTGTTTGAACTGCTATGGAACTGAAGATATCCTATTTATTTCCCCCTCACCAAATGATACCATACTTAGAGACCTGGCATCAGTGTGCCTGAAGAGACCCGGGCTAAACAGTCAGCCAGCAATAGATTTCCCTTTGCAGACAGGATCAGAATGACATTGAAAACCCAGCCATTCAGTTAAGAGAACAAAAATGTGTTCAGCAGAATCTCAGTGTTACGAACGCCTTGGGAATGGAGGTTGTTTGTAACTCTGAAATGTTCGTAACTCTGAGAAAAATGTTATGGTGGTTCTTTTTAAAAGCGTGCTGAACATTGCCTTAATACAGCCTTGAAAGTTTACTGTGCAGAAGCACAGAAACTGTTTCCTTACCTTGTCAAATCTTTTTTTAAAAAACTTCCCTATATTGTCTGAGTAGTTATGTATAACACAGTACTGAACTGTTTTTGGGTTTTTTTATGTGTTTGGTTTTTTGGGGGGTGGGTGGGGGTGTCTCTGCTGCCACCTGATTATATACTCCCGGTTCCAAATGAGGTGTGTGGTTGACTGATCAATTTGCAACTCTGGTGTTTATAACTCTGAGGTTCTACGGTATTGTGTGTATAGGAGCTTCTGCCCACCCAACAGGAAGACTCAGTTTGTACTGGTGAACATTTTATTTTAATCTATTCCCGTATGGAAGAATCTTATTGATTGCACAAGCGTGTCTCCAGTGTATAAAGAGGCCAAAAGTGGAAGAGCCAAAATCTTTCTCTGATCCCTATCCCTTGTTGCTTGTTTTTTCTTTTAGTCCCTATTTCCATCAGTGATGTTTACTCCTATTTGTTCATTATTTGGAATTAATTTTAAGCCCTCCCCCCCTCCCGACAAACCTGGAATAGGGGTGTTACTGTGAGAGAGAAAAAATCTAGATGTCCAAGATAAATGCAGAAGCTGAATGTATCTTGAAAATGTCTATTAGTGTGATTTGTATGAGATGTTTGACTGACTTGGAAAAAAGTTACATTAGGGAAAAATGATAGCTACTGGGAAGTGAACATCTACTTTGTTTACTCCTCTCATACCTTGCTGCTTTGGGTATTTTTGCAGTTGGCTTTATCCCTGGCTTTGATTTCCCTCTGAATGTAATGGCTGGGTTTTCTTGTCACACTTTCAGTGAATAATACTGTACTGTCTGATATCATCTGCTTCCTGCCACAGTTTATGTAACTGAATAGTATCTAACCAAATTGTCATTCTGATTCCCTTGTATATGTAATATTTTGCAGAACCTGAATTTTGTTTGTTTGCATGAGAAGCTACAGATGCTAGCACTGCAAAATATCTTCATAGTAAATGTAATTGTTTTGGCTTCTACTATTTGAAATTTCTCTTTATCTGCTTTGGCTCTTGATAACCCTAAGACATCATTACTGTGACTGAGCAGTGTGTGTTGCTGCAGGACCTTGGATCAGGTTGATCCTTTGGGTCAGATACACTCCCATGTCCAGAAATGGGTCTGTCAGTGAGTCAGTTATGGCTCCCTATTACTGTGCACTACTCGAGCCCTGGAGCAAATTAGGGTAGCCTGGGGCCTGCTTTAAATTTTGTCACCCACATTTGGTCCCATAGGAACCAAACCACAGCTTGGGGATAGTTGGAGCTCATCACAATCCAACCACTCCTGATGCCCCCAATGTGTCTCTGTTCTGGGGTCTGTGGAAAGGGAGGTGTTGGTGAGCTCTGACAGCTTCTTGGCTGCTGGTACTTCCTCTGTGCCAGAGATAATTGGAGAAGGGCTCTTATGAGGTGGTAACAGCTGAGCAGCACATAGGGAGTGGATCAAAGTTGAGAATTTTTGCTTTTTAAAAAAAAAAAAAAAAAGCACGAAGAAATAACTACCAGTCTCCTCCTGAAGGTAAGAACTCTTCTCCATTTAACTTAGTATTTTAAGCTTAAATTAATAGTTGTTAGTGGCACCACTATATTTTTTTTATTGTAGTGAGTTGAATAAGTTATTTGCCATACACCGACTTTTTTTTTTTTAAACCTCTTATTTAACCTCGGTCTCTGGGGATTGTGCTTGGCAGCATCAGCCATTGAATATAGACCATGAGCTGTCTAAAAAAGACATCATACTGAAAAGATGACATTTGAAATTGTCATTCATATTCTACTGCTGGGGCCACTCTGTTTTGACAAAGGGAAAAAAAGTGAAAGTTTAGATATTGTTGAAGTAGGAGGAACTCTTTTGAAGGTTAACCTTACCTTCAATTTTTGTTTTTAAGCTTCATGTTTGTGAATGGGACTCACATTTTGCAGTGTCAAGCTGATGGTTCTTTGTAAGGTCCGATTACATTAGAATAAGGTGATCCCCTCTCTCTCTGTCATTATGTTCTACTGTTACAGAGTGAAGATACTTTAAAAAAAAAAATACAAGTCTCTTACCCCCTAATAAAATCATCATCCAGTCAATGATCTATTTTAAATTCTTATTCCAACCCTCTGGTACTCAGAGGTACTCTTTTTCTAAAGTACTGCATATGTATCAAATAAAAAGAATAGCTGTAGATGCATGCCAATTATGCAGTTAGTTTAGAAGATGAACATGGAAATGTAACTGGAGTCCTATACTGTGTCATTCTCCAGTACATGGTCCTTTCTGCAACTCTTGAGTTATACGAATTGATTTATGGTACAAGTCTTTCTGAAACATTCAAAAACGACCCTTTTATCCTCCTGGTGTCTTATGACAATTCTTCCTGACAGAAGACAGAGTGCCAGTGTCTTGGTTTACATGGGTCCATCATATTCAAAATCTCCTGACACCCATGATTCAGGAGATGGATGAAACTGTAGACCGAGGGGATCATTCTGAATTCAAGATGATTTGCAGCTAGAAATAGGATGATATAGTATTGTCCCAAAAATATGTATGTATTCAACAATGATCCTTCTACAACTAACGGATTAGGGAAGAGCATATTTAAATGCTGTATTCAGTGTTTTATAAATTTAGTTTTAATTAACCCAAGCAAACTTTATGAGGGAACAGTTAAAATGTGCTCCAAACGACACAAACAGTTGCTCACGTGGTGAAAACATTGAAACACACAGAAATCATCAGGTAAGGTGAAGTATAGAATTCTGACCCATATGTACCACTGATTACCACAGGCATGTAGGCTGCAAATTTCTTTCCATGCGACAAAACCCTGAGCCTTCACTGTATGCCACTGTAGTGATCTCAGCCGCCACACGTTTCTTTTGTCCTTAGAGCCTGATCCTGAAAGCATTTACCCAATGTGATTAAGACTTTTCACGTTAGATCTCTCTATTGCTGTTTTGTACAGGCTTTAAAGTGTTCAGACTACAATTGTGGACATATGAAAAAATTCAGTGTCAGTATGTTGATACAGTAACCATATTTGTGCCATCATCCAAGCTTCATCCAAATTTACTGTTGCTATCATGCAAATCCATTAAACTTACAAGGATAAGCAATCAGTACTGTATGCAAGGTGACATCTTATATTTGTCTCTTTAGGAGCTCATTTGCCCTCTATTTACTGATATTTGTATAATTGTCAGGTCAATTATATTGAAGCTTATATGACAATGACAGGCACATTAAATACAAACACACAGTTCAGTAGTTTTAGCAATTTTGAGTACTACTTTTGAGAAATTTAATTGTGACCATGAAAATCACTCTTTTCATCCCCAGAAAAAAATCAGAGTAACTGAATAATTGGTAAAACTGTTAGTAAATAGAATCCCTTGCCTCTGCTTAGCATTTCAGTAGGATATAGATTATTTTATTTCACTAAAACATAGCCTACTTTGCCTTCAGAAGGTTTCTAACTGGAAACACTTTTTTATTTACTAAATAACACAACTATGTATGCCAACCCTAATCACAGGCTTTTAACTTTAGCTAATAGCCTTTCTGATTTATTCTGAAGTAAAATCCTGTATTTAAACTCTTTGATTTTAGAACATTGTATATATCCAGGTCATAAATAATGTAATTGTTGGTTTTTTCTCCATATCATATGCACAGTGATTAAACTTCAGTATACCAGGTTAAACTTTCTTTTCCAGTGTGCCTGATAACAAATTAAGAATACCTCTTACTTGAAATATCAAGGCTAGCAAAGTATTAAAATATTTATATTGCAAATACTACAAGTGATAATACAAGGCCGTAGATTGAATTACAGTTTAGATATACAATCTTAGTGGTTCTACCTCTGTTTATGAAACACTTAAATTGTGGTCTACCGCTTCACTGATATCAGCTGACTCGTTTGCTTGAACTTACATCATTGTATTCTGCTGAGATTATGTATTTTTATATAAAATTTGTTATATGCAGTTGTTGGATACCAATCCAAATCTAGAATTAAATTGAACGTCAAAGGGAAATAGAAATTGATTGATAATTGTGCTTTTCTTTTTTTCTCCCCCCCCCCCCCTCTTCTTCTTAGACCAGATCTGTTTGATTGGAACAGTGTGGCTTGCCAACAGTCATCTGTACAACGGTTAGACCATGCCTTCAACACTGCCAAACGGCACTTGGGTATTGAGAAACTCCTTGATCCTGAAGGTTAGTGGAAATGATGCACTAGTTTGTAGCTAAAAATCAACTTTTCGTGTATTTGACTGAAAATGAGTTTGATCTCTTTGCACCGGGATTTAACGTTTTCAAAGGTAGAGCATAAATGCAAGATTAGTTCTGGGCAGTTTATATTGTACTATTTTAATTGAGAGAGAACTTAAAGGGTTTAGGTCAAAACGTGCAGATTGGCCAGGATTTTCAAATGTGTGCACTGAAGTTAGTTACCTAAATGAGTAGGCTGATTTCTCCCCCTCCGCCCCCAAGGTTCTGAGAACCTACAGCTCTTATTGCCTATAGGGGGAGCTGCAGGTGTTCAGCACCTTTGAAAATCTGGCCTAAATATGGATTCAGACTTTAGACCCACCCACCTTTTAAAGTATTGGCCTATGTTTCTACAGTATTTTGACGCTCAAGGTCTCTGGCTTGAAACAGTAGGAGGAGTATGTATGTTTGAGTAGCTTCATGGGGCAGACATTTTGGATTGTGCTGTCATATACTGATAAAAAGTAATCTATAATAACAATTAGTGTCTTGCCAGTCATATTTAACTTGTAGTTCTTGTTCATTGCGGGTGTAATTTTTTCAAAACAGATCTGCACTGGTGTAACTCCAGGTTTTAATGGAAGAAGAATTAGGCCAATGCTAATAATTTTTGTAAATCCCATCTTTTTTTCATATATGTATACCTTCTCCCAAGCATAAGACATCTGTAGAGTGAACACCTACATCCTTTTGTAGATATAGTTTGGAAGGGTCTAGATATATTTCCCCTCAGGCCTCCCTATTCTTCCTTAATGTTTTTGGCCCCAACATATTTTCAGTGCACTTCCCTTTATCTGAGAGAGAAGAAAGTCACCCTGGTTGATGATTTTCAAAATATACTGCAATGGCAGGAGATATTTATGAACAATGCAGCAACTGTATTCTCTTCTTCCTGAATTTGCAGCATGCCTTTTAGTCTCACACTTTGACTTCATTCACTCTCCAAACTGGTTGAGGTTTTTACACTATTAAGCCATCGGCATAATTTTTTTTTATATATATATATATATATATATATATATATATATATATATATTATAAATCCACATTGCTGGTTCCTGGGTTAAGTGGTGTGTTCATCATATACTCAAGGAGAAAAAACTTCCATTGACTTCAGTGAAGCCAAGATTTCCTCCCAGTGTAAACAGTTCAAGATAAATCCTAGCATGGAGTCTCTCTTGTTTTTTTCACCAAGGCTTCAGATAGAACTTACTGAACCATTTGTTACAATATATATATAAATATATATATTTTTCCTGAACTAGCTTCTTTTGAGGGTTAGCAAATCATTTATCAACCAGTCCCATGTTTTTCTGATATGTTTATTTGTAAGCATTTGACAAATAATTTGAATGAATAATTTGTAGATACTCATTTTTGTAATGTTTGCTATAGCTGTTTGCTATTTGTTTTTCTGCTCTTTAGCTAGAAGACTAACATTTTAAACAGAATAGTGAATAAAACAATAATGCATGTCTGCTACCAGTTTTAAGACAAATAATCCTTCATGATATTTGTTACTTTGGGAATCCACAGTCAATATTCAGTGGCTACTGAGATAGTCATGAATAGTAGAATCCAATGATTTGTAATAAACTTAACTCAGTCCTCTGATTTACAAATCTGTTCGTTTTTAAAAATCTATTTAAGCAGCTTTAGTGTTAAGTCCATTGACCATTATGCTGGCTATCAGCATAGGTAACTTTTGGAATGAACAATTGTCTTTTTTGAGAATGATGCCAACTTATTACTAAACTCAACTAGATCTATCTATTCTTTCAGTAGCACAGAACTATATCCTCTGACTAATGCTTAATCAAAATGAAACTCTTGAGCCACGATGTCAGTAACTAGTAAAAGAAATCAAAAAATCCTTAGACTAGTGCAATGCTGAAATATGACTTTGTCATGCCATGGAATTATTGTACTAAAAGAACAGGTATGTAACTTGTGAACACTTCTTTGTTTTATTTGTTAATGCAATGTGTTAACTGAAAACTTTTGTCTTGGCCTTTGTGGAGTATTAACAGCTTAAGGAAAAGGAGTCACTACTGTGCAGAAGTCATGTTCAAAAGTAACAATATAGCATATGTTATGAAAGGATAATTTTTATTTTTTGAAGTAGCTCCATACGTGCATTTGACTAGGAAGCCAGTTACATTCCTTCTGGGAAATTACCTTTGAAGAGTGAATTTTCAGTCAAATATTGGCTATTGAGGTTATACATGAAGATACCAGCTTTTTTTTTTTTTTTTCCACAGTGAGTTTCCTTTCATACTTAATATGCCCCATGGGTTGCTATTAAACAGGGTTTTTTTTTTGTTAGTTTAGCATAAGTAGTATCAAAATTAACAAACAATCTGTTGGATCTTATATTTAGCTGTGACACTTTCTACCTTTCCTGTGTAGCTCAAAAGTGTCTCTCACCAACAGAAGTTGGTTCAATGAAAGATGATATCTCACCCATCTTGTCTCTCTCTTTTACCATTTAGGACAGTCAATAAAAAATCTCTCCACCTTCTGTGTTGTCATATACACCACTACCCCGATATAACGCTGTCCTTGGGAGCCAAAAAATCTTACCGCGTTATAGGTGAAACCGCGTTATATCGAACTTGCTTTGATCCGCCGGAGTGCACAGCCCCGTCCCCCCAGAGCGCTGCTTTACCGCATTCTATCCGAATTCGTGTTATATCGGGTCATGTTATATCGGGGTAGAGGGTGTGTGTGTGTGTGTGTGTGTATGGGCTTACACGGACTTGTGCAGAACACTATGCACGGTTATAGTCAGTAAAACCTGACTAAACTCATTTAGGGTGAAATTCCCCCTCTACAAAGGGCCAGCATGAGGCCTGTGCTCTGTTTAGACACTTAAAGTAAGGTTTAAGTGGGTATTAATGGTGCATAGGTCTTGTGTTGGCCCTCTTCACAGGGATGAATTTCACCTTTTACTACTTTTAACCAAATTGTTTTTTTGTTTTTTTTAAAACAAGCACCCAAATATAATATACCATAAATATACAACAAATAAGTTAATACTTAACAGAATTTGATAATTAATTGGTACTACTTGCTTGCATATTATTTCTTGACTCAGATATTTCACTTGCTTTTTCATAAGTAGTCAAGCTAGCCCAGTAAATAAAATGGGTGTCCTGTGAAAGTTCAGTGGTTTTCATATTATTTCTTTAGCAGTTTTGGGTGTGGGGAGGAAGATAAACTTTTCAGTCTTTTACCAAAATGCCCCTATGGTTCTGTTGATCTTGCTTACTTTAACAACTTGCATTTACTATTCAGCTTAATGTGGTGCTAAAAAGGTTTAAACAATGACTTGTTGACTCGTAACATCATATCTTGCCTTTAGACATAGCATTAAGTAGGATAGGGAAAATACCCTTCCTATATAGTGTGTTGATTTTAGATGAGTCCTCATCACCCTGGATTTAGTAGAAAAATGAAAAAAAATCCATGTAAGTGATCACTGCATGTGAGTTTTATAGCATGTGCTGTAGCCTTGGGGCAATGACCCCTGCCTTCCAATTACAGTTCATTTTATTATAATAGAGTTTCTGTGCAGCCTGGGAGAACACATGCTCAGACAGCTTCAGAGGATGTGGCTCCTCCCATAAAAGTGTGACTTCTCCTGATTCTGAGTGAATGTGGCATTTCACCTCCTGTTGCCAGCGTTGCTGTTTGTGTGCTCCCCTCTAGCAATAAACGGTTATGGTTCTTTTCTTTAATGAACTTGTACCTGCTGGGATTGAGCCTACTTGTGTTAGTCCTACAATATTTGTGCTGTTGTCTTTGGATTAAATAATTGTCCACTTCCCTAATGGTTCACTATGTAGTCTCATACAACTTCATCATTTAATCTATCTTGTTCATGTCTTCAGTGGTCTTCTCCCTAGTTTGCAGTAGTGTTATGAGTTCTTTGCACCTTTATTAGGTGATAATGAGAGACAATGAGTTTTTCCTTTGATAGCTTTTTCTGTTTGATCTTGATTCTATGTGCTGCTATATCACAGTACTAGATTCTACACAAATGAATAGCTTTATATGCATTTTTCACATACAATTTTGAGCTATAGCTCAATGAAGGGAGGAAAAGAATCCCTACCCTATATTGCATAAGTAAATCAGCCTACCCTTCCTGTACTATATATACCCAATAATGATATAGGTATCCAGTAGTTTTCTCACTTATCTTCTAGAGCTCAATCCCATACAGGATACCCATCGGGGAGTGTACTGTGGAAAGATAGTTGTCTCCTTGAGTACCATAAGGCATGGAAATGTGTTCAGAGGACATTGTTGATAGACATTTTTCAGATGAGATATCAGCCAGTGGTTGCAATTTGTACTACTGATCGCATTCAGGAAGGCTGCTTGGTATAACCTGGGAATTTCTGCTAGATCAGCACAAGAGAAATGTGTAACTTCGTGATTTTTTTTTTTTTTTTTTTTTTTTAGGGAAGGAAATGGGTTTTCCCTTCACTCCCCTTTGTGGTTCCAAATAGATATACATAAATCGTTTCTGTAAAAAGTTGTAGAATCACAGCAATAAAGTTATTGGTTGTAGAACATTATTATTGGGCTCTGTCTGTTCAACCATATCCTTCTAGTATCTCTTGGTTTTAAGCTTATCAATTTCTATGTCTGGCTTTTCTACTGTTGGTAGGTCACTAGCAGTGGTCCTTTTGTTGGGAAATTACAGTGGTTTCTGAAGTCTGACACAAAAGCTGGCAATAAAAGTAGATCCGGCAGAGCCTCCATTCCCATTGTCAAACTTCTGAGTCATGCAGTTGCTAGGTTAATTAAACTGTTCACTATTCATATTTAAAAATAGATTTATAAGATAATCAGTGGCATGTCTAAAAAAATGTACCATGGTTTTCAAGTCATGTTTTTTAGGGATATCTTTGGTAAGGAAAAGGGAGGGTAGCGGGATTGGTTTTCAAAGTAATTTGAGATAGCCCTGAACTTATATATTTTTTTAATATTTTCAAATTTAATGCAATAAGTACAGTAAACATGCATATGCTAATTTGTGGATTCTTACCACTAAGTCTAGGTAATTTTAAAAAAAACCTTCAGCCTTCATGCAAAATATGAAGTGAAGCAGTCTCACTCCTTTTCTGAGATTCAAAAAGTTCCCCACACAATCCTTTTTTTTTTTTTTTTTTTTTTTTTTTTTTTTGGCATATTTTGGTTCTGGCCAGACTGTTTTCATAGTATTTCCATCCCAGCAAGAAGTACAGTGTAATGTTGCTAGACTCAAAAGCTCTGGGCATTTCATATCAGCATCTATAGTGAACCCACATTTCAGTTATTTTGAGGCTACCTCAGCACTGCCTACCAAATCAATAAAGATTGCATGGAATGTTGACATTTATCATCAAGGTTATCAGGATATTCTGCATTTGGCCAACTTGAGTGGTCACCTGGGTGATTGCTGTTTCAATTAGAATTGATGGTTTCTGGATATTGTGGGTCACTATGACACAACTTCCAAAATGGCCATGTCACGGCAGCCAGAGAGAAAATATTAATCTAGACAGAACTGGCTTGAATAGAAAAGGCTTTTTAAGAACTCCTAATGAAAATGTTTTCTTTACTGTATAAACCTAAATACTCCCTTTTAAAAAAAATATGCAAGAGCAGGGTTTGAATTATTCCCCACAACACTATTTCACGTCCTAACACGTTAATTTTACTAATTATAAGCATTCATCGCTGTGGAAGCATGACAACCTGTGGAAGTGATATAACATTAAAAAAGCCATACTTCACTTATAAGCACAATTCCAGTTGCTCTTTTTCTTTATGCTTCTACATATTGCAGTCTGAGTGAAGAAAATGAAATCGCAATCTGTCTGCAGTACCTAACACAATTTTGAAAATGAGACTAGGTGGTATTGAATGTGCATAGCCAGATATCCGTATACTACCATTATTTTTGAGTGCAAGCTGTAACTACAGTAATAGCCATTTTATCCAATATGGGTGGATTTGTAATACAAATTCAGCATTTCAAGTGGGTATGTGTTTAATCTGTAACTCCATTGTGATATATGTTAAAACTCCTTTCATAATTGCTTTTCCACAAAATTAAAATGCACTTTTTGTTTTAAATTATCCTACTGATAAGATGAAGGTCCTGTTTTTGACAGCTTCTTACTAATGCAATACCCTTCAAGTCACTTAATATTTCTATTAAAACCTGTAAATTACTGACTGTGAAGTAGTTTATACATAATTAAATACCTCACAGGTCATAAAGGTGATAATAAATCCACTCATACTATATGGAAAATGAAGTGTTTTTAAATGAAACTTTAGGCTGTAATGGATGCTCTATTTTTCCCTGCTTTTTTTTGTATTTGCTTAACTTGTAAAGAAAGATTTTGTGATAACTTCACCATGCGGCTGCTTAATTTTGTCAGGCTGATCATTATATTTCTCAGTAAAGTTTACCATTCACTTTGGCTTTGATTACTTTTAAGGAAGCTTTCATGTTAGTTTTTATGATTGCTTCTGAGTAGCAGAAAAGCATTTGAATAAACTGACTTAATGACCTATTCTGTGTGAATATGTCACAAAGAAGAATAATCAGTGAATATAGTTAGTTAATATCCCTGAGTATTGAAATGCTTAAGGTCCTTACAAAGCATGTGGAGATATCTGAAAATGTGGTGAAGTTTCCCAAGTGTAGTGTTCTATTTCAATCATAATGTCATTTAGCTATAGAAATAGAGATTTGGAATTGAAAATATGACTTCATTGTTACACTATTAACAAAGATTCTTGCGTGCAAATTGTTTTAGGAGACACCAAATGGTTGGTAATGGAGTCAGTAGGCAATGTATTTGTAACGAGAATGATGGCTGTAAGGGAGTGCCCCATAAAAGTACATGTTGTATCAATTTGAGCTTCCCTGAATATGTTTTATACCATCACCTTTAAGTTTTCCTGCAAGACTCTGCTGTCTGTTTCATTGATGTTTGTTCCAGCTTCAGCCACTGAAACGGTTAAAAAGTGAACAGAATACCAGGTAAATGGGACCTTATTGAAGCTTACGATCTGTTTTAGCAAAATGGGACATTGAAGATGGGGGAATATACTCACCCATTTATCACATATAGTAAGTGTGGGTCTTTAAATATACTAACATGCTTTGTTGTTGTGATCATTTTCAGACATCCTCTGTGGGTGAGCATGGGTTAGGACTAAGGCATAGCACGTCTTCCCTTCTTGATTTTTCTCTAGCACTTTCCTGTCACTAAGAAGTAGTTGTCATACCCAATATATCAACTAGGAATGGAGTAGAAAATGTCACTTAAACAAAATTTGTTAAGCAGTAATATCTGTGGGGCAGAAAACCCTTTTGTAAATTGTTTGAGTAGCACACTGGAGCTCACATTAATAAGTAACTATATTTATATTTTTTTGTTCCTGTCATCATACAGCACAATTAATTGCCCACTGAATTTAATAGGTATGTGTAGGGAACGGTCACAGGATCAGGCACATAAAATAAATTTTTGTGAACCAAAAGGGAAACTTCCATAAAACACACATCTGTCAAATGAATAGATTGAAGTGTTCTACAGTCCTAAAACAAATAATATTTTTTACATTCCGGTATATATTCATAGATTTCAAGTCCAGGAGGGAACACTGTCATCATCTATGCTCATCTGCTATATAGCAGAGGACACAGAACATCCCAAAAATTATTCCTAGAGCCTATATTTTAGAAAAAACTTAATATACTATTGATTTAAAAATTGTCAGTGATGGAGAATACGTCCCGACCCTTGATAAATTGTTCCAATGGTTAATTTCTCTCACTGTTTAAAATGTATGGCTTATTTCCAGTCTGAATTTATCTAGCTTCAATTTCCAGCCATTGTATCATGTTATGCCTTTCTCTGCTAGATTGAAGAGCCCATTATTAAATATTTCTTCCACATGAAGGTACTTATCGACTGTAATCAAGTCACCCTTTAGTCTTGTCTTTGGTAAGCTAACTAAATTGGGCTCTTTGAGTCTAGCACTGTAAAGCATACAGTGCATATTCTAATCATTTTAATCATTCTTGTGGCTCTTCTCTGAATCTTCTCCAAGTTATCAACATCCTTCTTGAATTGTGGGCATCAGAACTGGACACAGTGAACCAGGAGCAGTCATACCAGTGCCAGATACAAAGATAAAATAGCCTCTCAACTCCTCCTCGAGAATCTGTTCATGCATCCGAGGATCACATTAGGTCTTTTGGCCAGTGTCCCACTAGGAGCTCATGTTTAGCTGATTATCCATCATCACCCTCAAATCTCTGAGTCACTGCTTCCCAGGATAGCGAGTCCCCCATCATGTAAGTATGGTCCACATTCTTTGTTCCTAGATGTATACATTTACATTTAGCTGTATTAAAACACACATTGTTTGCCTGTACGCAGTTTACTAAGTGAGCCCCATAGCTCTGTATTGGAGACCTGACCTCCCCCAATTTGTGTGTCCTCTGAACTTATATACTTGATTTCACTTGTTGCCTGTTAAATGATTTCCAGTTTAATAAAGTGCACATGGAGTAGCTGGTCTCAAAATATACCGAAAAAATACTTTGATCCAATGAAAACATATTAAAGAAATTCCAAGAGCAAAGGTCTGAAAAGACATGAAATCCAAAAGGTCAAAAGAAGTGGACTGTGTTCTGTCTTTCTCACTGCATTCATTGAGTTCCTAGAAACAAAAGTTATTGTATCAGTATGGCAGAGTAACAAAGGAATTACTGTATATAGGTCAAAAATGAACTACCACTCACTGGTGCAAGAATATAAAAATATTCTGGAATTACTATTAGATTGATTTATGTACTCAATGCGCTCAGCACTATTGTACTGTTATCGGGCGTGCATACCCTTAGAGTATCCCCTTTCATCAATACATAATGTTGGCAGTATCTTCTGCTCCAGTGCCTCCTACAGGCTATTTGCCTCTCACTGTCTCATCTGTGGCTCAGCATTCTGGCCAAGTCACATGAAGGTCAAACCCAGGGTACTCAATGTCCCAGTTGGCATAAACAAAAGGTCCTTTATCCCTCTTGGTCTCAACTCAGTCTTCTCATTCTTATCAGAGTGCTGACTCTACAGGCTTTTCCCTGCTGGACTCTTTGATTTACTTACCGGTCCCCCACAGGAGCCTACCCCGCTCCCTATGGATCTCTTCTGTTCACTGTTTCATTTCTGGAACTCTAACCCCAGGACTGCTTCCCTGGATGCATGATCCCCTTGTTACAGGGGCCCACCACAATAGTTAGCTCTACTCCTGTGGCTCAAGTCTCCAGCCACAGCCAGCCCCAAACTGTGGAGCCTCTTCAAAAGCACTCGCAAGCTCTTTTTCCCAAGCTAACAAGTAGAGGTCCCCTACTGTCTCCTTTCCCCAGGGTTTTGACCGTCTTCCTTTGGGCTCCCACAGTTATCTCCAAGCCCTAACTCAGGGCTCCTTCCCTACAGAAGTCTACACTTCTTCCTGTGGGTTCCACCAGCCTGTAGTCCCAGGCCTCCTGCTGGGAAAGAACTCTCTTCCTTTCTCTCACCTGGGACCTCCTTTCCTATCTGAGTAGATTCCTCCTTATCCTGTTCAGGCAGTTTTCTTATAGAATTCAGCTGCTCCATCCCTAATTGGTCAATGGATCTTCTACCAGTTGTAGTTTACAAGTTCAGCATAATTCTCCCTGAAGGACTAGGGACCCCATGACATGCACACAAATATAAAGAGGGATCCATGCCCTGATGACCTTATAAGAGTGAAATTTAACTGAGTCCTAAAAGCCTATGCTCTACTAAAAAGGCTTAAATGTGATTTAAATATAAGATATGTGTTGACTGTCTGCACAGGGATGAATTTCACCCCATGAAATTGACACAGATAAGGTAAGAAGCACTGGGAGATGTACATTTTCACCCTCTTTCCACCATGATCCTGCATTTAGCCATGATCCAGGGACATGCTTAGCACACGAACAGTCCTATTTAACAACAGCTCTTCAGTCTAACAGAGAAAGGTCTAATATGATCCAATGGCTGAAATTTGAAGCTAGAGAAACACAGACTGGAAATAAAGTATAAATTTATAATGGTGGAACAATTTCCCAAGGGTTATGATGGATCTTTTTATCACTGGCAATTTTTATGCCAAGACTGGGTGTTTTTCTAAAGGATATGCTCTAGGAAACCTTTTGGTGAAGGTCAGAGCTCGATGATCACAATGGTCCCTTCTGGCCTTGAAATTTATGAAGCGATGAACTGAATTCAATGGACTCCTTTCAACCTTAAAGTTAAGCATATGCTTAAATGATTTCCTGGATTGGGGTCTTTGCATACTGGTGCAACACTGCACCTGTGTGCAGCTCCACTGAAGTAGTTGGTCTCCAGTCAGAAACAGCAGTGTGGCAATATGCAAAGAATTGCATGATTGAGACCTTCAGAGGGATTTTTATTTATACTTGTCCTGGACTAATTCTCCTGTCCTCTATGAAATGGAGGTCAAGAGGCCACTGGGCAGTTAGAGCTTTTAGACATGGATGAAGTGGGTCATGTAGGAGAAGAGGGTAGAGGCCTGTCGTTTTGGGACTGGAAGATCATTCAGTTTACAGACACAGTATATAGAGGAGAGTGCCTGGTTGTCCATGAGAAGGGAAGCAATTGATAGTATTGAAAGTTAAAAAGGTCAAGAAGAATGGACGAGTCCCTGAGGTTTGACCAGGAAGTCATTAGAGACCCTTGGTGAGATTATTACAAAAATGAGAGATGGAAAGAGTCATCTTTGGCCGCATTCTATAATCTCATCTCCTGCAAGTGAATGATTGATTGTTTCCTACTATATATTTCCTAGTATGCTGTTCAGTTCAGTTTTTCAATTTGTATATTTTTATTTATTGCAATAAATACACAATTCTTCAAGAGTAGATACAGGTAAAAAGTGTATAAGAAAAGGAAGCACATATAATATATTCATACCATGCACTTGTATTCTTTTTAGTAATAATTAATTCTTAGCATTAATACAGTAGCACAAATAATAAAATCCAGCTAAACTGTGTTTCCACAGATGATTCAATATGACCAAATGCATAAAACCAATGAAACAAGAAATGATTTAAAACAAAATATATAAGGACCATAATGAGGAGAGCATCCATTAAACATCTCGTATCATAAGAATAGAAGTTGGGAAATGGTTAGGATAATACCTTAGTGTATTTGCATGTGTACAGTTAACTGTCATTTTTGAGTTCTATTCTCAGGCATTTGCGTGATAGAACTAATAATGGGCACTGGGAACGTTTGTGTGCACGTGCATATTTTAAAAAAGTTTTTAATCCCTGCTTCCATTTTCTTTACATCTGTGTTGACTGCCAGACTTAAACATGCAGCATATAAAAATTTGAGTTGTGTTGTATTCTATTTATAAAATCTAACATAAGACCATTGTAAATAGTGTTAATATGATTCCCACACCACAGCCCGCAGGTCTAAATGGGCTATTCATTATATAACTCTTGCCAGGTTAAAAATATGAGGAATGAAGACAATGGGAATTTGAACATAGAAACTCAGTTGTGATGACTTAGGGATCAGAATTGGAGGGTTCCACACTTTCTCCTCTATGCCTCAGGCTGCATTAACTGTTAAATGCTACTCCAGAATGTAGATATCCCCTTGTTGGAGGGAGGTGGGGGTTTGGCAATGATAGCATTGTTACACTGGAGCCAGGCTGAGAGAGTTGGTGGTAGCATGGCTACTCTGTAAACACAGTGGAGCTGGTAGATTTTGGGCAGATGCTGAGGTACAGGACCCCTGAACACATGGCCCTTTCCTCCAGGGAACCTCCTGAGATTTGTAGATTCTGAGGCCTGAACCTCTACTTGAAAGGTAAGAGCAAACTCTCTCCCTTTCAAATGGAAATATGTGGAGGAAATGCTGCAATGAGAACACGATGGGCTTTTCTTCCTTCCTGACCTTCTCCAATGGGGACTTGTACAAAAGAAGGCTATTTGGCTCAACATCAGAAATTTCCCCCTGATATTAATTCTAAATTTCCCCTTGCTTACTTTCATCACATTACATCTCTTGGTCCACCTTAAACAATCAGACTCATTCCCTGCTGCTTACTCCTTTCAAATACCTGTAGAGTTATCAGAATTCTCCATTTTGCTTTATTGCTCCCCCCCCCCCCCGTTGGATTGATTCAGTACGCTATTTGCTAGGTATCATTCTGTTCTGTGACATATCACTGTTAGGCATGCCAGAATCAAACTGACTTATATTTTCCATCATATCGCAATGCAAGCTCATGTATAATTTTCTGTCCATTGTTAATGATTGTGTGTTCTAGCACTAATGTTTCCCAAAGAAATCCCTCCCATGTTTCAAAACATTTATCCAGGTTGAATCCTGTTATTTCCTACTCATATCTCTAACCTCTTTAATCATCTGCGTATTCTTTCTCCTCACTGGAATTTACTATACCTCCTAATTTAGTATGCCAGACAAAATTAAGAATGCTAGTTATATTAGTCCTGGTCTTTACCTCTTCCAGATAATTAATGAAGATGCCTAATATTCTCTACGGTTCATGCCACTCAATACCAGAAAAAGACTGGCTATGCTACAATGTTCAGAATTGGGTTTGGATTCCATTTTCCACAAAATTGGGAGTGCAGATTGTTCACAATAATTTCATAATATATGTATTAATAATGTGCAGTGCTTTTTTATTAAAGCTAATTAGATTAATCAATGAACCCTTTAAACATGACAACATTTATCAATAAAACTGGGCTATATTTTTTTTTTTGAGAATGTTGGGAGTAAATAATTTATAATTACAGGCAACACAGGAGTATGGAAGATTGCTAATTAAAATTCTAAAATATGGAAGGACATCTGCTTATAAAATTCAGCGAAGAGTCTATCAGCTCCTTTTATCTTTAATAACTGAGACAATTTCAGAAATAGTTAAAGGTTGATTTAATTTTATTAAGTCCATAGATAATTTGGTCTATTTGGTTCTAAAATTCATCCTTGTGCTAAGTATAGTCATTACTCGGGGGTTGATGGACCTTTTTTTAAAGAAAATCTGCTAAAATATTATTATTAGATGGGCTATTTTTATTTCATGGAGGTAACTTCAGACTGCTGCATTTCATTTTGGCTGAAATATGGAAGGTATCTGACTTATATTTAATCAGGCACGTAATCAATCAGCTAGAATCATTGCCTGGAGAATGAAGTCTGGATTTGAAATGGACTTGGCGGAAGAGATTCTATGCACTTAATCTCTGTATAGTAAATATTTCTTTGAATGCATATTAATTCATAACCCTACTTTTCCAACAGATGGCTTAATTTAGGTAGGATCAGAGACACAAGGAAAGATAAATGGTTGACTAAACATTTATTTAAACTTAATATGTCAGAATTTAGGTCAGCCTGTGTGCTGAATCTCTTCCCTGGAATAAACCACTGACTTTGCTTTAAGTGGGGTTATGCTCTGAAAAAATGGCTCTTAATAGATAACATTAGAAGGTCACTGTTTGTTGTCTTTGTTACTTCCTGTAGCGAGGCGACGACTCACCCTGCGGCACCTCCTGCTGGTCGTCCAGGGAATTAACTTGTCCAGCCTTTGGAGCGCCCTCTGCAGGCCGATGTCCCACTTGCTGCTGGCCCCCATGTCCCTCCCGGACCCTGGTGCCCCTTTAGCTTCGGTGCTGCCTCCTGGCAGTACTCCCACGCTCTGGGCTCCCCTCCCAGGGGAATCCCCACCTCTATCCCCACCTTGCCTCAAAAAGAACAGGAGTACTTGTGGCACCTTAGAGACTAACAAATTTATTAGAGCATAAGAAAGCTTATGCTCTAATAAATTTGTTAGTCTCTAAGGTGCCACAAGTATTCCTGTTCTTTTTGCGGATACAGACTAACACGGCTGCTACTCTGACACCTTGCCTCAGTGTTCACTGCCAGTCCTCATCTAGCCCTTGCACTCTGGGGCAGACTGCACTCCGTACCACTCATTATTGGCAAGGGGGGTTTGAACCTGCTGCCTCCGCCTACCCCTGGGCTGCACCCCTGCAACCCCAGTATCTATTTGGCCTTAGACAAGGCCTTCAGCCTGGGGATTTTCCAGGCAGGAGCTCACCAGCTCCCTTGTCCTATTCCCTAGCACTGCTCTACTCCGGTACCTTTTAGTTCCCAGGCAGCCAGGTCTTCCCCTCTCTACTGCTAGAGAGGGACTGTCTGAGCTCCTGGCTTGCAATGCTTTTATAGGGCCAGCTGTGGCCTGATTGGGGCGTGGCCCCAGCTGTGGCTGTTTCCCCAATCAGCTGAGGCTTGCTGCTTTGCCCTGCCACAGCCCTCTCCCAGGGCTGTTTTAAGCCCCTCAGGGCAGGAGTGGGTGACCACCCCGCTACACTTCCATAACAATTCTGAATTGAATTAAATCCTGTTATCAATGCACTGTGCATGTGAACTGGTTGTACACTGAGGAGATCCACGGGGGAGAGTAATTTTTTTCCCCTCTGCCTGTGTTGCCTCGCACTATAGGAGTTGTTCTGATGTTATTACTGGAGCTAAAGTAACTCCTGAAGATACCATGCTATATCCTTATAGGGAAAAAATTGTCGGTGATTGTATGTAATGGGAATCTACCAGATCTACTCCTTTCCTAAGAGGAGCCCCTACGCAGCTCTAAGGAGCTCTGGTATTCAGCAGGCAGGAGATCAAGCACCTCTGTGCTGACTGTCTCAGTCCTTTATTTTGTCGTACAACAAAATTTGCATCAGTGCTGCTGCATATGAACACCCGCCCCCTTTTTTTTTTTTTTTTTTTTGCCTAGCTTAACATGATTTGGTGCAGATTTGGCACCAGCCTGTAGAGCAAGTTATATTTGTTGGCTTCTCTTCTGGGGTCCATGAAAGCAATGATCACTTCATCAAAGTATTCATTTTAAACCTGTCTTTAGCTTGGATGGAAGATTGATCTTGCAATAGCAGACCTCCTCTGTGAGGGAGAGACATCAGAAGATCCAATTTTAGGTTAATCAAACCTCAGAACCAAAGCCTCTTCAGCCAGAAAGGCATGAACAGTAATCCAGAAGAATATAAGAATGCCCACACCGAGTCATCCAATAGTTCATCTAGTCCAGTATCCTGCCTTCTGACTGGCCAATGCCAGGTGCTTCAGAGGGAATAAAGACTGATCCATCCCCTGTCATCCATTCCCAGCTTCTGGCCATCAGATGCTAGGGACACCCAGAGCATGGAATTACATCCCTGACCATTTTGGCTAATGGCCATTGGCCTATCTTCTAATGTCATTCTTGTTCCTATCTTTTGTATTGTCCTGCGGAATAGTGGGAAGACCTATGCCAGGGACCTTGGCCAGCTTTGCAAGAGAGAATTCACTACCTCACATCCTGGGTCCTGAGACGCTGAGGCTACAGAACACGTTTTATTTACTTTTTCCGTGTCAGAGAGGTCAATCACCAACCCACCAAATTGAATTACAGTGTGAGAGAGATTTCCAGGTGCAGCAGCCACGCTGTTAAAATGACTTCTGCTATGTAAATTCTTGTGTTGATCTCCCACTGATGGGCAGTGCACATAGAAACTTGGCTCTGCCCTGGAGAATCCATCTCTGGGATAAGACTGATTGTGTTCTTCCTATTTATTATGAAAACCACATCAGACACTGTCAAGGCTAATTTCCCACTCTGGCATTTTGAGTGCAGAAGGTGGGGCCCGCAAGGATTCTAAAAATTAATACTGGCCACTCCAGGCTTGTATTAAACTCCCAAGGTTACAGTTTCTCTCTGACCTTGAATTGGTAGATGCTGCCACCACCCAAGTGCAGAACCCCTTTGAGAGCCCAGGAAGGCGCACTTGGGAATTCCTTCCTGTGGGGTACCCTCAAGCCCTTTCACTCCCCTCTGGGGAAGAGCTGAGAGAAAGAAAGAAAGGAGGGGGAAAAAAAAAAAAAGGAAGGAAGGAAATCAGCTGTTGCCACCAGCTAATTAAACATGTGCACAAACCTCTTAAGACACAAAAATCCAATCCTGTTCTTAAAACCGGTAAATTTTATTAATAAAGAAAAAAGAAAGAAAATACATTTGGGAACTCAGGCTATTTCTAGATTTTAAAAGAGCAACTACAAGGATTAAACACCAAGAATAGCTTTCTTGAGATCCAACTTAATGGTTAGAAGCAAAACAAAAGCACCTGGGGTTAGCACAGAGGAATCCACAAGCCAGAACAAAATAAAAGAAATGAACCTAATCATGTCTTCCTAGATATTTCCTGATCTACTTACATATCTGGGGTTTTAAATTAGTAGTTTCTAGGTATGATACTGATGATTTTTTTTTCATACCTGGCCCAAGCTCTTACAGCATAGCTGCTGTTGTCTTCACCTCTCCCCAGGAGAACCACAACAGACAGACAAAAGGGGAGTCTTGTTTCAATTTTAAAAAGTTCTAGCCTTCCCATTGGTTCTTTTGGCCAGGTGCCCACTCACTTCCTTTTACCTATGCATAGCAGTGAGACTTTTTAACCCTTTACAGGTAGAACAATTAGAGAAAAGCTACTAAGAGGGATTTTATAGCTGCTGGCTGGCTGGTGTCCATAAAAGAAAGCTACCCCTTCCCCCTTCATTTATCACAGACACATTGACTTTTGCACCCAGAACAGGTCTGTTATCTATGGAAGGAACAGTGCTCTGAGACCTCAGTGAATCACTGTGTCCCAGCAGGTGAATGCTTTGCTTTCTCTTTTTTGTAACCATCCCCTAAACTAAATCAGGAAGGTCGTCCCACACTCTTCTTCCCTCCTACCCCCTTTCCCCCCCCCCCAAAGAAAAAGAAAAAAAGATTTTCTGCACACATCAGTTGTGAAGCAGAGAATATACAAGTAGAGCTAGGATTCTGCCAATGGATGAGGTAGAGTGAGATATCATATGAACTCCGTATCACTGAAGCATGTCGCTGTATGAGATCAGAATTTTCAAAAGGCCCTAATAAGAATTAATTTCTGTTTCTGTGACACCACTTTGCTTTCTGTTTTGGCAATCTGCATCTCTTGTTATCATTCTTCTGAGAGAAGACCTAGGTAGTCGTCATCCTCAGCCTAGGCCTATGATTGACTTTTCTGGTACCACATGTCGGTCCGTCTCCTGAATCCAAGATACTCCAGGAACCAGATCACACTGTTTGCTTCAGCTTTCTCTTTGTAAAGAACCTTGAACAGAAAAATTGTTCATGAACAGATTGTGTGAATATTTTTTCCCCCTAAACCAATATTACCACCATAAGCCTGGAGAGTGACCCTGGTGTGTGTGTGTGTGTGTGCGCACACACACACACACACACACGAATTGTCTGAGGATAGTTTAATTGGAATGCTTTGAAGACAAGCCACCATTAGGAACATATCCAAATGTTTCAGAGGGACCTGCTCTGCTTGCCTAGAGATTGATGAGTCTGCTACAGCCTTGGCTAAGAGCCAGGTGGCTTTTAGCTCATGCATTAGCGGCTCATACACTAAGCTTCAGAAGTCCCTGCATTGATTCCGCTCGCTGATGAGTGGGGTCTGTCGGCGTTACATCTGCACTTGTCATGCTCCATCCCAAAACTGCTGGGGCTGAGCAGGACATTCCCTGCAAGTGTTCTTCCTGTTTGTCAGGCTGCTGTGGTATTGAACACCCTTGTGCTCTCAGATTCCCCTGCTGACACCAAGAAAGTGAAGAGGAGGAGGAAGCAGTGTGACTATCATTCAGAGGAGGGATGAGGAGCAGGCCTGGGAGTGTGATGATGGAGGAGACTGGGACAAGTATGTTGGGGGAGACTGGGATGTGGAGCCAAAAAGGATTGGGGAGACTGGGATGAGGGAAGTCAATGGGAGGGACACTGAGACTGCGGGTTGTGGGACTGGGATGAGGACAGGCTGTAAGTGCAAGAGACAGAAGACAGCATTTAGGGGGTTAGAAAGCTTTTCCAGTCTAGTGTTAAATTGGGTATGGAACAAATATATAGTCAAGAAATGTTAATATGTGGTGGTTTATGTAGTAGCGGGTGTGTATGTAAACAAGTCCTGTACTGTACCATGACAGAAAAGGAAATATTTGTGGTGGCATGGCAGGATTTAAAGCATGCCCTTTGAGCCTTTTATAGGTTGTATTCTCTGTATCCAAGCATCTTATCCTGCTCTTGCTTATGTTTTGAATATCTCCAGATTGTTCATAATTTGAATAAAAGTGCATGTTACATTGAACTCTTGTTTAAAATAAACATGCTGATGTTCTTTGTCCTATAATTTAGTACTTTATTTTGTCTCGGGACACTTTCAAAGAATTAGGTGTTGGGGGCAAGGGGAAGAAGAAAGGAAAGAAGATGCCACAAATGTGGAACTTGCATTCCTTTTTAAATCCACTGTATATATGTGGGTGGGGGTGGAAATTAGGTACCAAAGTGCTTAAAAAAAACAAAACTAGTTTTAAACCTGCATGACTGGCCTTAAAATTTAGATCACACTCTCAGATGAGCCTCACAGTATCATAGGAGTTATGTAGTTAAAATACTTCCTGAAGAATTGTCAATACATTGGGGTGAAACAAACATTTCTTCAGCATTAGGAATGCATGTCTGTCTTTTTTACATGTATTTTGTTTAGCAGACATGGGTCTTGTCAGCAATACAGGAAAATTGTCATCACACTGCATTCCCTAATGTATCTGTGTTTTATACACCATATCCTCAGGCGGTAATGAAGTATGGGGTGGTGTTCTTTGCTCTTGTGTTTTTTAGAGTAACTCCATAAGGATACTTCTGCCATAGAACTACTAATTACACTGTTCATTATTTTTTCCAGCAACAGTTCTATTTTGAGGATATTAATTAGCTTCATTTTGGCATGAGATGATCCAGGGGGTGTCCTTTCCCTGTCTCCCAAAAGGATGCATCAGCATCAACAGCAGAGGAGGTTGAGCTAGCAGGTTTTTCAGCCATCAGAATTGGCAGTGTTAGACAGAGAAACAGAGACATTTTACTAAAGACTTCCAAGGAATTCAAGTACTTTCAGTCTCTGGAAGAGGCTGAAAACTCTGGTAGAGTACTATGCATTTGCAATTAAGTTGTAGAGTTCTGATGCATTTTCCGCAAAAAACATATTTAATACTTTGTAGGCCTATTCCACCCATAGGGAAGTACGTGGTAGCATACTCTTGAAATTCTTGGTATCATCTGGACAGAATACCTTGCAAGTCAAAGAAATTTAGGTGGGGGGAAAAACCTGAACACGTTATTTTAAGAAAGAGAACAAATAGAATATAAGAACTTAACCAATTGTATCCTACAGTTTTTATAACCATGGGAACCCTATGGAGTAGCAGAAGGTGTAGTAGTTTTTCATATCAATATTACTTCCTAAAATTGCTTAGAGAGAGAGAGAAAAAACCCTGTGATGTCCACACGGTAATTGTATAATTACACAACACAGCACTAATTGTGAAGAATCAATGGCTATCTGTGTGTCAGAGATGCATTTTTATGATGGTTGAATTCAATAAAGAAATAACTCTGATTATTCCAAATAATATATTTTATGATGAGCTGTAGGGAACCCTTGCTTTTGTTGAAATCATAAATAATCCAGAGTGAATAAAAGGAGACAGGAAAGGTCTTTTTAGCCCATGAAGATGTTTGGTGAAACTGTTGTTTGAAAGACAGCAACTGTAGAATGGAATAGAGTAAGTTAGAGTGCTTCAGGTTAGTTCTTATGCTGTCTATTGGACAGGATAGAGGCCACTGAATACATAGTGGACCTCCCAGATGTTCTGTCCAAAGTCAAAGCTGGCATATTACAGGGTAGGATGCCTGTGAGGGACAGGTGTCTATTGATGCTATCCAGCCATTGTGTGTAGTTCTTCTGGGAGGTCTTTTCCATCTTGTTTTTGTCGTGTCAAAGTTAAAGATGATTCTTGTGGGAAGTTGTTAGGCATTTGGCATGAATGATCATACCACTTTAGAGAGCATTGTGCACCTGTTTGAGAGTATGGGACCTGTTTAGTTAGAAAACAGATCTGCTCATTTGACTTGAATTTGTACTATTGGATGTTTTCAAATGTTTGGAGATGCTTATTCTGAATGGTGTCCAACTTCTTTTCAGTCTTGACAACGAGGTGCCATTTTTCAGTCCCATATGTCAGAATACTGACCACCAATATATTATATATCCTCAGCTTTGCATCTGCTTATCAAGATGTTTGCTCTACAAATGACATTCTTAATGGGATCTCCCATTACTGACGACATTTTTGAAGTACAGGCTTCACGTTCATTCTCGATACTAGTGTATTTAGACTAAAGGAATTATTGTTAAAGATTTTTCAAGGTTACAAACTTGCTAAAACAGTATACCAGCACTAGTTTCAGTTGAGAGGAAGTGCTCCACTATGCAATGTTGGAAATTTGTTTTGATTTGTCACTGTTGGTAGGACAGAGTTGTTTATGACCCCTTTTGAACAATTCATTTTTGAGCTATTTAGAAACTTACTCAATCTGGCAGGGAATTTAGGATAATTGCTCATCTACCTTTATTAATGCCACCATCATGTGCTGATATCGAGGGGTTTACTACCACACTATTGCATTTTTTTTCTGATCCCAAAGGAGATCCAGAAAAGACCAGGTGAGAAAAGAAAATGGACCACAAGGTATCACTTCTCCATAACTATGACTTGAGCAACATTTAAAATTTGTTAAATTAAGTTTCTTGTGTTCCCCACCCCACTGTGTCAATGTCTACCTCCATGTTGATCCTTTTACCAGTTTTCTTTCTCTTTCTTTGCTTTGATCTGCAAAGAATCTTAATTAACCAACAAGAACAAACCTACTCTTGCATCTCTTTGTTCTTATAAGTTAGATAAGCTGAAATAATTTTTGAGTAGCCAGATGTTGGTAAAATATTTTGTATCACATTTTTGTCCAAACACAGAATGGACAGAAGAAAATAAGAACAGATTAGTCAAATGTTTTCCAGAGCCAGGGGAGTAAATAAGGTTCCAGGAGTGGATAATTGGATTGTGTGCTGTGCTTGTGGTCTTCTAGCAACTGAGACAGATGCTACATTTTCTTATCGTTTGCTAGTCTTCTCTCTCTCTCTCTTTGTACATCTGTTCTGTTTTGTCCTAAGAAGAGACAGGATCAGATTTTAACAATGCCAACTGAGAGCTATAACCTAAGCTGACTGATTCTATTTCCAAGCAAATAATTCTGATACCATTGAAGAGAATTACAAGGAAGCAATTTTATTCCTCCAACAGTCTACACAGTTCAGAGAGAGGGGGAATAATGTAGCTTGTTAAAACAAAGGCTTTTCTTGCTCTTTTGAGCTTTAAATGTTTGTTCCACTTTTTTATAGTTTATATTTGTCTTTAACAAATGTTAAAAATATCATCTTGCTGGGTAATAGGCAACAGACACCACCACCATTATTGGAAACAGAGCCCACATTACTGCTTAATGTTGTGATGTGTACCCAGTGTAATTCTACCGGGTCGGTCCCAGGATATTAGAAACACAAGGTGGGTGAGGTAATATCTTTTATTGGACCAACTCCTTTTGGTGAGAGAGAAGCTTTTGAGCCCCAAGAGCTCTGTGTAATGTCAAAAGCTTGTGTCTCTCATCAACAGAAGCTGGTCTAATAAAAGATATTACCTAACCCACATTGTCTCTCAAATCTTGTGACGGTGAGAAATGTAGAAATGAAAAAATAACCCTATCCAATTCTGACAACAGGTGATGAGTAGAATTTTGTACCTTTATAAATAGAAAGCTGTCAATTATTTTAGCCTGTTGTGACAATAGAGCACACTGAAATCACAAAGATTGTAGTACTTGCATAAGAACAGGACACTGAAAAAGATACAAGGTTAAAATATTTGACTGTCCTTATGTGAGAGTGTAGCTGTAAATGTATCTTCTATTTTTCACTGAACCAGAAGAATATTGATATTTTAATATACAGAATATAAAGAATCAAATATATTAGGGTGAGAGTGTCACCCCTTTCTGGCCCATTTATACCAGGTAAAAGGGCTGAAGCAGCCTAAAAACTCCAGATCCAGCTGGAGGAGGATTTCCCCGCCAATGGTACTGTGGGAGACAGCCCTAAAGTTGACTTTCAGGGATCCCATTTCAAGCGTTGATGTTAGGGCGCATGGAAAGCATTGGTCTAGGGCAGGAGGGACATGTCAGCAATGGGGCTGCAACATACACTGCTTACAAAAATTATAGGTAGTTTCTTTCGCCCAGAGGTCAATGGTGATAGGCTACTATAACTTAATCAGGCCTTAGTGCTGTGTAAATTTTGCCAGTGACTGCAAAGCAGCCTATGATTGGAAGTGCACAACTGTGGCATAAAGCCACCTTAGCCCCTTCTCTCTGTGGACTGCAAATTCTCTGCTGCACCTTGTAGAGTCCATACAGTCCAATTGAAGTGGGGCTACTAATGGAGTAAGGTACCAATCAATGTGAATAAAGGTGGCAGAATTTGCCTATGGTCAGCACAGGAAAAAATACTAGTACATGCGTCCTAATACTACTTACACAGTGAGTTATCAGAGTCATGAAGCTGGAAGCTTCATGGTGCAGTATCTGAAGTATTGTCAGTGAAACTTAGCTGGCAGAACTTTTTTTTTTTTCCTGTTGTGATCTAATCCTAGTCCCCCAGCATCATTGTTTCCAAACAACTTGTTACTATTAATTTTATGGAGGTATGAAAGTATTACTTTCCTCATTTTACAAGTGTGAAATTAAGATGAAGAAAAATTAAGTGGATTCTCAAGGTCATACAGGAAGCATGTTAGAGCAAGGAATTGAACCAGGTCACCAGAGACCTAGTCTAATGCCTTAACAACAAGGTCAGCCTCCTCTGTTTGCTTTCTTTCTTGTGCTCCTATCAGCATTATTCTTTGGTTGATAAAACATTTTTGGAGAAAAAAATCTCCCCATAAACGGCACTGGATTTTACCCTATACTTGATGTGTAAATGTCACTCAAGTTAGCTTAATTTTGTCTATGTTGAAGTAAAAACAAACCCCAAAAAATCTTCTTTAGGTCTGTTTTCATTACCCAATATGTTGTTTGGACACCAACTCACTATCCTAATGGGAAGGGCACCAACCTAGGTTCAGAGCTGGCATGTGACAAAAGCCCACAGGTATAAAAAAAGTGATCTTGACCGAGGGCTTGTCAGTGTGATGGTAGGGGAATGGAAATTACAATAGGATCAGAGGAGCAACAAGAAGGAAAACACTGAGGAAATCTGCTCAACACCTTAGATCTCTATACACAAATGCAAGGAGTATGGGGAATAAACAGGAAGAACTGGAAGTCTTAGTACATATGCAAAATTATGACTTAATTATCATCATTGCGACTTAGTGGATAAATCTCATGACTGAAATATTGGTAAGAGGGATATAGCTTGTTCAGCCAAAAAACTTGGCTGAAAAAATGGAGGAAGTTTTGCATTGTACATCAAGAATATATACACCTTGTTCTGAAATCCAGAACGAGGTGAGAGGCAGTCCAGCCAAAAGATAAAAGGGGAAAATAATAGGTGATATGGCATGCTAGGGTTCTACTATAGACCACCAAAAGAAGAGGTTAATAAGGCATTTCTAGAACAAATAACAGAAATATCCAGAACAGAAGACCTGGTATTAGTGTGTGGCGGGGGGGAGGGGGTTTCCAGCTACTCAGATATATATTACAAAAGTATTCTTTTAAACCACGAAATTTCCAGTAAACTACTTGGGATGTGTTGGAACCAACTTCTTGTTTTAGATGGTGGAGGAATTAACCGGGCAGCTGCCATTTTAGACTTGATCCTGACCAATAGGGAGGAATTGGTTGCAAATCTGAAGTTGGAAGACAACTTGGGTGAAAGTAATCATGAAATGATTTTTAAGGGAAGGAAGCAGTGAGAGCAGCAGAATAAGGACACTTCCCAAAAAAAAAAAAAAAAAAACTAGTAGGTAAGATCCCATAGGAAGAAAACAGGAGTTAAGGAGAGCTGGCAATTTCTCAAGGAGACAGTATTAAAGGCATAACTGCAAACTATCCTTATGTGAAGAAAAGATAGGAAGAATAGTAAGAGAGCAATGTGACTCCATCAATAGCTCTTTAGTGACCTGAAAATCAAAAAAGAATCCAACAAAAAGTGGAAACATTTTGGACAAATTAAGGAGGCTATAAAAGAATAGCACAAGTACGTAGGGGCAAAATCAGAAAGGCTAAGGTACAAAATGAGTTGCACCTATAGAGGGCATAGAAGACAAGAAGAAGAGGTTTTATAAATCGGTTCGGAGCAAGAGAAAGACAAAGTGAAGCGTAGGCCCACTACTTGGTGGGGAAGGAGAGCTAATAATAGACACATACAGAAGGCTAAGGTGTTTTAATGGTAATTTTGCTTGTCTTCTGGTTTTTTTGTTTTGTTTTTTTAAAAAGGTTGAGACTGGATGATTAACACAACTAATATTAATAACAAGGGGAAGGAACACAAGCCAGTGATCAGGTGTACAAACCCCTCACTAGAAATGAAGGGGTTAGGAAGCCGCTGTGGGGCCCGGTGAACCCACCTCCCACCAAACCTGCATAGCAAGCACAGAGTGGAGGAGGAGGATAAAAAAGGAAGCAGAGTAGCTTAGTGGGTGGCAGGCAGTGAAGCTGAGCTGACCTGCTCTCTGAGCTCTTGGGAAGGAGCACCACAAGAGCTCTTGCTGCCTTAGGACTGGTTATGATGAACTGACCAAGCCTACAAAGAAGGGGGGTGACTCTGTGAAGGTTAGAGACTTCTTTGGGTTTAATTCTTCACTTTACCCTGTGAAGAGAGGGGATGGGTAGGAGCTAGGAACTGATCCAGGGAGACAGACACATAGCACCCCAGGGTGCAGGACTTAGCTAACTATCATTGAGACCCTGCATCAGAGCCCAGGGGAGAGGGTGGACCTAGGCTCCTCTACCAGCCCCTAAAGGGGGATAACTACATAAGTCTGTCCTACAGTGGGGAACATACATGTGGGAAGACCGCAAAGTTATAAGGGTCTGTACCATGAGACCCCACCCCAAGCGGGAAGCCCTGAATCCCTCATCCTGAAGATTTCCCTATTATTGGACTCTCTTTAAATACCCTGAAAACTAAGCTGGCTGGGGAGCTGAGTCACTGAAAGGGCAAACCGCAGTAGGACGGAGCAGTAGTAAGAAGGAAGTAGGCCTGGGAGGAAGACAACCTGACACACCTACATCTGACCACTAGACAGCACTGCTGTGTGCATTTACCTTCACAAACAGGTTAAAAAATATTTTTAAATAAGTTAAATGTATTCAAGTTGGCAGGACCTGATGAAATTCACCCAAGGGTACTTAAGGAACCTCCCCGGGGGGGAGGGATAGCTCAGTGGTTTGAGCCTTGGCCTGCTAAACCCAAGGTTGTGAGTTCAATCCTTGAGGGGGCCATTTAGAGATCTGGGGCAAAAATCTGTCTGGGGATTGGTCCTGCTTTGAGCAGGGGGTTGGACTAGATGACCTCCTGAGGTCCCTTCCAACCCTGGTATTCTATGATTCTATGAACCAGCTGAAGCAAACTAAAAATCATTAGCGATTATCTTAGGGAACTTGTAGAGGTTGGGAGAGATGCCAGAAGGCTGGAGAAGGGCAAGCATAGTAACCTAAAAAGAACAAAGATGACCTGGAAAAGTACAGACCAGTCAACTTAGTTACGATACCTGGAAAGATACTGGAACACATTATTCAACAATCCACTTAGAACATAACAGAATTATAAGGAAGAGTCAGCATGGATTTGTCAAGAACAAGTTGTTCCAAACCAATATAATTTTGTTCTTGAAAAGGTTTATTGGCCCATTGGGGGCGGGGGGGAAGCAATATATGTGATTTATCTTGGTTTTTAGTAAGGCTTTTGACATAATCCCACATGACATTCTCCTAAGCAAATTAGAGATATATGGTCTAGATGAAATTACTATAAGGTGGATACCCAACAGGTTGAAAAACTGTGCTCAGAGTGTACGATGGTTTGCTGTTAAGTTGAGAGGCTGTATCTAGTGGAGTTGCGCAGGGGACTGTCTGGGCCCTATACTATTCAATATTTTCATTAATGACTTGGAAAATAAATTATAAAATAATGGAGATATCCCATCTCCTAGAACTGGAAGGGACCTTGAAAGGTCATCGAGTCCAGCCCCCTGCCTTCACTAGCAGGACCAAGTACTGATTTTGCCCCAGATCCCTAAGTGGCTCCCTCAAGGATTGAACTCACAACCCTGGGTTTAGCAGGCCAATGCTCAAACCACTGAGCTATCCCACCCAAAAATGGAGTAGAGTGTTTTATAAAATTTATAGCTGACACCATGCAGGGAGGGATTGCAAGCACTTTGGAGGATAGGTTTAGAATTCAAAATGATCTTGTGAAATTGGTCAATTTGTCTGAAATAAACAAGATGAAACTCAACTAAGACAAGTGCAAAATACTACAGTTTGGAAGGAAAAAAAATCTAATGCACAGCTACAGAAAAAAGAATGTAGTACTGCTGAAAAGGATCTGGGAGCCCTGAGACCCTCCCACATCCCGAGCCCCTCATCCCCAGCTCTGTTGGGTTGCGGGCATCAACAATTTTCACCAGAAATAAAGTTTGAAAACCACTGGTTTAGAGCATCTGTCTATACCTGAACATAATGGGTTAAAGCTGACTAACGGTGTACAGAAACCATAGTTGTGAAGCATGGGGCAGTTATAACAGAAGCCATCACATCATTTGAGAAAGTAGTTGTCCTTTTCCCCTCTAGAAGCTCACTTCATACAGACAATGAATAATGAAAGATAGAATTGAGTGTCTCTTTAACTATAGCTAAAACTCTGCATTTTGCTCTATATGTATCGTTTAAGGCTATTCCTAAGATGTCACGAGGCAGGAATGTCAGGGACAGGTAATACAGGGAGATGAAAAATCATTCATGTTTCACATTGGTGTGAAGAGGAGAACTGTACTTTTTTTTTTTTTTTTTTTTTCAAAAATGTAACCTTTTGGTTGATGGCATTAACACTTCACTTGCCATGGCAATTTCTTGCCAAATCATTGGGAAGGAAGAGCAATTTCGGAACCAATTATTTATCAAAAAAGTTGATCTGCAGGGAGCACGTATTTCATCATTGGTGTTCTTGAACACCAAAAATGAAGAAGGCTGGAACTTTTCTCTTATCAGATGTCATCTTATTCCTTTGAGTGAGATTCTGAGTTTGTGTGTGTGTCAGGCACTGAGGTAGGATTTGATAATCCGTTTACAGGACTTAGTTTACTATAGCATTCAGATGTATGGCACAGCTTTTTCTTTGTAGCTATAAGAATGAGATGGGGAGGAGGATGGGGCTCTGAAACCTTTACGTCATAATGAATTTGACTTACCTTTGTTCTTGCGTTTGAATTATTTCAATTATATTTAATAAGCTGAGGAAGAAAAATGGATTCTCATTAAAGTTTTAATTTTTTTTCTTATAAATAAAGCAAACTGTTTACTAAGACCAATTAGATCATTATAGCAGTGTGTGGAATCATATGAACAATATTTAATAGAAAAGAATAATGAATAGTGGCTTTAAAAATCTAAACAATTTAATAATTTGAGTAAAGCATACAATCATTAATCTCTTCCAAAATATATAGAGAACTATATGCATACCTGTGAAAGGAAAGTTTAAAATATTATGAACCATCATCTTCAGGGTATAAATTACATTTCCCCTTTAAAATGTTTCTAAAAGCTTTAAACTGCAAAGTAGCTAAGGCACTCATTACTTTCCCAAGACAATATACTGTATTTTCAGCAACTAGGGTAAGGGAAAGCCAACTAGCAATACAAGTTGTAATATTCAGTCAAGAAATAGCCTCCATAAGTATATTCTCTTTAATTTTCTCTGCATTGGGCAAAAGATTCTGCAAGGTAGGTACACAGAGAATATAATACTGTTTTAGTAAGGTAGAAATTACCAGCACTTACGTATTTTGGAAACCAGCAAGATTCATCCATCCATTTACCAGGAAAAAGCTGATAACATAAGTTATGTAAAGTAAAAGTTATCTATGTCCCTGTTATTATTTTGTATCTACATTCAGCATGTAAACACAGCAAAAAGGAGTGAGAGAAGCAGAATTTTGGGAACTAATTTTTTAGAGAGAAAATTTAGCGAACTACACAAGAAATGTTCAATACACTGAATGCTGGCAACAGTAAGAGAAATTTGTTGATATGACTGGTACTGTTAATATCTTCAATTATTTCTCTCAGTGATAAAATGTATATGTGCAAGAAAATGTGATGGAGTGGTTCAAATATTTGGTTGGTACTTATGCCTCACAACTTACCTGTGGCTTTTCTTGCAAGTAGCAACATGGCTATTCAAAACTCCCTCATATAATTTTTTTTATATCCTATTGCCCTATAGTCTCTTTCTGTAGTCTTAAACTGCTGTGTATGTCTTTTGTTTTCAGTTTGCTTTTTTCTAATTTATGAAAATAGCCTGCAGGTAGTAGTAGTTACAGTTCATAATAAACTATATTCAGTAATCATCTCTACATCCGAGAACTTTTAAGGATTAATACCAAAAGCAGATCTGTGTTCTATTAAATAGTCACTTGGCTCTCCTACTGGTTCTGAAATATTTTGATTTTTCTCGTAATAGAAAGAGGCCTTCACCTTATGGAAGCAGTGAAAAGAACATAGTAGCAGATTCCTTATCCTTGTAAATTGCCAAGTTTGTTATACTATCAGCACCAGACACCTCTCTAACGGAAGTTGTAAGGATTTGATGTGTCATCAAATTTAAAATAAATGTAGTGGTTTTATCTCTCAGTTCTCATAATTCAAAATCTGTACAATGGCACAGATGGAAAGAGCTATAAAAGCTTCAATTGGGGAATCCCATAGGTTTTTATTTCCTTCCAACAAGGTGGGTTTTAGAACAATTGCAGGTGTTAAGTATTGCATTGCACCAACCTATTACGGATAATTTTGAAACTGACAGACTAGTCCTTTTAAACTTTTGTAAGCTTATTCTCATGTTCAACTTTTAGGCTTGATCTCCATTGCCAGACTAAAATTTCCTCATATGAAAGGAGAAAGACCGTTCCAATGCACCTTTCTGAAGACAAAGTATAATAAAGACTAGCTTCTGGCTTATGAAGTATAATAAAGATTACTACTTGACTGGCTCTTGTTCCCCATTCCCCACCCTCATCCTCCTTAAAAATGTTGTCAGTCATATCTTTTTATACTAGGGAATTTTGAGACTACAGACAGTGGTGTAAGTAGAAAATATTTCTTGCCGGTATGCTGCACTCATGGGAGGGACATAAAGGGGAGGTGCTCTGTCTTCCTCCCCTTGCTCTCCCCAACCCCTCCCCATGATCTACATCAATCTCACGTTACCTGGGGGGGAGTTCTCTGTCTTCCTCCCACTGCGCCGGAGCCTTCTGATGTACAGACCCCAGGCAGGAGGACTCAGGAGATGCAGCTGCGTGGAAGGGCTGGGAGCTGGTCTGGGGGCAATACAGCCGTGCCGGAGGAGCTGCCGGCATGGGGCTGCCCAGCGGCCCCATGCTCTGCTCCTTTACTCGCTGTGGTTCCCGGGAGAGCCCTGTGGACTCAGGAGATGCAGCTGCATGGAAGGGCTGGAGGCGAGCTCCTTCTGTGTCTTTCTGGTATGCCGTACTGGCTATAAATATCTTACTGATCCGGCATACTGGACAGTACCACCGTACTTGCACCACTGACTACAGATAGACACTCTCTGCTATTATTTTTCATACGGCACACCATTTCCACAAACATTCCAGTCAGGTGACTTCCGTTAATGGCTTCTCTCTCTAGCAGAGTTAGATGTTAGCATTCTCTCACACTGTCTACAATGGTGTTCAATGAATTTGTTGGCAAGACTGACTAGGTATTAGGTTGGCACAATTTCTCCCTGGAGACTAAGGGAATGATCCTGCACCTCTTAAGTCAGAAGGAAGTTGATTTCAGTTGCCCTAAGAATATTCCTCCTGTATTGCAGGTACCTTTGGAACCTATGGAAGTTCAATTCAATAGGTTATTTTTGAATTTATAACAAGAGAGAGTTTACACAGGTGGTTCACAAAAGCCAATTTATTGCAGGAATTCCATGGTGTTGGAACTGAATAATAGAAAGAAAAGGGCTAAATTCTAATGCCCGTGCAAAAGAAATGAGTGCTATCAGTTTCTAGTATTTGTAAGTTCTTGTGGAAACACTAGTCTCCTCAGTAAGCCATTGATAGTTTAAGTGCTGGTGATCTGTTGTTTCAAGTTGACAGAGACAAAGGCAAAAAAGCATTTCAGGCAGCTGTGCATGCACTTTTGTGTTGTGGATTATCTGTACATTGCTTGTAGGTTCTATTCAGGGACTTACCCCTGTACAAGGGCACAACTTGAGGTACAGTGTACATATATATACCTATGTCACTTTTATATATGACACCACAGTTGTGTGTGTGTGTGTGTGTGTGTGTGTGTGTGTGTGTAATCCTAAATTGTGGTGTCGTAAAAATGATAAATTCATTGGAAAAAGTAACATATGGGACTCAGATATTTGGAAGTCTGTTTCACTGGTATATTTGTATCACAATAAATGGGGGAAATGTTTTAATATCTTTATCCTCTACTGTTTTGATGTTTATAAAAGTGTTTTCAAATTCCTGTGCTGAGCAATCTATAAAATATCACTTTTTATGAAGTTCTATATATATATAGCTATATGTAACAAAAGACTAGTTGCATATATAGGTTATATTCATGTAAACAAGACAGGACACTAAATTTTTAGATATGGTATGAGGTATAAACATTCTCAATGAAGACCAGCAAGACAGAAGACGGGATCACATGATTGACAATATTTCTTACTGTTGTGCCTAGATGCTACACTGGTCAGCACACTACTACTGTTTGAGACAGATGTTTTTCTCTACTTTAGTTTTAAAACTCAAATGATGTTTACAATATTTATATAAATACAAGCTTCCACCACTTCCCCAGGGAGACTATTTCACAGTATAATAGATCTTACTTTTAGGAGAAGCTTCTTAAATTCAACCTAAATATTTCTTCACATAATTTCATCCCTATTATTCCCAGTTATACTCCCTCAGAGTGCACTAAAGCTTTTCTCTCCTTCCTTAGTGTAGCCTCACAGTATGCATACCATCTCCTCAGACATGAGAGGAGAAAATATAACTGAAGCTAGGAGTACTTTGCAACTTAAACAGAAAAGAGATTCAGCAGATGCATGTGAGGAGGAGGAGACCGTCAGATATCAATGATAAGTAGTTGCAATTTGCTCAGCGTGGAGTTTGTGTATATCTAGAGTTTTATCCCCTAGGTCCATTTTTCATTATTATCAACTCCTGACTTGGCGGTAGGTTCCTGTACAATGTGATGGTCTCTGCTATATCTTTCTGATTTCTCTCCCCCACTCTTGGATGCTGAAGTATAAAATGTTTCCCTGTTTCATTCTCTTCTCTGTCACATTGGTTTCACAGCTGTTCCTTGTGTCTCAAGTTTGCGCTGTTCCTTGTGTCTCTCAATTTTCACCTTTATGGCACTGCAATTATATATAACTTGCAGTCCTAAGGTCACCTTGAAATCCCCTTTAGCATTATTGCTTTCAAAGTACAGTGAAAAAGTTTGAGACCTTATTAAGCAATATCCTGTCTAAAGAATTCCCAAATGTGATGAGTGCAGTTTACAAGATCACTTCCATTTAGCAACCAGATGTCTTTATTGTGGTTCTTTCACACGAGTTTAATTTTATTTCAATTCTATTCAACACTTGTGTGTTGGATTATTAGTCTTCCCACGTGTACTAACTTGCATTCTTTCCAGGTTTTAAGTTTATTTTCTAGCCGCATTTCTAAAATCTCTTAGTTCCTTCTTGGGCCTCATATTGAGAGGTACTACAAAAAATAATATCTCTAAGTGTAAGTATGTTGTTTGCCACTTCTTCCAGGTTAATAATGAAATTAAATACATTAAATAAACCCAGACCTAAAGCACATCATGCTACTTCCCAAAGGACACCTATCTGCCACTCCATACACAGCTGTTTATCTTTACTCTTTGTGATCCTTGAGCCAGTTTTCCTTTCCTGGAATACTACTCAGATCCAAGTCAATTAGAATTATTTTTCAAGTAAGATTATGTGAAGCACTGTCTCTGATGCCTTACTAGACTGTATAGACAATATATTGTTGTACAAATTCTGCATTTCCATCCTTCACTAGATTTGCAGCTCCATCAAAAGTAATTGTTTGCCTAGTGTTGTTTGTTATTTATAAACCCTTTCAGCTTCCATATCTCGTCTTTCTCTTGACACTCTTCAGGTGGACACTCGGCAGACACTTCCCTTCCTGGACCTTTGAAAAACTACCATGTATGAGCCTCCCTCCCCTGCCCAATTCATAAGGTTTTCTAGGTGGATGCAAGGAACTACTCCATTCTCCTCCTCCTCCCAAACAACAGAGAGCATCCCCAGCAATTCACTGCTCTGTAGGACCTCAAAATCTTTGCATATCTCCATGTCTGGGAGTCATGGGATGTGCATAAACTGGCCAACCCCATCTCTCACTTCCCCTCCTGCACTCCTACATGCCCAAAAGGTATTGGTTATTATCTGCTGAATTCTGCTCTTTACTCCTATTTATCCTTTTATTGAAAGAATGATTTTCGGCATAGATGTAACCTTCTCCAGATCATCAAATTGTTGTCTGTGCATCTTAGGAATCTCTGATTATTGTATCTGTATTTATTTATTTTATTTATAGGCTTTTGTATGGGTCTTATCACGTGGTATCAGATACATTGACATAAGTGGTGTCCCTGTGAGACAGGGAAGTATGCTTATCACAGTTTTACATATGGGAAATTGAGGTACAAAGAATTAAATGGCTTTCCAAAAGTCTTAAAGGAAGTCTTCAATAGAGCCAGAAACTTAATTCTGACTGCCTGAATACTGGCCCAGTATCTTTAACCATAAAATCATTCTACTTCACTCAACAGATGTGTAGGTGAAGTCTTTTAAGTATGATATTCTGTAGTGCTGAAACCTTTAATTGGTCATAGAATAATTGGTCCAAGCATTGTTCACTGGCAAGTTGGATCATTCGCACATAGCATAGAGCTGGCAGACACTAAAGACAAGGAAAGTACAGATAGCTTGCATCCCAGAAACAAAATGGAAAGTGGAGAGGGCCAAAGAGATTGGGGAATGATACGATTTTTTTTTTCCTGTGGGGCTTCCAACTCAGGAAGTGCAGTAGGCACAGATCTTGATAGTAAAATAAAGGAAGTGTGATGATAGTAAATAGAATCAGTGACGGCTTAATGATGATCAAGTTGGCTTTTGAATGTGGCTTGCTAAACATAGTCAGTACATATGCACCCCTGTCTGGCCGTTGTGAGCATGAGGATACAAATTTCAATGAAATGTTAGACACTGCTCTTCAGCAAATTCCAGGAAATAAGGAAATAGTTATCAGTGCTGACTGAAGTGGACATGTTGGAAGAAATCGGCATGGATATAGTGGCATACATGGTGGCCAGGGCTATGTAACTTTAAATGACGGAGAAAGAATATCACAGTTGGCATAAGCTCTTGAGTTGGTGGTATCCTATACGTTCTTTAGGAGAAGAGATGGACATCTTTACACTTAAGAGTGGAAGGACTAAAAGCCAGATTGACAACTTCCTTGTTTCCCTACAGAACATAAAAGATATAAAAGGTAATTGTGGGAGAGAATCTTACTAGTCAACGTGGACTTCTCCTCTTAGATATGTTTCTTAGAGAAAATCAGAGGGTAACACCAAAGATGAAGTGGCAAAATCTACAGAGAAGTCTGAGAAGGACTTTGGGGAGTTGGTTCTAGAGAAGATGTCAGCACCAGACATGGAAGGAGTGGATAAATCGGGGGATTTTATGGCAACAGATATATTGAGTGTGGTAAACAAGTTGTGGGTGAATCAAAAGGGAAAACCTTTATTCAAAAAGAAACTTGGTCAGGTGTGAAGAAGTATAAGTGATAAAAGATATGAGAAAGATGTTTTAAACTCTGGCAAAAGAGTAGGATCAAATCAGATCTGGAGGAATACAAGGATGTGAAGAAAGTGGCAAGCCATTCAGTTGCAAAAATGAAAGGAAAAGTCTGCAAGAAACTTGATGCAAGACTTGGAACAAAGGAAGGGGGGGAAATGCATAGACTGGCAAAAGCATGGGACAGAAATACCAAAGATATAAAAGAAGTGAGGTTCATGAAAGATGAAACTGGTGGGGTGTTGACTGATTACAGTCACATAAAGGATAGATGTAAATGGTATTTTGAACAGGTTTCAAATGAAGGAAACCCAAGAGAGCAATGTGACTTCAAAATGATGAAGTTTGGTATACTAAAGCCTATCTCACCAAATAAAGTGGCAAATGCTCTAAAATAAATGAAAAATGATAAGGTCCTAGACCCAGATGGAATCCTTACTGAGGCATGGAAAAAGATAGGAATAGAAGGCATCCGTCTGCTGACATCCCTGTTTAAGTCAATCTTGAGATGGGAAAGAATACCAAACATGTTGAAGAAAAGTATCTCCGAACTTATATGTAAGGTGATGCTGGCAACTGTACAAACGATAGAGGTATAAAGCTGATGAGTCATACAGTAAAATTATGAAAGAGAGTCATTGATAAGAAACTAAGATGTGAAATAAATATTAGCATAAATAGATATGACTTCATGCCCGGAAGATTGACATAGATACTGTTTTTTCCCTGAGGCAGTTAGTAGAGAATTTTAGAGAGAAAAGGAACACCATTACCAAAGTGTTTGTTGATCTGGAAAAAACTTTTGATGGAATTCCAAGGGAAGTCATCTGGTAACATATGAAGGAGAAAATGGTACCAGAACTTCGTGCTGCTTGGTCAAGCTATATATGTAGGGGCAATGTCAATAGTCAGAACTTCTAGTGATGAAACAGATGAACTATCAGTAGAGGTGGACGTGCATCAGGGATCAGCATTCAACTTCTTCTTGTTTATCCTCATCCTGGATATCCTCACAAGGAACATAAAAAAGGAGCGTGCTGATTGCAGATTATATCATTCTATGCAATGGAGAGAAGATCATTTGTCAAGATCCTCTCCTAGACTGAGAGATGTGTTGGAGGGACATGGGCTCAAAAGAAGCAGAGGAAAAGCAGAGGGTATCATATGTAGTTTAAGTGTAAACACTTAAGCATTATCCTTTAAACTAGATGCGCAGACAATACCAAAACCACAAAGTTTCAAGTATCTGGGTTGCAGAATCTGGGGAAATGGAGATCAAAATTGGAGCTGGGATAATAACTGCCTGCCTCAAGTGGAGAGATTAGTGATGTAGTTTGTGACAGGAAGACACCAGTAAGATTAAAAAGGAAAGCGTATAAAACCATGGTCTGTTCGGTTTTAATGTATGGCGCTGGGTGTTGGACAACAAAAGAAAAACATGAGGAAATGATCTGTTCTACAGAAATGTGAATGTTGAGATAGGTGAGTGGTGTAAGCAAGAAAAAACATGTGAGGACTATGTGTGTTAGAGATGTACTTAAAGTGAAACCCATACATGAAAAAATGAGCCGTGCAGGGCTCAGGTGATTTGGTCATGTAAAGCACAGTCCTGACAGCTATGTGGATAAGAGAATCCAACCAATCAAGATAGAGGTCCTCCCAAGAAGTCTTCCTTTATCACATCCCACCACATGTAAGCATGTGGTGTGATATGGGAAATGGCATTGAACAGAGCATTTTGGAAGGAGAGGACTCATAGCATGGATTCCACCTGATGGGATTAACACAAGGAAGAAGATAGTTCATTCTTAACCCAATCCTGGGGCACCTGAAGCAAATATACAAGTGTATATTTTCTCTTCAGTTGTTAATTTCTTACACCCAAAGTATTTAATGATAACCCTTTTCAAACTCAAATGTAACACAATTGCCTTTGTAAATTATTTTGACAGTCCTCTCCACCATCTTTCCCTTTTTAAAAAAAGTCCAAGTAGATTTTACATGTTACAGACAAATCCACAAAGCTCTATTCAACACTTGCCCCCCTTTTATTCTTCAAGGTTCCATCAGAGAGGTGGAGTCTCTTTGGCTTATCTTGAAATTAAAACAAGTATTCACCATTTCATGTGACAATGGTAAAGAATCATAGAAAGTCATTTTCTTCTAATGCTGAACAAGGAATTTAGTTACAATAAATAAAAATATTTTATTTTAAAGGCACATATTTTGTCGTCTTCTCTGTTTCACTGTAGCACATCTAGAAAATTACCCAGCTCCTTCTGTCTGGTTTCTGCTACAGCTTCTAGGAAATGGTGCAGACATGGTCACACCAATAGCACCTGCTTGTGATTTAAATTTTATCCTTTTGTTCTGATTAGTAATAACTAAGCATATAGGCCTTTAGTGGAGCACAATACAGTAACAAACTTGACTCCCTCAAAATCTGATGCAGTTCAGGGATCAGCATTTATTCATGCTAGTTACAAGGCCACAAATTTAAGACAATATGCGTGCATAACAGTTTACACAGAAAACACATGGCTGAAAACTAACAAGTGTTTTACTAATGCTGGGAGAAAGATAGATAAATTGTTCATGCCAATTCTACTTTGAGGAGGATAATTGGACTTCTTAGTGTCTTAAGGTGGTGAGGAGAAAACTTGCTATCTTATGTTTCACTGTATTCTGTCACTTCCTCTTGACTTTTCTTCTGAGCGATTCTTCTGAGCTCCCGATTGGTTGATTTAAAATCACTTTACATATATTACCATAATAGGTTCCTACTCTTTTATGTGTAACTTAATTACATTAAAAGACAGATTTGCTTTTGTTGCTGATATAGGAGATACATTTGTTTTCATTTCTGTGCCATAATAAATTTAGGCTCTCTACTAATTAGATCCCCAATTCATTTTGTGACTTATCTTGTAAAACTACATATTTAGTTAGATAGCAAATTATGCTTTAGCTCCCAATGTCCACTAGGATTTTTGGTCACATAAGAAATAAGAAAAAAATAAATATATATGCAAAAACCATATAAAACAACCTATGACACCACCATCAATGTTAACATTTTACTTGCAAGGCTTCAGCTACACTCACTAGCTCATGTTTGCATCACTGCATGCTATTTCTAGCTCATCTTGCTTATTTCTCATATTCCTTACATTTCTCTATAGAGATTTTAAGTTCTTATTTCTTATTCTTCATGTTTCCTAGCAGAACATTTCCCCCCTACTTAATTAAGAAGGCTTGCCAGACTTTCCTTAATTGAGATGAAAACTGTTCTACCCACTACTGAATTTTTAAAGTCTTCCTAAATTCTTGTGAGTTTTGAAACCAGAAGGTTGGTGCTGGAGTTGTTAAAGTTTCATAAAATAGAGTATGAAGCAGTAGGAATAGGTGAGCCAGTTGGTTTTATATTTTGTTGTAAATAAGAAACTTGCTGTGTTTCAATGAACCAAAGAGACTCAGGTATATTTTGGAATGGACCCAAATTCCAGGTGAGTTTTACATAGGGGATGATTGTTTTGGCCATAACCACTTCACCCCACATACACCTCCCACTGCTCCCCAACAGGCTTAAGGTTCCTTACTTACCTTATGCTGATTTTTTGAGTGATCTTGTAAATTCTCCTCTTGCCTCCATCTGCAAAAGTTGTCCAGCTGGCTCTATTCCATTTATGACTTTTCAGAGAGCATCAGCCTAGCCTGCTCTCCCTTCATAATATTTCTTGAGGATAGGTTTTTGTTGTTGTTGTTGAGATTACTTTTGTCATCTTCGTTTGGTCTCTCCCTAAGGTGCTAGTATACTACTTGATTCCGTTACTCTACCTTCATTTGTTTCATAGATTTCCATATGCACTGGTGTAAGTGGAAATTTTTCCAGTATTCTTTGATAACCTTTGCTGCTGTTGTCACATCTTGCCTTATAGTTTTGGAGGCCACATACCATCCCCTACTTTTATCTGGTTCCCAGATCAACCAACTCCCTTAATGGAATCACTAATGAAGATCTTGAACTGTAGTTGATTGCTGCCTCAGTCATGGTCTGGGAAATCTGTCTGTTGTGTGGTTTGAATAGCCACTATCTTGTCAGTCTTGTTGCCACATTCATTTATCTATTCTTATTACTCCTCAACCCCATCTATCCTGTCCAGAGTTTTAACCTGCCAGTTCTCTCCCTTTGTGATTAGGCTTTACTGGTTTTCTACAATATCTTCAGGTACTGTTTTGAGTCTCCCCTTTGAATCTAATCTTCTTCCAGAGTATGAATGTTGCACTTTCTGCATCTCAGTTTCCTGGTCTTAAAATAGGTATTGAATTTCCCTAGTGTCTCTAGGAGCTGTACTTATGCCCTAACTGGCTGGCTCCTGCTTTTAGTGATTCTGTCCTGTCTTGATGGAATTAGTCTATAACTATTCTGTTTCTGTGTTTCTTGCCTGTTTGCTAGTTTGCTGAGCCCTGATGGTTATATTTCTCTCAAGTGTTTTATTTTTAAACCTTTCCTTTTCACCAACCCCTGTTGCTCTAGTAAGCCTCTCCAAGTTCTCTCAAATCATAGATTTTTAAGAAGCTCAATTGCACTCATCAGACCATATCAGCCCTTTGTTTCCAGCCACTTAACACAGAGTATCTTTAAAACCTCCAGGAATAAATCACACAGGAATGGACGTGTAAGTTTAGTTGACAGCTGGATTCTTGTCTGCTAACTTCTGATTTATTGTTTTTTGTTTTAACTTTCATCTCTGGATAGTTACTGCATTCTATTCTGCCATGCCTGTCTCCCACTCATATCAAGCTCTTATTTTTGTTAGAATTCATTGTTTCTTCCTCAGCCTGTTGCTGTCTAATTTCAGATAGCCTTGAAGAGTAAAAGGTGGCCGCATACTATTTTATGCCTCAGCTGTCTCTTTGCTTGTCTCCCACATCTAGTTTTGCCAGTCAACACAATCATTTCACTTCACCTCTCTTTAAAACTTATTTAGCTTTGAGTGACTATTTATTTATAGTACTTGGAAACAGTTGCAATTTGCATATTCTCAGTTTTTATTCTGAAGTGACTATTCTTTAAACAATATTCAAGCAGAAATACTTATCAATGGTTGCCTAGTGAATTCCAACATGGGGGAAAAAATACTTTTCATTATACTCCTTCTGCTTCTGCCTTACTCTTTGGCTTCTTCATTTCAGTTGATCTCTCTGATCATGAGTTATGATCTTGCCCCTTGCTCGTGAACCAGTGAGAATAAAAGTAATTTACTACTGCAATTTATGTGATTTACGTTTCAGTTTATTTGATGAGGTGCTCGCCCCACTACATCTTAATCTCTAAAGATTTGTGCAAAGAGTCACCTTTTTAATCTTAATATTTTTTTTCTCTTTGTTTCCTATCCATCTTTGTAATTTGTACAAAGCTTCCTGTCTTCCTAAAACAAATCCCAGCAACTTGATATTCTATTTCCCAGAACTCATCTATGGTACACTACTACAATGTTACCAATATAGGTATTATCAATTTATTTTCTCATCAGCATAGCATCACTTCTAGTGCAAACAGACAAGTCTCTGTGTAGAAACAGACTATATTATTATTTATTCAGCATGGGGATATGAGTAGAATTTATGTAGCATTGTCAAAGAAAAAGTTGTATAAATATGGTCTAACTAGCTATTGGAATTCATTTTAGTCTTATTCATTATATGAATGAGATTTGAAAATAATTCAGATTCTCGAAGGTACCAGCTCATTGATAGTAATGGAAAGGAATGGTTCACACATTCTATGAGGAGTTTAAACAGGTGGAGTTTATATAATCCTCCTGCCCATGAATTTAGTGTTTTTAAACAGTTTATCCTTGAAATTTACATTACAAATCTATTTCTGAATCTGTTACCACTTGTAGTTTTTTCTGTATGTTTTTAATGGCTAGAATTTATTTGCTTTGGCAAAAAGAGACAAGTCCTTTCTTTGAGGCAGCTTTAAGGGTGACAGGAAGGCTGTTGTCATGCAACTAGAATATATGTTCCAAGCTAGATATTTGAAATAGGTTTGATTCCAGAAAGTTATAGTAGGACTTCTAGTGGCAGGATCCAATGAGTATAGATGCAAAAGTGTATGGAAAATATCCAAAATAATACAAGTTTTAGTGAATTCAACATAGTAAGATAACCCTTATAAACTGTACCAGAATCAAAGCCCAATGTCAGGAAAAAGCTTGTAGTACTGTTAGCATGTCAAAAAATCTCCATTTTTGTGCTGAGAATTAAGACAATTCTATGGATTCAATCTCCATTTGTTCAGGATTGCAGCCTGATGCCTAATCTGACAGAAAGGGAAAATCTTCTGATCCCAATTCTCATGATATTGGCAGATCAGATGCCATTCCTCTATTGATCTTTAACTTAATCAGGAGGCTAATGTTATTCCTGTTGCCAAGACACAACACTACATATGCCGCTAGCCTGATGCTTACCTGAGCCAAGATTCAATCCATATTGTTATCCCAAGGTTCAAAATATCAGAGCCAAGGCCAGGAGTTGCCCTTGGGAGGAAACACAGTGGACCATTTGTATTTTATGTCCTTGTGCCTAAGTGCCTCACCCTCAACAGAGTATATGAAATTCCTCAGCTGACAAGCAGTGTTTTTTCCTGACTCCGTCTGCCATCGGTCTGTGTTCCCTTCAAACTCCCTGGGGCAAAAGCTCTGTCCACACCAACTTGACTATTGGGAATAAACACTTCAACTCAGTTCAGTCAGGTTTTACCTGAATCAGTTCTGCACTAGAGTCTGTAATCAGATCATTAATTCTAAAATGAATGATGATATAGCTGAAGGAGGCATATTGCTTTGAACTCAGAAGAGAGAGGCACAAGATGATTCTTGTATATCTCCTGTCAACTGGGATAAGTGAGCTGGTCTCTGTCCAGAAGAAAACCAAGAGAAGCTCCATTGGATCACTGCCTGTGGTGTGCTCCATGGGTGAGCCTCTGGTACAAAATCCAAGCCATGCATGAAAACTTTAGGAAAGACTTTCAAACCTGTCTAGGAAACAGAAAAGAAGAGAAATTGGTGAAAAGTGGTTCTAAGTCACTCAGTACAATGGGAATAATGGACATTTAATGAAAGGCTGCAGTTGATTTTTAAATGAGACAGATTTCAAGAAGACTATAATCTTTAGCAGTGCTACTCATGTGTTAAGATATTATAGTCAGTGTTATGTTTGTGTTAAATAGCAGTTTTCCAAAATTAGAATTAATAATAGGACTTACCACTTGAGTGTATTTAATCTTCAAAGCTCTTTACAAACATTTAATTAATCCTCCCCAAAACTCCTGTGAGGAAGTATGACAGCATTAAACAGATGGTAAAATTAGTTAACATACAGTGACATTGCAGAAAAGAACTCTGTGTCCAGAAGCCCATCCAGTTCTTTCTGTTCTTACTAACTCAGACCCAGCATTGTTTGAAAAAAAGCTGTGAACTGGAAAAACATTCTAAATTGTAACATGCGAGTGAGCACTCCAGACGTCTAACTTTGCTTCTGACACTGCTAACATTGGTTACAAATTCAAGATAAATATATTTCCTTTTAATTTTGGAAGTGCTTGTCTTAGTGCTGGACCAGACGGTTGCAATTCTTTTGTGACTATTTAACAATATTTTGCTTAACTGTATTGACTAAAGCTGCCTTTGATAATTTGAGGAGATCAGTAGAATAGTAGTTGGTAAGTCCTGCATGTGTATGAGAATTAAAAGATTCCCGCCCCCCCCCATTTCTAGCCTCAGTTGCAAATAATGAAGAATCAGCTTTGGGAATTCATATACATTTAAAAAAGAGAAACAAATCCAGAGAGAGATAGATATTGATACATCTCATCCATCTTTGTTCTAGTTACAGAAACTACAAAGTGGCCAATTTAAATGTATCCAAAGCTGACTTCCGTGACGGACCATTTTCAAAGTTATCAATTGACTTTTTTTAAGCAAATTCTTTGTGTCATGAGATTGCTTTTCAAAAGTGTCTTCAAACTATTTCAAAGTGTGGACTGTGTTTTAATCCAAGGATTGCCTTGTGGGCTACCTCCCTTTGCAATCACATAAACCCTGTGTTGTTATTTATAAGGAAAACAATATTAGGGAAGTACTTACATATTTTTATTATGAATTGTAATGTTATTTAACAGTTAGAGATAAGGAGATGCAGCCTGTACCATCTGATCATCCAAATCTCCACATACCAATTTGAGAACCTCTACTCAAGAAACTGTTTAAATAATGCTAATTATTTTTGGGACCCAGTCCTGACTGCACCCAATTCAAGTTGAAGGTACACCTCTACCCCGATATAACGCTGTCCTCGGCAGCCAAAAAAATCTTACCGCGTTATAGGTGAAACCGCGTTACAGCGAACTTGCTTTGATCCGCTGGAGTGCGGAGCCCCTCCTCTCCCCCCCCCCCCCCGGAGCACTGCTTTACTGCGTTGTATCCGAATTTGTGTTATATTGGGTCGCGTTATATTGGGGTAGAGGTGTAGCTGAGGATGCCTGGCACCTCCCGGTAGTAGCCTTTGGTGTTAAGCCTTCATTGATCTACGTGAAGGATTGTGAAATAATGTATGTGGGTGCTCACCACCTTTGAAAATTAAGTCCCTTTTTTGAAGTTCTCTGTCCCTTCTCTACTCCCTTTGCACTACTCAGGTGGTGTACAATTTGAGTATTGGATTTGTAGGGCTACGTTCTCTACCTCACTTTGGCCCTGTTCCACCACTCTGGCAGCACCCAGGGGATGCAGTTTGGCCCTTCATCCTCTCCTTGACTCTCCTAGCAGTTTAAAGTTTAAAGCTAGTGTTCTCTTCTATGCCACACTTTCCGTGCTGCTTCAGTGCATGGAGTATGTTGAGGGTATGGCCAGAGTGTGTTGTCCTCAACTGGCAGATGTCTCTTTGGCACAATTGTCAGCTATTACTTGCTAAAGGAGCCCCCAGGCTGCTCTAATCTGCGCTTCAATCAAGAAGAGAATCAGTGCGTTTAACCTGCTCCCTAAAAGACCCCAGGCCTCACTTCTGTGCAGAGAAGAAACTTGGCACAGAAGATCATGTGCCCTATTAAATATAGATCGAGGGTAGAATCAGGATGACTGTACTTTCACTATGACTAGATATCTCAGAGTACACACATTTGTTTTAGTTGTGTTTGTGGTATTGGGAAATGTCTGTTAAAGTGGATATTGGGTAGGTTGCTTTGATAAATTAAAAAAAGGAAGTGCAGAATTATTGTGCCATGAACTGTAGTGACTGGAGTGGTTTTTAAATCTTTGCTTTGTAGAGTGTTCATCACCTTTCGTCTTCAGTGCGGTTTTACAGTGTAATCAGTTATCACGGTCCTGACAAGTATTAGTCTGGTAGTAATTTATCATAGGCTGACAAGTGCCAGAATTCATCCTCACATTTGTATCACTGAAGCAGACAAATAGTTGGCTTCAGAGACTAAAATGCGATGTGATATATTATTCTGACCCACAAGTTGACATGAAAATTGTTTTTAATCATTAAGACTCAAGTCAAAATGTTTTGCTTGATTTTTTTTTTTTTGTTATTGTTGTGTATGCGCACGTCTGTGTGTGTTTTCTTTGACAATAATCTGATTCTGTGCAACTCATATCTTTGGTATTAAGGAAACCACTTCTCATAGTTTCAGGATAAAATGAACACAAAGACTGATAAATGAATTTTAAGCCAGTGTTTCAGTTCCTCAGAAAAGAGCTTTAGTGTGCCTGATCTAAACATGCTGCAAACTCAGACAGCACAATTTGCACATTAATGATTTGCAAAGGAAACATTAATTGTATACATTTTTTTACATACTCTGTTCATTCTGCCTATAAGATGAAATACTGGCAGGTTTATACCACTATCCTGCTCTTACCTGTTCACCACCAAAATAGACTCTCAGACTTTAGGGCAAGAGGGAACCATCATGATCATCTAGTCTAACCTCCTGCACATTGCAGACCAGAGAACCCGAACCATACACTCCTGTAATAGACACCTAACCTCTGACTGAGTTACTGAAGTCTTTAAATCTTGATATAAAGACTTTAAGTTAGAGACTCCTCCATTAACTGCAGTTCAAACCAGTAAGTGACCTATACCTGCCGTGGAAAGTGAAAACCCAGACTCTCTTCCAGTCTGACCTGGGAGAAAATTCCTTCCTGACTCAAAATATAGTGATCATTTAGACCCTGAGCATGTGGGCCAGACATCTGGAAAAAAATTCTCTGTAGTAACTCAGAGCCCTCACGTTCTAGTGTCCCATCTCCAGCCATTGGAGATATTTGCTAATAGCAAAGACACATTACAAGAAAACATATACCTTATGTTTCCCGCATTTTTAATGTATCCTTGCATAATTTAGAAGTGCATTCACTAGGAACAGAAGCCAACTAAGAGAAATGAAATGTACCTAGATGAATTTCAGAACTGTCTGCTGCACTAATGTGACCACTCTGCCTCATTTAGCCATATTTACCACTCATGTCCTTTCATATTTGAGTGTGCCATTGTTACATTCCAGGCAAGTCGACCTGTACTGCCATTTGTCCTAAAACTAGCATATCTTATCTGCAGCTGGAATTCTTCATGTGGCATGTCGTGATCTCATTATTGCCCAGGTCAATATTTTGTGTATTGGATTGAATTCTTCCGAGGACCTTCCCTCCACTAAATCAGGAATTAATCCCAGTCATATTGTAACTTCTTACACCAAGCAATTTGTAACACAGTGACCAATAGCATTTGCCTTACTCCCTTCCAAGGACATTCTGTACTAAGCTGTATATTATCCTTTTCTACTCTTGAGGTGGTGGAGTCCCCTTCAGATGTTGGCACAATCATCTATTGAGTATTGTATTGTACCTCATTTACTTCCCCTACTAGCTGCTGCAGTTATCATCTCCCAGAGCCGGCTGTAGGCATTAGCAGACTAAGCAATTGCTTTGGGCCCCGAGCAGCTGAAGGGGCCCCCTATTAATTATTAGTATGTGTGTTGGAGGGGAAATTCTTGCTTAGGGACCCAATGGGCTAGAACTGGCACTGCATTCCATCTTGCCCCTGATCTATTCTTTCTGGGTTCTTGTATCATACTCCATCACCACAGTATCTGAACACCGCACAAGATGTAAATAGTCTGTGAACGATTTAAGCAGGAAACATTTTTTTCTGCTTTTCTCCTTGTAGGAGGATGGTTTGCCTCATAGGCTGGAGAGCAGGGGACTAAGACAGCTCTGATTAGGACTAGCCACACCTGGGTGAAATAAGATGCTCCCAGGATAAAAAAAGATAGAAGTTGCAGGGGAGTGAGGAAGCCCAGCTAGGTATGCAGACGCACTTCAGGGACCAAGAAGGCTCCTGCAGGGTCCTGAGTTATCAGGAAAAATATTCAAAGAGCAGGAGAAAACTCTCTGGCCTGGAAGAGACCCTACCCAACAAGCAGGGAAGAGACTGCCAGACCCTCAGAAAGGAGAGGGCTGTGCCCAACTGAAACTGGGGTGAAGACTTCGAGTTTTGTTTTGAAATACTTTGTTTGGACAACTGGGAGAGAGACATTGAACCAGAGTTAGGGCCTAGCGGGTCAGTGTGCACCTGAGTTCTAAATACATGTGGTTCCTTCTGGAGATTGTTTTGAATTATTTTGTGGATTGTGAGTTCTTAAAGTGCCCCCGAAAAGACAGATTAGGGTGTCAGGGTGCAGTAGAGAAAGCTGCATCCGTGAAGAGGCAATTAATGGCCACATGGCTAAACTGCCCCTGAACCAGGGCAGGGATTTCTCCTTTCTTATCATCCTATTCTCTCTCATTCTTGCATTGCTGTCTTCATTTTTGTTCTACCTTGTATTTAAATTGTGGCTTCTGAACTTTCTTGTATTAATATGTATTTACTAAGAACCAATATCTCATCCCAGTAAAAAGACAGGATTGAGATGTTGAATTTAAAAAGTAATGGTACCTACTTTTGCTCAAAATGAGAGAGCCATTTCTTTCTTCAGACTGCTGAATTGTCAAATGTTCCTTTTTATAGCTAAAGGATTTTAAAAAGATTTTTTTATTCTGTTGCAGTTATAACTAGATTATGGTAGAAGTGAAAATGAATTATAACTTTCTGCTGGATTTGTTCAGCTCTGAGAATTTACAGGACAGCAGCAGAGCCCAACTTGAAATATTTAATACATCTTATTTTTTATATCCCTGTGTCACTGTCCTTGATGAAAAGGGAAACATTCTGTTGCAATACAGATACTTGAAGTGGTGTCATAGTGTAAGTGTGGGATGATATTGCTTTAAAGTCAACATTGTGACAAACACTCCTTTTTAATGCATGCCAGCGTTTAACAATATTTATTTGTGTTGGAGGTGAAGGTAGCTGAAAGAAATATCTTCAAGTATACATTTGTAATATGGCAAGAGGCCTTGTGTTGTAGTATTTCTCTTAGAATTGTAAGGAACTCTGTGTTATGACTCTTGGACTAAAATTAGAAAATAACACGATAAGAGAAATACATATAATTTTTTAAGATCATGCAGCGCTCTGTGCCTGGAGGGCCATTACACACACCTCTATAATGGGCTATTGAGCACAGTCTAATAAAGGGAAAAATTGCTGCTGGGTCTTAAGCCAGAGTCTCCAGTTTACTGAATACAAATAAGCTTTTTTTACCTATTGAACTGCAGTAGCAGCAATGCTCAAGTCAAAGGCCTCTTTCACTTACAAACAAAAGCTTGTATTTTGCACAAGAACTTGTTTCCTTAGAATTGGCATATGCACTGGAACATCTCTGCAAATCATTACTTTTTCCCCTACGTGTGAAGGTCTCTAAAGTGGCAATACAAACCAAGTCTTTGCCAGTTGTCTAGACAGGCTGTCATCAGCTTGTTAAGGATGGTGCTGATGGAAAAATTAATTGATGAAAGGGTAACAAAATGTGATGGCATAACAACAACACTGCTTTATTTTTAATACAGGAAATGCTTTTGGTTTGTTTCATCTCAAAATTATAGAGAATGCTGAGATTCATGCTAATTGGGGCTTTTGATCCCAGTAGTGCTAATGAGAGTTCCTTGTGCCTCTCAATAAGAGAACAGACTTCTCCAATTGTACTCATCCCTTATATGTGTTGAAATCCACTGTCAGTTGTAGGGGAAGGTGCTGTACTGCTGAAGCTGGTGTTCATGTGGAATTTGACAAGGCCATAGAAGTTTTTCTCTTATTTTGTGTTGGTCTCTTCTGGAGCAGCCAAAAAGAAGATGGAAAAATTGTTAGGTTGTGATAGTATTTGTTCAAAAGGTTGAAGAGCAAGCCACTTAATCATGGATTTAAAACCTGCATGTTCTTTTTAACTGTTGAAAGAATCTGAGGATGTACAGAAAGTGCTCTTCTTTAAATTGGGCATTAAAAACTCACAGTTGATGACCTGAGACAACGTAATTGGGCTAGCTTGGTCCAATAAAATATATTGCCTCACCCACCTTGTCTTTCTAATATTCTGGGAACATCACAGCTCCAACACTGCAACAACAATTGACGATATGACATTTTACTTAGCTGTTTATACTTAGCTCCATTTATGTGCATGGGATTACTTACAAGTTGATTATCCCTTTGCCTAAGAGCAAATGAACAGAAAAAAAAATGAAGTTTATATGTGGTCAGTTTGTATATTACACAATAAGATGTTATGATTCATCCCCTTAGGTTACTTGTAGGGTCTCAAGTGCTTTAATTTCTTTCTTAATGAACTCCATAATGAAAAAGAATGCTTACACGAGGACATCCTATGATCCATTGTCTTGCTGCAGAATGAAGACCTTGCTGATAAAAACTTTTTGAGATGAATGATTTCACAAATTAGCCAGTTTTTTTTAAATGTATTTAACTTCAGAAGCTTTTGCAACACTTGCATCTTTCTCTAAAAATTTAAACTGTCTCGAATACATAGGGAAAATGTAAAGTTTACATCTAGAAAGCTACTGCATGAAGGTAAACAAATATAAAAATCAGGGGGGAAATCTGGTCCAACTAAAGTCAATGTCAGAACTCCTATTGACTTCAATGGGACCAGGATTTCACATTACATCATGTCCTACATAAATTTTTTTCTTTCTGGCACTACTGATGGTGTGGTTTTTTTGTTTTTTGTTTTTGTTTTTTGTTTTTACATTTTCCTATCTCCTGCACTAGCATGTATGTACTGTCGTAGACAATTAAAAAATAAAATATCTAAGGTGTGTCTGGCACATAGGGAAGGAACTGGTGTGTGGGTGGTAAGATCTACTGGTCAGAGATGAGTCAGAAGCCAGGAACCAGAGCTGAAGTCAGGAACACACCAAGGGTTGGGGCTGGGAGTTGCACCTAAGGTTGGGCCAGAATCAATGTCAGGAGTCACAGCAAGGCTCGGGGCTGGAGTCAGACTGCCATTTCAAAGGTCAGACTGGAGTCAGGGCCGGCTCTAGGTATCAGCAAATGAAGCATGTGCTTGGGGCGGCACATTTTCAGGGGCAGCATTCCAGCCATTTATTTATTTATTTATTTATTTTGTGGTGGTGGTGGTGTTGCTTCGGGCGGCAAAAGCCTAGAGCCAGCCCTGGCAGCAGCAGCGTGTCGTGCCCTCAGGCCGCTGTGGTTCACGCCATGGGGGAGCAACACCCACACCTTGTGGCTGGGCCGGGCAGGTTCCGAGCGGGGGACACTCGGGCTGGGGACTGCCTGCAGGTGCCGCAGGGTGGCTGCCCCCCAGCACCACAGCCAGGGCTGAGCAAAGCAGCCTGAGCCGCCCAGGGACTGCAGCAGGGCAGCCATAAGCAGCAACAGCAGCAGGGCCATAGAGGGTGGGGCGTTGCTGTGCGGGGCCCGCGTCCCGCTCTCCGGGGCTCCGCTCCCTCTGGGGCTACCCTGCCCCGGCTCCTCAGCCCCCTGCCGGGGCGGTCCCCCCTGAAGGCAGGAGCCCCGCTGTTTACCCCGACCCTGCCAGCGCCAGACCGGCTGGAGGTGAGGGGGAAGCGGGTGGAGTCAGCACTGGTCGGGGGGAGCCCAGGGCTGGGGCAGCAGGGGGTGCAGGTGGGGTGGGGGAGCCCAGGGCTGGGTGCGGGGGGTGGGAGAGAGAGCCCAGGGCTGGGGGGCCAGGGGTGCGGGTGGGGGAGGGCACTGGTGGGAGGGGGTGAGAGCCCAGGACTGGGCTGGGGGGCAGCCAAAAATTTTTTTGCTTGGGGCGGCAAAAAACCTAGAGCCGGCCCTGACTGGAGTCAAAGAACAATGCCAGGGTCAATCTGGAGTCAGGGTCCAATATAGCTGCAGGTCAGGTCAGGGTTGCTCGGACAACTTCCTATGCCACCTCCTGGATTTTAAGTAATGTATCCCTACTGATTGGCCCAGATAGATGTATGCTCCAGTCAAGGATCTTCGTGGGTAGAGCCTCTGATGGACCAGAGTTAGACTCATAGACTTTAAGGCCTTGCATACAACCAAGGTCAAATTAACAGACATAATTTTCTGGATCACTTTTTTCACCTTTCTTAAAAATAGGTACTATATTAGCAATTGTCTAGTCAAAGGGTATGACCCCGAGTTTATGGATTCTGCTAGCCTTCTCCCCTGCTGGTTCTGGAGAGCCGTTGAATGGTGGTCAGTTTGGACACCGCTTTGGACCACACACATGAGTTTGAGACCCATGATCCCTCACCTATAGTTGGTCAAACCTTGTTTCCTTAAAGCTCTCTGTAAATACTTGCAAATGCATTAATGAATGACAATGTTTTTTCCTTAGACTAAAATGAATTGTGTTAAGGTGGCAATACACTTTGGTGTTTGCTCCTTTCTGTTGCTGAATAAATTGATTTTAATAGTGGTTGTTAAATGGGTGTGTATAAAAGTGTTTCTGAGGTTTAATTGACATAGTTAGCAGTGACTAAGTGGAATGTATCATGTAGGGGCAATGCAAAACAAAGCAAGCAATTACGGAATATTAATAAGGTATTGGTCTTTTTTTGGATACCATACCTGAAGGACAGTTAATAAGAGCTTTAAGCCTTTGGAGTACCATTTGCATTTTTTTTTTTAAGATTACACTTTGATTATAGTGAAATAAAAAATTAATTAGTTTGCTCCAGTGGAGCAGTTAATGTATTATAGAGTGAAATGGTATCCCCTTCTCCCTCTGTAGAAGGTTGATTTATTCTCCTCCTTTCAGACACATTTTTGATTTGATTGTTTACAAAATTTAGAGAGAAGTTAATTAAATAAATGGTAGTATTTTATACAATGTTGTAAGGTCTGAAGAATGTTAAACTCACAACTGTAATTATTTTCATGGGTTGTTTAACTCAATACATTAAACGTTTGCACTTAAATCTCAGTGGGGTATTTATATCGGTTAGGAGCTAGAGAAAAGAAAAAAAATAGCACTAGGAGTGACCAGTAGTGTGGTTTATTGCATAATGCCACTTCTCAGCTAGAAGGAAAAATGACAAATTCTGTCACTCATTATTAATATTACCTCCCTCTCCCTTCCCCCCCCCCCCCCCCCCCCCCCCAAAAATCCACCACAACTTTTTGTATGGCTGTAACCTCTTCCTGTACTTAAAACAATTGTTAATGTAGGTACTACAAAATAAAATGGACAAGGCAGATAGAAGAGTTGAGATGGGGGAAGGAATGGGAAACAGTTGAATACTTGAAGACTAAAACAATGGCATTGTACTTGTACCAGGTAGCTGCAGTCATTCCATTGGCATTTCATTATACAGCTATGTTTGTAGGTGTGTTTGTAAAATTTAACTAACTGAGTGAGAAATTTCCGATGGATATAATTTATGATGAGGTGGATTCTTGTGCTTGGAATTTAACACACAAATCCATTTTTATCTATATAGCCCACTTAACTTTTTAGCTTAGTAGATGGAACCTGTTTTCAACCATTGCAATTACGATTTACTGTAACTCAAACTACTATATATACAGGATACTGTGAGAGAAGGGTCATGAATGTGAAGATCTCACATTTACAATTAACTTTAAGGTTATTTCAGTGATAAGTGTAAGCTGGTGAAGCAACTAAGCATAAAACTAGTCAGCCAGACAGATAGCTTTTCTTAGGGAGAAATTTTTATGTTTTGATTGCAGAGAAACAGTTGACAAAACACAAAGGTGAAGAAAATGATACTGGTCTTTAGGGTTTCTTATGCAGATCCTTAGCCGTGAATAGAACAGACTTCTCTCAGGCTGGCACTCTCTCCCTTGTTTTTAGAGCAGCTGTTGTTTATGGACCATCCTTGGAGCCACTGCATGAGTCTAAGTTGCTACTAATTCCTTGTTTGGCAAAGAAAAGGACAGGCACTGAGGTGTTTGGATCACCATTTATTTTTCCTCTTGAGATTTACCGTATCTTACCTCGTGCTGAAATTTTTCGTTTTAATACAAGCAGGACAATTGGCTTCTAAATTTTGTCTTTGTGTAAGAAGGGAATGGTCCTGCTATTGTGGGGAGCTTTCCTGGCTTGTAAATTAGCCCAGTGAAATGGGCTATGAAAGGATCTGAGTCTTCGCTCCCACTTCCTTTACCCATAGGCCTGCCTGACCTCGAGGGCTCCCCTTCCACTCTCCTGTGTGGCAGAGTCCTTATAAGCCCAACAAGACTGGGCCCAGGATTCCTGGGGAGCTCGACCCCCAACCTTGTCATGTTCACTTAAGACAGGAGCGAGGGTGTCCCCACTCCGGGGTGCTCCCTCCTCACTGGATGCTTCCCTGACCCATTGGTCATTACATAAATTTCAAAGCAAGTACAATTTATTAAACAGCAATCAATTTAAAAAAATGAGAAAGGTTAAAGAAAAATGTATAACCCTGCGCTGTGGCATGGGGACATCACAACCATCGTCTCTGGGATGTAAGGGCAGTTCACAGTCTGTTCCTCTCACGTCCCAAGCCTCCTGCCCAGGCCCTGGCTGTGCTGCAGGCAGAGCCGTCCCTTGGATACGGCGAATCGGGGTAACCACCCCGGGCCCCATGCTTTAGGGGTTCCCGGGCTTCCATAAAATCGTGAGGAGGCAGGCAGGGAGGTGAGGCGGGAGGCAGGCGGGCGAGTGGGGTGAGGAGACAAACGGGGAGGCGAGCAGCAGGTGGGCAGGGGAAGGGGCGAGGAAGAGCCTCCCTACCAGAATCTCCCCCTCCCCCCAGTGCCTCCTGCCCGCTGGCGGGCCCCGCCGATCAGCGGTGACTCCTCCCTCTCAGCGCCTACCGCCTGCCATGGATCAGATGTTTCATGGTGTCAGGAGGTGCTGGGGCGGAAGGGAGAGGAGCGAGATCGCAGCGCGCTCGGGGGAGACGGCGGAACTGGGTGGGGAAGAATCAGAGCAGGGGTGGGGTCTTGGGGAAAGGAGTGGGGTGGAGCCCGGCAGATTAGAAACTCGTTGCCTATGTCCTGGGCCCCACACCCCTCTAGGGACAGCCCTGGTTGCAAGGATGCCACGGGTCGGACACTCGCTCTGCTGGTGGCCACACGCCTTCAGGCTCTAAGTGGCAGGGACCCTGCTTCCCAAAGTCAGCTTACCCCAATCGGAGTTGCAATCCCACTCCAAGTTTGGCCTGCAAGGTCTCTTGGGTGTGGGCATCTCCCTGCGCTAGGCAGGGCTGCCCAGAGGATTCAGGGGGCTTGGGGTCTTCGGCGGCGGGGGTCCTTCCACTCCGGGTCTTTGGGGCAGGGCCGGCTCCAGGCATCAGCTTGCCAAGCAGGTGCTTGGGGCGGCCACTCCGGAGAGGGGCGGCACGTCCAGCTATTCGGCGACAATTCGGCGGATGGTCCATCACTCCCGCTCGGAGTGAAGGACCTCCCGCCGAATTGCTCCACGCAATTCTGGCTCACATGGAGGATAGGACTCCCCACCCTGGCCTCCTGACTCCCTCATTAGCATGCCCGCCCTATCAGTCAGGTTGACCTAGAGCATTGGCCTCTCCCTATTGTTCCTGGGGACTGTCAGTCTCAGGGTCCTGATTTCCCATCGACCCTTCCCCTTCTTTTTGGTACCGGGAGCTAATCAACCAAAAAAAACCCACTGAGTTTTAGTAAGGGCTCAACAGTCCCCTTACATTTGCAAAATACTGGATTGGTTATTAGTTATCATTAATGCAATGATTTATAGAGTCATAGATTTTAAGGCCCAAGGATATAATCTGTCCTCCTGCGTAACACAAGACGTAGGACCTCCTCAGTAATTTCTTAACGAACCCATTGCTTCTGTTGGAACTACAGCATATAATTTAGAAAGACATCCAGTCTTGCTTCAAAGACTTCAGGTGAAACCATGACATTACTAGGTGAATTGTTCAAATTGTTATGTTAATTACTATTTCAAATTTTACATTTCAAATTTTGCATCTTATTTCTAGTCTAAGTTCGTTGAGCTTCAGCTTTCAACTGCTGGCTCTTTTTCTGCTGAAGAGCCATCTTCTATCAAATCTCTTTCCTATGTAGGTATCTTAACCTTTTCTTGGATAAACAGATTGAGCTTCTTAAGTCTCCCACCATAAGGCATGTTTTCCAGACCACTAATCATTCTTATAGCTCTTTTCTGAACCCCTTCCAACATGTCAATATCCTTTTTGAAGTGTGGACAGCAGAACTGAACACAGTATTCCAGTAATGATCTCACTAATGCTACATACAAAGGGAATATAACTTTCCTATTCCTAATTGATATTCCCCTGCTCACACATCCAAGGATCACATTCACCCTCTTTAGCTACAGCAGTGAACTGGACATTCGTGTTCTGTTGGTTTTCTACTATGCTCTTAAGTTCTTATCTGTATTAGTGCACTCCAGGATACTGTCCCCCACCATTTAAGTGTGAACAACATTCTTTGTTCTTAGACCTATAACCTTTCATTTGGCTGTATTCGAGTTACTTTTAGTCATTTATCAGAGAAGCAGCCATTAATCCATTTAATATTGGTTATACTGATTTTATGTAGTGCTAACTCTTTTATCAGAATTTCATGCAGAACTAAATCTTAGTATACTATGTCAACAGTGCTCCAAGATTTGTTAAAAATCAACATTAACAGTTCAGAGATCTCCATGGGCACAGCCTTTAAAACTCTTGGGTGCAAATTATCCAATCAGTCCGATTTTAAAATGTTTCATAGTTGCATTAACACCCTCCCTACGCTTCTGATGGACTAGAAAATATTTCATTGTCACTAAGATAGGTATACATAGTCCTTCCCAATAAAGAACAAAAATATTGATTGAATACTTTTCTTTCATGTATCATGATTGACAATTTTACCATCCTTATCTAGGATCAGACCATTACCACTGCTAGGATTTAATTTGTTCTTGAGATATTTAAAAACTTTCTTTTCATTATCCTCAGCCCTACTGGCCATAGATATAGCCCTACTAGCCAGAGATATTTCATTGCAACCCTTAACTCCCCTTATCCTTGTCTGTAATTCCTAACTGCTGATTTGTATCTTTGCTATTAGCTTCCCCATTTTTCCATTTGTTATATATTGTTTAACCAGGCTATTTTTTTTTAACCAAAAGAGCCTTCATTTTTCGTTGTGGTTTTCTTGTTCATCTAATGAAACATTCTTACACAAATCCCAATTGTCATTCACATGTTATGTCTAAATATTTCTTTTCACTTAGTTTTTTCCTCATGAGTCTTTTAGCTTTTGGAAACGGTCCCTTTTAAAGTATCAAGTGTACATATTATTGATCAGGACTAGATTTTGTTTGCACATAATGACTGAAAATGTGTTGTGATCACTTGTACCTAGGCAACCATCAATTTTCACTTCAATGATCAATTCATATTTTGCAGTCAGAGAGGGTCTGATACAGAAATATTCTGATTTGGTTGCAATATTTTTTGTGCTAAAACATTATTGATAATTGGTCAGAAGAACTTGAATGGAACCATTTTCTGTTGGAAAATGCTGTTCCTCAGAACACTTCACAAAATCAGATTGATTTTGCTGAAACTCCGTTTAAGAGAAAAAATGGGGTTGGTGGAGTTCCAACAAGATTGAAACATCCTGTTTTAACACTTTCAAAATGAAATATTTTGTTCTTTGATTTTTAAACAAACTTTCATTTCAAAATTCTGTTTATTTTATATTTTATAGTATACTATAATATACATTATAAAATCAAAAGAGAGCATTTCAATATTGTAGAAACAATGTTTTGATTAACCTAAAAAGCAATGTTTTGGCATTTTCTTTCACCAATACTTTTGAAATGTTCAGTGTTTGTTCCAAATTGGAACAAATACAAATTTCAAAATCTCAAACTTTCTGAAATGGAGTTTCCATCTTCTGCATTGCTCAAAACTGTAATACAAATTGTCTTCTGCAGCATAACTCTATGTACATGTATAAAATCTAAACCACACATAAATATTATAATTTAGTATATTTTAAATAAATAACAAAATGAAAGGAAACAAAAATAAAATTTTCTTAATATTTCATGATAAAAATATGCGCACAAATACTCACTGAACAACATTAATAAATAAATGTAGTACTAATATGATTGCAAAATTGCTGCTGAAGTGGACTTCATGCAAAGTACATTGATAAGAAATAATAAGATTGTCCTCTTTTCTGAGAATATATTTGGATTTAATAAAGACCATAATGCTAAAATATTTAGGAGAGATATCAGATAACAATTAGAGGTGAATATGCAAGGTGTTAGGGCAGTAAAAATGACCAATGCACTTCTGGGCTACATATGCAAAGGTATCACAACATAAGACAACAACGTAATAGTTCTGGAATATTGTACTGAGTTGTAGGCAACACATTGTAAGTAATACACTGGCATATTAGATGGAGTTTAGAGAAGTGCAACAGAAGTAGATGATGAGATTTTTGTAAAGGCTAAATATATATAGCAGTCAGCAGTTACTATTTCTTCGAGGGATAGGTTGGAGGGCCGGCATCACATGTCAATCAAGATGTGAACTGTGTAATCATCATCTAGGGAACCTCCATCACACGTTGGAATATTTTAAAGCACGTAGGGATGTATCTCTAAGCACATTCAGGCCTGGGCCTCTCTTCTGAGACTGCCAGCAAGAGTGATAGACAAGTACATTTAGAAAAGAAAATTAATGTAGCTACTTATCTGATCAGATCTGAACCGACACTTTAGAGTCATTACACATAGGTCACCAGATATTCAGATGGTAGTCACCAGATATTCAGTTATTTCTGTCATTAACAACTCAGGTTTTATTTAAAGCAGTGATCTAGAGATGAAAGATGTTGTACTTATTGCAAGTCTGTGAGTTATCCAATGTTTCCTGAAAGATTACCAATACAACTGCCCAATAATTTGGCTTCCCTCAAGTTATATGAGAGAGAAATAGGAAATTTGCTAGTCTCGGGTATATTTAAAATGTTCTTGATAAATTAATTTCTATATAAAATTTTGTATGTAGCATTAGTCTTCAATATGGCGTGATGTGATACACAATGTGGTACTGTGTCATAGATCCAGTTACTAGCTCAGAAAAACCAACTGCTCTCTCTCAGGTCAATAATACACTGTTGGTAAACCTGCCAATATTGGGTCTATTGCTTTTATTTTTTTATTAGAACATATAATTGACTGTGGCATATTAATATTCTATAAACATTCAATAAAGACTACATTATAAATCTGCATCACAGAATTAGCTGAGGATATGGGTCTGCCTCGTCTATATTTTCTCTAGCAGTATTTTCACAAGGCTGGAAGAGTTGGATGGAGATTCTTAGAGATAAATGTACAACCCCTATATGAGAAAGGAAGGCTGGATTTTAAGGTCTGCTAAACACACTGTAGTGATGACCCACTTAAATCACTATTTCTTTTTTCTTTTTTTTCTTTTTTTGTGGTTTACATATAGTCCCTATAAAACATAGGTTCGCAGGAATTTCTCTTTAATTCAGCTTGCTTTAGGTTCTTTTACTTATCCAAGTATGTTCTGTTTCTATATTTTAAATTCATATTAGTATGTGTATCTACTTTAGTCTTACAAATCACCAACCTAACTGGTACCCTTGTTGGTAATCTCAGCAGAAACAGAAAAGACTGAAAGAGCATGGAGACTGGCCACACTGTAGCTTAAGCGCGGTGGTGGGGGAGGTGTTGTCTGGCTTGCCAGAGGAAGGTTATAATTCATTAAGGAGGGAGGATAGAGAGGTATGGAAGCTTCTGCAGACGCAGAGCATGTCAGCATGGTGATACTGACTCACCCCCAGGGACCAGAAGAGCAGGGAGTTGATAAAGGGTAAGCTTGGCAGGAGAAGCCCTTTTTTCCCCAGACCAAGCGGAGCAGCAACCACCCTTTAAATTGGCAAATTACAAAATTTTGTCAGGCTCTACTGTGAGTATTGTGCTAGCTCAGGGGTGGGCAAACTACGGCCCACGGGCCAGATCCGGCCCCCCAGGGCTTTGGATCCAGCCCGCGGGATTGCCCCCCGTTGCACCGCGGGACCGGCGCAGCTCTCAGAAGTGGCCCCCGGCAGGGGGGCAGAGGGCTCCACGTGCGTGGCCCTTGCCTCCAGGCAATGCCCCCTGCAGCTCCCATTGGCCGGGAACGGAGAACCGCGGCCAATGGGAGCTCCGGAGGAGGTACCTGGAGGCGCGGCAAGGGCAGTGCACGCAGAGCCCTCTGCCCCCCCACCCCCACGGGCCCCAGCGCTTCCTGGAGCGGCGCAGGGCTGGGGACAGGGCAGGTAGGCAGGAGCTCGAACCCCTCCTGCACTCCGCCCCCCAACTCCCTGCCCTAAGCCCCCTGCCTGCACTTCGCACCCCTCCTGCACCCCAACTCCCTGCCCTGAGCCCCCTCATACACCCCGCACCCCTCCTCTGCCCCAATCCCTTGCCCTGAGACCCTTCCTGCACACTGCACCGCCTCCCACACCCCAACCCCCTGCACCGGCCCTGCATACAGTTTCCCCACCCAGATGTGGCCCTTGGCCCAAAAAGTTTGCCCATCCCTGTGCTAGCTGCTCCTTTCTCACGGGGTGGGAAAGAATTGTTCCCTCACCTCCAGATTGGCCAACACGGAGGGGGGGTATTCCCCTTCCCCATAGCAGGTTCAGGGAGGGGCTTTGTTAGGGTGGAATAAGGAACAGGAGTTAGGCTATGTTGCAACTCATTATATAAGTGTGGGGTGGATATCCTGTGCAGGTGCACTAGAGGGAGGGGATAGAGTGATCAGATACATGGGTTGGTAAAGGATTTAAAGGAGGTATTTGTTGAAGGGGTGGTTTGGGGCACCTGTGACTGGCATGGCAGGGAGCCATCCCCCTCTCCCTTATAGTACACCTTAACTCTCATTTGTGGATGGGGGGGAAGGGGGAATGGTAAGGTCCCAGCAACAGGTTGGCTGGGGACCAGGATTTCTGGTGTAGACAGAAATCACCAGGTAAATATTCAAATGATCATGGAGTTCCCTGCACTGTACACTTTTATCTGCTGGGTAGTCCCAGACATGAAATAATAAAGTTGTGGCCTAATTAAACAATCTCCGGTGTCTCCTGTCCTTCTGGTATAGCTGGACCATAAGGACTTGTCTACATTACAATTGTAATTGATTCCTGCTGTTCCAATCACAAAGCAATTGGAAGTTATAGTGTAGATGGCACTACTGTCCCAGTAACAGGGTAAAATTTTGGATGCTTCAGGATTGCAGAGACAAGGATAATGCCTGTATCACTGCAAATCCAGTTGTGTTGTAACAATGTCCCCATACTGTTAAAGTTGTAGAGCCCAGACCTACAAAGATTTAAACCTCTGAGAAATTTTACTTACCTGAATCGTCCCATTGAAATCAATGGGTCTGCTGGAGTGAGTAAAGTTATTTACTTGCTTAAGATTTTATAGGATCAGATCCATTGTTTAGACATGATCTTAGGCTGTCCTCTCAACCCTAAGGCTGATTCCTTCAGGCCAGGTAAGAAACAAATGAGTGGATGGATAAAACTGCTGTGCAGCTATCAGTGCTGTACTTGTTCTCTGGATAAAAAGGAGACTTGAGTCTCAAGGGCTGTCACTCTTGGATTTCAGACTTTGGCAGGCACTCAAAATTCACAAGAGTAGTTTAAGGTATTTTAGCAGAAAGGGTACAGAATGTGTAATACAGATGCTACTGAAGTTGCAAGTTATGCAATTCCCCATCATTCTTAGGCACTCTTGACTTCTGTATCAACTTGTGCTACCCCAATCCTGCAAGCTCTTTCTCGAGGAGAACCCTGCACCCACATAGAGACACATTGACTTCAGTGGGCCTCTGTGTGTAGGTGCAGAGGTCTGCTAGTGTCTTCAGAATTGGGGCATAGATTGTTTAGAAATTGAGCTGCTACAGTGGGAACACAAACAAACATAACCTATGCAAAACTAGGACCATTCTATTTCTTCTGGGATATTCACTAGATCACTTGTGTGACAGATATTGCAACCACATGCAATTTTTTTTAAAGATTGAATTCTACTCCATGGGAGAAGGGTTACCACAGTTCCTCCAGGAATTAAAATGGGAGGGGTGATTCATGCAAAATGCTAAGACAAGTTACGCAGATACCCGGCCTTTGAAGCTGTGCCTCCTCAGGAGAGGGGCAGAGACTGTTTTTACCTGTTTCAGGGGTCTAAGAAGCTTCTCTTTTGGGGTACAAAGGCTGCGTTTAAACAGACTCCGAGCCCTTCATTTTGACTTTTGTCCACCGAGGGGGCAAACTGGGGTTGGAAGGACTTTAACCTGCCATGGCCTGTGTGACTGATGGATGATTCTGGTGCATTTAGTATGCATGTAGTTCCTTTTATTGTTTTAATATTTTTTTCTCTATACACTATTATGCCTGAATAAATTAATTCTGCATGGCAACTTGTAATCATTGGCATACACTGTTCATAGCCCTTGGAGAGGAAACAAAGCACAGGTGCTAAGTTTAGTGAGCTGGGATATCACCGTGAACCTAAGGGGACAGCAGCCTACAACCCCAGTCTGGAGAGAAGGGATGTGGGTCCTGGCACATAGAGAGATGACTGCTAAAGAGGATTCAGAGTAGCAGCCGTGTTAGTCTGTATCCACAAAAAGAAAGCTTATGCTCAAATAAATTTGTTAGTCTCTAAAGTGCCACAAGTACTCCTGTTCTTTTTGTTAAAGAGGACAATCTTACTGCAGACCATTGAAGGGAGTCAAAGGGACAGTTACCCTAAAACTGCAACAATGTCTTTTAAAAGAAAGAAGTATTGTACCTTGTCAATTTAAAGGTGAACTATTTTTTTTAAATAAATGCTTTGATAGAAATCAGTGGTTGAAAACATGAGTCTTAATTTATGAATCAATAGTCTGTAATTTTGCCTTATGAAAGTGATGTATATGTAGAGTGTCTAACTCAGGGGGGACTTTCTTGATCTCTAGGCAATATAAAACTTAACTTAATAGAAAATTGGTTCATCCATTATTTATCTGGCAAGACATAAAGTTGTGGTTCTTTGCTTTGATTTCGGTGAAATTATTTTTAGACAAAACTCTTTTCAGCAAAAGATGCAGATTTGGTGACATTGAAATACTTTCTCAATTTGTGTCCATTTCACTGATTTTTTGGGATTAAAAACAAAAATGTAAATAAATTGAAACATATTGTATTGTTATTTTAAAAATAATGTTTTGAATGTTTGATTCAAAATGACTTCATTTCTTAAAAACTTTAAAAGCCTAAAACACTCAAAATAGAAAAAAAAAATTTGTTTTGTTTTGGAGCAAACTAAACTTTCCATCGTATGCAAAAATTATTTTTGGGCTGGCCTGAAATGACATTTTTCAAATTTTCAGAATTACCGGCTAACCATAACATCAATTATTTTCACAGTTCTAGATATCCTTCAGCAGGATTGAAAATGCATCCGTTAGGTGCTTTCCGTAATAGCAATGGCATCAGCTGTTGTGGGACAGAATCAAGCTCCTATCTCAGGTCTTAGTAGTGTTCAAAAGCTTTTCAGTTTACTTAACTCATTTTAGAAAGTTGAATTATTCTGTTAGTGAATGACCTTCAAATCTCCTCTATATGTTTGGATTTGAGATCGATCTTTCCATTGCTGAGTAATTAACATGAACTAAAAATAACCCTCACTGCTCTTCATTGTAGGCCTAATACACAAACCCAGGCTGTGCTCAATTGTACTTTGTGGTGCTCATGCACAGTTTGTTTGTTTTGAGATTTATACCAAGAGCAGCCTTTGTTTGTTTAATTTATTCAGCCTAGGAGAGATCGATTATAAAACCCAACATGCAGAAGGAGATTTGGAGGACATGTGCTAACAAAAACTTTATTTCAAAATGTTTATCAAATTCTGGGCATAAGATTTAAAAAATATTTAATTAAAAAAACCATAAAATTAGACTGAAAATGAAATAATTGATCACCACTAGCAATAATGAAGGGACATGCTGGGATTATGAAGAGGTCACTTCAAGCAAGGAAAAGAACAATGAGCCCATAGGGTAATTTGTCTTTGAGTTTTTTAATAGGTAATAGAAAATTATGAAATTAAAATTTGAAAGAAGACAAGTTTAGGGATGGACAAAATAAAAACAGATCTGCATCCAGATCTGAATTTTACAATAGGATTCTTTCTCTAATGGCCCAAACTTCCACTCCAGAACTTTGGAAACATTCACCTCTAGAATTTAGTGATTCAGAATTTAGTGAATTTTGCTTTCAACTTAAGCAAACATTTCCTGATTATCTGAACCTCAGCTGTTGCAATTTCACCCGCAGTAATCAAGAATACTCTTCAAGAAATTGTAATAAACATTTGGAAGGTGAAGAGCATGAGATGATATGCCAAGTGAGAAACTGGTGTTTTTATCAGGTTTCTCCAAATGGTTGACTGCTGGTCAAAATGATAAGAGATAATTATCTCTCCTCAAATGTACAGGAGAAACAGTTCTGCACACATGTTTTTACTGTTTTTTAAGCATTTGTTTGTTATCAACACACACTACTGCCCTCTAAATAGATGTAAATGTCTTGTAATGTTCAGACCTAAATTAAATGATTATAGTTTGATTGTTGCTGTATTCTGTTGTCTGATAGACCTACCTTAATCCCATTATATAGATCACTTGTGTATTATTTATGAATAAAAATACTCAGGTTTTTCAATGTGTAATGAAAATATCAATTGTTCTTAATCGATTCCTAAATTCTGTTTAGATCCCAGTATGTTGGTTAGGATTATTTTTTTCATCCAGACATTTTTCATGTATTTTGTTTTTATCTTTGCCAACTAGTTAGCAAAACAATATACTTGGAATATATGCAATGGTCCTGTTATATCCCTAGTGAGATTCCTAAGCATAGTTCCTAAGGAAAAATTTCTATATTTTAGTTAATTACAGAACATGAGTATGATAGTAATTGAATAATTAAAAACTCTTACATTAAGGTTGGGTAAATTATAGAAGGAAAAGAAGGTACTCTGGAGAATTGATGTGCATTAAAATGTATAGCTGAAATGTAACTAGTGTTGACTACAGAAGACCTTGTAAAAGAGGAGATTTCAAAGTTAGCTACGGGAGAAAGTGGAAGAGGGCATGGGCAAGGTATTACCTGCAAATAAAAACCATTTTAGGAAGGCAAAGGCGGAAGCTGGGTAGGGAGAACAGGTTTTAGATTCCCAAGAAAATGTTCCACGGGGTGAAATGGAGGTTGAGGAGACATTGGAAGTTAATACAGCACTGTGGTTGGATGTTGTTCTGGCTATTCTGCGTAGCTATATCAGAAACTGAAATACGTGAACCAAATCAAAATAAAATAAAATCTACACTGGAACTTTTGTCCGTATCTTGAACGAAACTGAACCTGGGATTTTTTTCAGAAGTTCAGTATAAGTTGTGTGATTTTTTTTTTTTTAAATAAGTCTCAACTTCCTATTGTCAAAAGAAAATATCTTCTTATCCAAATCTGATCATACCCAAACACACACTGACTCCTCAACTCTTCAACAAACTTCCTTTAAAATGATCATAAAACCAGCCACAGTGCTCACAACTAGTTCTTCATGTTCAAATGCACAACCTCAACTTGTCTTTACCGCACTGATATAGTATCTATAGACACATAGATCCATAAAGCCTCCATCATTGTTTACTCAATCATAATACTTTTTATATACAGAGGATTATGTTCTTTGAATCTGATTGTTAGTTAAAGAAATTACCCCTTATTTTTTTTATTTCTAAAAAAAATTCAGTGAGAGATGGGTGAAATGTTGACTCCATTGAAGTCAGTGGGAACTTTGCCATTGACTCCAGGAAGATTTCACCTGCAGGTTCTTCCCATTGCTCTTCGTCACAAAACTTCCTGTATCGAAGTTCTGTGAACTGTGCCACTATTTCTGTGCTTCTGCTTGTCCTTTGTAGTCCTTTTGACTCTCTCTACATCTACCTCCTCACCTACACTCCTCTTCCATGCTCCATCTTGACCCCTGAGTATTGGCCATCCTGCCCCTGTTTTGTGTTCGCTGGTTTGATTTGTAGTTGCTGATAAATATCAAAATTTATAATGATCAGTATTTGAAAGTGGAAGGGGTTAGTGAGTGTGAAACATGGAGAGGGTATTGACTGTGAACCTGTGTGGGCAGTTGGTCTGGAGATGCAGTCTGAGCTGAGCTGTACTATGGGCTTTCCACTGTGACTTCTTGGTCCCTTTCGGTGCCTGTCCACAGCCCCTACCCATCTGTGTCCTGCTTCCTAGTTCAATGATCCCCCTGCAGTTCTCCTTACCCACTCATCTGACCCTATTCTTTACTGAAATTATTGTGACATTTGTTTTTTTTTAATATAGGGGGAATAGCTGTGTTAGTCTGGATCTGTAAAAAGCAACAAAGAGTCCTGTGACACCTTAAAGACTAACAGATGTATTGGAGCATAAGCTTTTGTGGGTGAATACCCACTTCGTCAGATGCGAAGTGGGTATTCACCCACAAAAGCTTATGCTCCAATACATCTGTTAGTCTTTAAGGTGCCACAGGACTCTTTTTTTTTAATGTTTCTTTTAATAACAGACTTGTTTTAATAACAGGCTTCTCTTGGTTCATGTGACTCCTGTTGCTCCTTACCTCGAGCATGAGGAGGGAAACTCTGCTCCAGGCTGACTGAGGGTAGAAGGACAGGAGCTTTCACTTGGTCTCCCCTCCTGCTGCTTGAATATTTAAAGGAACTGTCCCCTAAATTGTCACACTTCTCTCTGATTATTTTTTAATCTACTGTTATAAGTAACACCTACGATTGTTTATTGCCTTTCTGTACAGTCAATTTCACAGTTTCTTGTATAGTTGAATCATTTTACCCAGTTGTTTGTGTGAGGCCTTTCATCTAGGAAAAGGGGAGACAAGAATGCTTTTATAATGGGAAAATGTGATTTGTATAACCAAAAACATGTGCAGGGGATTCAGGGGCAAATTTAATATTTGAAACTGCTTTAATTTTGTGAAATTGGCAAGATTTCAAGTTGGCAGTGTCCTATAAATCCTTCAGGCTCCATGGTGCTCTCTGATTAAATAAAGGATACAAAAATGTGATTTTTCTGGCTCAGTCTCTTGACGGGCCACTGTAAGATTTTGTTTTCCCCTGACAACTTTAGGATTTCTGCAATGACAACTGTAAGTGAGAGTTGGGATTTAATTGGCCATTCTTCAAAAAAGTTCCCATTTTTATTCATACCATCCATCCAGTGCTCATTCATATCCTGAACTGCTCTTGACAGTTCGCACATGGTACATGGGTAGAGGGACAAAGGGAATGCTCCATTCTGAACCTTAACAAGGTAGGATGAGGGAATTAACTTTCTGTCATGGCTGAAGATGACAGCTGTTACATATAGTCACCGGTTTACCAGTAACTTTATGACCCTGCAAACTATTTTAGGATTTAACATAACAAACAGATGCAGTTCAGACACAATTAAAAGGCAGAAACAACATGCGATCAGAGAGTACAGTATATATCATTAAGAACAGAAGACACAGAAGATTGGTGTCTCTCTTATCAAGAGAATCAAAAGTGGATACTGAAACGGGAATGAAAAAAAAACACAGGAACTGGAAGGTGTGAGAGAGAAAGAGAGGTGGCTTGTGTCTGTAACAGAGAGTAAGAGGGCTGACAATTCCTCATCCACAGCACACAGTTAGGAGTTCAGTTCTCTAGTATCCTCCTTGAATATACTTAACAATTTAATGAAGAGAAAATAATAAAAAAAGACTGTTCTCTGTTTGAGCAGAATACAGTACCAGTGTCATGGTCCAGTGCTTGAAGCATGGCAATCGGAGCCCAGAATTCCTAAATCCTCACCCCAGCTCCGCCTCTGACTCACTGTGATCTTGGGAAATCATTTTGGCTTAAAAAAAAATTCAAATATTTATTCATGAAGTTAGCTAGCTAGATACACAGTGAGTGACCTAAATAAGTGGCTTGGTTTTCCAAAGGTGCTGGGCATTCTCAACTGCTATTGAAATCAAGTATCTGTAATTATTTTAAGTGTATTTATTTATGGTAACTATCACTATCTGCTACTTGCTCCAAAGAGGTCACAATCTAAGAAGAGACAGACAAGTATAGAGGGTTTAGGGAAAGGAGAATCTATATTGGGGTTTCTTATAGTGGCCATACAGGTGATAGAATTTCAGATCCAAAATGCATTTCCTGTGTGCTCAGGTGTTAGCACCCCAGAAATGCATATACAAATGGCGGTTTCCTGCTGAAAATGAGTTAATGTTCTGGAATACATACCTAAGGGATTTGACTGTCCAGTTTGATGAGTTGTTTATTTTATAAGCCATAATATATTTTGGGGGGCGGTTGTTTGATTTATTATTTTACAAGATAATTTTATTTAATGTTTGTTTAAACAGCTCTTTTCGGGGGAAAGGTGCCTATACAAAATGCACATGGTCAATAATGATTTATTTAGAAAAGCGTGTTGTGAAATTACCTCAGTGAAATATTTTAGATCTGCACATTTCCTCATGAATCACTCTAATACAAAGGAGATAAGCATATTAATTCATTTGCTACATTCCACCAATATTGATCTCTTAAATATTGTGTCCTCCTCCTCCTCCTCCAGCCCTGGAGAGGATTACTTTGCATCTTTAGATACAAGTATTCAAACATAATTTTAACTTTTAGGCATTTTAAGTACAAACCTATTACTGTTGTATGTGACTGTAATTATTTTAACTTGAATTCTGTTTTCGAGAGTAAAATGTATTCATGTTCATAAAAATACACTTTTTAAAAAGAAATAACCTTTCATGCATTTCTCCGTAGATCACATTTATGCTGACCCTAATTTGCCATAACAGGCACTTGCTCTGGTCTGGACTGACTGATATTCTCAGTGAATGTTTTGTATAAGTCAGAACTATGATACACAATCAAACCTCAATAATTCAGAATTCCTTGTTACAGAAAACAGAACCATGATCCTAAATCACTATTAATTGCATTGAAAAATTCCCTGGGTTATGTGAATCCGTAATTAACCAAATGTATTTGCTCCATGAAAGTTGGATAATCAACGTACTTTTCTGAACATGCAAAGGAAGGAGTGTTATGATTTGTGAATCACGCTAGGTTGCAAACTAATGAAAACAGAGAAGAAATCTTTGAAATAATAGTGTGTGAAACCAATGAAAATGTTCATTTAGAAAGGCAACTTTCAGAACCTGCTAGAAATAGTATCATGCCTAGAGTTGGTCAAAAATTGAGAAGTCTTTTCCCCCAATTTTTAAAATTTTTTTGCATCAGCAAAACAAAACACAAAACAGTTAGTTTATATTTTGACCTAATGGAATCCAAGAGTCTTTCCCTTTCTCTCCCTTTTTCTTCTCCTCTCCCTCCCCCTCTGAAAGCATCCACTTGGCCATGAATCCTAGTTGGGTGATTCTACAGAGAAGTTGCACAAATTATTGGGTAATCTGTCTGCAGTAACAAGTGCCACTTTACTCCATGAGTTTTGGTGGAGAATCTGCCATCATGTGGCTAGTAATCTACCCCACCATCCCAGTCTGTGAAGGCAAAATTCCATAGAGTGGTGGGATTTAGTGAAAGGAAGGTGCATGTCAGAGGCAGAATCCCTCAACTTTTTCAGCCTCCAGCACAGATTCTTAGCTGTAGGTTCCCCCATTTCACAAATACAACAGAATTTGTTATTGTCCTGTTTCATTTATATCCAAGCAAGTGTGTGTATGTATGTGTCTGTATTTTAAAATCTTCCTTCAGAATCGGAACCTGGATCTGAAATTTGCTGATTGAGTGCAACTCTGGTGCATTATTTCATTTTGGGAAAACTTTCTTCTAAAAGAAAAACTGACTGTTTCTAACTTTCCGCCTTTTCATAGAACTTATACCTTTGAAACTTTTATATCTTTTAGTTGCTATTGACTGCACTTTTAAAGAACCATTATATTCTTTTATAAAGTGGGATAACTATTATCTAATGCTGTGCATAATGCTCTTAACTGAAGTCAATCCAATGTGCTTTATAGATTTTTAGACTTGTATATTTCTCCACCTACCTTGTATCCTGTTATTCATTCACACTGAACATAATACTTCACAGGTTTTTCCACAAAAACTACTCAGTCCTTTAGAATTTCCACAGTTCTTTCCCTCACAAGAGATACGCCTGTATTTTTATCACTGTTACCTTCCAGAATTATTATCTGGAAACATTTTATACAACAGATAGTCACTTAACCAATTAGATCAGAAAGCAATTATGCTATTATCCACCTCTCCTGCCTCTAGTACAGGGGTGGCCAACCTGTGGCTCCAGAGCCACGTGCGGCTCTACAGAAGTTAATATGCGGCTCCTTGTATAGGCACCAACTCCGGGCTGGAACTACAGGTGCCAACTTTCCAATGTGCTGCGGGGGGGGGGTGCTCACTGGAGCACCCCCCCAACCCCTGGCTCTGCCATAGGCCCTGCCCCCACTCCACCCCTTCCCGCCCCCTCCCCCCAGAATCTCATGCACACCATGAAACAGCTGATTGGGAGGCGCTGGGAGCAGGGGGGTGGGGGAAGGAGCTGATGTGGGGCTGCTAATGTATTACTGTGGTTCTTTGGCAATGTACATTGGTAAATTCTGGCTCCTTTTCAGGCTCAGGTTGGCCACCCCTGCTCTAGTAGATGTAATTAACCCCACTTAATGCATTTTTTTAAATTTTGTATTGTCCACTTGATTAACCACTTTAAGCAAATGGAATTGAAATGGAGTTGTCATGTTTTAGCTAATTGATTATAGCTAACTTGTACTAGATTATCAATACAAGGTCTCTAATAGTATGTCACAATTCTTTTAGCAGATGTGTAACTTGAAGCAGTTGAGCAAGCAATCCTATCAACATGAATGGTTGGTAGTGATGTTCCATAGTATAAGTAAACTTCTCAAGTCAACAATGAACATTGTTACCATGTTGTTCTGCAGGGCCAAAGCAATAGGTAAAATAACTTTTATGATATTATATTGAGTGTTAAACATAGATGTCACCTGGAATTCCTGCAGTCTAGTTTGTGGAGAAAACCTGCAGGATCTTTTGTAAAATTTTGTGGGGTTTCTATAGAAATGCTTTTTAGATCACTCTGTAACTTTTGGCAATTTGTATGAACTTTGACACAGTGGGAAATAGTCTGATGACCAGGCAGCCTGGGAATCCTGGCAATGCACTTCTCTGACAGCTGGGGAGCCAGGCAGCCCAACCAGTCTGACTGTCTGGCTGGTGGGAAACCAGCTTACCTGATTGTCTGCCTGATTTCCGTCAAACATTTTTGACAGAATCAATACATTCCTGCAGAAGGTTTTGATTCTGTGGAATCAGCATTTTCCTACAGAGAACTCTTTCACTAGAAAAGTTTTGACCAGCCCTCGTCTGTAAAGTACTTTGAGGTCTTCAGACTGAAAACACCACAGAAGTGCCTAGTTATTATTTAACTCAAAATGATGAGCCTAATGAGCCTTCATGTTCTACTATGACGAGTATATCAACCAGGCACATACCAATAAGGTTGGAGTGGCTTGTTCACTTCAGCATGGATGCAGATGGAACATTGGTTTGCAGCTCGAGTAAACAGAGTAGATTGACTTCTTTTTGCATTTCCATAATGCTCCATTATTCCACATCTATTTTTTATATATTTAGATCAGGTTTTTAGTAGCTGATTTGACATAATTTGTCTATATAATCTATGCTTTGCAGAACCTGTATTTGACATGCTCGGGCATGTTCCAAAGCCCACCTTTTTTTCTCAAAGCTTTTGGAGTTGATATGTTTGATATGCAACGATTACCCTTATGATGATGATTCCCTTTGGCTTGTTTCAGAGATGTATTGGCAGCTTTGTAAGTAAATAACTAAATGTTACTATGAAAATTGTTTTAATTTTGTAAAATACCTGGAGTGAAATCATGACCACATTTTAGTTAATAGGAGTTTTGTCATGGACATCAACAGGGATAGGATTTCATCCCTGGAATTGCAGGTAGTTGCTACATATTCAAAGTAAATGATGTGTGGTGTGCTTTTAGGGACCTATTCTTGTTCCTTGTAAAATCAATGGCAAAATTCTGAATTCTAAACAGTTTGGTTTTAACCCACTTCAGTACCTTTCATCCTTTTGATGTGGTAGCCCATTTTTGGCCCGAACAATTAGCCCAGTATTTGGGACCTTGCTAGGTTGTTTCCATTTGGAAAAGAAACTAATTATCTGAATCAGGTATTTCTTTAGTGCAATCCTATTTGTTAACAAAGAAGGTACACATAGTCCTGTTTCATGAACACAGTAAGAACAAATGGGAAGCAGTTTTCTTGCCCACAATTTCCAAGCCTGCCTTTCCTGTGAGTCCTATGCCCTAAGGAGCCCTGTCTCTGATCCTTGTTAGAGCCCTGCTCACCACTGCCTGCTGGCCTTGTCTACACTGCCACTTACAGCCCGAAACTTTCTTCGGTCAAGGGTGTGAAAAAACACACCCCTGAGCAATGCAAGTTTCAGCGCTGTAGCTATTCCCCTCGCAGAGGTGGCTTTATTACAGAGCTGAAAGAGCTCTATCCCACTCTGGAGCCGCGACTACACAGCCACGTTAAAGCATGTCGGCTGTGTAAACATACTGTCTGCTGGCCTTATGGTTTCTTTCTGTCTCACACACACAGCTGCAACCAGTCACTCCCCCGAATCCCATTTGCAAACAGTCTCTAGGGAAGCCCTTCAGCCCATATGGTTTAGCGGCTGCTCAGGCCTTGCTATGCTCCACAAGGCTTCTGTTGCTTCAACTATCACTAAACAAAAGGGAATTTAGTTGCTCCTTCCATTTAGCCTGAATTAAGGGTGTTTAGTACATCCATTAACTTTAATCAGGATTGAGATTGATCTATAGATCAAAGACATGCTTGAAGGTAGCTGGTAACATCTTCCAGCGTCGCAGTACTGTGATCATGAGGATGAAGGTACAGTGGGCTCAGTTAAAAGTCCCTTGCAGTTTTAGAGGTATTGCTGGTTGCAAATGTATCTCCTATACGTAACATGAGGAATAGCACTGGAACCAGTTAAATTTCTAAAACTGCAAGGAACTTTAAATGTTAATTTCACTGATTTTATTATTTTTAGTGCCATAAAGTGAGTATGACTTCTATTTAATTTTAAATCTTATCTGGATCCTTGATAAACTAAATTACCTTATTTTTATGGCTGTTTGAAGTATGCTATGAGAGAGATGCAACTTTATTTAGTTATTCTAGTGGGTCATTCACTCATTCATAGAATCATAGAATATCAGGGTTGGAAGGGACCTCAGGAGGTCATCTAGTCCAACCCCCTGCTCAAAGCAGGACCAATTCCCAACTAAATCATCCCAGCCAAGGCTCTGTCAAGCCAGGCCTTAAAAACCTCCAAGGAAGGAGATTCCACCACCACCTCCCTAGGTAAAACATTCCAGTGCTTCACCACCCTCCTAGTGAAATAGTGTTTCCTAATATCCAACCTAGACCTCCCCCACTGCAACTTGAGACCATTGCTCCTTGTTCTGTCAACTGCCACCACTGAGAACAGCCGAGCTCCATCCTCTTTGGAACCCCCCTTCAGGTAGTTGAAAGCAGCTATCAAATCCCCCCTCATTCTTCTCTTCTGCAGACTAAACAATCCCAGTTCCCTCAGCCTCTCCTCATAAGTCATGTGCTCCAGCCCCCTAATCATTTTTGTTGCCCTCCGCTGGACTCTTTCCAATATTTCCACATCCTTCTTGTAGTGTGGGGCCCAAAACTGGACACAGTACTCCAGATGAGGCCTCACCAATGTCGCATAAAGGGGAACGATCTCGTCCCTCGATCTGCTGGCAATGCCCCTACTTATACAGCCCAAAATGCCATTAGCCTTCTTGGCAACAAGAGCACACTGTTGACTCATATCCAGCTTCTCGTCCACTGTGACCCCTAGGTCCTTTTCTGCAGAACTGCTACCTAGCCATTCGGTCCCTAGTCTGTAGCAGTGCATAGCATTCTTCCGTCCTAAGTTCAGGACTCTGCACTTGTCCTTGTTGAACCTCATCAGGTTTCTTTTGGCCCAATCCTCCAATTTGTCTAGGTCCCTCTGTATCTGATCCCTACCCTCCAGCGTATCTACCATGCCTCCCAGTTTAGTGTCATCTGCAAACTTGCTTAGAGTGCAGTCCACACCATCCTCCAGATCATTAATAAAGATATTAAACAAAACCAGCCCCAGGACCGACCCTTTGGGCACTCCGCTTGAAACCGGCTGCCAACTAGACATGGAGCCATTGATCACTACCCGTTGAGCCTGACTATCTAGCCAGCTTTCTATCCACCTTACAGTCCATTCATCCAGCCCATACTTCTTTAACTTGGCGGCAAGAATACTGTGGAAGACCGTATCAAAAGCTTTGCTAAAGTCAAGGAATTGTCTGTGTAATTGAAATCTATGATGTATGTTTTGCCCTTCATTGTACACACTTTGCTTATCTGCATAAAAGATTTCCAGATATGCATCTTTATAAAGCTCTAGATATGTTATTATTTCCTATGATCACTTTCTCCCTCTTTTTTTTTTTTTTTTTTTAAACTACATGAAAAATGTCTGTGTTGTCGTGCTGTGCTGCATATGACATTTCTTATCTCAGGCAATATTGTGCTTCCTAATCCATTTTCTATTCCTTTCCTGCCCTGTTAAGTCTCACCTTTCTTTAGACTGACAAATCAGGAAGCTCTCTAGGAAATACAAATGCCAAAGTGTCAGTTATGCCATTCATATTATATTACAGTTGTTATATATTTACATGCATTTCTCCAGTCTTGTTTCTGATGTGGTTTGTTTGTTTGCTTTTCAACACCTGACATTTCTTTGCACTGCCAATTTTGCTTTCTTTTCATTTTAATGGTCATCCATTCTTTTGTCCACAGACATTTCACAATCTGGGTATCGTTTATAGCATTAAAGCCTACAATTTCACTGAACAAACAAACACTGTTGTAAACAAATGGAGGGAAATGAATTTAGTCGTTTCAGCAAAGGGTGGCTGTAGCTGCTCAGCCTGAGCAGAAGTCACTGCTCTGATTTGGTATACCCCAAACTCAAAATGGCTACTCACCCAGAGATAAGAGCTAGCAGGAACTCGAGATTTCCACTTCATAGGAAATTGCAATATTTAGAAATTTAGTTTTTGTTCCAATTCAGAACGAGAACAGATTTTTCAAAATTTCTCATGAACTAAAAATCAAAAAAGCAATCATTTTCTAAAACACTGCTACATGGTGTTTCTGAAATGAACTACAGTTCCTCAGACCCTAGCAGCTACTGATTGAAATTCACATTCTTGTCATGTTCACTGCTGGTCTTCAAAAGCAGCAGTGAAACCGCCAAGACTGTCAAGTTCAGTCAGTAGCTACTGGAGCTCCCTGGTTCTGGGGCAATTCCTCCATGCAGATTGCACTGGGACTGAGGACCCTAAGGTTTCAAGACTCTCAGGCCAGCTGGTTCCCAGGGCAGCATAGAAAGGCAGATGTCCTGAGAGTCTGGAAGCATGGGGTCCCCAGCTCTGTGAAGTTTGTTTGGCAGTGCTACCCTGGAGCTGTTGGCCCTGAAAGTCTATCCCTGGACTTCCAGGGTCCTAGCTTTTTGTCAGAGTCTGCAAGCCCTAAGAGATCCCAGGTTTTCCACGCTCCTTGCTTCATGGCAGGGAGCTTGGAAGCACTGAGATCCCTGGCTCCAACAGGAGTTCTCAGAACTTCCACACTTCCAGCTGCAGATCCGGAAGCCAAGTCCTTGTTAGAAGTTGGGCGGCAAGACTTTTTCAGGCTTGTGGCTTCATGGCAGTGCCAATGGGGTGGGTGGGGGGGTGGAGGGGTGAGAAGGGGCAGATGACTAAGCTGAATCTTTCCACTTTAACGTTTTCTGAGTCAAAAATATTGACCTATTGTTTCAGTCAATGTTCTTAATTTTTCTAACTGGTCTCTTGCTTTCACATTTACAAGTTTGAAAAGACTTCAGTCCAGATCCTTGCCTCACTAAGGCTACATTGTGCTGCTCTGAATCCCCAGGTGGCATAGAGCTTGAGATAGACCAGGTGTAAGGGGTGCATGGCTGGAAAAGGCTGGAACTTACTTGTGCTCTAGTGATTCCTGACTGTTGTAAACGCGCTTGTGCCATATACAGCAGCACCAAAATTTATAGACACTTTTGCTTCCTGTTCTCACCTCTCACCACCCCAAACTGTGGCCCCAAATAGGCAGTCCCAAGGATCTTATTCATATCTTTCATTAGATACACTGAGTACAAAAAACAATGACATACAATTCAAATTTAAAGATGGCAATTCTCGTCTTGTCTTCTCTGCTTATGCTGAAGTGATTCAGACCTCAGGTGCCACTTGACACAGGACTAACCAACTAATGCTCACTTCGGATGAATATTTTACCAGCACACCATTATACCATTCCCTGATTGGTTGAATTAAAATGAATATACAAATAAAACAAGAGTTCCTATTGTCTCTGAAGCTAGTTATCAGCTCCTTTTAAAGTTATGATGTTGCAGAGAACAACTTCACTTTGTGACTGACAGACACACTATTCTGGGTTTGGCATCAGATATGAAAATAATGAATTAATCTAAATAAACACCCAAATGATAAAAAGTTAAAAATATGCTTTTTTTTACCAACACCAAGAGTTGTAATTATTGTGAATGTATGTGCTGAATTGATGGTTGAGTCTGAAGAAATTCTGTAAAATATTTTCAGTCTGGAGGGTGTGAAGAGCTGTGTAAGGAGGGAAGAGAAGAATATAAAAAAGTATTTGGTTCTGGTGTTTGTGGGCTTTCCTAGGGGAGAATAAAGTAATAGTGTAGCTCTTACAGCATAGCAGTGATTACAAAGCATTTCTTATGCCAATATTTTCAAACTTGGTGCCGAAAGCTAGGTACTGATACCTGAGATTTTCAAAGGCATCCAAGGGGGCTAGGTGCCTACCTTTCACTATAAGTCAATGGGAGATGTGTGCCTTTGAAAAACCTCTCCCTACGTCCATAACTGGGTACCTAAATAAGTGTCCCAGTTTTCAGTGGAGCTGAGCTTCTACAGCTTATGCTTACTTTGGCCAGGATTTTAACAATGGCTGCCTATACTTAGGCTCCTAAATCCTTGTATTGCTGCCTAACCATCAATTTAAGCCTAACTTTAGGCATTCTGTTGTGAAACTCCTGGGTATCAGTGCTTCTAACATCGCTCTTGGTACTTCTGCCTCAGCTCCACTGCACATGAAGGTTTACATTATTAAAATAAAACTGGTACGCATGTCCTGAATCCCTTGTGACTTCTGTATTCTCTCCTTCTGTTCTGCAGTCCTCCTCCTTCAAACCTTTGCCAAGCCCAGTTTCCTCGTCCACCGCCCTGCCTGACCACTCTCCAGAGATTAGAATGTATCGTACTTTGGTCCATGCTCACTCATTCTTTAGCTTGTTTGTACTTGGTGTTAAGGGTGTCAACTGCAGTAATAAGAACAGGAGAACTTGTGGCACCTTAGAGACTAACAAATTTATTTGAGCATAAGCTTTCGTGGGCTACAGCCCACTTCTTCGGATGCATAGAATGGAATATATATTGAGGAGATATATATACACATACAGAGAGCATGAACAGGTGGGAGTTGTCTTACCAACTCTGAGAGGCCAATTAAGTAAGAGAAAAAAACTTTTGAAGTGCTCTCTGTATGTGTATATATATCTCCTCAATATATGCTCCATTCTATGGATCCGAAGAAGTGGGCTGTAGCCCATGAAAGCTTATGCTCAAATAAATTTGTTAGTCTCTAAGGTGCCACAAGTACTCCTGTTCTTCTTGCAGATACAGACTAACACAACTGCTACTCTGAAAACTGCAGTAATGGGTATTATGCAGAAAACTATGCATTGGGTACTGGACTGTAATCCATTTGCTCATTCATATATGCCACTGAGCAACTCTTGGATAATCATGATCACTCCTGTTCTGGACTTGATTTTAACTGGCAGCCTCTCTGGCTCCTTACCAATGCCCTGGAGCCACCCTGCCCCACTCTTCATCTTTGAACACAGAAGGAAGGAGGTTTCTCCTCTCCTCAGTCCACTGCCATAGTCTGTAACCATGCTTAGGAACAAATTTTATAAATAGGGCAACTAATATATAGGGAAGGGGGGGGACTTGAATTAGATCAAATAGTGTTCTGAATATATAATATACACCCTTGAATTTTAATAATGATTAATTATTGTAGATATTTCCAATGTTTGTTTAGAAAAACAGTATTTCCTAAATACTGAGTTTTTTTTAAATATCACTTACCAATAAATATTGACAATCTGCCACTATAACTAGAAGTTTTATTTAAAAGTCAAAAGTAGATAAATGCTAACTGTACAAGCTACATATTGGACAAAATCTAGAAAAGAAAAATAATCTACCCTGGTCTTCTATGAATTCAGAATAAAGAGAGGAGAAAAAAATCCAAGCATACATTTAAAAGGTTATCACTAAAGAATAGGTTAGCATTGCACTTGTGAACCTTTCTCCCAAAGGCTTTATAGATTCTTATGGTTCACCAACCAAATGTCAATAGACCAATCCACCACAGCCACCTTTGCTGTAGCTGCTGCTGTTCCTGTGTCTAGCATTTCTAATCCACTATCCATCAAAACAGAACAATATAGTGTCAAAACTCATTGCTAACTGGACTAGTATTGGTATTAAACAAAACACCAGCTCCCTGTCTGCTACTGTTACTTGTCCACGGCTACTCAAATAATTAAATGACAAAAATTTGCATTAATAAATTCGGCTCCTATTAAACCTGTGGCTGAAGAGTTCCTAGCTATGTAGGAATTCTAGGCTGAATCATGTTTGTGTCGTACAGGCACAATTCTATTGAATGCAGAGGGATCTACTAAAAAGAGAATCATAAGTATACCCAAGGGGTGGGTATGAGCTACAAAGCTTGGATTTAAATTTTCACAGATTTAAGGGTATTGGATATGGTGTTTTGATTCTAACCCATCTCTTATATACACACGTAGGAATGAATTCTTTCTTGTCATTCTGGTTGGTGTACAATCCATGTTGATATACTGGAATAAGGATTTTTGCTAACTTTGACCTTCTGTTGCCACATAACTATTTACTTCATTTGGGGATTCTGGCTCATATCTGGTCCAACTTAGTAGTGATCAAAACTGTTACCACCTAATGGATTTTGGTAGCATATCTGAAATCTGTTGGTGGTCTCAATCATATTCTCCTAAATGGGGAATCACATAAATAAATCAGATCTGCCCTGGGTGTGAGGCATTTAATGTCTCTTTAGAAAATCTCAGTCTAAATTCATTGTTCCCAGGGGCAGGAGTCTCTTGCCCCAATAACTGAAATTTATTGGAAGATCTGTAAATGAATCTTGATCTGTTTCTGAGGAGATGATATTTTTGGGTAAAGGTGAAGCATCACTCGAGCTTCATGACAGCCTTACCAATCTCCATAATCCTTGAATTCAGAGACCTTGTCTGCTATAAATCATTTATATTTTAATCCTGTCCAGCAATTCATGTTACTCTCCTGTGATTGGCAGTAAACTTGAAAACAGTGTCCTGGGGTTTAGGTAATGAATTTTTATGCTTACCTTTCCCAGAGGGTTTCAAGGTTTCCCTAGGCAGCTGGCTAATCAGACTTTGCTCGGCCTGATTAACCAAGATAAGAGTATTTTATTTAAGAAACAGTTTAGTAACAAAACTACTCATCTCCTCCATCTCAAGATTAAGGCATATTGGAAAAAATTACCTGTAAATGCCATTTTTGGTCTGTATTTTATAAAAAGGATTTTTTTCTACTCTGCCTTCATTGACAAGAAGCCTGTTAATGAAATTCTGTGAAAATAAGGAATATTCTACAATTGTTAGTAATGTGCTGGGTTTTTTCTCTTGAGAAGGAAATATGAACTCTAATTTTTCACAGATAGGGAAATCAATCTGTTTTTTTTTTTGAAACACTATTTTTTTTCTGAAATTAATAACAATTTGGGGAGTCTTGAAAGCAATCTTCACTGTGCTATTCAAGGATGTGGATGTGTAAATGTTGTTGCACTATTTATAACAAATGGAAACGTCTCAGAAATTCATCTATAGAAATTAATGTGTGTATGCATATATATATGTATGTGTGTACGTGTATGTGTATATATATATATATATAAGTTGCTGTGCTGTCTGTCTCAGAAAGCTCTTCCCAAATCAAATAACTTCCTCCATAATGGAACACAGCAGCTGCTTATTTGTCCTCAGCCTTCACATTGAGAGATGACTCCAAAGGTTTCTTTAGAGATTATTAATTAAAAATTGCTATGACAACCAATGTCATTGTGTCCTGCTTTGCATTATTATCATTTTAAATATTTATACTATAATAGCACCTAAGGCTCTCCAATCAGGACAGGTGCCCAAATGTGTTAGGTGCTGAACAAACATATATGAAGACACACAGTGCCTGCAAGGAAGAGTTTACATTATAGAAATGAATGTATCTTATACTTAAATAAGTTCTATCTTATCTCCAATGTAATGTAAATTGATTTAATTATTGCATATTTTGAAAGTTCCTTCTAAACAGCTGCGTTTTCAAAAGTGCCTAAATCCCATTTACAAACACGACTTATGCACTTAGCTGCCAAAGTCCCATTGGTATTCACTGGAAGTCATAAACATTTGGTAATTATCACCAGAGCTATTAATTATTCCACTTCAGTGCTATGTAGGTATTAATATTTTTAAGTGGGAACAATCTATTTATATGCTATAATATGCCCTAAAGAATTACATGAAAGATAGAATTCATGGTACGCTACTTTGAACAATGTTGTGTTAAGCAGCTATAGTAACCCAGAGTTTTATGTATTGTGTAGGAATTTTTCAGTTTTAGTTTTCTTTATTTCCTTCTTAGTGACTCTCTGCATATCTGACTTCAGTAGTTGGAGATCAAGAGGTTTTCACATTTACAGAACTCAGAATTCAGTTTTGCTTCTGCCATCTATATAATTCAAAATGTTTCAAAATGAGGTTCTCAAACTGTCATTAAAAAGTACAAAATGTGCTTTAGTAGTTAACATACAATAGCACAGAGTTACCTATAATGTATCAAATCTTTCTACTTCTTGAAAGCTACTCTGCCACCAGGTTAATACCAAAAGTGAATAGAATCAACCCCCAAATGAATCTAGGCATATATTTGTTCAGGGGATGGAGAGGAAAATCTTATTTTGAGAAAGGAAGATGTGCGAAGATAGGGACAGATATAACTAAAACAGGGGTTCTCAAACTGGGGGTTGTGACTCCTCAGGGGGTCGCAAGGTTATGTGGGGGGTGGTGACCTGTCAGCCTCCACCCCCAAGCCATCATTCACCACCAACAGTTATAATAGTGTTAAATATAAAAAAAGTGTTTTTAATTTATAAGGGGTTCACACTCAGAGGTTTGCTGTATACCATTTTCTAACCCAAACGTTATTTAACCTTTGAGCACTCTCCTCCCACCTTCACTGATTTCTACAAAATGTTCCTTTCTACCAGAAATATGTTGTCTGTTGACAGAGGATAACTTGTTGACAAAATACGAACTGCCTATGACAAGCCACTTACGAAATATGAGGCTTATAAAATTGGCTGGTATATCACTTTATGAAAAGCCTGACTTCTTTTTGACATTGGATACATTGGCTTAGAAGCTCCCAGTTTTGTTACATTCAGTAGTCCTCAATAAGAACAAATACATGGGTTAACTTAAGGTGATTTGCTACAGAAAATCAAAACTCTGAGATCCCTCTAAAATCTTAGCAGTGCTAATTATTTTCTTAATAAATCTCACATAAATTACAAAGATCAGCTGGGAAGGCAGAAGGAGGGGATCATTTATTATTTAGGGTTTTCGTCTGTTCTTTTTTTAAGTTCTGTAGCTGAATCCCAGATTCTTTCTGCACCTGATGAACCATGTTAACCAAATAGCTGAGGGTTCAAGAGGCACAACATTACATAATATATTAAAATGAATGATGAAATTAGCATTGAGTTTCCACTCTCTAGTACCTCTCAGTGGTAGATTAGGCTCTAGAACTAGCACAATTCTGTTTTGCAGGCTACGTTTCCAAAAGCCACTCGTGATTTTTGGATGCCACAATTTGAGTGTTCAACTTTTCACCGTAAAAGGCTCTGGTTTATAGAACACAGCTCTCTGAAGATTATTTGCTATGTAACATGTTTCAGGTTGTGCTCCCAAAATCACTAGTCACTTTTGAAAATGTATAAGTCTCCAGCAGTAGTAGCTTTTCAGCAGTGACTTAAAAATATACATTGAAATTATAATGGGTAAACTTCCCAGAGTTTGAGAACAGGTTTTGCAAACTGTGTGAAGCCTTCTTGAGCCATAGTACTTGGTTTTTGTTATTTAAGGTTGTAACTGTTTCCATTTTAAATTCTGTTTTGACCGCCAGTCTAACTTTTTCAATACATTCTTTTTTTCAATACATTCTTTGTTTTGTCTCTAGCCTGACAATTTTTGGGAAAGTTTGAGGCTATTCAGAAAGGGTCATTTCTGAACATAGGACTTAAATAAAGGTGTTTTTAATTTTTTGGAGAGCTTTCCAATACTTTTTGTCTAAAGCATCATCTCAAAAATGGGTTGGTCTAGAAACTCTGAGAAAATTTCTTAAATATTCTAGTTTTTAGGAATAATTTTTAAATGGCGTCTGGATAATTCTGAGAGGTGTCATGTTTCTCTTGAGTTGGCAAGTTGTTGTTTTTTTTTTTTTTTTCTTGGACAGCTTAAGGATCTTAAAATTGTCTACATACCTGGTGGTACTTTTAAGCTCCGCCACGCAAATGACCGATTAAAAGAATAGTTTTACTCAGGTGTCAGGGCAGAATCTGAATGCAATAGGGTAGCACAGGTCAACAGAAGAGTGTTTTCCTACAGAAAACACTATTGCTGTGATCATTCAAGATTTGGGCATAGAGTTTAGAAGAAAGAAAAGAAAAATCACAGCCAGATTGACTTTCAGATCCCTAGTTGATTTTTTTCATGTCTGGCAATAGATGATCAACTACTTCTTGTGACTAAATAATCCAAAGAATATAGCCTCTTTTCCCCCTGATTGCCAGTCTATCCTGATATCTGTGCACTGTAATTATTTGTGTATTTGCCTAATAAAATGGACAAACCATTTTCAGCATATGGGTATAAGGATGCCCGGACTAGAACCTATGATTGCAGAGCCTGGGACCACTGACATTCTCACAGTGCCGCGCAGAGGCACATCCAGGAAGTACTGTGGATAATAGGTGCCACGGGGAGTACCACCCAAGGGAGCTAGACAGGACCTTTGGCCTTCTGGTTGGACAACTTCCCTATTTAACCCGAGAGGGTCTCCCTGGAAGTTGTCTGGACAACAATTTAGACTTCAGCCCTCCTGCAACTCCTGACCTTTGGCTTCCAGTCATACACTGACTCTGACCATGACTCTCGTTTCCAGACTCTAGCCTCCTACTGCCTCCCCTCTCCAATTTCCAACCCCAGCCTGACTTTGACCCCAACTCTTGTTTATTGAATCTGGCTCTGGTAATTCCTCTGACCCCTGCTCACGTACTGCCGTCCCTGACATATGGACTCAAGCCCAGCTCTGACTGCTAGGCCAGAGCGCTTATGTCCTGGTATCTTACAGTTTGCCCAGATCCACTTCTGACCCCTCTATAGAACCCCCTTAACAGGGATATGGAATGGGTGGAGTCTACCATCACCCACGGGACCCCACAGGATACCAGTTCTGCAGGAGTGGGTTTGGAAACTGGTTTTGGAAACTGCCACAAGTTCAGGGGATTCCTGAATCAGTGTTACTGCCTTTTTCTGCTCCGCCCTTGAATGTACCAGGCCAGGGTGAGACTTAGTGATGAGTTGGCTAGCTGGAGAAGGACTGGATTGGGCTTCCACCTGCTGGAGCAGGATTGTGTACTAGAATGCCTTCCTGCAAGCATTTCCTGCAATTTACTACAACCCTCATTGTGCTCACTCAGTGGAAGCCACACTTTGAAGGCTTCAGCAAGGGGAAGGGCCAGTGGCCTCATGTCCAGTTCCATTGATTCGCAGCTGATGTCGAGTGCAATTGAGGCAGCCCAACTGCATCGCTTTCAGTGTGGATTAGTGAGGAAGTAAAAAATGAGCCAACCCGTGTTGAGAGCCCGACCTTCTTAGATGCTTTCACTGATCTCTCTCTTTGCATTGAGAACTGGCTTCGTGAATGAAAGGAGAAGAGGAGGGGCACCCTGCCACCACTTTATCCACACCAAAACCCCCAGGGTCCAACTATTAACTGGTGCAGGTTGATCTGGGCCACTGATGGTTGACCCTGGAAGAAAAGGAATGGTGATGGCATAACGACATATGCTTTTATTGTGAAGCACAAACACATGCCATTGCCTCTTGCCTATTTTGGATGGCTACCTGAAAGAAATTGGGAAACGAGTGAGCCCAGGTCATATGGGGCCGGCCTGGGCACCACCAAGGCACTATGTTCCGACATTATCCCTAGCCCTCAAGAGAAACCTGATCCAGGATACCTGGGTCCTCCCCACACTTACGAGTACAAATAAAGTTACATACTACAGATGGGGCCAAATTGATTTCCCCCTCAGTGGACCCTGATTAATTCCAGGTCTACCAGTAACTTCATAGATGGTAAAGCCGCTTGAGTGCTACAGTTCCCACTCAATCTTAGCTTACATCAGTCCTTGTAAAGATGGTAGATGGATCCCTCCTGTCCTTGGGGTCAGTGACACAGGAAACAGTACCCCCAGAGGCTGTAATCCCAGCCCACTTGGGAAGTGCTACAGTTCAATGTGATCCATTCACCAGACTTCCCTCTAATACTTGGCATTGCCAGTTTGAAGGAGCATGTCCCTTTCATCTCCTCGTGAGAGAAGAGGATCAGCTTTCCCTCTGAATACTACCCGGGGACTGCCAGCATGCAGCCGGCCCCAACCCTCTGGTCCTGGAGTCCTGCAGCCAATCAGAAGTGACAGCACCTGTGGGGGAAATCTAGATGGTGGCAGCTAGCCAGAAGGCATCACACCCAACCCTGAGTCCCCATCTCCCTGAAAAATATTGGGATCATGCGGACGTTTTTGAAAAGAAAAATGCAGACACGCTACCTCTGCACTGGGATTATGACTGGCACATAGACCTCCAATCTGGGGAGAAGGTCCCATGTGAACATTATGCAATGTCAATGCCCTTCATGCATACATCCAGGACAACCTGGCCATGGGCTTCATCTGGTGCTCCACCTCCTTAGCAGAGGCTCTGGTCCTTTTAATTATGAAAAAGAATGGAATGCTATGCCATTGTGTAGACTAGTGGGCCTTAAACCAGGTGATGGTATCCCCTGTCCTTAATCTTGGAGTTATTGGATCATGTGTGATCTGCCAGAATTTTCACCAAACTGGACCTCTAGAATGCTTACAACCTTGTGGTCATCAGGGCTGGAGACAAATTGAAGATTGACTTTCAAACCCACTCTGGGCAATTTGAATATTTAGTAATGTCATTCAGGTTGACCAGTGCTCCCATGACTTTTCAACGGTTTGTGAGCGACGTGTTTAGAGACCTCCTGGACCAGTATGTAGTCAACTATCTCAATGACGTACTTGTGTTTTCAGACAATTCTGAGCAGCATTGTTACTAGTTAGATGGGGCTACTATAAGGTGGGTGCATAACTGGCTGGATAACCGTACTCAGAGAGTTGTTATTAATGGTTCCCAATCCTGCTGGAAAGGCATAACGAGTGGGGTTCCGCAGGGGTCTGTTTTGGGACCGGCTCTGTTCAATATCTTCATTAACGACTTAGATATTGGTATAGAAAGTACGATTATTAAGTTTGCGGATGATACCAAACTGGGAGGGATTGCAACTGCTTTGGAGGACAGGGTCATAATTCAAAATGATCTGGACAAATTGGAGAAATGGTCTGAGTTAAACAGGATGAAGTTTAACAAAGACAAATGCAAAGTGCTCCACTTAGGAAGAAAAAATCAGTTTCACACATACAGAATGGGAAGAGACTGTCTAGGAAGGAGTACGGCAGAAAGGGATCTAGGGGTTATAGTGGACCACAAGCTAAATATGAGTCAACAGTGTGATGCTGTTGCAAAAAAAGCAAACGTGATTCTGGGATGTATTAACAGGTGTGTTGTGAGCAAGACACGAGAAGTCATTCTTCCGCTCTACTCTGCTCTGGTTAGGCCTCAGCTGGAGTATTGTGTCCAGTTCTGGGCACCGCATTTCAAGAAAGATGTGGAGAAATTGGAAAGGGTCCAGAGAAGAGCAACAAGAATGGTTAAAGGTCTTGAGAACATGACCTATGAAGGAAGGCTGAAAGAATTGGGTTTGTTTAGTTTGGAAAAGAGAAGACTGAGAGGGGACATGATAGCAGTTTTCAGGTATCTAAAAGGGTGTCATAAGGAGGAGGGAGAAAACTTGTTCACCTTAGCCTCTGAGGATAGAACAAGAAGCAATGGGCTTAAACTGCAGCAAGGGAGGTCTAGGTTGGACATTAGGAAAAAGTTCCTAACTGTCAAGGTGGTTAAACACTGGAATAAATTGCCTAGGGAGGTTGTGGAATCTCCATCTCTGGAGATATTTAAGAGTAGGTTAGATAAATGTCTATCAGGGATGGTCTAGACAGTATTTGGTCCTGCCATGCGGGCAGGGGACTGGACTCGATGACCTCTCGAGGTCCCTTCCAGTCCTAGAATCTATGAATCTATGAATCTATATTCATTCCATCCTTGAAAGATTGCTGAAGCAAACATTGGAAAAATGACCAGTTCTCCACAGAATTCTTGGGTTACATCCTTTCCCCTGAGGGCATCAAGATGAACCTCCCAGAAAACAGAGGCCATCCAGCCTGATACTACCTCTCATCTCCAATCTCTGACCCCAGCCTGACTTTGACCCCGACTCTTGCATATTGATCTCAGCTCTGGTGATTCCTCCGAACTCTGCTCACCGACTACCATCCCTGACATTTGGACTTCAGCTCAGCTGTGACTGCTGTTAGGCCAGACTGTGTATGCCCTGGTCCCTTACAATGGGGTATTTGCAAACTCTTCATTTTGACCATTTGTTGCTTGCGGTATATGTTTAGTCATGTGGTACTGTATCTGCCATTCTGATTAGTGAATAAAAAGATATGAACAAGATAAAACCAAAATGCTGTTCAGAACTCAAATATTCACAAAGTTTGGTTTTGGTGGGTTTTTTTGTTTGTTTGTCTTGTAGAATTCAACCAGCCACAACTTGGAGTTAGAAAAAAATCATTTATATTTTAAAATGAGTATGTTTGATCTTTCAATCACTGATACTGTAAACATGGAACTCAAATGCCATTTTTGCAGTCACTTTTTAAGAGTAGAACTGAACTTCAAAGCTCAAATATAATCAAACAATAAAAATAGATTCTACATAATATTTTGTGAAATGTGAGTTTGTCAGAGAAATTGGACAATGTAAAACAATTGGTAATGAGTCAATGGAATAATTTAGTGGGCAATGCTAATTAAAAGATAAAAATATATGACATATGAGTTCAAATGCTTAAGTATTGGGGAAACAAGTGATTGAAGGGTGGAGAAAAATCAGAAAGGTGGAATCAAGATAAACCAAAGGTACAGTTGGCCATGCTGGGCCAGATGCCCTTTGCCTGCTCAAAAATGTATGGAGAATTAATGTATAATGTCTGCTCTCATGCTTTTCAAATTCCAAGAAGGAGAATCAGGTACCACCTTGTAGTGCTATTGCACCAGTGATAAGAATAAATGAATGTGAACTGAATTTTTTTCTGCCCCTTAGCTAAACTAGGAGAGATTTGACAGTAAAACCTCATTGGTATGGATATCTCTTGGCCTTCTGCCAATGCTTATGTTTAAGCATTGTTGGGATTAATAATAAATTTCTTATACAACAGTCTTTTTACATCTTGATTTACTGAACTGAGCGCAGGAGGTAAATTTTAATGCCAAATAACAAAGGAACTACTTGAAAGAGCTACCACATTACTTACATTTTTACAAATTATTATTGACTTGAATGTTGGGTTAGATCAACCTTTTTTCCTGCTGGCGTATCACGGCTGTGCACAGAGAATCAGATCTGCTGGTACATGCTGGTTGTGTCCAAGTAAAGAGATGGCATGTAATTACTAGACTTATACTATCATATCTAACATTCATAAACTTTGTTTTCGTTAAATATCTTTCATGGACATCATAGAGCTTAGGCTATGTAGAACAGTGACTGTTTCTGAGGAGTCAGGGAATTCAGACATTATGCAGTCACCTTTCACATTTACCTATCATCAGAAAAATCTGTGATTTTTTCCACAGAACCAAAGAGCATTAAAATGTTGTATAATCTATAACTATTAAACTACTACGGTTGCCCATGTTAGCTGCAACATTAACATGGTCCAAAAGAAAATGTAGCTTACTTGATTTTCTGTTCCTTGTCCTACCTAATGAAGGTCACTCAGTCAGACTGTACAGTACTTGCAGTTACACTGAAGAAGAATTACCTAAGAGAAATTTGTGTGAATGAAAAAACAATTACCATATGAAACCTTGTCTCTTTCTCATTGGTATGCAAGTTTGATAGGAAACTTTGGAGCTGATATAATGCTCTAATTAGTCTCCAGAGGACTCACATGGACAGTTGACTGCTCATTAGTCTGTCAACTTCCTTTGAAATTGATTGGGTTTTTTTCAATTGCATACTTTCTAGTATGGAAACAGAAATGATCTATGTTAATATATTTTCCAGATATTGCAACTTCCTATCCAGATAAGAAGTCAATCTTAATGTACGTGACATCACTCTTCCAAGTTCTACCCCAGCAAGTCACCATTGAAGCCATCCAGGAAGTGGAAACATTGCCACGGCAATCAAAGGTCACTAGAGAAGAACACGTACAATTACGTCATCAACAACGCTTCTCTGAACAGGTGAGTGTCACACTTCATGGCAACTGCACTTGTTTTTCCAGTCAGTGGTCAGCAAAGCACCCATGCTCAGGCTTCCAGCTCCCCAGCTGTTGCTTCTCTTGGGTGACGACCTGCATCTCTCTCCCTTCTGACCAGGGTATTTCCAGGCTGTACTGTTCTGTGCCTTTGCTGTATGTTTCCCAACAAAGGCAGTCTGCCTAAACACACCTGCTTGCTTTCTCTTCAGAGACTGATAACAGCATGATTGCTACAGATATAAGTTACTACTCAGAGTTTTCTAAGCAAGTCCACTTTATTTTTAAGGTAAAAAGCATTACAGAGAACATATATTAAAAACAATAAATGAACCTATATACATGCTAATAAAACTTACCAGACATCACCCCAACTTTAACATGGGATCTGGCAGTATGAGTCCTTCAACTCCTCACCATAGGAGAGTCCTTGTGAACTTAAAATTTCTTCACAGCTTTAGCTCAGAACAAGCACCCCCATGACAAGTTTAGTCTACCCTTTTATCTGGAGTTTCCAGAAGCAGTTTGCTAATGTACAAACGGTCTCTCTCTTCGGGGCATATCTTCAAAAGGTTGGGTTTGGAGGGGGAGAATTTGAATTCCCCTCACCTCAAAGTATTTCCTAAGGAAATACACTTGACTCACTTCCTAAAAGGCCTTTGTATTTCCTTGTGTCTTCCAGAGATTGCATTTATCTTGTCTTCCTGCTAAAGAAGTTCCATACAATCTCTCAATAGTGTATACACATTTCAGTTTGTAATACCAGAACTGCAAAAATGCTACCCTTAATTCAGTAAGGTCTGTCCAGGATATTACAGGATATTGTTTGTCTGTCTGTCACAGTGAGTTCTTTCACGTTTCTGCTCACAACATGATCGTTTTAAGATATGTTTCAAGAGGGCCAGGGAGAGAGAGAGAATCTTCAGGCATATCTGTAACTTCAGTGAACAAATTTATCAAATCGAAATGTCTGCATGAACTTTATTTTGTATTGCTTTGCATGCAGTATTGGGCTGTTTTAAAGTAAAAAATCAGCAGATTTTTGCTTTGTATTTCTACTTTATAATATCAGATATATTCTCTTCAAAAGCATGTCATAAATATTTTGGTTTTTGAGAAGGAGCAGAATAAAGGGTAAGGGTGTCGCAAATGTTATTAAATAACAAGTATGGTTGTTTCTCTTTTTTTAAAAAAAATGCTGTACTATTCTAACATATCAATAATCTAAACGATGGTCCGTTGAAATAAAAATGCTGTTTATATGAAGTAACGTAGACGTAAGACATGGAATAACTGTTGTCTATTCTGTTTATTAAATGTGTTTTCATTGGTTGATGTTTAATTTAAACTGACTAGTGTTTGAGCTCAGCTGTGCTCATCTACAGTTTGGCCTTTTAGAGCACCAAAGTCACACAGGCACTTTCTCTTGTGCTTGTTACCTCAGTTTTGCTTCTGAATCTGAATCTCTGCTGAAGTGGTTGGAGACTTAGACCTAATTTACTCACTCCATTGAGTTAACTCTGTGTCTTGCTTATGGGAGACTCAGTCCCATTCATGGTAGTTGACCTGATGAATGCTGGCTTCATTTATTCAAGACTTACTACCAGGCTACTTGTTTTCAGCTTTAGCTGGATTATAGAGAAAGATCTTTCACTTAGTACTGGCATTATGCCTGGCAGCTCAAGCAGGAGTCCTTCTGACTTTCGTGATGGGATGTCAGACTAAATGAAAACACCCCCTTACTTTCTGCCTAATTTTGACTGCTGCATGCTAACGCTATCTCTAAGATTAACTGCTGGTGCCCTCTCTTGTTTCCCTTCTTTTGTTCTTGAAAACAATACTTTACTCCTGTACTCTACATGTTTATCAATGTATGTCTGCTTTTTTCCCCTTAATTTCTTCTTCTTAGATCACAGTCAGTGTAGCACAAGGTCATGTGCACACCCCTTCACCACCTCCTAAACCTCGCTTCAAAAGCTATGCGTACACACAAGCTGCTTATGTCATGTCCCCTGACCAAAAAGGGAGGCAGTTCCCTCCACAGGTCTGTCAACATTACTGTTTGTTGTGAAAATTATTCTAATCTGCCTATGCTTGCTGTGAAATTGTGTGGGTACTTTGCTTTTTCCTATCTCGGTGATCTACCTTTTTCAATTTTGTTAGGTTCTGTCAAGTGGTGCCTTTTTGCTGAACACTTCAATCTGACTGGCAAAAATGTGTCATGCTATTTTTTAAATGTTAAGCAACGTTCAAATACTGACATGCTGTTAGAAATTGTCTTCTTTTTTCTGTTGTACTTGGTTTTAGAAATGTTAAAAAGAATTTTTGTTTTAAAAGCCAACTCCAATTTAAATGTAAGAGGTATTCGACACACTTGACAGTCAACGTTTTTGAAGGTAGTTTGTTTCTAGAAAAGCAGATATATTTTCAATTTTTTTCTGTGTTCATTAAAGAAAATGTTGCATAATGATTTTCAGTGAGCTCAGGTAGTTGAGGGGAGAGGACAGGGAAAATATTCACTGTGAATGTTCTTTATATGACCTGATTTAACTTAGATAATAAAATACTATAGATATACCATAGTTTTAAATATCCCACAAACAGATTCCCTCCAAAGTCAAGATCAGAGACTATGCACCTCCTTGAATTCATTCAGTGCAACTCAGTGCAGCGAGAAAAATCCTCTTACTAGGTATTTTCAGACTTCTCATTATTACATAGTTCAAAAAGTGTAAGAACTGTAGTGTCATGTAGATTGTAATAAAATGTATAATGTGGTATGATGGCCTTGAATTTCTTTTGGAAAAGAAAACTGCATCTATTTGGCCCAGCATAGCAATTTGAGTTCTGTAGTGGGGGAGCCAGCCATTCTGTCTAAGTTGTAAAAATATATTTGAAAAAAACATTTTAATTCAACGCCCTGTTTGAGTCTTCTGTTATGGTGTCGGATACTTTGCTGAACAATGACGTCATTTATGGAGCCCATGAAGAAAATCCTTTACAAATTTCCACACACCTTTGCTGAAGACGTAACATCAATCATGCTACTGTAATGATTAATACAACAGTTAAAGTGTTTAATGTTGACACAGTTAATTTCTTCTACTGAAATATTAAACTAATACTATAACAGGATAGAAATGGATGATGTAGCTTGACTTTTCATAATCCTAGCCACAATTAGATATTTTTTAACCTTTAGAACAATACAATGGAAGTCATATGTACACAAAATAACTCACAAAAATATCTGAGTAACAAAAGAACCTATTTGCATCATTCAATCCTTGTTCCTATGTTCCAGTCCTCAGAAAAGATCAAAAGTTATAAATCTGGGATTTATATCTTCTGTGTGTTCAGCATGATGATAATTACTTTATTTGGATTCTATTATAATAGGGACTGTACAAACATTGCTAATTGCTTGTCCCTGTACCCCCAAAGAGCTTACAGTATAATAGTTGAGACATAACAGGTGGATGAGACAAACAGGATGCATCCACCATGCTGATCAGTGCAATTTTTAGCCAGTTAGTAGTAACGATTACAACTTGCCACCTGTTTAGACATTATTAGAGAACAACACTCCTTTGGCAGGTACTCTTACTGATAAAGAAAACGACCAAGTTTCCAGTTAGCTGTTAACCTCTCATCTTTGAATCGACGTGTCAAGGTTTAAGATGAAGAACTTTACTTCCTAATCCAGGAAACAGCCCACAGTGAAAATTGATGCTATATATGTATGAAGGTGAGATATTTTCATAATCCCACCTGTCTAAGCCAGTTCAATTTTTTTCTTTCTTGTAAGCAATAAAGGTTACTTCTGGACTCTCACTGGCTCTCCAAATCTTTTCCAAACTGATTGTGATCATAATTTTCAGAATGAAGAAGATAAAGTCTCTAGATTCATTGCTACTATGATGAGCTTCTGATCAAAGCCAGTTATGTTGAAGAGTCTGTGGTAGGCACATCAAGTGTTAATCCAACTTCTCTTTTTCCATACTACTTTCTTAAATTCCCATCTGGTTAATTTCAGAATAAGATATCTCACTTTGTAGTTTACCCCTAGGAAAACTCAAAAGTCTCATTCACTTGATCTACCAGTTTCAAAGACCTTCCCAGGTGACTGGCTGGCAAGGTCTTCATCTCCTAGAGATGATGGTTTTCTGTGTTGATACACAGGCAATCATTCCTCTCAGACTTCTGCCGTCTTTCATCTTTATAGAACTATAATTACAAGCTCCTGAGTCTAAGTTTCACACTAAGAGACTCAAAGGAGAGATGTCTTTCATTAAGATAGTGACTATCCAAGAAGAATCTTCCGCAGCACTCTGCTGAAACTGCATCTGATCTAAATTACCTCAGGTGCTAGTGTCTTCATTTGGGGTGTTTGGTGGAGTTCTGATTAGGGGAAATCGTCCGGTAAGATATCTAGTCAAAGCATGAATGTGAACTACTTGGAACTCAAAACAGCTGCAAATGCAATAAGAACACTTTCCAAATACTTTGAAACATCTTTCTCTAATTCTGTTGTAAAGCCACTACAGGATGACTGTTGCATATGTCAGCTGCCAAAGGGGGCAAAATATGATCAGAAATAATAAACTTCTGTATTGGCCAGAAAGAAGAAGGTTTTCACCCAAAGCACTTTACCTCAGAATGTGGAATGTCACTCTCCCTCCTGATGAGCAGACTATGCAAGACCTGCACCCCATTCCCATTATCAATTATCTTCCTCAGAAGCCCCTCCACTCACTACCATCACAGAAGTCAATCACTGGCAACAAACACTGGTGAGTGCAGAGTCTATTCGTCTTTCCCCTCAGCCCAAACAGACTGGACAACAGTCATACTATGTCACACAGCCGACCTTTTCCGACCTTCCTCTCCTCCAACTATGTGTTCCAGGAACACCCAAGATATCTCTGTGGCCACTGGTCTTTGGAAGCCCCTAGAGTTGAGTGGCCCCCACCACAGCAGCAACCAGCCTTCTCATATTGGCCACAGACAGCAATATTGGACTTCCTGCTATTTGGATTTGTGCCCATGTCTGTCACTATGGCACTATCCCGTGGCTGCCTTACCTCACCTCCCCATAATCTGTCACAACTCTTTTCCATCTTTGTCTCTTCCCTTTTGGCCCTTTCCAACCTCTGTTCACTTTTACCAGTCCTTTCCACCCCACTGGCTTGGTCCTCTGACCATTTATCCTCCACACTACTTCCCCTGTTAGCCCCACCTCATCCTCTTTAATGTCTTCATTTCTTTCTGGCTGCAAATCTACCCCGCAAATCTCAGGTTATAAATTCACTATCAGCTTCCAAATCCTTTATCGTTGAATTACTTATAGCGGGATTAAGAAAGGCCTAATTGAAAATTATTTATATGTGCAAGTTTTACATTTCAGTTACCGCTCAACCAGTACAGACTGTTTACCTGCCTTCCTCTGCAGCTGCATATTTTCTATTCCCCAAAGGCAATCTCATTAGTGAAGCTGTCTATGTGGCTTCCCTTAGAAAAATGGGACCTTCAAACTAGTTCTCAGAACTTTGTCAAAGATACTTTTTGAATCCCTCTCAAGTTTCTTTGTTTAATCTCTGTCAAAGTCTGCCTTCTTGTTGTATCACTTTAGCTCACTGAATATCTGAACAAGGAGCATTTTCCATCATATAACTTACCCTTAATTTTTTCCAAGCATGCTTGTTCTCAGACCAGTTCTAATTTTGTACACAGGACTAACTCTACTTTCCACCTGATTCAGAATAATACTGGTTTGTTTTTGCCAAAAACATCCTGCAGGACCTTAAGATATTGTCTTTGCAGGACTCAACTGTAGAGAGATTTCAATTTTTAGAAATCAGAAGATCCTTCATGAGGGGCAATCATTTTTCTTTGGAAAAGCTTCATTTAGGAAAAAAAAAACCTTGGCTTTATATTTCTTAAAAGAAGATGTGGGAGCACAATTTTCAAACATAACTTTAAATAGGATGTCCAACATCTACATTTTGTGTTTAGATTCGTATTTGTGTATATAAATATGCCTTTGGCAATCTTATTTGAAAATAGAGCTGCCAAAACTTTTGAATTTCTGGTTTATGGAAAATTTAAAAATTTTCTGTGAACCAGAAATTCTGTAAAATTTTTGTCTCGGAAACATTGACTCATGTTCCTTCTGAAACAAAATATACTCCCTGGTATGCTGGAAGATGCTGACTGAAATTGACATGATTCTTCTCAATTTCACCACTTCTAATCAGTGATGAACAGCCATGAAACTGACAAGAATCATGTCAATTTCAGTTAGCAGCTTCCAGGGTTTGTGGCTTTGGGGTAGCCCTGTTATGGGTTGAGGATCCTAGGACTTCCAGACTTCTGGGTTAGCTGGCTCCTCAGGCTGCCCAACTCTTGGCAACTGACAGCCCAGGCTGCAGGAGTCAGACACCCCTGGGAAACAGCTGGCCCAGAAGTCTGGAGGCCACTTCAGTCTGCATGGTGGGGCTGCCCCAGTACTGCCGAGCCAGGAAGACCCTGTTTCTCAGACCTAGGGCAGTCTGTATGACAGGAATGTCCCAGAGCCATGGACCCTGGAAGCTCCAGTGTCCCCAGCAGCATTCCAGATGAACTGGCAGGAAAGCAGGCAGGATCTATCAGCACGCTGCCTTTAGTTCATCAAAAGTTTATCAAACTTAATACGTTTAATGTTCGATGAATCATCATTTTCCAATGAAAACACTGTTTTGTACAAAAATTCCTGACTAGCTCTGTTTGAAAGTCCAAATGTGAGATGTGGCTAGTCTGTTAAAAATATCCATGTTTCAAAATTGGACCCGACATATCATACCCATAGTGTCATAGATTCTTATTCTTTTGCCAAGGGGTAGGGTTACTTTTGCAGTACCTTTTTATCTTAAGTAAATTGCAGCATTTGAATGCTGGATTATTTTTACCAGTCTGTGACTGACAAGCTTCAGTAGGTTTGAATTAAAGTAATTTGAGCTGTATAATTAAGCAATAATAGCCAAGAAGAAGGGCATTTCCTGGTATTTAATGACTTGCGACAGGAATTGAGAACTGTAGCTTTACCTCAGGCCCTCAACCTCACCATTCATTAACTGTCAGGAAATTTCTGACCTTGAGGTCATTAGTGCTATTTGACAAATGAGATAAAATATTTCCTCTCAAGTTCTTATGCTCCCACTGACGTGAATTTTCTTGTATACAGTATTGGACTTTTCCTAGCAGATAGTAAGTACAATAACTAGCTCAGAAAACAAAACTTCATTTTGAATGTTATTTAAGATTTATAATACTTAAACTGAATTTACTTAGCTAGGACACATTATTATTAAGAGAATGATGGCTAGAAGCCCTCTAGTGTTTTGGAATCTTGTCATAGCAGGAATTTCCACAGTACTTTACCCTCTGCCACCAAATTTATTTAATCTTCCTTGACAGAGATTGCTTCTCACAGACCTTCACTCCATGCCCCTTTAGCATTCACATACACAAGAGACACCAGGGTACCGAGCAGTAGTGCAAACTCACTGGCTTTTCAGTGAATTAAGAGAAGAGTTGTCCTTGCTTTGAGGCTGTGATCCAAATACCCCCATGTTTACTCTGTGTCAATGTGTCCCTCAGAGATGTCCTCTTAAATTACAGTAAGGCAAGCAGGATTAGAGTTATAACATTATTTTTTTATAATATTTCCAAGGCCAAGCATGCAATAGATGAACCATGAAATAAAAGTGATTTATATGGAAAATGGCATTGCAAAAAGCTAACTAGAGTGTTCAGTTATTGCTAGCCAAAAGTTGAGCTATGCAGGAAAAAGTAGAGAGATTCCTTAAAACATGGACCAGAATCTTTGGGATTTTACAAGAAATTGGATTAACCAAAACAATGTAGTTTAGCTTTCCCTTCAGGTGTGTATGTGTGCTTTAGTAACTAATTTCAAATGAACTTTAGTACCATTGCTGGATGCAGGAGTTTAATTCCATACACTAACCTCATACAGCTTTGCACTTGACCTTACTGAATTCTGAGATACAGTTGTGACTTTTTTCAATTTAATAGCATCCACACTACCAGAACTTCCAGTATGTAAAAATATAGAAATGAAATACAATCAAGGAATACACAGTAAAGGCCTTGATCCTACAAATGGATCTTCATGGATGGGCATTTAACATCAATGTGGATCCCTTTCTGGGACTGGGTCCTAAATCTGTAAAGCTTTGTGTCATTTCAAAGGCTTCCTCTCCTCTTTCCCCTTGCAACCCTTCACATCACACTCCTCAATTTCTCCTCTAATATCTGTCTCTCAGGGTCCCTTACTGTGTCCTTCCTCTTTATTGCCTCTAAGTTTTCGTATGGAATTGCCAGCAAACTGAAAAATCCATTATTCACCCAGCTCAAACACAGTCACTCAGCATTATCTCAGCCACTACGTGGGATCCACAGTGGGATCAACAAACCCTCCAAATGTTTGCTTGACAATTCTAAAGGAATGATAATGGACAACCTATCTTTGTCCATCACCAGAAGGAAATCAGCAACTGTCAAGATAAGGCCTAAAGCCCAACTGCCAGGGATCAAATAATAGAGACAAGGTGGGTGAGGGCATATCTTTTTTTGGTCCAATGAAAGGTATGACCTCCCCCACCTTGTCTTTCTAATATCTTGGGACCTGAATGGCTACAACAACTCTGCATAGAACGAGGGATTAAATAAATCAGATGAGCCTAAGTGATGTTTAAACACCCCACTTGAGTGCAAATGGCCCACATGCTGAACTGTTCTTCTTTGGGATATTAAAAGCTTGACAAACTTTCTCCTACTGTCAAATGAAATATCCGTTCCCATAAGAAATACAAGTATAAAAAAACAAATTATAAAAGTCATACCTTGTCACAGTGCTGTTCATATTTTCCCCTTGTCCTGCTGCCATGATTTTTTGTGTGAAAGAAACTAGATACTATTTATTTTTTGTTAGATTTTTTCTGCCAAACTGTAGGCAATTCTCAAATACTTTTGCAATGCAAAGCTTTAAAACACAGTAATGTTTTGGTTCTGGATATTCTGTTCTGAGGATCAAATTCCTGCTAACGTTGTTGAACTTTCTTATGTGTCTTTGGCAATATTTTTTGATGTTTTTTCTTGAGATTCTGGTAAAATGCTACTGTATACTCTGGCACATCATATTAGAGTTGTCTGCATATAATTTATTATTTAAAATACAGCTGAAGATTTTCAAGTGACTTGGTTAAAAGTGATGCTGGAGTGAAGAACATGATATGGCTCTTGTCAAGGACCAGACCAAGTTATTGTACTGGTTCATAATGAGAGTAATACATATCATTCATAAATTGTAGAAAAGCTCTGAGTCAAATATTCTGTTTTCTTCTATCATACATCAACCCATAATCTAATGAGGAAATTGCCGTATTATTATACTAATAGATGGTTGGCTGTATCACAGAATACATAAAATGATTTGTACTTTCTTAACTTGATATTGATTGATGTCTTAACATTTATCTATTTGAACTTTAGAGATGGAAAAATGTGTAGTTCATTTCCCCTGCTACCAATGAAATATTTTTCCCATACATGCTATCGATAGTCAGTTTTTGTCTTTGATTTCTCATAGAGTTAATTAACATGACACGTGTTTGCAGCCTTAATATGATGATTTTAAGTTTAGTCTTCTAAAATATATTTCAGAATAAATAAATAAAATTAACTATAATTTAAAAGTTAAACAATAATAAAAGAATGAATAAAATACATTCTGTAATTGGTGAGCCACAAGTTCTTACTTTGCTGAGAGTAAAAACGGTCCATTATAAAGTATAGCTCTGGTGAGTGTGAGCAAACATATTCAACACTAAACGTGAGAGAGGTTCCAGGGAGAGAGAGAGAATTTTGATACTTCAAACATTTCTTGCTTCTATTTGTTTTCCCTCCCTCGCATTATACTGACAATGGGAACTGCAAGCCTATATCTCAGTGTTCATGAATTTGAAATACTGTAGATTCCAGATGTAAATTAACAGCAAAAGAATGCATAGAAGAGTAAAACTAAATAAATAAAATACACTATTAAAGCTACTTATGTACAGATGTCTCTCCGAAAAGTAGGCTTGGTGACCTATTGTAAATGGGTGTGGTATGCCAGAAGCTGACACGTGGAAACCAAATGAGGAAGATACATACTTTATTTTATTGTACAAGAAAGCATTTTACAGACTAACTACAGTAGCAGAATTATTTGATTATGCCGGTATTCAAAATGTCCAGTCAAATAAATCAAATTAAGTACTTTTTTAGACTTTTAGAATTGAAACTATAAAGAGGAATTGCTTATGGCAGTATGTGGGTTGGGCGGGGGAGTTGCATTAAGTTTACTAGACAGAATGCTAATTCAAAAATATACAACTGAGTTGAGCCTTTTATTCTTCCTTATGATACATGTTCCCTGACAAATTAAGATGGGTTCTCCTTTACTACATGTCACAAAGGACGTAAAGACTAGCTTGAATCCATTACCATCAAGTATCCCTCCTTTTCACTTTTATGCAACTGTAGAAACAAAAATGGGACTTAAGCAAGCAGTTCACTTGCAAGAATGGTCCAACAGCAATGATATTTCATGTTCAACCCAACTTGCCAGTAGTTCTTATCCTTTTCTCCATCCCTTTTTTTCCTAATATCTAATCTAAATCTCCCTTGCTGCACATTTAAACCCATTAGTTCTTGTCCTACCTACAGTCGACATGAAGAAGAATTTCACTGTCCTCTTTAAAATGGCCCTTAACATATTTAAAGACTGTTATTAGGTCCCCACTCAGTTGTCTTTTCTCAAGACTAAACATACTCAGTTATTTTACCCTTTCTTAATTTTTCACAATAGGTCAGGTTTTCTAAACCTTTTATCAGTTTTGTTGCTATCCTTTGGACTCTCTCCAATTTGTCCATATCTTTCTTAAAGCATGATACCTAAAACTGGACACCATACTCCAGCTGAGGCCTTTCCAGTGCTGAGTAGTGAAGGACAACTACCTCCCATGTCTTACATACATCCTAGAATGATATTAGCTTTTTTTGCAGTTGCATCACATGATTGACTCATATTCAGTTTGTGGTTCACTATAATCCCTAGATCCTTTTCAGCAGTACTACCATTTACCCAGTTATTCCCTATTTTGTAGCTGTGCATTTGATTTTTCCTGCATTAGTATAGTACTTTGCCCTTGTCTTTATTGAATATCATCATGTTGATTTCAGACCAATTCTCAATTTGTCAGGGTCATCTTGAATTCTAATCCTGTCCTCCAAAGTGGTTACAACCACTCCCAGCTCGGTGCCATCTGCAGATGATAATACCCTGTGTATAGTCTCTATAGTTTCTTTTGTCTCATAGCCTTCTGTGGTAAACTTTTCAGCTATTTCCAACACCTATTTTTTTCTTCCGTTATTTTCAGTTGACTCCCCTACCCCAATAGACAAACTAACAATAAAGCAGAACTTTTCAGGTATAAGGTGCTTGTAACATAATATTCTTGTCTATTTTCTCCCTATATGTTTCCACAGATGAAAACATTAGAATTTTCCCAAATGGTTTAATCTAAGAGGCGTGTTGAACCAGTCTGGATTGTTTCTGTGATTTAATTACAGAATTTGAAATCACACTGTGGGTTCTTCAAATCTTCCATATATATTTTACTGTATGATGGTAGATTTGTGCTCATTTTGTTACATGATTTTTTTGGGGAAAAGATCTTTATTAAAAGTTGAATATTTCTTACACACTAGGCATTTATCTGAGCTAGTAGAAGTAAATGTCAAATCTCCCCCACGCTTGTCTGCTCTCTCTATTTATTTATTCCTAAATGCTAGGATGAAAAAGCAATTTCCTTATCTGCAATGTTATCAATTAGTTTATCCAGACTTTAGCTATAAAAACAAAACAAAAACCAGTAATGCTGAGAAGGTCCATTTGGCTGCTAAACGCAAAAGAATTTGGCTTATATTGGACACATTACTTGCTGTAAGATTTTATATTGCATTAGCTTGATCAGTGAAGTAAGTTTAACTTGGCACTATATTCTGCGTAGTGCCAACTTTTAGCTGAGTGAATTAATTGCACTTTTCATTTAGATGAGGTGTAAGCAAATGGAGTGTTGTGCGCAATACCAGTGTTACATATCTTCAGTTTGTGAGTTGGATACAATGAAGAGTACGGTCATTTGCTCCTGTTTATAAGTCTATCTCTCTGTTCCTCTTCATAATTCAAATCTATCTATGTATCCTAGGGAGACAGCATCCTATGTGGGGCAGCATTGTTGCCTAGTGAATAGAGCACTGGATTGGGAGTCAGGAGACCTGGGTTCTACTCCTTGTCACAGTTTCAGGGTAACTGCATCTGTATCTCTCCTCCCACACCCTCTTGTGGTCACTCCAGGAGTGTCCAGTCACATCTCTGGTCTCCAGTCATCACATTAGTTTCTGAGTAAGCCCCCTGCCTTACTCTGTGATATCCCCAGCAGGCTGACTGTCTAAAGGCCAGCACCTGTGCTTTGCTTTCTCTCTGAGGGCTATGAACAGTGTATTGCCAGCAGTTACAAGATGCCGCCCAGCTCCTTCGAAGCAAGCACATTTATTCTTAAGTGTTATAGCAAAAACCTGTAAAAATAATAAACGTTCCCATACACATGCTAAAAGCTTACCAGAGGTCACCATTAGTCTTATGGGGCCCTAGTAGGCCAAAGTCTTTCCAATCCTTCTGCAAGGTTGGGGTCCTGTCCATTTGCTAGATCAAAAAGGAAGGCCCTGAGTCAATTTAAACCCAGACTTTTTAATATCAACCCCCTCCCCCTCTTTTTTTGTCTATTGGTCTCTGGAAAACCCAGATGGAGCCAATACATGCAAATCACTCTAGGGAGTGGTACTTCTCTGGAGTTGATTTACAACCTAAGTGATTCACCTTTATCACTGCCCACTCTTCTTGATTCCTGGGGGAGCTGTGATAATGCTCCCCCATGGAGCCGCATACAATCCCTGGCTCACAGCCGCGCACAGACTTAATAGAACATGGTCCTGTGATGCTTCTTGGGAAACCCAGGGCTGAGAGTCATCTTGTTGCCACCTGCCTGCAGCACTAGGGAGTCTTGCCTGTGCCAGCTGAGTGTTAGCTCCCTAGCACCACCACCAGCCTTTCAGCCACTCAAGCACCCGTCTGGCTATACCAGCCCTGCCTTTACCCTGTAGACTGACAATAGAGGCACCTACCCCCAGTCTCTTCAAAGTTCCCCCCTGTGGTCTCCAGCTCCTGATCAATGGATACTTACTGAAGTTCCAGATTCTGTGTTCATGAAGCACCCGCTGTCATTAAGGTACCTCCTCAGTGAATGGATCTCCAACCTGTAATACATTGAATCAGTCTTTTGTCTTTATTCACAGCCAGACGATCCCCTTGCTGTCCTATCATTCACTTTTCACTTCCAGCTGCTTATGGTGTGTATAGATAGTCTTTGGTTTTCCATTGACTTTCCTGGGTTGGTGCAAATGGGGAACAATGCTGCAATACATTACATAGCCAGGGACGGGGACAACTCCCTCCCATTTGAATGGGCCATCACTGGGACATGTTATTCCCTGGTGATTCACTTTCACTCCAGGGGCATAAATTTCAGCATAGTTACGTTATTCCTTAAATATTACCTGTATACACATCTCACAAGGATCAGTAATTTGCTAGCCTTCATAGATAAATACCATAAAAGTGGCGTGTTAGGTGCAGTGAGTTTGGCAGTTCTGAGCCAGGAGTGGCTTGTAAAGAATGCTGAACCTTTTGCCAGTTAGCAACAATGGTTTTGTCACAGGTCCCCAAAGATACTGCATGTGGTTGTAATATCTGTCGCATGTCTCTCTCGCTATTCAGACATGTATATGTTGTGCCCTTGTATCTGATGCTGATATAACACTATTGTATCTTCTTAACTATAACTACATAAAATTTAAAGAGTTTGGGTTTTTTATTAGATGTTGGCTCCAAAAAATTGATGCATACTGTGCAGCATTTCAATCACCTGCACCACAGGTATAGCCATAATTGAGAGGAATACATCTATTTCACTTTTTTTTTTTTTTTTTTTTGGCACTAGTTGTGACAATGCTATGCCTTTCACAGCAGCAGTTGTACAACTCATCCAGCCCTTTTTATAGGTAAATCTAAACTATTTTAAAATTACTTGTAAATGCAATGCAAATGCATCTGAAGTTGGGATGTAACGCTGGGATATTCAAATGAGGCTCATAAAGTTAGGTGCCAAAATTTCATTGAATGGCAATGAGTGTTGCCTAACTGCAATGGGCCGCTTTGAAAATCTCAGTATAAATCATTATCGGGTGAAAGGAAGCTACCAAGTTTTCTTCTGTGTTTTAAACTTGTAAAACAACTGAATCAGAGTCCATTGAGTTATGTCTGACTGAGGTTTGTAAGAAATGTGTGAGAGTCCTGGGGTATCTGCTCACTCAGTAAGTAATCAGGATTTGTGACAGTCAGTTTGCTCTGCATATTTACAGACAGTACTGACCTTTGAAAGGTCAGACTGCTTAACTGTACTGATAGTCAAAGTGCCAGGGTTTTGTCAGTTGATTTGATGAAATGCAGACCATATACTGTACTATCTCTAATTCAGCAGACTTTCTGGGATATATTTTCACAGTATCCTTACTGTTATCAGTGACTACATCTTGACTAGAGATGAATCTGAGCTGCAAAATTCACATCTGGTGGTAAATATCGAATACTCCCTCATCCCAAACTTTGGAGGCATTTGTATCTGAGGTATGGGATTGTGTGTGGGGGTGTAACTGTCCTGAGAAATTATACTTTACTCTCAATCATGTTAAGTTCTTATCTGAGTTAGATGCAGTAATGCTATATCATATATCAAAATGGACATATATCAAAAACTCATCTGAACCTCTTGGCTTGAAATGTCACAAAAGTAGGTGAGATATGAAATAGTTCAGGTTTTCAGCTATGCTGGAAAGACCACAAGAACATTATTTTCTCTTCCTGTTCTGGAAATACACAGTCCCATGAAAGTATGTGGGTGTGGGTGGGAAGGAAGTTAATCAGACGTATTTGAAGCTAAAACAAGATTTGGGTTGAGTTTGAATTATGTGTAAAGCCTTTGGATGGCTCTTTTTCCAACCATCTGTGACAGAGCGCTAGCTGTAGCACCTTGTTCACTTGGCTAATTGCATAGCAGAGAAGATTACAGGCTTTACTGGAGACAATTAACCTGTTAAGGTGAGAGTGTTGACTGGGCTAGGAGATAATTAACTTAACAAGGGAAAATATATAATTGGCAGGAATAGGAAGTAAGGGGACAGCTCAGAGACTGAGCTGGGTGTTGTAGAGAAAGTTGGGTAGAAGGCTCCTCCTGACACATGCCTGCACTATGTTCTGTGATGTTGGGAATCTAAAGATTAAAAATCCACATACAGAAAAGCAATGGCCTGTGCGTATATTGTGAGTAAGAGACCATCCAAATGGGCCAGGCAACATAGCCCACCAGGTAGCTAAGGCAGCGCCTTATGATCCCTAATTGAGAACTTCAGGTAAGTTTGTCAAAGTATGTATACGTGTATGCTTTTGTACAAAGGATAATATAGTAAAGTGTACGAAACTCTGTGGTGTTTGGTAATTATCACACTTAGTATGGTAAGTGCTTGTTTGCTAGGAATCAGCCTAAATGTCTCAGGAAAATAATCTATAAAATATTTTCTTCATAAAATAATTTCTTAAAATGTAAAATGAAATGGGTTGGCCTGATGGTCAAGCAGAAGGCTGCACATGCTGCCATGTGGGAGATCTGAGCCTGGGTCTCACATTTTCAGGCCAGCAATATGGAGGGAAATACTTCGTGTCATGCCCAAGTGACTCCTCTACACTCCAAAGTTTGGGCAACCATGACTTGCTTGAAAAGAGAGCCATTAAAATGTAAGGAATGTAGGGATCAGTTAAGTGAGGCAACCAGAAGGATCAAGTGAGATTTCCCTGAAATTATACCTGAAAAATAACGCAAGTGCAATGAAAATTGGGAAATGACCAAAAAAAAAGAATACAGAATATACCCACTATATTTCTCTTTAAGAAATGAAGACCTTATGGAACACAGGAAAAAATAATTCTACAGAAGATTGTGACACTATGATTGCCTTATTGCATATTCTTACATGTATGTTTTGATAGAGTATTTTAGAATAGCAATAGACATTGTGGCCACTGTATTCAGAAGTGACTTGAAAGTTTGGATGCCTCAGTTTTTGGTGCTCAACTTGAGACAGTGTCAAGAGGCCTGATTTGTTTAGAGGATGGGTGCTTAGCACATTGATTTGTGTTGCCTCAGCTTGTTTTATAGCAAATTAAATGACCTTTGGGTGATGTGATGAGGCATCCAGTTCCAACTATCCTGATGAATGTATCTCTAATCAGAAATTATTTTAAATGATGAATATTGCTTCATAGTTTAGTTTTAACTCTGTTTGTAAACTTAGATTTTTAGCACTTTTAGCAGCATTGGATCAGTGGGGACAAAAGACTAAAACATTCTTATAAACTAGCTTCTAGAATGTGATGTTTTGCAAATCACTTGCAAAAATTACCATAATAAGCTTCTATTGTTTCCCATGAAAATCTTCCACATTCTTCAGATCTCACTTTCCAAAAGAATTAAATGAATTTGTAAACTCAGGGGTGATATGCAGATCTGTCATTAATATAAATGGAATTTACATATGTAGATGGAGGGGAGTCTAGCCATATTGTTAGAACAAAAAACTGAAAATAGCTGAGTATTTGCTGTGTGAATTTCTTGGTTAGTGAATATTTTTGTAGTGGGAATCTTTGTGTTTTATTTTAATCTTTAGTTTCCTATCTCAGTCTCTCACTTGTTTCCTTCCTTTTTCTGTTTCGTAACTTAGTTGACATGGCAAGTTTTGCAGAAGTTGATACATGATCTATGTCTAGGACAGTTTACACAGTAGTAATAGACTTTTATACCGATAATCCATTTTGTATTGCTGTTCATCTCTGTTTCAGTGACCGCTATCTACATATTGGGATGTTATTTCTGCCGTCTCTGTCTCTCACGTTTTTCATCCTAAGTTTTACAGAGTTTTCTTCCTTTTTTAACAGAGTCCATTGCTATGCCTGATACCAAGTATCTATCTTGTAGTTTGTAGTTTGTTCAGTGAAGTAGAAAGCATCTCTCATTTTAAATTTCTATTCTGTGACAATGATCAGGAAGCCAGTCTACCTTTGGTTTCCAGTATGTTTTGTGTCTCCAGTTTGTATTCTGGTGATATGCTGCTAATACTTTGATGAGGGGATCCCACAAAAATATTCCCTTGTCTGTCATAAACCATGTGTACAATACAAGTGGAATAGGGGGATGTTTGCAGACAGCAGGGGTGAGGCACTGGGGAAGCTATTAATTTGTTCTCCCCATTTAAAACAAAATATAAATCTAAGGAAGGAGGCAGCACTACTGGACAAATGGAATTGTATATGATGAGAATGTTGATACTTATAGGAAATATACAGAGCTACAGTGATCTAACACGATGGACAGGTTGTGTCAGTTGACACACGTTTGAAGTAAGTGTGTGTGTGTGTGGAGGGAGAAGGGACAGATTGGAGGGGGTCAAGATGACTTCTATGCGGCTCTGCGTAAATCCTTTCCTAGCAATGTTTAACACCTGACACTTGGTGCATTCTGGCTTTCTGTTCCAAAGGTAACAGAAAACAAAAAAAAAAAACCCGTCTTCTTCAGAAATGTATTTTATTATCCCAGGGATGAGTCTCTAATGGGAGGGATGATTTAGTAGTATCCAGAGAGTGAGTGAACTAAATTCAGTACAATCACCCTGATGCTCCATTCACTTTGTTGCAGAATTTTAAGAAGTGGTTCTCTCAAGCCACCAAGTTTCCCCTCCAGCACATTACTGGTATAAATCACTAATGCTGTGTATGATGAGTGTCTTTCTGTCTTTTGCCCGTTAGACTGTAGAAAGGTAATCTGTCAGTGTGGTCCATCTGCGAAAATAAAAGCATGTTAGCAAACTAGGTTTTTTTCGTAGTTTTGGAACTGCTCTTTTCAGTAGTTCAATTCTCTGTCTTCATAGGGTTTGACCTAGTCTTAGACACTTCACTTTTTTTTAAAGAGTTTGTGTAATGATTTTGAATGTTAGAGTTGTTGAGACTTGAAAATGCTACTGTATAGAATTAGAGTATGCATTTATCACAATTTTTGTTTCAGGTCCTTTAGAGATTTGAATAGAGGGGGAATGTAAGTTGCTCTGACATGGAACAAGAAACTGACTTCTTTTGTTTTGATTATCAGCAGAAATGGTCTTCTGTTGTAGAACTACTGTTGGCATACTTCTTGTGTAAACATTATCTTTGTATGTAGAGTTTCTGCTGGCATATCATTCCATTCAGTACAGCCTGTAGTGATGAAAGCTTTCATATCCCTAAAGTTATATGCATTGAATTGCATTATTGAATAATTCTAGCATTGGGTTTATACATCCAAAGGTTGGGGGAGATGAACATTTTTAATATTAATGTTTATTGGTTCAGTCAGTTAGGATTTCTAATGATGCCCAAAGAATGAAATAGTGACATTTTCACACAATGGAATTTCTATACAGAGAACATGCAAGTGAATATTGGCTTTGTTTGTTTGAGAGCTATGGCTAGTTTAAAATGCAATTATACTTTACCTTCATTATAACATGACCGAAAGAAGGTTTATGCTGAAAGATTAGTGTTATCAAAAATGTAATTAGGGATTTTCTCTGGGATAGGTCAAATTACTAAAGCCCGTGGCATTCAGCTAGTTCAGAGTGCCTTTCAGGGAAAATAAAATAGATTTAGAACACCTAACAGTGTCTCAGGAAGAGAATTTAAACTGATTTGTTGAATGTCTCAGGGGCCTGGGGATGTGAAATGGAACCTTTTACTGCTGGGTCAGTAGTGAAAAGAAGTTGTCATCTGGTGGCTATTTTGTGGTTTATTAAATTAGTTGGTGGTCTGACTCCATTCCTCAGAGAGCTTGCGTGTACATCACACATACATAAAAATGCTTTTTGTCAATCTCAGATCATGCATCAAATGGACATGGAAACTATCTTCTCACCCAAAAGAGGCACGTTTTGGTAGCAATCTTGAAGAGTGCATTGCTGTTGTTTATGTTGTACCTATTCTGTGAATAAATAAGGATGTAAGCTTACAAGGCTGCCCATCCTGCACTTCTCATAACACCTGTGGAACCAGGCTATTCCAAGGATAAAGAATTCTTAATTCTTGGCCTGATTGTGCTTGCAACCCATTTAACTAAACTTGTCAATTACTTTTTATGATTTCTGCATGGAAATACAATTGAGTTCAATGGAACTACTGAGTTATAAGCACTAGACTACTACATAAGTTTTTTTTGTTAGTTTTTCATGTTTTATATTTAATACATCATCCACTTCCAACAGCATAGTGTTGCTAACTTCATGAGAGTAAGTCGTTAGGAGTTACGTGAAATAGTTGGTTGGACTTAGACTCTGATCGTGTAAGTTGATCCGTGGAGACAGAGCCCATCTGTCTTCATTGGGGTTCAGGGTGCTCATAAGAGTCCATCTGCACAGATCAGCTTGAAGGATCAAGATTAATGAGTATAAAAAACATTACATTAAATTTATATTTTTGTGCAAACTCTGTAAACAGTGTACATACTTTTGCTACTGAGATGAAATTTCCTAATATTTTTGATGCCTGATGTTAAGATCACCTAAGAATGTTGTACAGGTGTAATATGAAGCCAAAAAGATAATCCTCTTCACTGATTTTGTGAAACCGTGAATATTTAGATCATGTTGTTGTTTTCCAACTGAGGGGATGCGGAAGTTCAATTTTACAAGAGAAATTGTGAAAAGCAGTTGTATCAAATCCAATAATTTTAGGTAAAATACTTGCAGAAGTTTTTCAAAAACTGAAGGAAAGTAATCATGTGGTGGTGGTTTTTTCACTTAGGTAAAATTTAGGTGATAATATGCTTTTCTCATTTTGTTTTGTAACAAAGTGAACCAAAAATGGAATGTTACTTTTCATGGATAACAAAACAGTATCTTAGTCAAATTCAGAAAAAGCTAGGAAAGTATGTGCATGTCCCTGAAAATGTCAATTGCGCATAACCAATGATTTGTAGTTCCTCTTGTATCTCGCTTGAACACTTTCAGCTGATTGATGCATGATGGAATAGAATTAGTTTGAACAGGAACACCTACCTTATATGAAATGATGTCTATACTCCATTTTAATAGAGCAGTTGCAGAAAATGTGTTCCTGATTGTTCAGTGTATTTGTGCTGCAACCTTTTAATCAGAAAAGAACACTTTTTATCATATGCTTAGAAAAATATGAGCCCCATAGAACATAATGAATTGCAGTAACTGTTTGTAGGAAAGCAGGAGTACAAAGGTAATGCTTCTGATACTCAGGATACACCACTGGAGTTCCATTGCTGAGATATTTCCAAACTTGGCAATGGAACTGAGGAAGAGAGATTCTGGAGTGCTATGTTTATTTACAGAGATATTGAAATTAGAGAGAACCCCCAAAATGGTTGTAAGTTTGTATAAGGGAGGGGTATTCTGGAATTTTTCCCTTAAACACCAGTGCAAATACTGGGACGATCGGGCAAAATAGTCTCCTCCTATAACCCAAATATTAGTTTGACAACTTTTTCCCCTCTCCCTCATTAAAAATCCTTACTCATGGGGAAAAAAAATTTAACTTAAATATTTGGTATTTCACTCCAACGTTGTGCAATGTTCAGCATTACTACCTCTTTGCAGTCATCCCGATTTACCTGCCTTTCATTCCATTTCAGGACCCCTTCCAACCTCTCTTTCTCCTAGTGGTCGAGATTCTTCATGAAATTTCCCCCCCATCCCGTGTCTCTGATCTCATCTATTCCTACTAGTTGGCTCATTCCCTCCTTAAACGCTTCCATGTGTTGTTTTCCTGTCTCTCTGCAGTGTTGCAGTAAATGTTTTTCCTATGTTGTCCCACCACATCTTCCCTTTTCCCCGCTCTATGCTGACTCCTTGAATCTTTTTAAAGCCAGTCCCAAGACAAATCCCCTGGCCTTGTCTGTGATCTTGAGTCAGGACTGTATCAATCAGATCTTATGTCCCAAGCCTTCTAATTTTCCCAACCTCCCCCATTCTCCCTTTTACTCGGTTTTGTACCATTTTTCATTCCTACCACATGTACAGATGCTATGGCACCTGTAAGTGATACTGTGATTTATATTCATCTGTATTGGTGCAATCCTTAATGCTGGTATGGTATTTTAAAGAAGTAAAGTGCTTTATACAAACAGGAAAAAATATGTATTACTCTTAGGCATAGGCTGTAATCATATGTGAATCCTTATGGATTTTTTTTACTTTTGCACGAAAGATGTCATGCAAAAATGTATTATGAAATAGTCTGTGGATTGCTATGTTAAACACACTGTTACTTATGGAAGAATTAAAACAGTTATTTATGTGGGGGAGAACACAAATCTTAAAAGAATAATCCAGCAGTTGTCCAGACAGGGCTTCTTGGCAGATCTCAGTAGGGAGATCCTGTAGACTCCAGTGGTAGATGAGAAAGGAGGAAGTGAAATATTAAAAAGAGGGACTGTCAGAGAGGAGGAGGAGGAGGAGGAAGGAAATGTTACTGAAAGACAATCCACCTTATTATGTATAGTACATTTTTAAAACAAGCAAACTTTGAATTTTTGGCATATAAATCTGTTGAAGGGTTCTGGTAATTACACAAGCCAAACAAACTTCCTTCCTGTAGTTTGTGGCAGCAGAAGCCATTAATTTAATTCACTGTTGTTCTCTAAGTATTTATATTTATTCTTTGTATGTAACTACTTCCTACCCTTTGGTTACGTATTATCTATGAGCAGTGAGTATTAGTTAAGTGAATTTCCTTTTAGCAACAGAACTCACCTTACTATAAAATAATGTTTTGTGCTTAATACATATCTATAGCGTAGTAGCTAACTGTTGTATTTGAGAAATAATTTAGCATGAACTACAAAGATAAATTTGTGTGACAGAATAGTGGTAAATGTGGTGTTGAGGGTAATTGTGTGGGCCGTTGTTTTACACTGCCTTTTTTGCACCATCACCAGATAACACACAGATTTTAGACTGCCTCAGAAAGAGTATAAATATGGCTTCTAAATATGTGGGTTTAGCATATTAGCCTGTAATGTGAACATCATTTTGTGGATATCTTCCTCGTGCTACAAATAGGCTGAACACATGCTGTATGTGAACTTCACGGTACACAACCAAATATGTTGAGGAGAGGGGTGATAACTGACTACAATAAAGTTGATCTCTACAATGTAAAATTGTTTTTAAATGACCAAGGTGCTTTAATCATGCCAATAAATATTTAATTTTCCACATGCAAAATCACTGCACAGTGTATATCACAGTGACTAAGTAAAATGGCATTATGTGCACTCATGCAATACTGTTTCCCCCCCCTAAAAAAAAGATGCAACTCTTCTTGTTGATGGTAATTTTTTATTTGCATATGTAAGCAAAGCCACCTTCCCTTTTATTGTTTAAAAATTTCAATTTGTACTGAAATGAAAGGGAGGGACAGATTTCACAGTATTTGTGGGATGTAGGGGCCTGTATCTGCCAAGAAACAGCTGGGGTGCCTGTAACTGATTTGACATCTGTGCTCATTTCTTCTTTGAGGATGTAGAAAGCACTGGCTTTTGGTACCAGTAGTTAGTTTAATTAGGACCCTCTAGGTAATCCAGATGCCATTAGTTTGTATCAAGATGGAAAGGAAAGTAGTTGTTTTTTTCCAGGCTTTTATTTTTTTTAAGCAGTTTTCAATGGGACGAACATGGTGGCTGCAGCATTAAAGGAATACTTAAGATTTTAAGACACTGTCAGAGCACAAAAAACCCTCATCTATGCTCTTACCCTTATATTCCCCGAATGAGTTTGTGGGTATAGAAGATTCAAAGAGCCACTTCAGGAAGACTGTATAGTTTCTAAACATGACTTTCAGGGCTATATTGACAGAGTATCTTTGTTAATATCTTCCCCATGCTTATATATTTAAATATATAAGTAGATTAAATGACACCATATGGCACTATCTGGATTTATAAATCCCAAGCTGTAAATTAAAAAAAAAAAAAAGGCGGGGGGGGAGAATCTTAAATTGAAGTTTTGTTGTTTTTAATTTGCCATTTGCAGCCGCATGTTGAGGCAAGTCAAATATTCTTGTTACTTATCTGTTACTTTACACTATGTTGCACATGTATTTAACAAAAACACCTAGCTGCTTTGTTTTTTTGGCTGTGAATTTATTGTTTTGGAGCAATAGAAAACTTTCCTATATATATTTTGGCTTCAGTTCAGTTTTAGGGATGGCTTTATAAAGCCCAGGATGATGTGTGAAAACTAAGGACAAAGCATTCTTCTTTGACGGGATTTGGCTATGGCACAAATTCCACAAGAGCTTAGATGAATTTGGAGTCTGGTCCTCTTTAGGAAACAATGAAGAACATTCCTCTTTGAGAAAGCATTTTGAGCATAACAGGAGAGAGACTCAGTGTTGACATCCAACCCTCTTACCCACAAGAAGTTTCCAACTCTCCCCCCCAGGAAAACCCGGAAACTAACACATTAGTCAATCCCAAAACAAAAACATGGCCCCCTCAAATCTATTCCACGCAGAGTTTTTACCCCAAAAAAGGGAGAAGAGTAGGAGACTGTGAAGCCCAGTAGGGTTCACTCTTGTTATCAATTTTACCTGGATGGCACTTGGATACTATGGCCATGAGCAGTAGTATAAAACCCTTAGATAAGATGAAGTTTCTTATTTAAACTGAAGCTGTTTGAGCAGCCTAAACTAGTACCCCCAAAACTACAGTTAGCAATGTACATGCTTGTTCTTGTATTGCATTTGATTCTCTAGACATTCACATTAAAATTTTCAAAAGTGAATAAACAGAAAAAAATATAGAAATAAATGTAGTCTGTGCCTTCGTATCGCTTTACATCACACCTTAAAACCACTTCTGCATTTTAGACTCAGTATTAAATTGGTTTATTTGACTATCAAATCTTGGATTTAGCCTGCAGAGGGGTGATCCTAAAGTGGCTCCTAACATGATATGTATTTAAAAGTTGAAGATGCTTAACAGAACCATCCTGTTTTTTGTAGCTCAATATGATAATAGGATCAATATGTTTCGTTTGAAATAGGTATCACAATAATAAGTTGCAGGTTGATATTCTGTCCTATGGGAGTTCAACCCACTCCCATTCTCCAGAAAATAAATACAACTAGAGTTCATTAATTTGAAATTATGTAATAAATCATGGTTCTTAATTAATATGTCTTGCTCTTGAAAAACAAATCTACAATTAAAAACAGCATTGAATACACAGGACAATTCATTCAAGACTTTGGGCTTGCAGTTGGACTCAATTATTAATTCATGAATGGAGTCATTGGCAAAAATGTACACTACAAGACTGTTTTATCTTTGGGGTCAGGTTGGTATTGTGTCCCTCTTGTTCTATGACACTTTTAGCCCCTTAAGCTGTTTTGGATCCTGATGTGTGGGAACAGTTCTTATTGCTGGTGCTCAGTGATGTCTTGGCATGAAAATCTACACATTTTTGAAGGTTGTGATCATCAGGGAGGAATAGCCCCACTGTAGGCCGGACTTTTCCATCTCTTCTCTGACTGATTGCTGTATTAACATTCTGCAATTGTTTTTGTCCTATGTTCCTATCAACCTTCGTGAAAAGGGTAGGAGGGAGTAAGGTGTATCATTGGGCTTTAATGGGGACTTATGCCCATAAATGAGGAGCATGATGCATAGTAACTAAATAACTTAACTAATTACATTAGACTCCTGGATATTTTTGCTAAACATTTAACATTGATATTTCCTTCCTTCATCAGCAACTCTCCTTCACCAAGACACTCTGTTACTGTAAATAATATAGTGTACAAACATCACATATAAATTAATAAGGGAATCTTTAGTGATAGCAACCTGATTGATCAGATTTCTTAATTATGCTTATTCAAACTATTCTAACTCGTTTAAGACCTACTGCCTGATTTACAAACCCGGTGAGCACCCACAAATCCCATGGAAGTCCATGTGATCTGCAAATGCTCAGCAACTTACAAAAATAAACCAACAGTGATTATTTTGAAGGAAATTAACTGGATTGTTCCATGTAAGTATCTAAACTTTACTGTTATATTTAAAATTTGCATCCTTATCCTTCGGTAAAATCTTTTTGTTTCTAATACTTTACAAATTCAATTAAGCATGAGAAAATAATACATTTTTAATCTGTTTTAAAGTCCATCTTTGATACCAAAAAATCCCAGTATACATATGAGTAAACCATTGAAAAAATCTTTGACTTTGAAAATTTAATACAGTTTTTAATCTGTGTACCTTTCACATTTCAGCTCACTTTGCACTTATGGTTTTCAGCTTAGGTGGCTTCATTGGATTTCCACCCCCACCAATCCTTATTTAGTGGCTTTTTATTTATGAAATAAAGAAAAGATGCTTAAAGCGTAGACCCAGTATATTTATAATATGAGAAGAATACATTTATCTAACATGCATTACAAATTCCTCTGGCCTTGACAGATTCAGTTCAAATTAATACAGTGCTCACTGCTGCTGCAGCAGAAGAAGCTAGAATGTTGGTCCTTTCATCTTCAAATCAATTCCTTTGAAGCAGAAAATCCTCCAGAGTACACCGTGGTGAATCTAAATAAAAAATGAAGCTCTATATATGCATCTCTCCCACTCGTACCCTTTCTCTCGAGTCAGTCATCCCTTATCTCAACCATATCGCAAGACAAAAATAAAATCTTAACCAACTATTAAAATATATATGTACCCTTTTCAGCATTGGGGATTTTATATAACCTTTTAATACATGGTTACTCATTGCCTCATCCTACAAATATTCCTTTACACTGAAATCCATATTTTTTCTTTGCTCAGGCCGTTATGGTTTCTCTTTGTTTATTTTCCTCCAGTGCAATTACAGTTAAGTAATCATTTCACCATATCATCCTGCCTTTTCATCCTCATGTCTGCTTTTTTGTACACTGGAGCATACAGTTTGCCTTAGCAAATAGGACCATTAGTTGATTAAGGTAGGAACTGCACCCTGCCTTTGGCAGTGGCCAATGACCATTAATTAAGAAAAATGTATAACTGTATTTGATAAGGTGTTGTGGAAAGTATCGACTCTTCAGAGATAAGGGAAGAAATTCTGCCAATGTGAAAAGCACCTATTCTGAAGATGCCCTTGGTTAAAAAATATATATATATTATAGGTGGGCTTGGTGTCATTGCCTATTGTTAAAGATGTTCAATACTTTCCATTTTATGACCATATTTTAAGGGGGTTTTTAACTTTGCCAAACTTTAACCTGTTTGGGCTGAAATTTTCCATGCCCGATGTTTGCCTGTTTGTTTTTTGTTTTGTTTTTTGCACAAATTAAAAAATTCTGGTGACTTTTTCTTTCCGGTACCTCCGTGCTTTGGAACAAGGATTTGATATTTGGCAAGGGGCAGGAGGTCATTTCTGTCAGGAATGTGGTGTTTGTACCAATCTTTGTACAATTCTGTGCAAAGTTGGCCAAGTTATAAGTCTTTGGGGAGGAAAATATGAGTTTCTACATACTCAGTAGAGACTAATTAGATTTTAGCAGCTAAATTCCCCAAAGATTCTGTCCACTCTAGATATATTTCATTCAGTGATGAGCAGGACTTTTCCTTCATTTGCAGCTCTGGGCTGCTGCAGCTATGCCAGGTTCGGATCTGGGCACCTGAACTGAGAGCAGGAAGAACTTCTCTTCTATCCCCTTTCTGGGCCCACACAGTCTGGAGAAGAAAGTGCAACCTTAATCTGGGCATCTTCTGCATGTGGATTATGATATAGTAGTTAATTGCATACTATATTTTTCCCAGGATCTTTGCCTTATTCAATGAACAGGATGAACCTGATCTGAGGATGAATCAGGGTTATATAATGAAAGGAGGGTGTTATCTGTAGGACTCCAGTCTCATTTGTTGCAGAAGCTAGAAAGTGTTTTGTGAATGAAGCAGGGGATTGCAGGAAGAAGAAAAAATAATTTCCAGGGCAGTTGAATGCAGCCCTGGAGAACTGGATTCTCTCTCTTTTTCTATACAAGAGAGTTTCTGTGTGATGCTGGGCAAATCACTTAAGCCAAACTTTTCAGGTTGCCTGACCTGAGACACTAGGTCTGATTCTCAGAAGTGCTGAGAACTCTCAGCTGGAATTGAAATCAATGTGAGCTGTGCTTTGAACATATGAAGTGCTATATAATTCTATCTAAGTACTCTGAAAAATTAAGTTTTAGGAGTCTCAAACTGGGCACACAAAATTAATGGATACTTTTGACCTTAATCTCTCTCTGCCTCATTTCCTTATCTGTATAATGAAGATGGTAATACTCACTCCTCTCACAGAGGTGTTGTAAAAAATCATTAATGTGAAGTACTCAGATACAAAAACAATAAGCACCATAGAAAAGGCCAAAAGGTAAAGAATAATTCTGTCCTTGAGCAGTGTCTCAATAGTGCACAGTAAATAAAGCCTAGGGCGCCATATTGAACAATGAAGAGAAAACAAAATGCTGAATAGCTGCTCATTAAGTGAGCACTACGCACTCTGTATGCTGGCAGGGGTCCTGTGGAAAAAGTGTGATCATGTAATTGAAGACTGTATCATGATGCTCACGGGCAAGGGAATCAAATAAAGTTTGCACATGCAAATTTAATTCTGGCATTTCCTTGCTTTGCTTTGCAACCATAACGGTATCCTTTTAACATCCTTTTTGTGTGCCATGCAGAGATGTAGTCAGTAGAGAACAGATCCAGCTTAGATGTATGGCCTCTCATACTGTAGTATCTCAATACCTCACAATCTTTAATGCATTTATCCTTGCAACAGCTCTGAGAGGTATGAAAATATTATTCCCATCTGTAAGATTGGGAACTGAAGCACAGAGAGATTAATTGCCCAAGGTCCCTCAAGAAGCTGATGATGCAGCAGGGAATTTAATCCATAACCCAGGCTAGCACATTAACCACTGAACTATCACTCCTGTAATCATTTGGTTCTGCAGATGGGGATGAAAACACATGGGTCTAGAAGAATGGGAGCATTCTCTTTTCCTCAACTCTTCTTAATTAATTCTGCAGGGTTCAGGCTCGATGTATGGGATTGGAGATGGTTGCTGTCTTCAGCACTGTCATTTCACAAGCCTTCAGGTAAATTCCTGAGTAAATTTATGTTGACTCTGTCAAACTCAGTTTATTTGGAGTTCCCCTTCAGTAATGTGATAGGTAAGGGAAGTTGAGATGTAGCCTTTGGCAGCACAGCTTCTGCAGGAGCCATATTAGGGGATGTAGAGCCTCTATGTGGGTAAACTGGAAACATTTTGGTATTTTCTGTAGGCTATTTGTCTTGAACACTATGCTAAGAGTGGCCAAACTTACTGATCCTCCAAGCCACATACAATAGTCTTCAGAAGTTCTAGAGCCACAAGACACGTACAACTTGCCCTGCTAGGTGGTGCCTGCTGGAGCATAGGGCTAAAGCCCTTAGACTCCCCTCACTTTTATCAAAATAATAATAATAATATCCTGCATGAAGGATATATGGGCCTGAGAGAGCATTTTAAATTAACTTATTTAAAATGTGCCTATCCAGGGCTTTAGAAACATCTACAACATTATTAAAGAATTCATGTACTTAAAAATCTCTATTTGAATAGATTATTCAATTGCTAGCAAAAAAAAAAACCCTCTACCATTCCTGCCCATCCTTTTCCCTCCCAGAAAAAGCCGGGAAAACAGATACGCTTTATAGAGTGGTCAATAAATTAAGGTTCTTGTGATCCAACAAAGGAAGAAAATTTGAAAGTTAAGACCCCTCACTGAAAATGCCCTTTCTCCTGCTCTGCCTTGTTAGCTTGAACACATTTGCTGACTTTGATTTTCACCGAATCGCCCAAGAAGAGATGTGTCCCGACTTCAAATGATTAGGGTGTGAAAGATTAAAACTGAAAGCTTAAACTGGATCTGGAAACAGAGGACATTATTACATCTGTGATCTGCACTGTGTTCCCTGAAATTTGGTGGCTACATTCTGCAGCATCTGAAGTTTCCCCATAGTCCTTAGGCAGCCTCATGTAGAATGTATTCCAGTAACGCAATCAGGACGTGGCAGATATGGATTGTTGTGGTTAAGTCTCCATCTGAAAGGAAGAGTCCTGGCCAAGCAGCATGAAACAGTTGGTGTATCAAATTTTTCATGTAAATCCTTGAATTTTGGTGTCTTACATAATAGCAAAGTTAACTTTCTTTTTTAAAAGCAAAGGGTGTTTGCATGTTAGAAAACATATTTCCCTGGAAGTTTTTTTTAATAATAGTGGGATTGAGAGACTGGGTCTTCAAATCTATATCCAGAAGCAAGTCGGGAGGGAAGTGGGAAAGGCTTTAGGTAGAGGGCAACAGCGGCGGCTCCAGGCACCAGCGCTCCAAGCGCGTGCCTGGGGCGGCAAGCCGCAGGGGGCGCCATGCCGGTCCCTCGGAGGGCGGCAGTCAGACAGCCTTTGGCGGCATGCCTGCAGGAGGTCCGTGGATTCGGCGGCAATTCGGCGGCGGGTACGCCAAAGCTGCGGGACTGGCGGACCTCCCGCAGGCAGGCCGCCAAAGGCGGCCTGCCTGCCGTGCTTGGGGAGGCAAAAAAGCTAGAGCTGCCCCTGGAGGGCAATACGATTTTTGATATTCTAATACAGTTCATTGTTAGAAGAAAGTCTTGTCACATAGTATCATAGGGTTTGGCAAGACTGAAGTTGTTTTTTAAAAATCCTGCTATTTACAAATATGTAAAAAAAAATAAAAAACTATATAGAAGCATTATATTGGGTTTTTTTTTGTCTCCTTCCTTTGAAATATCAGCAATGGCCATGGCTGGAGATGGGACATTGAACAGGGAAGGCCGGGGCTTTGATGTGCATGGAGCATTCTTTCTCTCTCTCAAGTGCCTGGCTGGCTGATTCTTGCTGACGTCCTCAGGGTCTAACTCATCACTCTATGTGGGGTCAGGAAGGAATTGGCAGTGACCTTCAGGATTTTTGCCTTCCTCTGCAGTGTGTGGGTGAGGGTCATTTTCCAGGATTATCTGGTTATATGTCACTTAACCATTTCCTTGCCATTGCAATATCTCACTTAGCCGTTTCCTTGCCATTACAGGGGCCTTGGGGACTGATGCACCCCAATCCCTCTTATTCTCTGCCTGAGGCACATAATAGTCTAGTCTAATCTATGGACTATAACTTTGGTCTAATTTCAGTTGTTGGGTATAGTGTGCGGGTGCTGGATGGTGTTGATGGCCTGTGATATACAGGAGGTCAAACTAGATCTAGTGGCCCTTCTGGCTTTAAACTCTATGGCTCGGTCATCTATGACTATCTGAGGGCTCTGCAGTTACCATCGTTTTGTATTACAATATTACAGCTGGCACATCACTGTGTGTTGCATCTTGTTTTCATTGAAGACTGTTGACAGTGTGTTGCTTAGGGCTACAGAGAATAAAGTAAGTCTTTGGTCTCCCTCATCTTCTCTACCTGTACTGAAAATATATTGTGATAGCTAGGCTTTAGTGAGGCAGTAATGGAAAGCAATACCAGCCCTTCGGGGAAAAAGAGAAAAAATATTTACTACTTTAGAACTGTGTTCCATCCTCCCCTGTTTGAAAAAAATTATAGTGTAGGTTTTTTTTCAGTGTATTTTATTTTATTTTATGTGTGTTTCTGGGTTCCTTGGTTAATATAAAAGGCAAATTTTAGGAGGTTGGAGTACCTTCTTTGGATGCTTAGAGGGTGAATCTAAGCTTTTTAAGAATTTTTTTTTAAATGGTTCTGGTCATGTTAATAGGAGTCAACAGATGGCACTATTGAAAATAATTTTGCTAGTTCTGTTTATCAGAAGTTATAGGAACTAGATCTTGTAGAAATGCCTATTGTTAGCTGTCATTTGGTTCTTTTTATATGCTGAATGTGTCACTAGTAAAATCTATTCTGCCGAAAAACATTTTCGTACATGTAGTTGCTGCTTACAGACTTGTCTGTCAAGAGCCATGTCCCTGACGGAAGACTCCTATAATGTTACAGGTCCTCTCAATGCAGAACACCCATTCCCATCCATGGGAGTTCTTTGTGGAGAAAGCCTTCAGTATCAGGTCCTTGACACCCCTGAGTATGACAAATAATGTGAGGATGAATGTTACAATAAGGTGTTTAGTATAATGTATGGATACATTTATAAAATTCAAAACAAACACTATAAACATTATAAATTAAATAAATTTCTCTCCGAACTCTGACATTTATATTTACCCACCATCATAAGATATAATATCTCCATATCTAAACAGCCCATCCCTACATGTTACAGAACACATCCTCCACACCAGTCTCTCAGAAAAAAAAAAAAAGACAGCTTTGTCCAGGAGGGTAACAAATCTGGGCTCCAGTGGCACTCTTGAGTGACAAGACTTCATTGTTAAACTTCCAGAGGAGATTAGATTAATTCAAAGTCTGATGATCTTTAGGACATTCTGCAAGGTCTTTCTCTTTGATAAATGTTTCCACTGTCACCAGAATGATAAATAATATTCACACACTACACCAGGCAGAACATTCAAGAAAGGGAGAAAGACTGGAAAGTCCCTCTAATCCGTTATGGACTTCCAGACCAAATTTAGATACAGGAATGATGAGCACTATAGCGAACCATACGGTTGCCAGCATTTTTCTTCCCTCTATCAGGATAAGTGGGTAGAATGCAGCATGAAGACTCGGTTAAGGGATCATCAACGAAAGGCAGACTGAAATAATTAAATCTTAAGAAGGAATTTTGAGGAGGAGATTGAGGTAGCAGGCCAACAGATTCAAGAAGAATTTTCCAGGCACAGAGTTGCTTGCAGAAGGAAACAAAGCCACCTACTTCAGCAGCACATAGTCTCTAGAAAGGAGGCGGTAGGAAAAGGAGTTGTACATAGGCAGGAGTAGAGCTATGAAAATCCTTAAAGGTGAATAACATGCCTGAATGTCTTACTGCTGAAACTGAGAAGTTGTTGGAGGGACTCGAAGGGGTGGGGGGTACAGGGGAGAGGGAGGGGGAGTTGATAGGCATCAGCAGTTTATTGGAGAAGAGACAGAGGTAAGGGACACAATGCTAGAGTCAGCAAGATGGTTGCTATAATCAAAGGCAAGAGATGCTGTGGCAAGCACCAGGAATTTGGTGGTAGAGTTGTGGAGGAAGGTAATATAACAAAAGAACCAGATACAAATTGCGGTAGAAAAGAGAGAGAATAGTCTCTGTTATGACATCAAAGTTGCTGCCCTGGGTGACTGCGAGAGATGGAGAAATCAAGATGACATATGTATTTTATAATTGGTATACATGGAATTTATAACAATTGCATCCTTATCACATAAACAGGAGCACTAAACTCCCTACGAAATAAAACTGTGGCTTACTGTGTAATTTTTCTCCTCTTTTAATATTCTATCTTTCCTTCTGTGGATTTGATCCTGAATCCTGTAGGGCTTGTTTGGTAAAAATACCTACGATTTCAGTGGATTTTTCCCTGTTTTGTCTGTGTGTCTGTAGAGAAAGAGGAATGAATATGATCTTTGAGTCTGCTGTCCCTCATATGACATTTCTCTCAGTAAAAATGCAATGCTTACCTAGGTAACTGCATGAGTTCTCTGGTGGTAGGCATATAACCTGCCTATAGATCCTATTGTGCATTATCCTATTTATTACTTTTAATAGTTATTCTACTTACAGATTTTAATTCTGATTAAAATTAATAACCTGGTTATGTTTCAGAGCTATTTAGAGAATAATCAGTTTTAAAATATCCATTTCTTAAAGATATTTATGCATTTTAGAATTTACATTTATTTAAATAAAGAATAAAAAGCTGAAACCAGTATTTTTGATTCCTGACTGGGTCCCAGAACCTGTTTCTCTACCTTTTGAAGTACTCCCAGCTGGGTTGAAGCTGTTCTTGCCAGGTTTGTTTAAAATTAAAACAAACAAACAATTCTCTGAAAGGTTTCAGAAGGGTAGCCGTGTTAGTCTGTATCAGCAAAAACAACGAGAAGTCCTCGTGGCACCTTAGAGACTAACAAACTTATTTGGACATAAGCTAAAACCCACTTCATCAGATGCATTCTCTGACAGCAACTTCAACTCCAGTAATGCCCACTTCAGAGGAAACCAAAAATGCTAGCTTCTTTTGACAATAGAAATTTTCTGGTCTTGGTTCCTTTGGGATGAGTTAGTTAAAGATGATTTTTTTTAAAATGAAACTAGAGAAACACTCTTTCACTCTTTTTAATGACAGGTTTCAGAGTAGCAGCCGTGTTAGTCTGTATCCGCAAAAAGAACAGGAGTACTTGTGGCACCTTAGAGACTAACAAATTTATTAGATGCATCCGAAGAAGTGGGCTGTAGCCCACAAAAGCTTATGCTCTAATAAATTTGTCTCTAAGGTGCCACAAGTACTCCTGTTCTTTTTACTCTTTTTAATATTCCCTTTTGTATAGAACTCTGGGTCATAAATTCTGACCTATGGTTCATCTGTCCCATATCAGATTCAATAACTTTGTTTCCTTTTATTGTATAGATTTGGTTTTTTTAACTCTGTTTAATTTTTTGTAATATTTAGTTTATTTTTGTTTTTAGTTACTTCTGATTGTCGAGTATCTTTGGGCTTCTTAATTTCTTGTTCTAATTATTTTTTTATTTATTTTACCTTTTTTCCTCATCTTGATCTTCCTCACTCCCTTTATCCCTCCCTCTTACTTTTGTGCTTTTCAAAGAATTATTTTTATAAACACCTTGCAGTCCTCTCCCAGTCCCTGCTATACCTAGTGAGAGTACTGGCGGTGCTCGGATAGTCTCTGTTCCATACTTTGCATGATGTGTGGGTGTCACTTTGGTGAATGTAACCTTAAAGAGATGTGTACCTTGCAATTAAAAACTTTCGGCTGGCCCGTGCCAGCTGACTTGGGCTTACAGTGCTCGGGCAGTGAGGCTGTCTAATTGCAATGTAGACGTAAGGGCTCGGGCTGCAGCCCAAGCTTTGGGAACCCAGTTGCCTCTCAGGCATCACAATGGAATGTGTCCGAAGGGATTACAGGAAAGAAACAGCAGCAGTTGGCATATTCAAGGGAAGGGAGGAGTAGAATATGTGAGGATATAATAAAATGTAATAAAAAACAATACCTGGTTTTGATAACTTCCTAAACTAGAGAAAACTGTTGAGATAAATGTCCCTTTCACACATTCCCATAAACATTATCTGGTCTTATTTATTTTATTTGGTTTTCTTGCCCTTTTGTTTTGTTCCATAACTTAAGTTCCCCTGAAACAGACAGGAACCCTGCACAGATCATGTTGAAACAGATGAACTCTCAACATGCTCATAAACCCATTTCCTGCAATGAACTGCAGGTGGATGGAATCATAGAATATCAGGGTTGGAAGGGACCTCAGAAGGTTATCTAGTCCAACCCCCTGCTCAAAGCAGGACCAATTCCCAACTAAATCATCCCAGCCAGGGCTTTGTTAAGCCTGACCTTAAAAATCTCTAAGGAAGGAGATTCCACCACCGCCCTAGGTAACCCATTCCAGTGCTTCACCACCCTAGTAGTGAAAAAGTTTTTCCTAATATCCAACCTAAATCTCCCCCACTGCAACGTGAGACCATTACTCCTTGTTCTGTCATCAGGTACCACTGAGAACAGTCTAGAACCATCCTCTTTGGAACCCCCTTTCAGGTAGTTGAAAGCAGCTATCAAATCCCACCTCATTCTTCTCTTCTGCAGACTAAACAATCCCAGTTCCCTCAGCCTCTTCTCATAAGTCATGTGCTCCAGCCCCCTAATCATTTTTGTTGCCCTCCGCTGGACTCTTTCCAATTTTTCCACATCCTTCTTGTAGTGTGGGGCCCAAAACTGGACAGAGTACTCCAGATGAGGCCTCACCAATGTCAAATAGAGGGGAACGATCACGTCCCTCGCTCTGCTGGCAATGCCCCTACTTATACAGCCCAAAATGCCGTTAGCCTTCTTGGCAACAAGGGCACACTGTTGACTCATATCCAGCTTCTCGTCTGCTGTAACCCCTACGTCCTTTTCTGCAGAACTGCTTCCTAGCCATTCGGTCCCTAGTCTGTAATAGTGAAGGGGATCCTTCCGTCCTAAGTGCAGGACTCTGCACTTGTCCTTGTTGAACCTCATCAGGTTTCTTTTGGCCCAATCCTCTAATTTGTCTAGGTCCTTCTGTATCCTATCCCTACCCTCCAGTGTATCTACCACTCCTCCCAGTTTAGTGTCATCTGCAAACTTTTTGAGAGTGCAGTCCACGCCATCCTCCAGATCATTAATGAAGATATTGAACAAAACTGGCCCCAGGACCGACCCTTGGGGCACTCCACTTGAAACCGGCTGCCAACTAGACATGGAGCCGTTGATCACTACCCGTTGAGCCCGACGATCTAGCCAGCTTTCTGTCCACCTTATAGTCCATTCATCCAGCCCATACTACTTTAACTTGGCGGCAAGAATACTGTGGGAGACCGTATCAAAAGCTTTGCTAAAGTCAAGGAATAACACATCCACTGCTTTCCCCTCATCCACAGACCCAGTTATCTCCTCATAGAAGGCAATTAGGTTAGTCAGGCATGACTTACCCTTGGTGAATCCATGCTGACTGTTCCTGATCACTTTCCTCTCCTCTAAGTGCTTCAGAATTGATTCCTTGGGGACCCCTTTGCATATGCAGAGACCCACTGAAGTTAATATCCTGCAACAGAGACAGGATCAGCCTCTAAATATATCAGATTTCATTCCAGTGTATTGTGTTACCAGTCAGTTTGGGAGGTACTACAGGGCTTTCTGTGCAGAAGAATAGAGATGAGGAGAGAAGGGAAAATCCTTTGTACAAAAGATTGAGATCTTGAAATTTGGTTTCATTTTGACTAACAAATGAAACCCCAAAACCTCAAAGTTCTCCATGAAAGGAAATCCACCTCCCATCCCCTGCGCAAAAAAAAAAAAAAAAAATCCGGATCCATCAATATTTTTGTTTACTTTTAAAATATTATATGTAATATAAACATTTTAAAGAAAGTCTTTGTTCCAAAATGCTTTGACATTGTTGGGACCCCCCCCCCTCCCATGGTCTCTTAATGACCACAGCTGGCCAAATGAAGAGAGCAGTGCTTTATGCCTGGGGAGGGGGACAGGAAAACTGTTCCAAAAATAAAGGAGGGGTCAGCGTGGTCACTGACTCATCTCCTGAGAATGAAGGGTTTAAAAGGGGCAGCCCTGTTCCTGAAGCTCCCTTTTACACAGAGCAGGCTTATCTGCTGGGTAGTCCCAGGCATCTAATAATAAAGTTGCAGCCTGATTAAACCCATATCGTATGTCTCCTATCCTCCTTTTGGTATAGCCAGACAAACAACACAACTCCATAAAGCCACTTTGATTTCATTAGGACTATTTTCTCTGATGGAAGATGGTTCTTTTTAAAGTTGTTTTTGACCAGCTCTAGCAAAGAGATGGTTGCTCTACTTTGTCTGAGCAAGCCCAACTATTGATGTTTGGCTGGCTAGTCTGCCAGTAACTTGGGGTCAACCAAAACTGTTGTTTCTAAACGAATCATGTTTGAGGAATTCAAATTTACTACAGTCAGTATTTGTAAACTGTTTGTGACATTCTTATATTACCTCCCACCATCTTGCACTTTCTCCAATGTGAGATATGAGAGATCCTGAGCATCAGAGTTAAATTTCGGTGAGTGAAGAATAATAATAATGGGCATCAATGGATAAAAGTAAATGTTTTTTTTTTTTCATTTTTGTACAAGTGATAAAAGATTAAATACAATATATCTTCAAAAAACTATCTTGCAAAGTGTTTGAGTTACTATAATATATTCACAAAGGCATAAAAGTAAATACTTATAATGTATTTGAAAGTTGAACAGTACCATGCCCCAAGGTCAATTAAATATAAGTAATTAGCTGTATAATTACCTATCTTTTACTTTTTTATGTTTCTATAAAAGTATGGAACAATAATTTTACCCAGTGAGGATTGATAACTTTTCATTATAATTCATAACTTTTGATTGTGCTAGGGAAGCGGTGTTTAATTGAAATAAAAATTAACATGTCCCAGGGTCAGCTTTCAAATTCACGTTGATGTGTTATTCAGTCCTGATACAAACTTAACTGGTACATTCAGAGACTCTTGCAGTCACATTGGGGAGCGCTTCAAGATGCACAGATGGAGAATAGAAACTGCTCTCAGAATATGTGAATGTTGATTTTTGACTGAAGACATTCACTCTCACTAAACTTAAAGCATTTTTTTTTAGGCTTTAATAATTTCCATACTAGATCCATCAGCTGTGGGTAGCCATAGAAGTCAGAATTTTGTAACACCTCTCCATTCCTATTCCCAACAGTGTTACCCTTTTCTTTCCCATTGAGCATAGAATGAAACTGGCAAGTAATATTGTTTTTGCCCCTCCTTTTTAAACACAAAAATGGGGAGAGCAGGGATAGCACATTGGTATACTCTGTAATTTGAGATCCTTTGAAGCTGAGGAGACCGTTCAAAATTAAGTATTTAGAAATAGGCCCTTAGTAAGTTTGGATTCATCGGAGAGTCTTTATGTGAGTTTGAATCTCTTGTGGTGGGTCTGTGTCCTGATGAATTGCAAATGTTAAAGACTCTAATTCATACAATATTTCTGCTCCATTTAGTAAAGATTTCATTGGACTGTATTTTGGGGGGGAATTCCGCACTCAGCACTATAGTATTTCATTATAGTCATTTTTCATTTGTGCTTACCCTGTGACAGCTCTATAAAGGGTGTGCATCCAAAAACAGAATCAGTCCGTTGAAATGGTGAGGACATGTCTTGTTCTGTAAAGAAAAGCTTGCTTATGTACTTCAGCTATTTTTTCTAACAAAATAGAAATGACAGTATGGTGGGTTTGGACACAAGCTTTCTATTTAAATAGGATTCAAAAAGAAAAACATTCAAATAAGGACATGTTCTTTCACAATTTCCCACCTTCCTGGCCCTTACTGTTATGAACATTTTAAGGTATAATGTGTTAGTGTTATTTCTCAAGTTTCTTTCAATTTCCCTCCTTTGCCCCCAATCCCAATGTTCTTTTCCAGCCTGTTTCAATCCACTACGCTTCCAATCCCAGTTTCCCTCTCCCTCTGTGAGTTTCCAGGCCCAGTCACTTCTGCCCAGGCTCTTTGTTGCAATTTCCTTCTTCATAGGTACAGCTCTTGTCCCCTCTCCATTCATGCAGGCTCCTTGCTCTCTAGGCAGGTACCATGACCTGGCATACTCTGAAGAAGCCCAAAGGCTACAATGGCAGGGAAAGTCCTGCTCAGCATTTTCAGTGTTGATTCTGGGGATTTAAGCTGCTAAAATATAAATAAATAAATAAAATAAAAATCTCGGCTCAACATGTGTGAACTGTGATTCCCACGTCCAGGGTTTATAACTTGGCCAAATTTGGTCATGTTTTCACAGAGACAACCAAAGGCACCTCCTGCCCAATGTAAAGTCCTTGCTACATAGCATGAGGGTACTAGGGCTTCTCAAAAAAAAGGTTGACAAAAATTTTTAAGTGAGGCAAAACAACCTGCTTTTCATTAGCCTCATTCTTGGAAACTGCAAAACCATTGTGGCTGAAACTTTTCAGAAACACTGAGCTTGAGGCTGGGGTGACCAGACAGCAAATGTGAAAAATCGGGATAGAGGGTGGGGGGTAGTAGGAGCCTTTTTAAGAAAAAGACCCAAAAATCGGGACTGTTCCTATAAAATCGGGACATCTGGTCACCATACTTGAAGCAGACATGAGGCATGAAAAATGTCAACCCAGTTAAAGCCTGGCAAAGTTATAAGTCACTGAAAATAGGGTTTTATACTGGAAAGAGTAAGGCAACTTTAATAATATGCCATGCTACAGCCTAGTTTGAGTGTAGGTGTGTATATATGTCTGTTTGTATAATGTGTATGTTCATATTTAATCCTGCAAAGGGATTTGAACAAGCTGACCCTTATGATTTCAGTGTCACAGTGGTTTCAATGGGAGTCCTTCCAACCTGTAGATTCCTTTCTGGAATTTGGGCCCATGCATTAAAATGCATTAAAATATTTCATTCTGACATTGTAGAGTAGGACTTTTATACAGTGAAGTCCATTTTCTTTTTTTGTTCTACATCTAACTTTATTGGATGGAATTGCAAATTTTCATTGCAATGTATTGGGGCAAAAATAAGGAGACTTCTATTTTATTTCATTATAAAGATAATTTCACTACAAGTAGATTTCTCTGAATTTAAGCGGAGTCCAGTTCTGCCCCCCTTATGATGAGTAGCACAATCTTCCCTAAGAGACTGCTTGTAGAGGAAGAAACTATGCAATGTGAGTGAGGGTGGTGAATTGGACCCTAAGTGTTTAGGGATAAAATTATTTTTGAAAGTAAGAAATTCTGCTTATGAACTCTGTAAAATACTCTGGAGTGCTTACTGACACGAGTCTGTTCTTTTTTTACTTTGGGATCATGTATCATACAATAGTCGGAGAGACATTCAAAATATTTCAAGCAGAAGCTCAAAGCAGGTGGGACTATCCTTTCCATCTTTAAGCTCTGTGAATCAATTGAAACAGCTACCAAGCCTGTCTGATTTTCAAAGTGTCCGAAGGTCATAGGTCTTACATTCTTTCTCCTAAAACTTTAATTTAAACATTAATAGTCCTTGGGGTCTTCTAATCTTCCTCTCTTCATATTCCAAGTCCTTAAATGTGAGTCCTTTTTACAGTACTTTTGCGGATTTTTTTTTAGCATATCTAGTAGGGATGAGTGAAACTCAAAGGGTTTATAGTCTGGGTTCCCTTTGGAGAAAAACTGAAAAATTGGGATGCTTTTCAAACTGTAAAAAAACTCTTCCTGAGTCTGGAAAAAAATGGGTTGGAAGTCTCATGAAAGCAGGCTTTTCTATGAGATCTTTAGAACTTCCCGCTACTATTGGCGCCAGCTAGTCAGGGAAAAAATAGACATATATGCAGCATTTCAGCCCTTCCCAATCTGTTTCTGGATAAGCTCTGAAGGAAAATTATGTGCACAAAAATGACACATGTCCACCTTACTTGCTAAGGTGGGACATCTGCTTGGGCCAGCAAGGAAGAGGACATCGAGGCTTTTTCCACCGTGCATGAGAAATTCTCCTCCTTTCGTGGTCAGCCAATGCAGGAAGTGAGACACTCTTGTCCCCTGTGTGGCCCTGATTGAACGGCTAGCTGGTTTGTGTTATGTTACACAGCATACACACAGAAGTTAAATAAAAATATTGAATGCTCTTGCTGGAAGTTTGCAATGTAACACTACTTTGTTTCTAAGAATTCAGAACGATCATGTGCAAGAACCCAAAAACAGAGACAAAAAGCAGGCTGCTCCCTAAAAGAGGCACAACTTGCCTTACCTTATTGTAGGCTGTCTCCGTGTTAAATGACTGATGCTTGCATAGTTCTCTGCAAAGCTTCCCCTACAGAACTGTTTTTCCTCTCTCTCTCTCTCTCTCTCTCTCTCACTCACACACACACACACACACACACACACACACACACACACACACACGATTCTTACAGTGATAGCTCACAATTCCAATATAGTCTGCCCTAAACCACACTTTCCAGTTCCCTGGGGTCAGGGTGACCTCTGTGGTCCACCACATGCCAATTACCTGCTCAACTTCTTCCTCCTCTTTATGTTGAGTTTTGAGTGTGGTTCAAGTGTGGCCAGTTATCTTTTGGGTTGTGTGTGGCTGGAACTGTCATTTTGTTTTGACTCTACTATATGCAGATCACCTATTGACTCTGAAATCAAAGTCAATATTTTCTGTTTCATGAGATATTTATGGGAAACTGAGAGAACGAGGAAGAAGTTTGATCAAAATGACTAGGAGCACTTTGCTTTCAAAAATATCCTTTCAGTGAAGTAGGAGTTGACAGTGCATTTTTAAATTCTGCCCTTTTAACACAGATCAGAAAATAATTCATTTTGGATCTATGGAGGGAAGAGTTGTCAGGTGGGAAACTTGTCCAGTATGTTGTAACTAACCCTTTGACCGCAGATCTCTGATGGTACAAATATGATAACCTTAGTCTCTCTCCTCCATTTCGCTAGAATTTGATATATTTCTCTAATGCTTCACAGGTGAGATGGGAATATTCCACATTTTCACAGAAAGAGGAGAGTAACTGCTGATATAATAATGATGATAAATTATCTCTTTTCATAGAGACTCATTACTGCAAACAAAGATTAGTATTCTTACCTTCCTGCATCATTTCAACTTGGGATGTGATATCTTGATATGTATAAGATAAGCACTATCAGGGCTAGTTGGTAGCTTCAATTGTTTGGATACTTACTTATTACCTCTTTCCTTTGTTATGAGATAGTATTTTGTTGAAGCTGGAAAACAAACTAATCAGTTGTTTGCCTCTGCTTCTTGCTGGGCATATGCCTCTGAAACATGGGTTTTCGCACATTACTGAGGGAAATGTTTGTGGGATCCTCTTCATAAAATATTGACAGCTTATTACTGGTGCTGTCTTTTTTTGGCTAGGATGTAATGCCAAAGTTACATTAACCATTTGTTTTCTGTGAAGATCCTTTGGCACTTTTTATGAGGGTGGAGCTGCCAAATTTCAATCCGAATAATTGCATTCTGCCTACTTTAAATTCCCCCTTTAATTTCAGTTGGATAAGGAAGCCTTCACTTTCAATCCTAAACCACTGTGCATAGTTTAAGTGGTTCCTATCTCTTATTGCTGCCATAGATGTCTGCATGTCAGTAGAAGTGATTACTATATAGTACTCTATCAGTTTTTAAAAGACCTTTGGAATCCGTCATGATAAAAGCAAGATGAAAACAAATCATTATTCTCCTAACTTGCTATCAGATTTATTTTTTCCTTCTCTACAGCTTGTTCACTAATTAGGTGAAACCATCTTCAGCAAGCCCCTTATTTCTTACCTTGGTCTTATAACAGTTTCTCCAGTGGAGTGGGTGAAAGGGACAATGACTACTTAATTTTGCTTGTTACTGTTCGCTCTCTCTGTAACCTGCAGCATGGTGGCATGAAGTATTTGCTTGTAAATGGCACTTGACTCGGAGCAGATGTGTGGGTGGCCCTAAGGGGGAAAGTGAATAATAATAGTCCCGGATTATTTTTTTTTGGTCTGGTGACTTGCGTTAACTTTATAACGTGATCTTGGATAAATGATACTCTGCAGATTAGTCTAACCCACCATTGAATATATTTAAAAAATATTTAAAAGTGTTTAATATTGCATTTGCCTCAGTTTGTCTGCATGCTGGTGATACAGTACCAACATGCAGTTCACTGCTGTGCAAAGCATTTAGGATGGTGTAGTTATGCAAGATGCTATAGAAATTAAATATTTCTGTCATTCTAAAGAGAAAAGTGCTTGAATGACAGGTGATAGAAGTAGAAATGAGAAAAAAAAACCTATTTAAAATACTGACTGAAGAATACACCATACGTGTAACTTTAACTATTGATGTCATGTGTAATAACTATTCTAAATGTAGAAAAACATGAGCTCTAGGACAAAACATTCATTTAGTCTGTTTCTGAATTTAGCTGATTTTTTTCATTGTCCTTACTTTACTGACTTGAAATAGTCACCTTTACATTTCACCAGATCCTCCATTTATCAAAGTTCTTATGTAAAAAAGAGGATTGTTCTATAGAATTAAGAGGATGACATTCTATTTATTCATCTAATGTAGCTGTTTGTGCAATTAGCCTCTGCTTAATGCCAAAATTCTTATTTTTATTTTTGATCAGTATTTGGACACTCCTGAAGACAGATCATTTGGCAGTTCACTAATGGAGGTAGAAGTGGACCTGGACAGCTACCAAACAGCTTTAGAAGAAGTACTCACATGGCTTCTCTCTACTGAAGATGCATTACAAGCACAAGGAGATATATCCAGTGATGTAGAAGAAGTCAAAGAGCAGTTTCACACCCATGAGGTATATGTGAACCACAGAGACTGAGAAACCAGTGCAAACACTTCATCATCTATTAATTGGTGTTCATCTATTTGTATGGTACATTAAGATCAAAATCATAAAATTTTCACCGGTGCTATTGTCAGTCCCTGTTCTTTCCTTTTCCATTTAGTTTTGGAGACTTGAAATTTAGCACTGGAGACTTTGCCTCTTACACAAGGTGAAGGTGTTTATTTTTACATTGGGTTACAAAGTTAAAATGAATTTTTAAACCAACTTAATTTGTTTTTGAAAATATGTGCAATTGAAGATATTTCTACAAAGTATCCCTCTTCCTTGTAATCGTAGTTAAGATTTACTTTTCTTTTATTTTCAGGGCTTTATGATGGAATTAACAGCTCACCAGGGACGTGTTGGTAATGTTTTGCAAGTGGGGAGTCAACTTATAACAGTTGGGAAGCTTTCAGATGATGAAGAAAATGAAATCCAAGAACAAATGAATCTGCTTAATTCTCGTTGGGAAAGTCTCAGGGTAGCCAGCATGGAAAAACAAAGCAAGTAAGTAGTGTGGGGGGGGGGGGGCAAAAAAGTTAAAATTTTTAGATTGCAATAATACAGGGGTGAGAGGGTGATACTTCGTTGCAAATGTATACTTGATCCTAAATTTTAGTTTATCTGCAATTTCAAGTGCATCAGACTCTAAACTTTCATGTTCATTTGAAAATGGAAGTTGAACAGATGGAAAGCTGTCAACAGTTTAGATTTTAACAGCATTTTAAATACTCTTTATTCAACCTATCCTGGATTTTTTTCCAGAACATTTCCTCAAACAGCACACAACATTTAGTCAATAGAATAGGAATTATTCTATCAGAAAAACTTGTTTCCAGTTTTGGGCAGGGGGTGTGAACTTTTCAAGTCTATATTAATCCATTTTTAATCTAATAAATGGAGATTGTCAACAAAAAGTTGCTGAGATTTGTTGTCAGAGGAATTGATCTGAGAACACATTATGCTAGTCAAGTAGTTTGAGCTTGGTTCCTATGGCAATTCTGATTTCTTATTGGACATGTGAAATCACTGGTAGGTTAAAGCATTTCATGTTTATGTTGTATACTTTTAATACTTAAACATAGGTTAAATATAAAGGAAAGAAAGGGATTTGAGTTAAAATGAGAGGTGAAATGCCAATAATAAAAGAATATAATAACTATTATTTGTTCACATGTAATACTTAATATAAGAATGGATATGTTATTTAAAAATGGGATACTTTATTCTTCTATCTATTAACACACATAAGGACAAAGTAAACAGCAAATGTTCTGATATGATATTGGTAACGTAATTCTTATTCATATTAAAAAAATTAACTACTACTTATTCATATTAAAGTTAAATTAACTACTAGACTTGCTAGCTTGGTAGAAATGTACACCTTTGCACTATATGCAGCCAGGATGTAAACCTTGAAATCAAAAGGATGAAGATGATGATAATTTTCTTAAAAGCAGAAAAGCTACGGACCATTTCACTCACAAGAAAATTGAAGGGTTGGAGAAGTAAGGTGATGAGATGTTAAGTGGGAGGAGAAGGAAAAAGATGAAGGGTTTGAGGTAGAAAATGAGTGAGAGGACAGGAAATTGAAGCCTTTAGAAAGGAAGAATGGATTAAGAGTAGAAAAATGAGTTACAGGTTAGCTGCAGGACTCTGACTCTCTGTATTTCAATTTCCATACACAATACAGTACAAGAACATTTACATTAGGTAGGGCATGGTTTAGCAGAGAAGGCTGATGTTGTGGGATATAGAGGGGATTGGAGCAGAAATATGATTGCAAAAATGGGAGGAGGAAATATCCCTGCAAGTTTCCTTCCCTCAATCTTTAAAAAGGAATACAGTTGCCTTTCAGATTGTTCAGAGGGATTGGATATTGTCCAGGTTCTCATCTTTTCCCCTCCCCCCCCCCATCTGTTGATTTCCTGAGACACTTTTAAATCTCTTCTGCATAAAATCACTCTACTTCAGAACAGTTTACTTTGGTCATATTGTGTCTTATGGAGCTCTGTTTACTTAACTTATCTGTTTTCATATTGATTCTATACAAAACAGGAACTGAAGTGTAAGATATTTTACTGTTATAATGTATTTATTATTCTACCAAAATGAATCAAGGGGAGAATAAAAAAAACAACTACTAACCATTACCAGTGTGTTTATAGAAATACAATAGTAATTACTGTAGATTATAGCTGCTCTCATCAGTAAAATCAACTGGATGTAAGTACATAAAACCTGGGATTGGAGGTCTATATTTGCTTCTTTATTGCTCAATGTGTTGGTGATTATATGTGAAGTCCTAGAAGGACCCTACATTGGTATCTAGAGGTGTCTGAGACAGTCACAGCAGTTGTGCTTTAAGTGGCAAACTGCTTCTGTCTGTGCCAAGAGTAGAGCTAGCTGGAAAATGTTGGTCCAAGTGAAATTTTGACAAAAAACTGAAACCAACTTCTATCCAAAAGTTAAACTCCAGTTATGGGGACAAAGTATTATTAGCTGATGGTCCTTGATTCATGACTCACCGCAATCTGTCAAAGGCTGGCTTTTGTGACATTTGATATGCATTGCAAAATATATCAGTTTACTCAGGTCTTTTATTGTACCAGGGATTTAATGCTAAAATGAAGAACTTTGTTTTCTGTTACTAGTACGGAAGCAGGAAGTCACAGGTTTCAGTTAAATACTTTTATTTAACTGTAGCAACAACACAACAGATGGGATCCCATTCTGTATCTTACTCAGAGAATCTCTAAACTATGTATGGTCTTCATGTTTCTCTTGTCCATGTCCTTATACCACTGCACTTCTTCATAGAGAGATACAAGATGAGGCCACTATGTGCCATTGCAATGATTTACGGGCAAGTTGCAAAAATTAAAAATAAATTAAAATAAAATCCCACAGCAATACATACAACTACCAGGTAGCAAAAGTGTTATTAACTGAATCAAATTGCCAAAAGATATCCAGCTCACAACCATATCTGCAGTTGCCTGATCAAAAGATTGGACATAGCGACATGTCCTGACAGGATGATACATTTGTTTTATTTCAGCCCAGTGGGATGGTGGGACTTACAAAGTCAAGGGGCCTTTGGAGAGAATGCTCTGCCACCAGCTCCTTCACCAGAGAGTCTCCAACTTTAGTGTTTCTGCTAATACCAACTCAGAGAGGGGAGGCAAGCCCTCAGGATGGATGGGCACTAAGGACGTTCAAGATGGTATAGGTCAAAACCAATAGTTTAAGCTCCACCTGGAAGGCTGTTTGCAGCCAGTGTAGATCCCAAAGCACTAGTACCATGTGTTCATGCTATGATACTGCAGTTAAAAATCTTCATAGTTGTATTCTGCACCACCTCTGTTTTCAAGTATAGGCCTCTGCAGAGCACGTTGCTGTAATCCAATTGGGAGGTAACAAACATGTGGATCACAAAGAGAGATTCATATTCAAGGACCAGGTTCAGATGAAAATAAAGCTATCTTGGTGGTAGTTACTATTTGATCAGCATCTCTAACTGACATATCCAGGGTACAATCCAGACTCTTGAGTAGCTGTGTCACCCCAGCCCTCTAACCTGGGGTTCGAGTTACTTCTCTAGCCTCCAACCTGAACTGCTCACAAACAGCCTCCAGTATGCAAGTCACTCCCAGCTGTGTCTGTGTATGTGCTGCAGCCAACCAGCCACACATTTGCTCTTAAGTCAAGGTTATACAGCAGGGTGACACCAACATACTGCTAGTCTTAGATTTCCCCCCAGTAAAATATGTCTTGTATTGCCCAGCCCTCTCCCGGATAATACAAATTCATATAAAGTCCATATTTCTTTCATAGAAATAATAAGCACATACCTTGTTACCCCCAAATGGAGCTTCACAGACAGTTCAGTTTAAACACACTGGGTTATAAAACAAGTTTATTTAACCACAAAGAGTGAGATTTTAAGTGAGTACTTTTAAGTCAGAAATGATTATAAGAAAAATAAAGATAAAACACAACTGGTGCCTAACTTAACAATCTGTGTTAAATTCAAAGCAAAGTTTTTCAAACCACATGCTCTCAGTAGTCTTACTGATCAAACTTGTTAGGTCAGAATCCCTTCTCCAGTTCAGTGGCTGCTTCCTTTGTCCCTTCTGGTGCATGAATCGAAGGACAGCAAGAGAAAGAGGGAGAGGTCATTGGGGTTTTTATTCTTCCTTTTGATACTGTCAGTCAGCCACTTGGGAAACATTTCCAGCTGAGATTCAGGAGTCAGAATGTCTATAGGAAAGGATGTTCCCTGCTGCTTTTTCCTCACTTATTGGAGCTTCTTTTGTTTCCCTTCCTGCTTGATGACTCTGTTTACTACTTAAATGCAAATTAAGCAGAACACACATTCCTTTGTTTGAGACAGACCTGTTCACCAACCTGAGTTTGGAACATGTTTTAAGAAGACCAAGCAGTGGTCTCTTATAACTTCAAATGCGATGTTGCCACATACGTTTTATCAGGACAATATTGACCAATGAATTATGAGGTTTTCAAATGATACTTTGAAAGGCATACTTTGTACAAAGATGATTACAATAGTATTCAGGGTGTGAACACAGGTACATTCTGTCACACTAACGAAACCCTCAAGCTGCAAATGTTACAAAGATGCACAAATCTCAGATAAATAATCTGGTTGCTCCCCACAATCACCACCACCTCAGTCTTGTCCAGATTAAGTCATGTTTATGTTCAAATATTGTGTTTGTGTATAAATTATTGTTTAAAACATATATGCTATACTGCAGCATACAGAGTTTCCCAGAATTCACTCACTCAGCACTTTGAACAAGTGGAGCAGTGGCTACACATCTCCAGATTTTTTTGTCTAGGACTCGCTTAGCCCCAATTCTGCTAATTGCAGGAGCAGCAAAAGGCAGAATGTTATGGTGAAGACAAGAGTGAATAGGTTAATGTGTAGGGTATATATTCCTGCTTACATAATTGACTATTACACTTTTAGTTACTAAATAACAAGAAGAAAATATCCTAAAGTTAACACTTATACTAAAACACCTGACAAATGTTCTTGATTTTACTAAAGATGTATTAGGAAATCCTAAGTGTTTGAATGAAATGTGGCTTTTAATCCACATTCTCTGTATGAGCATGGATCAAAGTAAAGCCCCTTCCAGGAGCTTGACTTTATTTACAAAGGAACGCGAAGATGATAAAAAGTTTGGTCCATGCCATCTACTAAGGTTTGGATGCTCAGCTGAGCCCCCAGGTTTTCTTTGCTTCAGGCCAAAGATCGTCACTGTAGCTGAGTTTAGAAGCATTATCCTTCATTATTCCACCCCCTCCAGCCAGAAGGCACTTCCTCCAGGTTTGATACTGCTAGCTAGGCAGTAGAGCAGGACTGGCTTCAACCTCTGTCTCCAGGGAAAATTGTTTTTACTTTCCTCCCCTGGTCTTGTGTGGGGCTTGTCCACCTCATCACAATATGTTGTAAGCAAATCAGACTGCAACTGATCTAGAATGAACAACTGTCACTCTACTTTACAAGCCTTGAACACATTTATGACAAAATTATCCTCTCGGACCTACGCTATTGGACAAGTCTCTGCTGTTGTGAATACAACTCCCATGATGACACTGAGAAGCTGTCACATGTAAACAGGATTATTGCAGACCTAATAAAAGTGTGGGAAATTCAGGGAATTTGCCAATAGTTAATAAATGTTTAGCAATTTTTAAAAATATATATATAATTGTAATAGAAAATTGCCACATGGTTTTGACTTCCTATTGGCAAGAAGTATTTCAACTTTTCCTTGGCATTTATTTTCAATAAATGGAAATTATTAAATCTGATGAGATTACTATATTATTGAGAGAGAATTGCAAACCCACTTCCATTAAAAGCCCCTTTTTTTATGCTATTCTCTAAACTGAAGTTTATAAAGAGGCTTTTCATCAGTGTCGTGGTGGGGTTTTAGTTTTTTTGTTTTTTGTTTTCGTAATTACTGTTAAAATGGAATTGAATTTTTCCTCAAGTTGAATATGCAGTCTGTATCTTTGACTTACACCGGGGAGGTAAACATAGCAAGTATTTTGGATATTCCTGTCCATATCAGAAGGGTTGATTGTTTCTGGATTTAAATATGAACAGTAAGAGGCAATATTCTGTAATGTTATGGACTTGTGATAAGAGAATCTCTATTCTGGAGGGTGAAAGATGAAGGTTGATCTTTGATCTCTGACAGGCTGGTGCACTGCATTCATGTTAACTGTAGAAATCATGAGGGATGATGTTTCTTTCATTACAGTACACTGATGTCAATATTGTCATTCACTGTATCTTCCAGAATTAACTAGAATGCAGATTTTGCTATTTATTACTGTACTTAATAAAGCCATCTTTTAGGAAGAAATAAACATTACAAATCCTAGTACACTGGGAGACAACATTTCTTAAGGAGCCTTCAGGTATTGAGGATTTCTCTTGCTTTTGCACACTAAAAAGGCTATTTCCTGTAATTTTTTCATGAAATAGGTTTTTAAAGAGATGAGTTTCTTCAGTGGTGTAGCAGCATTTTGTGATGCTGTTATAAGCCACTTCTTATTTGGGGAATAAATCCAGCTAACCTGCCTTAGGGGAGCTAGTCAAAAATGTAATGATTTCCACCACCCCCCTGAACACCATCCATTTTATACAATAAAATATGTGATAACACCAAAACAAATAGAAGCAGAAGTTTACAATTACATTGTGTCCTTTAAAATGATTATATTTTTCAACTAGAGATGGACACTGACTATTCAGCTGTGTTTTATTTAGGTTTTTATGCAATGCTCATCACTGTCACATCTGAGCTACCAAGTTTGAATTTAGATACAAGTTTCCTCCACGGTTGGACAGAATTTGGAACATAGGAATGTAGGAATTGCCATAATGGATTAGACCCATGATCCATCTAGTTCAGTACATCCTGTCTCTGAGTGTGGCCATCATGAGTGGACATCCACAAGAAGATGTAAGAGGGAAGGGCTGAGATTTTAGTTTGAACAGGAGGAGACAGATCTGGAGTAGAGAGGTACATTTGTGAGTTCTCAGCATGGAGATGGTAGTTGAATTTTTGTGTTTCTGGATGAGATTACGCTTGCATGGGGAAGAGAGGGGGTGGAGAGCAGCGCACACTGGCAAAAACAAAAGTCAGTGCCTGTGGACAAGGTGTAGAGGGAGAAAAGAAGGGGACCTGGGACAGAGCCCAGTGGACACCTTCCCCCATAGAAAGTTGGAGGAGGATGATTCTCCAAAGATCATGTTTGAAGGAGCAATTATAGAAGTAGGAGGAGAACTAGGAGAGGACAGAGTAACAGAAACCAAGGGGCAGGATAAGATTTCAAGACCATCCTGCCTGTCACTCGTAAACTGGGCATCATCTTTGACTCAGACCTCTCTAGATCCTCACATCTAGACTTACATCTACTATGGGAACATTCTGTATAACATCTCTGATGTAGCCTTTCCTATCCATCCACACAGTTCAAACTCTGGTCCAGTCCTCTTCATATCATATCTTGATTACTTCAACATCCTTTTCTTTCGCCTAAACAAATGTAATCTTGTCCTGCTCTTATCCATTCAGAATGCTACTGCAAAGAACATCATCATAGCTCTTTGCTTTGGCCATACGTGGAGAATTTTGATATTATCCAGCCTGACTGCAAGTAGTTAAATCCGAGGAGGCACTTGAAGGCAGGCGATTGGTGGGGGCAGGGGGAGGGATGGGACCAACAAACAGGAAATGAAACGAGCAAAAATAAGGTAAAATTCAGAGAATACCCCAAGGGTCCTTTAGGGAACAGTGTGTGGGGGGGAGGAAGCTATTAAGAAATGCCCTCATCTGGCTCCAGCCAGGCTAACAAGTTTTACTCTTCCCATGTCTGAGTCTAGGTTCTAAGGGGATACTAAAAGGGGAGGGGGGGTTTGACTCCCAACTACAATCAGCCCATGTTGCCAGTCCCCACTGCTCACTTGTTAAATTTTTAAACAAGCACATTCATGCTTTCTCCCGTGCTACATTCACGCTTGGGAGAAGCTCCCTATAAACATCTAGAAAACTGCTTCATTATCTAATTAAAATCCCTCCATATGACACACTTTTGCTGTGGTGCCTACACACAGCCCAGCTGTGGGCAGGCTCTTGTGCTGAGACCCACTGCCTATCTTGCTAACCAATATTCTCATTGTTTTCTGGTCCTCCTCTGCCTCGGTTAACTCTTGTTTTATACTTAGATCGGAAGCTTTTGGGGGCAGGGACCATCTCTTTTTTCTATACAGCCCACAGTGCAATGGGTTCCTGATCCAAGAGCAGAACTGCTATGTGCTATGGTAACACAAATAAGAAATAGTAATCCCTCATAGTTGGAGATTGGCTTGAGCATGAAATTTAATCTCTTCCAAAATTTGTTAGCAGTATCTGTTACAACTCTAGATATTCTTGTCCTCCATATAGATGCCCAATCTATATTTGCTAAGTTTTTGGTGTTAGTGACATTATGTTGCAATGAGCAATTGATTTACGTTTTGCAGGGGAGGGAGGTGGAAAACGAATTTTCCTTACATTGGTTTGGAATTTACCAGTGCCAGATTGACTGATTTTTATCCTGCCACTTATTCCATGGATCCATGGACAATTATGAGATCTACACTTAAATTTCCATCTGTAAAATTAGGAGATGGGAGCTGCTGCTGGAAAAGAGAGATTTCTAAAAAAATTTTCTAAATGTGTCATTTTTATATGTGCATATGTTATACCTTAAATGGTAATTCATCAAAGTATGACTTCTTCATTATCAGGATTGCCCTTGAAAGAATTAAAAGCAATGGAAGAATGAGAGATGGCAACCTGGCTTTGTAGCAACATATGATTTTATTCTCCCTGAATAAATTATAATTAATTTGGTTGACAAATACATCCTCAAGGGAAGAAAAATATTACTTAAACATGAGCTCAATGAGGCTGCCCATGTTCTAGGAAAGCGGACATAGAAAACATAAGGAAAAACTGCACATTCTTCAATATGCGGGAAACAAAAGCAAGCAGTCAGTAAAAAGGAGAGATTTTCTGATGCGATATACAGGAGCGCCGCCAGCTTTTCTGCCGCCCTAGGCAGTGGAAGGTCCTGCCCTGAAATGCCGCCCCCCACAGAGGCGGCGGAAGGTCCCGCCGCCGAAATACTGCCGCGGTCGCCGCCCCCTGCCCCCAAATTGTAGCGCCCTAGGTGACCGCCTAGGTCGCCTAATGGGTTGCGCCAGCCCTGGCGATATAACAGTAGAAGTGACCCAGTAGTTCAAAAAGAGGGTTAGCAGGTCAGAGCATCAGAGTTTTCTGGAGCAGTGCAATGCTGCTATTGCTATCCTACAGTAAAAGGAGGCCAAAGGAGATCTGGTATGTGTTCACCATATGTATTGAAAATATTTGGCTCTTGTAGAACTGCACTAATGACCCGAAGAAAAACAGCAGGCTTTTTTAGATATGATTCTCTACAGTGAAGCATCTGTGTGATAAATGTACTACTGGAGAGGAAAGCCTAATGTAATCAGGATTACTTTATGGAGGATTTCACAACTATTAAAAAGCATTCAGTCAACGGAAAAGTATTCTGTAGTAAAAAATCATGAGAGCCAAACAATAAACAAAGATTACAATAATCTCTGAAGAGAGATACACGGGTATTAAAACTTCTACATATGCTTATAGCAAGTAAGCTGATGTTTGGAAAATACAAGGAGGAGGAGGAAAAAAACACTATGGAAAAAAAAGAGATCATTTCATTCTCAGACTTAATATTCCTTGTCACAGAATGATATTGATATTCTTTATAATAATCATCAATGTTCTATCTTAATTGTTATCACTGTGCAAATTTTCTGTATAGTACACCTCTACCTCGATATAACGCTGTCCTCGGGAGCCAAAAAATCTTACCGCATTATAGGTGAAACTGCGTTATATCGAACTTGCTTTAATCCACCAGAGTGCGCAGTCCCGTCCCCCCGGAGCACTGCTTTACCGCATTATATCCGAATCCGTGTTATATCGGGTCGCGTTATATCAGGGTAGAGGTGTATATGGGAATTACTTCACCTCTAGGATGAAACATCACAACTAAGTAACAGTGCATAGCAATGCTGCACAAAAGAGTATAAGACAAAGTGAAAGAGAATATAATGCAAACCTGAGATTGCAGGGGAGTTTAGCTAGACTGAAGGTAATTACTCCCCTGCACATCATATAGTAGAATTTTGAAGGGGCTCCCCGTACGCCGGTCGTCTTAAGATATGCGCAATGTGCTTCAGATGACACGTGACCAGGATTCATCACTGAATTTGGTCTGCTGGTTGGATCATTAGCATTCCCGGGCTGGGCCGGGTTCTGACGGGAATTTTGACGTGAAATCCATGCCCCCAGTGCACCTGGTGCTCTTGCAAGGGGAACAGTCTTGAGGTGTGGAGGAGTTTATGGATCTGTCACTTTATGCTTCTTCTGGTCATTCCACATAATAAAGAGACAGGGTTGTGATTCAGTAATACTGGGTGACAATTTTTGGCCAAAACTCTGGGGGCAGGAGTGGAGGGGTTGGTTTGCTTTTTGTTTTTGGGGTGGATTATTTGTGAAAAATGCAGATTTGGCAACAAAGATGTTTCGCAAAGCATGTTGGATTTGCCAAATTGTTTTGGACATAAAGAAGAAAAATGGAAATGTTTTCAACATTTTTCAAAATGAAAAAAATCATTATTTTCCCATTCAAAACGTTTGTTTAAAAAATTCTTTAATTACAATTTAAAAAGTCGTCAATTTGAAAAAATGGTAAAAATCAAACATTTAGATTGTATAAATGAAAGTGTTCAACCTGAAATGATTTTTTTAACTTTCATTTGCCAAAAAATTCAGAAAGCATATTCATTTTGATCTCAAATGAGTTTTTTGTTTTTGAAACTTCCAGTGAACTGAAAAATTCGTTATTTGCACAGCTCTAGTTTTGATTAAGACCATGAGAGAGATATAAAATGAATGTTCCAGTAGAGTGTTGGAAAATACAGTTTTACGTCGAATAGGTAAAACCAAGGCCTCTTGTGGCTTCCTGGAGACTTGGCCAAATTTGAACTGAATTTTTCCTGTATAAAATTGCTTTGGTAGTTTCACAGGTACTATGGTGATGAATGTGGTGTCAATTCCTAACTAAATAATATAATTTTGAGACTGTATTCTCTATCTTCTGTTTGAGACAATTGTGTGGTATTGCTGTGTACTGTTTAAACAGCTGCTGCATTTGAAGAGTTGCTGAAGTGATCCCTGTTTCTCCTTCATTTACCTTAAAGAGGAGATGTGAGGATTGATTCATTAACCTTTTAGTGGGACATTGGGGCCACTGTTGAACAGAATGGCTGACTGGCACTCATTCTACTGCATTGGGGACCCACACCAGTACTAGATGAAGCACCAGCACATCTATCCAAGTCTCAGCCACTTCTTCCCTTGGCTTGCCTTCCAGGTTTCCCCACAGGTCCTAAAAATGTTGCTCACCTCCAGCATTCTTAACTCATTGATCCTGACCCTCTTTTTACTCAGTGGTCAGATTTTTGGGAGAGGGAAGATTGGTGGCATATTTCCAAGTTCCATCCACAAGTGAGTTGCAAAAATGACACTGATCACAATATTGTGCAGATATTCAAAATATAGGGCTCCACTGTGTTCCTTGATTTTGGCTTTCCCTTGGCAGGACTCTAATATGCCCCTGGGCTTCCCTAGGTATCAGGAAGCAGTGCCTGCAGCAGAGACAGTCTCCAGGCAACCTAATGAGTGCAGTTAGTGTGCGGATGGGTTGGAAGAGTCAGCAGACTGACTCTTAATCCCAGCAGCAGTTCAGCAGCTGCTCAAAGCATGGCTCTGATAGTGTTTGTGCATGCTTGTTCCAAGCCATGAACTCAGCTCTGCTCCTGCTTTGCCTCATTCCAGGTAACTCATTCATGATCCTCTTTTTCCAATTTCTGTCTTTGGCTCTGACCCATGGTTCTGGCCTCTGACTCCTGCTTTAACCACTGTGTGTGACAGCCCAGGTCCCAGTGACCGACACTAGGTTCTTTGAGCTTGGCTTCTTGTTGGGTGGGGCGAATAAGTGGTGGCACCAAATGAGAAATCACTCTTAATACATTAATACATATTTGTGATCCTTCTTCTGCTTTCTTACATGAGGAATAAAATAGTCCACAATGTTGACAAGCCAATTATCATGCTGGGCATCTGAGTTAAGACCTCGTTGAAATGAATGGACAGTTCACGCCTCTGAGTCACTGTTCCAGGTTCTCTGCAGACTCATGTAGAAGCCTCTGCATTGATTACACTTGGTTCATGTTTTTGAGAGCTTTTTACAACAACCAGAGGATTTTTAATGAAAATTGAGATTCCAGAGAACAACCCAGCAGCTTCAGAGAGTTGCCTGTATGCTGCATAGCCATGAACCAACCCAAACTAAGCCATGTCTAAAATATTAACTCAGAAAAAGCTCAGTTAGATTTGTACTAGTACTAATCCAACTTCGCTGGAACCCTACATTTTCATAAAGCTGGCTCTCCTTGACAATTCCTGACTCGTTCTCCTACCATCCTAATCTTCCTCAGACCCTCTCTCTTAGCTACCCATCCCTAATCTTTGCTGGGTGCTCCTGGCCTGTACTACTGTACTGTTAAATATGTGTTTGATAGCCAACTACTCCTCATAGTCCTTCTGCCCAGACCACCTGTTACCTCTTTCCTTGCTTGTCCTTCCACAGCTGCCACAACCCATGTGAATTCTCCTCTTTCAAGAAGTCCCCCCACAGCCACAATGGTCTGTCCTTCCCCACATCCCAGTCCCAACCCTGGGCAGTAGGAGATGAGAAATGATTTCTGTTGATTGCTTTAAAAACAACAAATAGCTCCTTCAAAACATCTGAGGCCTCATGAACCTGATTAATATAACCATGACTTTGGGGATCTGAAATGGTGCTTTTTGTGTGTCTGTTTGAGAATCTGTGCCATTATCTTTTGTTCAGTATTTTTTGTCAGGCACTTGGGGCTTGTTCCTGCTCCCCTTATAGTTAATAGTAAAACTTCCATGGATTTAAACAAGGCAGGTTTGGACCTTTAATAGACTCATATCCCTAACAAGTATTTGCTAATATGAAATTTAATATTTACCAGAACATACATATTGATGAAAATATCTTTCTTCTGCCCCGCATTGGTACCCTATTCTTGCTTCGAGTATAATGGGCATGAGTGACACACAGGAAAAAATACTGGAAGCACCAGGTTCTCCTGGATTAAATTCAAGAACATGAAGTACATCATATAGGATAATTAATTTCCCTCATAGCAGGTACAGATAGTCTGACACGTTGAGGTATAACAGATCATAAGCCTCTCAGTAATCCAAATGATAAATAAGACTAAGGAATACTATATGCACTGCCAAGAAAATGCAGGAGGAATTTGATATCTACCCAGGGATGTATGAAGAGAACATTAGTGGCATTTACATTAGGAGCCAGATAAAATCTTAATTTACAATATAAAGAGCTGTATGTACTATAGTAGGAATAAATAATAATTTACCAGATACCGCATGGTTTGGTATGTTTTGTGAAGAATTAAAATTGGGAGATAGGGAGGGGAAATGAACAAATAGTTAAAAATGAAAAAGCTGAATATTTTTACCAGTATAACTTCAGTGCCTTAAATTAAGAATACTTTATAAGTAAGACTATTGGATTTGCTATGCAGAATCAGACTCTTTGTCGATCAAGTCAAGTATCTTGCAGTGATAGTGGCCAAATCCTGGGGCTTCGGAGGAACATGTCTCAGATATTACCTAATTATGCAATGTGGTCCAAACCGAGCATAATTCCTTCTTTACACCAGTAGATGTTATAATTAACACAGCATTTCCATTACAGTTAAAGGAAAAATGCATTTCAATTTACATAGTTTATTCTGTTCAAATAGTGTAGCTAAAGCAATATCAAATGTTTTGGAATCCAAATTAAACTGAAATATTGAACACAGTATCAAATATTGTACAACTTACATTTTAATATATATAGCATTCACTTTGGTTAGCATTGTATTAAATCTTTCTATTTTCTTCCTAATAGCATCTCTTACTTAAGCTCTGGATAGTCTATCTCTCTTCTCCTGTCTGATAAGCGTGACTAAAGCTTTACTCTTTTATTAACCATGGTTTTAGAATAGGCTCTTCCATTCAATTTTAAATCTAAATAAAAAAGATTAGAAATTTGATGTTGGTGTTTTAATAATGGGTTTAACATGGAGGAATGGTAGGTAAAATAAGATTTTAATGCATTCAGACTCCACTGTCAGGTTTTTTTTAAATGACTTCTTTCCTCTTATTCTAGATTAAGGGACTTTAAAACTGGCATATACTTGATGAAAGGGAACATTAATACAAAAAGCAGCATGCTTCTTCAGTTTTTTTCTCTCCTATTGTTTGATATTTGTGCTTCAATAAGAATTTGTAAGCCCAACGTCTTTTCCAGTGTGATACAGTAATGAAATTATTGAATGTTTTTAACATCACAAGTTACTGCCATGGAAACAACTGTGATTTCATAAACTTGGCATTACCTCCTTAGTGCTGTATCAAATAGGATGAGAAGATACAGTTGAGAAGGAATAGTCTTTGTATGAGTACAGAGTCCTCAATAACTATTAAATAGAAGAAAATATATGAAATACAAGTGGAATTTATAGTAAATGTGGATTATAATGTCATACAAATTAAAGTTTCGTCCACTTTGAAAGTTTTACTTTAAATTCTCAAAATTTCTAGTTGAGTGCTTAGTTCTAAAAGTAGAACATATGTACTTGATCAAAACTTGCCTTTGTACTAGGATCGTTATATCCAGCATTAGCATAAGTAACATACTATAGTGTAGCGTGGACATGTTTCAGCTAGGCTTGGTGTTCAACAGGATAATTTTAAAGATCATCTTTATAAATGTCATGTTATCTGAGAAATTCGCATTATTTCCTAAGTAGTTTATATCCACCATTTAACTCTGGATTTGATTTGATTTTATTAAATTGTTTTTTGTCAGCAGTACAGTGTCAGAATGTTTTTTCAGTGAAGTCAGTGGAGTTTTCCGTTGGCTTCAGTGGGTGCTAGACTGAGCCCTTAATGGAGAATTTAACCCCTTTGTGTGTCACCTTATAAAACACATCTGAACGTCTTGTTTTGAAAGGAAAATATCATCATGGTTACATGTATTTTTACTTGCAAGATGAACTTTTGTTAAATTTTCTCTCTACTGCTAATCTTAACATAATTTTGCTTTTCATATCACATTTTATAAAACAGAAAAACCCATACGCAGACATAGAATCAATACATTTTAATAAATACAGAGAGAAAAAAGCCAAAGAACAAGACTACTAAAGCCAAAAAATATATTTCTCAGACAACATACAGTAAAGATGGGCCTTAAAGACAATCCCAGATTAAAATACATCCAAACCTGAGCTGCTCAAAATATAGAAAAATAATTTCATGAAAAAAAAATACAGAAGTTGTTTCTTTTGGCACTTCCAGGCCTGCTCTTGAAGGAAAGATTGTGGCTTCAGGTGTCAGGTCTGGAAGTTGCTCCAGACCCATCTCCTTCCCAAATGGGAAGGTGGGTCTACGGGGCTCCCTTGGGCTCTGCGCTGGTTACCAAGCCACCCTCTCTCATACCAGGGTGGGGAACTGGGTCCAGGGAGTTCTGGCACTACAATTTTGTGAGTCAAGGACTATTCTCAACTCCTGACCACCAACATTATAACCAGCTCTATTCAAGGTTCACAAATATTATAATTATGAGTACACAGAGTGCCATTAAAATTGTTCCCTTTACTACATCATGGTGTTTGCCTTCATTCTGGTATTTCATGAATTTTACTACTGTATGTAATGTCAAGATTTTAATAACATCACTGCACTTCAGAGAAGGTTCATGCTGAGAGAATGAGCTATGCTCAGCATTGCACCTGACAATATTAAAAAGCATTAATGGTGCTAAAGCTAAATATAATAGTTATCTTTCCCATAAATTGGAAAGTTTTAATACACATGGTGAAAAGTAGGCATGTATTGAGGAATGTGCGGAAATGAACAATGGTTGATGAACATTTTGTGATACAATTTAATTCCCCCTTGATAACTGATAAAACTTTCAGGATAGATAAAGGTGACTGAGTTACTTAACTCTATCAAGACAGAAATGTTCAGTAAGGCTATCATACCGTTTCATTTTAGGCTATGTATAATTGTGGCAGAGTGGTTCAGAGTTCGAGAAAACCTTATTCTAAAGTTAATCAGGTTCATACAGTAATTTCTCAAATAATAAGCCTCTAGACCACTTTGATATGTAAAAATGACTTTCATTTAGAGCTGCATTTGCCCTTCTAGCTGCTAAATCAGCTGTAGTTTACTAAGCAACATTTTGGTATGTCTACACTGCAATTGAGAGGTACATTTGCAGCACATGGGAGTATTCTCGAATTAGCTCACTAAAAATAGTGGTTAACAGTGGTGGTTACCCAAGTATATACCCAGGGGTCTGGCCAGGATTGTACTTGAGTGTCTAGCCTATGCCGCCATGCGTGCCACTGTGGCCACACTCAGACTTCTAGTAAGTGAACACAATCAAAGCTAGCGTGGCTATGTCTAAGTGTGCTGCAGTCGCACCTCCTAGTGGCAGTGTTAGACGTACCTTACACAAAGGGTAAAATATAGTTACTTGGATTTTGATAGTGCAAGGCTTTTTTTAATGTAAAGCCGATTGATCAAAATATTGATGGTAAATACCAGATTGTATGTGTACGTATTTGTATTTTACGAAAGACACTGGCCCAATTTTCTTCCTGTACTTCTAAAATTGTATACCAGATTTATTGTCTTCTGTGATTTCTTCTTCATTTAATAAAAAAAAAAGAAAAGAAAATTAGATAGGATTAAAAATGGGAGAGAGAGAGAGAGAGAGAGAGAGGAGCATTTTAAAATTAAGGAACACTGATTTTTTTTTTTTTTAAAAGGTCTCCTTTCAGTTAAAAGTATTGTTTTCAGTTTTGATAAGAGAAACCTGTAAGAAGGGCAACCTGTTTTCCTGTCTGATATTAACTCACCCTGTAATAAGGAGTTACTGTCTTCTAACCATGTGCTAACCAATCCATCTGCTTCAGCTGTTGACCTGGTCGTTTTCTTTGTCTGACAGATGTAAATGTAGAGCAACTATAATTTTGCATATACATAGTTAAGCCAAATAATTGCATGTGGAATAGCAGAGTGTATTGCTGTGATGCCTCCTTCCAATTTGTGAATTGGGCATGGAGTTGTTCCATGTTCCATGATCTGTTCTGGGTGAACACCGTCGCTCACTGGAGAATCTTTAATTTTCTATTTGTGTTGCAAGTATGCGCATCTGGCATGGTTTGTGAGGATACGGTTTAGGGTTGCCCATGAGCTTCATGGGGAATCCAAACCAGGGATCTTCTGTGTCGGGTCTTTCACAGGGTGTTTTTGTGATTTGTGACTTCTTATAAACTCAGTTCGGCTTTCCAAGCTTCATCAAGGTTGAAGTTGCATTATTGAAGATTTAGATGCGTGGGTCCAAAAGGGCTTACACGACTCCAAGCGGTGTTGACAGATGTTAAAATCTGGGTGGATGGGAAGACATGGTGGAAAATGACAGCCTTCATGTGGCCCACTCTGTTAAGTGAGAAGTCACAACTAATGGTATCAACCTGGTGACCAAACATCGATCAGTGATCTACTGGTCTTCAGAACAATTCAAGCACCATAACAGCCCTGTTCAGGGTGAAGTAACATGCCACACAGATTGACCTGGTAATGGAACAGAATGGGGAAAGTTAGGTACAGGGCTAGTGTATCTTTTGTTGTTCAGATCCACTATGTTTTTCCCTGCAACTGGAGTGGTTGGTACAAAGGGTAAAGGAATGGATTAAATATTAGAGTTTATCCCCAGCAAACCTAAAGGGCCTGATCCAACTCCCATTAAAATCAACAGACATCTTTCAGTTGACTTTTATGGGAGTTGGATCAGGCCCTTAACAGGCACAACATCTGTTTAAAAAAAATAAATTCAAATGCTTCACAAATCTTTTCCTCATACTGTACTGTCTGCTCTTGAATTTAAAATTAGACTGCACATTTAGTTTTAATAAACATTAGTAGCCTTGGGAGTTGAAAAATGCTGATGTCTTTACATGTGATACATGCATGAAGGTCATATGGGAAAGCAAGCATTCTGCTTTTAGACAGTTGAACATGCTCTATTAATACTGCTTTTTAAGAGTTCTTTCACTGTCTTTCTTTACAAAGGAACTTTTTTAAAAAAAAAATTCATAACCTTTTGTTTCTCTACCTTTTAAGTACTGATTATGCATTCAAATAAAAAAAAAATCTGTCTTTGGCAAATATGGACAGTTGCTCTTCTTCTTCTACTCTAAACAAGAGACTGACCAGGATTATAACCTTGAATTTGAATCCTGGGAGGATGGGCTTATTTTGAATTCAAATCCTTGGATTTAAACTTGACCCTACTGGTGTGATTTAAAGACCGGTCTAAAACTGCAAGGAGCCTATGTTCTATGTTCCCTTTTACATGCAAATATAATTTCATAAAATGAGTAATTCCCATTAATTTTTAGGCATACTGAGCTGACCTCTTAATTTCCACAAATCACCACTGTCTAATCTTGAAAGAGTTAAATTATCTCCTGAGTGTTCTGTCACTTGGAGCTGAAATCTCACAAGCACAGCTTGTAATATTTTGTCTGCACCTGAATTTCATCTGCAGATTCTAGTCCATATTCAGCTTCTAATCCAATCTTAATATTCCAGATCCTAATGCTGCTTCCTTGGCTTTACTTATTAAACTTTGCTACAGCTGTCAAAAATTGTTTTAGTATCTAGCCTATGTAAAGAAGTCCTGGGTGCTTTTCAAAATCTTTTTTGATTTTGTATTACCCCCCCCAAAAAAAGACATTTCTGTTGTCTCAGTTGGCTGGGAGATTCTTAATTTAAGGCACTGAGACTCTATTGTGAGGTACAAAACTACGAACTTTATTGGCTGCACTGTATAGCAGTTCATATAACACTCATGAAAACCTATCCTAGCATGCACTGTGCTCAGTGTAAATCTGAAAAGGATTCTGTAAGGGTATTTTCTGTTCTATTCGGGAATCTAGAGTGGATATCTCTGGAACATTACAGCGTCTTTGAGAGCAGATTATGGAAGAGGGAAAATAATACTCTTAAATAATCAAGATTTTTAAAATAAAACATTTGGAAGATCCAGTTTGTTTCATTCAGGGTGGAATTTCAAAAGTGTCTAAGACAGATTTTTTAAAGGTGTTTAGGTGTTGCTGTACTCAGCATTGCAACATCTAACTGATTTAGGAGCCACAGACTCGTATTCAAAAGGGTTTTAGGTCAATGCTTCCTGCTCCAAAATTGATTTGCAAAATAAATATCCTGGGAAATAAACTTTGTGCTCTGTAATAAACTTATTTCTTAGCATTATTACACATTTTGTTCAAATGTTGCTCACGTACTATAAGGACCACTCACTTATAACATTACAATACTGACTTTCAAACTACTGGATTAAGTAGAAAGCATCTGAGTTCTAATAGTGACACCCACCACTGTAGTAGCTGAGCTATCTCCTAAGGACTTTAAAAAGAAAAGAAACTCCATCTCTTCCTTTACAGAAGTTAGAAGTAAATGCTTAAAACATAATTAAAGTTTAGTTTTTTGATTGTTTAGTATGGGGGAAAATGCAGTTTAGGAATTTTAATTTATTTTAATAGTAGTAGCAGGAGTAGTAATATATATTGCCATGGTGCCTAGGAGCTCCAGTCATGGACCAGGACCCCATTGTGCTAGGTGCTTTACAAATATGGAACAAAAAAAACCCAAAGAACTTACAATCTAAGACAACAGATGGATATAGACAGACAGAAGTACAACAATGAGGCAAAACTGGACAATATAAGCAGCAGTGGTCTCCGCACACCAGCAGCCTAACCGCTGTTAAGTTTTTTGTAGGCCTCATGGCAAAGGAGAGTTTTAAGGAGCATAATGAGTTAGTTTTGTGGATGTTCCCATTGAGCTTCTCTGAAGCATGAGAGAGATCACAAAGGTGCTCATTTCAAATTTTAACAACGGGGAGATGGAAGCTGGCATCGTGGTCAGACAGGAGGTGGGACTTGACCTATACTGAATGAGAGATGGTGGTAGAGTGGGGATAGGTTGTGAAGGGCTTTGGAAATGAAGACAAGTACATTATTCAATACAGTAGAAAAGTGGGAGCCAGTGAAGGGGTGCAAAGAGAGGTGACATAGAATCATAGATTATTAGGGTTGGACGGGACCTCAGGAGATCATCTAGTCCAACCCCCTGCTCAAAGCAGGATCAATCCCCAACTCAATCCCCAAATGGCCCCCTCAAGGATTGAACTCACAACCCTGGGTTTAGCAGGCCAACGCTCAAACCACTGAGCTATCCCTCCCCTATGATCAAAGTGATGGGCTAGAAAAATGATCTTTGCAGCAGTGTTCTGAATAGATGCAAGAATTTGTCAAAGCCAAAGAAAAGGATTTGAGGACATGAGATAAGAGCCTGGATGAGATGTTTAGCTGTGTGGATGGGTAGGCTGAATCTTAGTGATGCTGTTCAGCGATAATCTGCAATACTTCAATGTAGCCTGGATGTGAGGACCTAGAGAGAGGTCTGAGTCGATGATACCCATGTGATCTCTCTCATGCCTGAGTAACAGGTAGAATGGTGGTGGTGTCCACAGTGGTCAATAAAAGAGGTAGCCGGGAGAGTTAGATTCAGAGCTTTCATTAAACATGCTGAGCTTGAGTTGACAACAACACTTCCACAAGATGATGTCAGAGAGACAGGTCAGGATTTTATTTTGGACAGCAGGACACAAGTTTGGGATAGAGAGAGTGCCCATTGAATTCAATTTTTTTTCCATGGGCTTTTGTTCTGTTCCTTTCAGCTCTAGTGAAGTACTATCTGTTTAAAATTAAGCAATTACAGAAAAAGGTCTGTTGATTGTGCACTTACCTGCTTTAGTGGTTATCCTTTCAGAAAGGTTCTTTCATTTATAGCACCTAGAATCAATACACAAAGTATAGGATTAAGTGATGAGTTGAGAAACTTTAAAACAAAAATTGACTACTACAGATGAACTTACCTATGACTTTGTTTAAAATAGCTGTTCAAAAATGATGAGATTTTTTGCTGCTGACCCTCCTGTTTTTCCAATGTGTGTGTGTCTAAAAGGATAATAAACCTGCTAAACATAGTGTGGGAGAGGGGAAATACCCATCAAAGTCAAATTGTTAGAAACGGAATTACTACATGGGAAAAAAAAGAAAAAGAAAAGAACTAGCTTTCTTAAAATCTAGTCTATTCTAACACAATTTTGTGCATTGATTTATATTTATGTAAATATTTTAAGTTTCCAAAAATATACTCTCACATCAATTTTGCCAGACATCAATTTAAGTGGGGTATTCACTTCTCATAAGAAGCTGTTTCTCCTGTGCACAGAAAGCAATCTTTTAACATGGGTAGTAACAGTAGTAACATTTTTACACACATTTTTGCAAAATCAATTCATTTCTTGAACTGTGAAAAGTTCACTTCATTGATATCCTGGTTCAGATTGAATAGTTGTTCCTACTATTAAAGTTTTATAGCACTTGATTTCAAATATTGTAGGCTATATACGTGGGCAGATCCAGAAGATATGTCCAGTGTCAGTTTCTGCTTGACATATTCAACACCAGTTGTTCTCAGCACATATTTAAACAATCTTCTGTCTTTTGAGACTTGCCATATCATCTGTTTAACTACATACTGGGTATTTGTTAAAAACATATATATTAATTTTTCACTATGTATAGTGATTACTATCAAAAAGTCAATATTTGCTAGTGATTACTACACAGTGGAATCTTCGATTATTCCTTACATTTAAAGTAGAATATGTGCATAGTAATGTCTGGTAAATATTAAGTAGCTCATAACTTCTTCTATAAATATTTCACAGGCTCCTTTTAAAAAATATTCAAGCAATGAGAAAATTAAGCTTATTGTGAAATACAAAAGCTATACCAGTCTACCGAAATTAGATAAAATATGTGCTTCATGATTTGGAACAAATTATGATTATATTAGCAAAACAAGTAATTAGAGTTGTGTGGAGGATGGAAATGTTCATCAAGAATTTCAAAATTTTTCATTTTAAATTAGAACAAAATGCAAAAAATTGAAATTCTCTGCAAAGAAAAATTCAAAATATGTCTGTGTGATGGGTTCCCCCTGCCACCTGTAACTGGGCTACCACTGAGTCCCCCTGACCCACCAGCCTGGGCTCCCTTTACATGGTACTGCTGTGACAAGCCCCCTCCAGCAGACATACAGGTAGGGACACACCCAGTTGTAGCTACACACACATGCTGAGATCACCTCTGCATGGGAAGGCTTACCTAAGGCGCCTCCCACTTCCTAAGGCACCCCCCCTTTGAAGTGTAAACCCAAAAATATATCATCTTGTGCTGTTCAGGGAACTGTAGAGCGTAAGCTCATGAAATTCACCTCCTCCCTCAGTGTGGGGGAATATATGCAACAGCTTTCTGCTCCCAGTTATGATTTCCACACATTGGTTTTAGACAAAGCAAAAACAAGTATATTACCAAAAAACATAGATTTTAAGTGATTATAAGGGATAACAAACAGATCAAAGCAGATTACCTAGCAAATAAACAAAACTGCAATCTAAGCTTAATATACTCAAGAGATTGGATATCAGTAGCAAATTCTCACAGTAGCAAATTCCTTTCACAGGCTAGAAATCCCTCTAGCCTGGTTTCAGCCCTTCTCCCCTAGTCCAGTTCCTCAGGTGTTTCCAGCAGGGAGTCAGTGAAAAACCATGATGATGTCACTCCCTTGCCATAAATAGCTTTTGCATATGGCGGGAACTGTAATGGTGCGGGACACACCGGTGTCCCGCTTGCCGCTGAGCCCGAGTCCCTCCTGGACCCCGGTGCCCCTTTTAGGCTGGGGTGTTGCCCCCTGGCAGTACCCCCACAGATCTGGGTCTCTCCTCCCTGAGGAACCCCCCACCCTCTATCCCCACCTCACCTCAGACTATGGCTACTGCCAGTCTCAACCTAGCCCCCATTCACTGGGGCAGACTGCAGTGTAAATGCCACTCATCACCAGCGAGGGGAATTTGGACTTGCTGCCCTCTGCAACCCCAGTATCCTTTCCTTGGCCTTTAATAAGGCCTGCAGCCTGGTGGGATTCCAGGCCGGAGCTCCTCTGGCCTTCCCCCAGCCCTGCCCCACAGTACCTTTCTTTGGCCTTTACCAAGGCCTGCAGCCTGGGGGGTTTCTAGGCTGGAGCTCCCCAGCTCCTCTAGCCTTTCCCCAGCCCTGCTCCAGTCTCAGTGCCCCGCTTAGCTCCTAGGAAACCAGGTCTTTCTCTCTCAAAAGGCTAGAGTGTGTGTGTCCTAGTCTCTGGCCCTCTGCCCTCTTATAGGGCCAGCTGTGGCCTAATTGGGGCATGGTCCCACCTGTGGCTGCTTCCCCCAATCAGCCTGGCTTTTCCCCACTGCAGACCTCTCCAAGGGCTGTTTTATGCCCTTTAGGGCAGGAGTGGGGTGACCACCCTGCTACAGAACCATTTGTCTCCTGTCTTGGTTCCCATACCCGGTCAGTGGAAAAAACACAGGTATTCCAAGATGGAGTCCAGGACCAGGTGACTTGGTCACATGTCTCTGTAGGGACAGAGCAGCCATGACTTGGAGGCTGTTTGTAGCATCCTCAGGAAGGCTCCCCAGTGGAAGATTAGCATCTTCTAAGACTATTTGTTCTCCCTAATGGCCCTTCCCAGCCAGCAATCTAGATTGATTGCATTCTAACTAGTGGGTGTTCCCCAGGTGTAAACACATTTGTAATAGAAGCATAGGCAATATTCCTAACTTCAGATACCAAAATGATACATGCATACAAATAGGATAATCATATTCTGTGAATCATAAGCTTTTCAGTGATATCTTACAAGACCTAACTTGCATAAAATACATCATAGTTATGCCATAATCATCATCATAATATTACTATGAAGAATATGGGGCATTATACCACAGTCTGATTGCTTGCACCATTTTGTTTGGCTTTGATTTTGATATTTTAAACTATATATTATACTACATAATATAATACTACACTTTTTAAAAAATTGAAACTTTTAATTCCAAGAATGTTGAACAGAGTGTTCGAGAAACTATTTTTCCTGGTTTTTCTCTCAAATTAAATTTCAGTAAAATAAATGTGATTTTACTGAATTGTTTTCAATTTAAACAGAACTATAGATAGAAAAAGGTTCCATTTAGAACTCTTTTAACCATCTCAGCAATTAAAACTTACTTTTATATGATCTGAAATTCTGTAAATATAAGAACAGGAGTACTTGTGGCACCTTAGAGACTAACAAATTTATTAGAGCATAAGCTTTCGTGGGCTACAACCCACTTCTTCGGATGCTATGT
>NW_020664374.1:27794152-27946178 GCF_002925995.2 Terrapene triunguis | reverse complement strand
TTGTTAGTCTCTAAGGTGCCACAAGTACTCCTGTTCTTTTTGTGGATACAGACTAACACGGCTGCTACTCTGAAATCTGTAAATATAGCTTAAATTATGAGCAACTGTCCCTCCTGTGGAACATTCTCCAGTGAGTCAATCTAGGCTTAATCATCTCCCGCATCCAATTTAACAGCTATTACATTGTTCGGGGGAGGAGGGGGAGACATGGTTTAGTAATTAGAGCTTTACAGGACTTTTTCATCAAAATGTTTTTCGAATGGAAAATGCAGTTTCAGTAAAATCAAAATTTTCCACATAAAAAGAAATGAAATATTTCATTTGGGCTCAGGTAGACCTGAATTGAAACCTGCCAGGTTGTCTAAATGAAACAAACTGCTGCACCCACCTGGGCTGTCCCTGTTCATCATGGCCAACAGAGTAGAACAGGAACATGAGGCAACCAAACTGCAGCTCCCACAGGCACTGACTTTTATTTTTCCCAGTGGGTGCTCCAACCCTGCTTCTCCTCGGAGGCTCTGCCCTCACTTCGCCTCTTCCCCCCCTCCTGCCCCAAGACCCCCAGCCCACTGAACAGCTGTGGCTGGTGGGTGCTGAGCACCCCCTACTTTTTTTTCTGTGGGTGCTTGAGCCCCGGAGCACCCACAGAGTCAGCATCTGTGACCGCTCCCATGAGGCACTGTGGCAGGGTATGCAGACATAGCTTGATGTTAAACCAAGCTGAAACAAAATATTTCAAGATTTTTAGCATCAAAACTTTCTGTACATTTATGGCCCTAAAAATAATAATAAAAAATAAATAAATAAAAGTGTGTGTGTGTTTTGACTTTGTCCCAAATGAGGATTCCCCTTTCCCCTCCCAAATCAAAATATTAGAATTTCCCATAGGGTGGAAATTTCCAGCTTTTGACCAGCTCTTAATAGTAAGATGCACTGGTTTGAAGTGCCAGCAATAAATAGATAATGCCCAGCTAGTAAAGTGAGATATTTCACATTGACTGGTTCAAATCAGGCTGATCAGGATGGGCCAATTTCAGTATTACTGGATGTCTCTTAGTACATTGCCACAGAAATGAGTTGTGGCCTCTGTTTCCATCCATTTGAAAACATAAAATGGCACCTTTGTTGGCAGTCTCAGAAAATGGAATGGGCTTGGAATCCAAACTACCATCTGAGATGAATATATTGCCTTTCTAGGTAGTGGTTTAAACCCATTAGTAGGACAAGGTGGGTAAATCTGCAGTACTGTACCAGGGCTGGCTTGTGAGCACCTATTGATACAAGTATTAAATTTAACTTTTAAAAAAGTGCAAGTGTAAGCAAACCTTTCTGCTTACTGGTTTCTTACATGTACAAATGTAAGTGATGATTTTCCTTGTTTCTAGCTTACATAAAATTCTCATGGACCTGCAGAATCAGCAACTAACACAGTTATCTGACTGGCTAGCAAAAACAGAAGAAAGGACAAAGAAAATTGAGTCAGAGCCCCTGGGCCCTGATCTAGAAGACTTAAAACATCAAGTAGAAGAACACAAGGTAAGCTATTTTACATACGTACGTTACTGTTGGGAGTCAAAATATTGTTTAAAGAAGGAACGTATATCAATGAACTTTTCACATTTTTAAAGCTCCAAAACTAGTATTAGAGAAGAGTAGTGCAGAATATTTCATTTATTGAAGTTTAAGCTTTTCAGAATGACCAAGTCTTTGTATAGAGACTGCATTGCAATTTAGAATTTTTTAATAAGACTGGGATTTTCTTTATTCTTTCTCATATTCATAATTTACTAGACTAGAAATTCTGGTTGGATATCAAGAAAATAGGCAATTGTAATATCCTTTTTATTACAAAGCATAACATTTCAGATTTTATTACTCCCATGTTTTTTTCCTCTTGTCATCTTGTGCTTTCTTTTGTGTGCTGTAGTAACAACAAGACACGATTAGTTGTTATAATTGGGATTCCAAAGCTCAATAGCAGTACTGGGACTCTGAGTATGTAGCCCCTGAGCATTGTAAAGTTATCCAAGTGTAGTCTCTAGCTTTGTAATGGAAGAGATTTTTTTGAAAAATGTATTTAATTATGAAAAATAACAAATCAGCAATTGGGGAAAGAAAGATATTTGACCAAGCTTGTTTGCATTCTCATGTAGAAAAGTGTTTCTTAAATTGGAATGATTAAGAGTTAAAAACTGCATACATTAAATTAATAAGAACATAGGCAAATAAATTCAATACAGCAAATAAGAATTCTGGTAAGGCTGTGATAATCACTTTTAAAATGAGTCTTAAAAATAGTTACATAAAGCAGATTTTTAAAATTGTGCTAAATTCAATAATTCTTTGTGTATTTGTATATATATCTGTGTGTGTGTGTGTGTGTGTGTGTGTGTGTGTGTGTGTGTGTGTAGAAACACATATGCATCATGATAGAAGATAGGAAGATAAATATCAGAAAAAAACATAAGGCTTGGGAGATGTGATTCCAGAAAGTGTGAAGAGATTAAGGTGTCCTTCAACTCTGTGTTAGTGGTTCAAATCCAGTTCAGTTATAGTACCCACAAGTTTTTACCATCTGATCCCTTTTATCATCTTGGAATGAGTTGATGGTTTTAGTCCAATTTGTAGAGGGCAGGTCTTTCCATCACAAAACCTATCATCAGAAATTAAACCAATATACGGCTCTGGGGCGGCAGCAGAGGCCAAGAACTGCATGGAAACTGAGCTCTTCGCTTAACCATGACACAGAAGAGCTCTCATACTCATGAGGAAGTCTGGAAAAGCTAGTGGTGGTGCTGTTGCTGCTTCCTATGCTGTAATTGGTCTGTGGGTAAATAGAAGATTTCAGCTTCCAGGCTTTCCAGTCCAGCCCATTTTCTGAGCACTAAATGAAACTCCCCCCCCCCCCCAAAAAAAAAAAAGGGCAAGTAAAGGTGGAAAGATAATCTGGGACTGAAAAAATATATATGACAAGTTCACTCAGAAATTGTTTACTGGGTTCTTGTTTTTCTTTTGACATGTGTGGTATTTGAATGCTAATGGCATTAAAGGTAATAATTTCTTGTGCCAGTGAAACACTACATTCCCTTTAAGAACTTTGATCTTAATGGGTGCAGCTCTTTGTTTTGAGAGTAAAATTCTGGCCACAGTGACGTCAATGGAGTGTTTCATCACTGACTTCAGTGGGGCTAGGACTTCCACCCTGGGTCTCCAGGGTATTCAGAAATTTACCTCTCCCATATACTGATTCCACATTTCTGAATGTGGTGAGTCGGTTAACATTGTGGATGCATACTTAAAAAATAAGGTTTCAACTCCATCTTCTCTACTAAGGGATCATTCAGACAGTAAAGTGATCAAAAAGAGGTTTTTTTCCCTCCCCGTTGGGCATGGATTAAAATTCTTCGCAGGTAGAACCTGTCTGTAGGTAGTAACTGGAGGACAAGATGTTTGCAGACATTTCAAAAATATCTGCAACATTCACATAGAATTTATTTTGTATTATATTCTGCATCTGTGCCCCCTGATTCCTGCAGTATAACAAAGCTGCATACTCAGCAAAGATAAAAATTCATGACAGTATACAATGTGTGGGGAAAACAGTTGAAACCGAGTTTTATTGCACTAGATATGAACAACACAGTGAGTACTTAATTTCAGGATAAGGTATAAGTAATCTCTGGGTTTTGAAAGTTTCACATCCTTAGCATGGATGTATACATTCCCAATTACTGCATAGTATTAGTATTGTGGCATTTGTTGGGCGGAACTGGAGAGTTCAGAAAACAGAAATGAGAAGATGACATCAGATTGGGTAGTTACAGCCAGAATGATGGGTTGGTTTGGTAGATGGAATGCGGCAACTCCTCTCTTTCTCTCGTGTGTTTCTGTCATATTCATTCTTTCGCCTTATCTCCCTTTGATTAGTTCCTGGCCCCTTGTTTCCTTCCACACCTAGAATATCTATTTTGTTCATTTTATTTTCTGCCTCTTGACTCAAACTCTGTATCTTTGGTTATGTATAATCTCCCTTTTCTGTATGTTGTGTCAAATACTGCTCATGCTTTTGAGACTGATACTCCGATTTCTCTTTGTGGGCCCAGGTAGAGTGAGTGAACTCCAATCCTGAGAAGAGAAACCATTCAGTAAAACAGATCTAGGATTGATTGTTATTCACGGCCGGGAAAAGACAGAGGAATTCTTACCAGGAAGCTCCCCTTCTTAACTTAGTGTTGTACGAGACTTTCAGCTGGAAAGGACAGTTTCTATCTGAACTGTGCCAAAGACAAACTCCAGGGGGGTTTAGGGCCACAAAAAGGAACATGTTTATGGATCTCATGATAGGTTTGCCAAACTACTTTGGCGTAATTGTCCAAGAAACTGTCAAAAAGCATTTGACCTGTATTTTAGGTATTTTCTCTACTGATGCAAGTAGTCTTGGCTATGCATTTTAAAAACTGAAAGAAATCTGCCTACCTGAGAGAAACTGAAGATTGTTAATTTGCCTAGAAAGGCTACATATTTAAAATTTTGTGATTTAAACAAAAATGCACTTTTAAAATTATGTATAGATTTCACTTTATACAGTTAAACTAGCTAAAATTTTCAGAAGTTTAGAGTTTGATGGAGAATTGTGCAAAATTTTCATTATAAAAATAAAACCTTGGAAAGTTGCCACTTTTTGAGTTTGCAGTATGTCCCTAAAAATGAAAAGGTATGTGGGAAACTTTCTCCACACTTGGATTTTAATCAAGGTTGACCATGGAATTTCTCCCCCTATCTGGATACCTTCATCAGTATCCCAGTGCATGTTTTGTAATGTTGACCTAGGTTAGTTGGAAATGGTCGCACAATTTGACACATGGTAGTGGTTCTGGTTATTTTGTGTGAAATTCTGGCCTTTAAAAACCAATCCATTGACTTCAGTAGAGCCAGGTTTTCACAACTGATTGGAAAAGTATTCGCAACGGACATTTTGACTTTTTTACTAAGGAAGATGCTGCAATTACGTAGATCTCTGTGAGCTAGTACAATACTCTGCCTGTGCCTCTTTTGATCAAATTGATAACTGTATATTTTGGGAATCAATTTTTTTAGAAGTAATGATAATCGTAGACCTAGGAACAGATCTGTCATTTATGGCCTTCAGGGTTGGGTGGTTGTTTTTTGTTTTGTTTTGTTTGTTTTGAGAATCTGTAAGCCTACCACTGATTTTGATTTATTTAAATTCAATAAGAGAGGGGAGGGGGAAATACAGGCAGCACACAATGGGAGAGAGCAGAGAGTCCTGTATTATTTAAGGCTATTTGCCTTGCTTACAGTATCCCCCTGTTCTATGTATCGCAGATGCTGGTTACATTTTTCTCTTTATACAGATGCTGTATTCTGTCATGTTGAAAGATGACTATCCTCTGATGATCTTTTGTCTTTGTTACATGACTGACGCCTTCCTCATTCTTAAATAAGTCTGATATAAATTCGAGCTGTTGCCGTGTTTAATTCCCATTTCCTCTACGCATAGGAAACTAGCTTATTGGATTTCATTCTGTATGTTTGAGACTTACACTGCGACAATTGGGGTACTCTCCTGTCAAATCTCTCTTAACGATGTAGTCAGGGAGCTGATGGATTTTTAACCTTCTGAAGTTATAATTAAACCATTTTAACCCACACACCCGCTGACTGGATGATCTGGATCTAATTTTCAGACCTGGGCCCTTCTCTGGTTTTCATGTCACTGAACAGCAATTGTACACAGCTGCTCACACTCCTTCCACAAAAATCATGTTTGAGTGGGTGGGTATGAATAGCCCCATTTTTCTTTTTTGGTTCCCATTATTTTGATACATGGCACAATTATATATATCCTCTGTCAGAGAAAACCACTCTATTCTCTGAAACATCTGTTGTATGCTGCTGTGGAAAAAGGCAGTTTGTCCACTGCAGGCAGAGCTTATTATTTGAGACTATATTGATTTATTGTTGTTTTATCCTGTTACTCCTTGATTTAATTGCCAGGGAATCAGTCAGCTAAGCACATTTCTGGTGACAAGAGTGAGGATGTAGTTGGTGAAGCAGAATAGGAGCTCTGTCTAAATCTGCTTTTGGTGCTGCTAGATTATTTTATTATTTTTGTTATCCCAACATATGTTCATTTGTGCTGTTGTCACTGTCTGTGAGTGGTGCCCAGTTCTATTTCACCAGTGATTTGGTACAATGCAGTTGTTGTTAAGAATGGGAAGGAATTCTGGTTTTGTCCTTGCACTATAGTTTTTTTCCTATGAATTGCCATGACAGTGAGAGGGACAAGGTGGGTAAGGTAACATCTTTTATTGGACCAACTTCTGTTGGTGGAAGGTTCAGATTTTCGAATGAAACAGTTCTTCAGGTCTGGGGAAAGAAATCCGTAACTGAGCTAAATACAAATTGGGATTGATAGTTAAGCGTAGGGAATAACAGATGTCACTTGAGATTAAGTGGGTAATAAAGATTAGATTGTTACGCAGAAGGGGTATGGAGTGAGAAGTGTCCACCTATGGGTGATGTGGTGCTTTTGTCTTCTATAATTTTTCTGCGTGAGTTCATTCGAGAACATAGTGATTGTCGGGTTTTACCCAGTACACAGGTCAGAATGAGTAATAATATAGTACATATGATATGCAGAGCTGCTACAGGTTATGAAATTTATATAGTAAAGGTTCCCTAACACTTTCCATTATGTGACCTGTTTTCAGTTGCTTAAACCTTTTCTAGACTTTACCTATTCTGGCTGAAATTTTCCAAGCTTGCTCTTTCCCAGGTTGTCTTGGTGGTGTTTGTTTTTTAACATTTAACCTTTCCCGAGAGCAAGGGAAGGGGAAAAATAGGTAGTTTTGCCAGTGTTAATTCCACTCCTCCTCAATAATTTCACTGAAAAGCTCTGGCAACTATGATGTTTCAAACATGGCAGTGGGATAGCCCTGGGATCAAAGAGGTGTCTTTTGCTGTCCCCATGAAAATATACTAAAATTTATCCAAATTATAAGTCTCTGAAAATTGCTATTTTTACATGCTCAGAAGAGCTTGATTCTAAAATCTTTGAACATTCCATCTGCATTGAGAATGCCTCAAAGAACTCCCTGCCTACTGACTGCACTGAGTGTGTTCCAGTCTCAGGGAGGAACCCTAGATCTGGAGGACAAGGAAAAGGAGACTACAACAGCAACTATTTTGGCCTAGGGGGAGGTGTACCAGGCTGAAAATCAGGAAGAGACCATGAGTTCTGGTCTCAACAATTCCAGTAACTGAAGTTAATAATTTTGTGCCATTCAAAGCTCTTATTATTGAACAACATTCCTCTCTCGTAAATTCTAAGTCTGTGGCTAGCTAGTGAAATTCACATACTCTACTGCCCTTCCTTGCAGTCTGTGAAGAAAGAGGGAAAGGGGTTTGCTAATGCCTTCTCCATGCCTTCTGAGGCTCCCCTCTACCAGGGGAATCCCAAGCGGAGGGCTTTGCCTCTTGCGTAAGTCCTCTGCAAAGAATTTGCCAAGGGAATGGAACAAAAACAAAAATCTGCCCCACTATATTGATTGTGGCCATTTGAAATACTAAGGGAATGTGGTCTAGATGTACTATAAGGTAGGTGCATAACTGATTGAAAGACCATACTCAAAATGTACTTATCAATGGATTGCTGTCAAACTGGGAGTGCTTGTCTAATAGGTATTATGTGGGGGTCGGTGCTGGGTCTGGTGGTATTCAATATTTTCATTAATGACTTGGATAATGAAGTGGAGTATATGCTTATAAAATCTGTGGATGATAACAAGCTGGAAGGGGTTGGAAGCACTTTGGAGGACAGCATTAGAATTCAAAATGACCTTGACAAATTGGAAATTGTGCTGAAATCAACGAGATTTAATTCAATATAGCCAAGTGCAAAGTACTACACTGAGGAAGGAAAAATCAAAGCACAACTACAAAATGGGGAATAACTAGAAAGGCTGTAGAACTTCTGAAAATGATCTGGAGTTATAGTAGATCACAAACTGAATAAGAGTCATCAATGCAATGCATTGCAAAAAAGGCTAATATCATTCTGGGGTGCATTAACAGGAGTGTTATATGTAACTGTGTCCAGGTTTGGGTCCACACTTTAAGGAAGATGTGGACAAATTGGAGAGAGTTCTGAGGACAGTAACAAAAATTATAATGATAAAAGGTTTAGAAAACCTGATCTATGAGGAAAGGTTAAAAACAAATAAAAACCAAACAAAACTGGGCATGTTTAGTCTTGAGAAAATGGTGACCAGAGAGAGGGGACCTGATAAATCTTGCAATATGTTAAGGGATGTTATAAAGAAGACAGTGATCAATTGTTCTCCCTGTACACTGAAGGTAGGACAAGGTATTATGGTCTTAATCTGCAGAAAGGGAGATTTAGGTTACATATTAGAAAAAACTTACTAATTATAAGGGTGGTTAAGCTCTGGAATAGGCTTCCAAGGGAGGTGTGGAATCCCTGTCATCAGATGATTTTAAGAACAGAGTGGGCAAATGCATGTCAGGAATTTGGTCCTGCCTCTGCGCAGGGGGCTGGACTAGATGTTGGTTGGAGGTGGCTTCCTGCCCTGCATTTATGAGAGTCTCTCCATTATCAAAATGTTAATTGACAGTACACGGGTGTTACTTTGTAAGTATAACTACCAAGAGAAAACAGATGTAGACTGAAATGTGTTACATAAGAACATAAGAATGGCCATACTGGGTCAGCCCAAAGGTCCGTCCAGCCCAGTATCCTGTCTGCCGACCATGACCAATGCCAGGTGTCCCAGAGGGATTGAACCTAACAGATAATGATCAAGTGATCTCTCTCCTGCCATCCATCTCCACCCTCTGACAAACAGAGGCTAGGGACACCATTCCTTACCCATCCTGGCTAATAGCCATTAATGGACTTAACCTCCATGAATTTATCCAGTTCTCTTTTAAACCCTGTTATAGTCCTAGCCTTCACAACCTCCCCAGGCAAGGAGTTCCACAGGCTGACTGTGCTCTGTGTGAAGAACAACTTCCTTTTATTTGTTTTAAACCTGCTGCCCATTAATTTCATTTGGTGTCCCCTAGTTCTTATATTATGGGAACAAGTAAATAACTTTTCCTTTTTCACTTTCTCTACACCACTTATGATTTTATATACCTCTATCATATCCCCCCAGTCTCCTCTTTTCCAAGCTGAAAATTCCTAGCCTCTTTAATCTCTCCTCATATGGGACCCGTTCCAAACCCCTAATCATTTTAGTTGCCCTTCTCTGAACCTTTTCTAATGCCAGTATATCTTTTTTGAGATGAGGAGACCACATCTGTACTCAGTATTCAAGATGTAGGCGTACCATGGATTTATATAAGGGCAATAAGATATTCTCCATCTTATTCTCTATCCCGTTTTTAATGATTCCTAACATCCTGTTGCAACTGCCACTGCACACTGCATGGACATCTTCAGAGAACTATCCACAATGACTCCAAGATCTCTTTCCTGATTAGTTGTAGTTAAATTAGCCCCCATCATATTGTATGTATAGTTGGGGTTATTTTTTCCAATGTGCATTACTTTACATTTATCCATATTAAATTTCATTTGCCATTTTGTTGCCCAATCACTTAGTTTTGTGAGATCTTGTTGAAGTTCTTCACAGTCTGCTTTGGTCTTAACTATCTTGAGCAGTTTAGTATCATCTGCAAACTTTGCCACTTCACTGTTTACCTCTTACTCTGAAGCATGAAACATGCACATGGATGGTGGCTTCTGCATATTAAGGTTTCCTGACTTTTCCCAATACAATAATGTTTTCAGTTGCTTATAACTTTGCCAAACTTTAACCATTTGGCATGAAGTTTTCCATGCTAGATCTGTCTCCCGCTGATTTTTTTTTCTTTGAAAATTTCAACCATAACAGTTCAGTCATTCTTGAGAATGAGGGTAGGGAAAAAATTGTGTCCCCCCTCACTTGTGTTTTAGATGTTCTAGTGTCCCCATGCTTTAGAGCAGGGAATTAACATTTGATGGATGGGTCATCTTTGTGACACGGATGTGCTGTTATCATCTCCATAAAAAAACTGCCCAAATTTGGCTAAGTTATAAAACTTTTAAATATTGCAGTTTGCTTATGCTCAGTAGAGATTTGTTAGATTTTAGCAGCATAAATCCCCAAAGGTCCTGTCTTCACTGATCATGCTCCAGCCTGGAGCTGAGCAGGATTTTCTTTGCAATTTGTACCTCTGAGGGGGAGGGGGGTGGTAACTGTACTGGATCTGGGTTTGGGCATCAGAACTGATAACAGGGAGCCTGCACTCTGATAGTGATCCCCTCCCCTAGGTCAGGCAGTAGAGGGCACAACTGCCAGACCTGGGGGAGCATGAAGATAATCGACTTGGACAAGTCTAGGGAGAGAGACTGGGGCAACAAGCTGCCAACTTTAATTCACCCTTCCTGTGCATATGTTTTATTCTAGTCTTTAATTACATTATCACATACTGGCTTTTTCCAGTGGACCCTTGCCTTGTTCAGTGCACAGGGCAGAGCTGCTCTGGGGATGCAACAAGGTTGTGTAGTAAAGGGTATTGTTGTCTGTAGGACCTCTGTTTCACTTATTGCAAAAGTTGGAAGGAATGTACTGAACGAGCAGGGGGTCACAGGAAGAGAAAGGATAGTCTCATGTCTAAGGCACTTTTATGCTGCCCTATGGAATTCAGTTCTACAGAGTTCCTATGTGATACTGGGCACTGAAACCAAATTTTTTACAGGTGGTTTCTATTTGTTTGTTCATTTCTGGGTTCCTGACTTGAGACCCTGGGGTCTGATTTCCAGAAGTGCAAAGAATTCGCAGTTGCAGCTGCAGTCAGTAGGAACAGTACTTGCAACATATAAAGTGTTATGCAATGCTAAGTACTATGGTCCTCAGAGTCTGAGACTGGACACCTAAAATTAACAGTTTCTTTTGGCCTTAATCTCTCTATGCCTGTAAAATGGGGATGCTACCACTCATCCGAAAATAAATTCGTTAATGTTTGTAATGCACTCAGACTATAATGTTGAGTGCCAAAGAAAAGGCCATGAGGCAGTAAATAAAAGAAAAAAAATGTCCATTAAGATAAAATGTAAACTATCTTCAGAGCAAGGTTTGAATAGTGTACAGTAAATAAGGCAGGGGCTACACATTGAACAATGAGGAGAAAAAACACATTGAATAGCTGCTCATTAAGTAGGCACCAATCATCCTGTGTACTGATTGAAGCAGGGGTCCTGTGGCAAAAATAGTATGTGATCATGTAATTAAAGACTGCATCATAATGCACCCACACAAGAGAGGGAAAAGTTAAGGTTGCACAGGCAACCTTAATACTAGTATTTCCTAAGTTTTGGGTATTTGACATTGCAACTTTAATAATGTTCTTTAACATAGTTTTTATGTGTAATACTATAACATATACAAACACTGTTAAAAAAGTAATCTAATATCCATTTAAAATGAGCAAGCAATTGATATTTATAAAATGTCAACTACACAAGCTCAACAAATCTTTTTCAATCCAAAGTTTCATTCTGAATGTTGATGAGAGAACTAAACACTTAGAGAGGAAACACAGATTGTACTAGATAGTTTTCAAGAAAGGGACAACTATACTTGCATATTGTAGCACCTTACTGCTCATGTATTCCCATTTTTTAGTCAGAGATTCTACTCTGGCACAGAACTCTGTTTAGGGACTGGAGTCTTCCTCTCTAAAGAGCGATAATAGATTTTTTCCCCCTTTTCTTTTTAGGCACTTCAAGAAGACTTGGAACAGGAACAAGTCAGGGTGAATTCCCTTACTCATATGGTAGTTGTGGTGGATGAAAGTGGTGGAGATAAAGCTACTGCTGCACTGGAAGAACAACTTCAGGTAAATGTTGAATTACTTTATATATTAAAAAATTAGCATCCATCTTAAGCATCCCTCAAGGAATATTTTTGTCAGTCCCTTTTTTATGTGCATGGCTAAATGTAAATATTTGGGGGGAAAGTGCCTTAAATATTTAAAAATGTGAAGTTTTTTTGTATGAAATCAAAAAAAGGGGTTACATGCCATCTATAAACTAAAGATAAAAAAGCAATTGTCCAGCCTTCCTTGTGCACTATGTACACAAAACCCTTCTTTTAGGTTCTCTGGTACAACATTCACTCTGACAATATGTCTGAAATATTTGATCAAATGAGCTTTAAATGATTTGGTAAGCTCTGAGTTACTCCAGACACAGTGGTACAAGCGTACCTGTCCAGTTTGCAATCTCAACCACCTTATCTTATTTTTTCATTTTTTTCTGTGCGCATTTGTTTTGTATCCTGGTGAAATGTCATCTCTCCAGCCAGCTGCTTCAGGCTACTTATCTCTGACACAATTTAGTCTCATGCTCAATCTCCAAATAGGGGAACGAGAGGAAAACAAGTTGGCTGCAACCGCTTTAGGGCTCAGACATAAGCAGGCATTTCATGTTCATCTGGTTCAACAACAAAACTGAGTTGTTTGCAACCATCTCTGTTCCTGATGCTGCATTGTCCTGTGTCACTGGGGTACTGAAATTACAAGAAGAGCAGTTCCTAAAGAAATGCAGTATCCATTGTGGCTGATAAACTGAGGAAAATTGTCATAACGTGGAACAACATACCACAGCATCTACTCTTACTTAACCTTTAAAAAAAAAGGAGGGGAGTCCAAGAACTAGAGATCTTTTCTAAACTTTCCATGCTGTGTACAGGAACAATAAGTGATAAATTATGCCTTTTCCACTGAAATAATGTCCCACTCATAGTGTAAAAAAAGGGGAGCTGGGGGATGGTAGGGAAATTCAGAATAAATGTTATGTCACCTAGTCTACTGGAAGAAAGTGTGACCACTGCTTCTTATACCAAATAGATGTTTCACTACTAGCTTGTTTTCCCACCATCCCTCGTTCACCTCTATCTATTTTAGATAGTCTCTGCCCTCTGTAAGGGGGGAGGGATAGCTCAGTGGTTTGAGCATTGGCCTGCTAAACCTAGGGTTGTGAGTTCAATCCTTGAGGGGGCCACTTAGGGATCTGGGGCAAAATCAGTACTTGGTCCTGCTAGTGAAGGCAGGGGGCTGGACTCAATGATCTTTCAAGGTCCCTTCCAGTTCTAGGAGATAGGATATCTCCATTAATTTATTTACAGTGCCTAGCACAGTGGAGCTCTGACTGGGGACACTAGGTGCTACTGCAGTGCAAATAATAATAATCAGCAGACAGTCAATGAAATGGAAAAGTGGCAAATTCAAAACTGATAAAAGGAAATGGTTTTTCACACAATGCACAGTTAGTCTTCTCTGATCCAGCATGGCATTTCCTACATTTACGAGCATACCTTTAGGCACTCAGGTTTAAAAAATGTGCTCATTGTTATTACCGGAATTCTTAAATATGCAAGCACAAAATCAGAAAAGCAGATATTGTTCTTAATTACATATGCACAGATATATTGCCTTTTAGCACTATAAATGTGGCTTTTAAATTGTAACCCTCATTGGAACGTATGTGAGGGGACTGCACAGTACCAGAAGCGCCCAGAAGAACAGCTGACTCAGCAAAAATGATAAGAAATTTTATTTCTGAAGTTTGTTGGAAAAACAAATTTTCAATGAAAATTATTTTTTCCCATAAATTGTGTGTTGGCAAAGAAATTTTTCATTTGGGAAAAAAAAAAAACGTTGAAAAAAATTCAAACAGCTCTAGTTACAAGGGTCTTGCACATCTGGGCAGGACCAGTCACACTGTGATCCTTAGGTCTCAAGGATCAGATTGGGGGCAGTCAGTGTTTTCATTGTCTTCTGTTGTTTAGTTCTCTTGTGAGTATGATGTACAACTTCGAAGCTGATTGTGTTCTCTAGGAGATTCAAAAGTGCAGAAGAAACTATGAACAGCCACACTGATACAATAGCATGACAAAAACTATAGGTATGTTTATGAAATCTTTGAGTGTAAGACAGGATAACTTATTTTTTCCCCCTTACTATGGAAAAGAATTAGACTTTTGAAGGCATACTGAACTGCCCCTATATTGGTGGAATACAAGTTCCATGGTAAAGTACGGAGGAGATATAATTTCGTCATTGGGAATTGAAAGCTCTAATGTGGCCATTTTAGCCCTGAATTATTTGCAGCATCTTCACTGCCACTTCACTGCCAGATTTTCACAGACATAAGGACTCTGATTATTGCAACCAAGTTTGTAATGCCTTACATTTGAAAAATAAATCTGAAAATCTTCCTCAGTGTCATCTGTCACTTTAGCTGAGATTTAGTCGTCTTTTCTCACATATGTCTTTGTGGTTCCCATCATCCTCTGAAATGAAATTAGTATTGGGAAGACTGCTTTTTCTGTGAATCATCTGGAAGGTAATTCCTCCTTTCATTTCATGGAAATGAAATGTGGGTTTAGGTTAAAAAATGTACTAAATATAATTAGTTATATTACTGTTCCCTGCACAACAGACTTTTTACATAGGATGTGCCATGAAAAGGATCCCTTAGAGAAAGTTCACAGCACAATTTAGGCTTCCCCCGCCCCCATTAAAGACTTTCTTCTGCTGCTGTTTTGCTGTTCAGAGAGCATGTAGGTGGAGAGTTGAAAAAACCTAATAGTGCAATAATTTAGGTTAATTTAGTGCTTATAGGGAATATGCAACCTATGCTTTTTTTTTTTTTAGGATACAAAATAGTGATATGCACATCTCAAAAAGTTCAGAGGTGTGGCTGAAAACAAATAAGCACCCAAACTTAATGCAATCTTTGACATTTTTGAGGTCCGCTTCTTCTCTCCCTGTGTGTCCACCCCACCCCTTCAACACTACTATCTTCGCCCATCTTCAGGACCAGGGCCAAGTAATCAGCTTTCCCCCTCCTCGTTGTACTAGTGGTGGCAACAGCAGTTACATTTATTGGCACTCTGAAGCTTTCTTGATGGCATAGCTCCAGCTTGCAAAATATGCATTGAAATCTCCAAGCTGAATGAGATTCCTTGTTCTAGGGTGTTAGTGGCAGGATGTACTATGGAATGTGACAAACTAGTAGTACTGTGTACAGTGCAGCTGTACTTAGGAACAAATCATTCTGTTTGTCCTGAGAAATACTGGTGCATTTTTTATTTATATATGGTTCATATGGGTGCTTCATTTGTAGCTCCAATAGCAAAGTGAGACATAGAAGCTAGTCTACATACACACACACACACACATTCAAAATACTCTTGTTAAAATTCAGATTTCTAGAAACTTAAGTGTTTGGGCATGTCTTACAACTTCAAAATCTGACCCATTCTCTGTGAAGTTTTCATACGTTACTGAGGCCATTTCTAATGAAAATGGAACCATTTTAGAACAACTGCTGTTTGGGGCAAAAGGAGTAAACATCTTGCCCGTCCGTGTATTCACAGCCAAATTACTGCTTTTGTGAATTTTCAGAGGTAGAAAATGGTGAAATAAAATTTTGGAGAATTTCATGACTTTCTTCCCTCAATTTCACATAGCCCCAATCAAAGTTTACCTGCTACCATCTCTCTCAACTTTGGTTTTGTAAAAGACATGATAACGTTATCAAATGCTTATTTAAAAATGCATTGTAAAGACACACAAATAATATTACATACAAAAAACTACATTAAAAGAACATTAAGGTAGCAAAGTGAAACTCTTATGATAGGAAATGCCAGAATTAAGGTTGTCTGTAGCTTTTTTCCATAGGACCTTTGAACTTTTCTAATATCTCACTGGAAGACAAACCTCTTGTTAAACCAAAATTATTAATTAAAGCCACTAGCTTTAGCAAAATTGAGTAACTCTGTGCTGAGGAAAATGTGGATTCACTATTTTTATGATGAAATTAACAGTTCATAAATTTAAAATCTACTTTTGCCATCCAGTATCCAGTGAATCCCACTTTTTCGTGTGTGTGTGTGTGTGTGTGTGTGTGTATATATATATATATATATATGGAGCCTAACAGCCACCGTATGTTATTTGCAGCTACCCATTCAAATTTGGCCTTACCTACAACCCTGCAAAAAAAAAAAAAAAAAACCTATAAAAGCTCTTTGACTTGCCTAACTAATGCTTCTAAGATGGTACTGACATCAACTCCACCCGTGAGAATCCAGGATGCAAAAACCTCATACAGTTACTGCACCATATGCACCACTAAATCAATCCCAGCACCTTTCACAACATAGTATTCACTTTATCACCTAATAGTGGCAATTTTTATCCTTATCAACAGGTCATAACTCTGTCTTTTATAAGATTGCAGGGATAGCTTTTTACAATCAACTTGTACATCTCTTGGTGCACACATAAATCCGTATGCCTGAGCCTACTTCTTGAAAATATGCTCTTAAACTTACCTGGACATGGTGTCTAATGCAGCTTACTCTTTTCCTGAAATTTAGAGAGCAGACAGGTAACTGTCCCTCATTAAACACTGTTTCTAACATTTCAGAGTTACTTCAACTATCCATGTACGATAGACCTTGTCTTGCATTTCTTGTCCCTTCCATTTTTAAATATAAGGTACCAGTGTTCTTTTTGGGTCAATATTTGTCTGTGAACATCTCGGTCAAAATGAAATAATCTGTCATCTTCTATTTGAATTTCATTATCTGGCTTCCCAGTGGGGGCTCTTAAACTGTTTTGGATACCTAGACCAGTATACCAGAAGGGGATATAAAAGAAAGAAATTAGACTGCAGCAGCATCTTAGGGTATGTCTACACTACGAGAGTAGTTCGATTTCACTTAAATCGAATATGTGGAATCGATATTGCAAAGTCGAACGTGTGTGTCCACACTAAGGACAGTAATTCGACTTTGTGAGTCCACACTAACAGGGAAAGCGTCGACATTGGAAGCGGTGCACTGTGGGCAGCTATCCCACAGTTCCCGCAGTCCCCGCTGCCCATTGGAATTCTGGGTCGAGCCGCCAATGCCTTCTGGGTAAAAAAATGTGTCGGTGCTTTTGGGTAACTGTCGTCATCCGTCCGTCACTACCGCCCTCCCTCCCTCCCTGAAAGCGCCGGCGGGAAATCAGTTCGCACACTTTTCTGGTCAGTGACAGCGCGGACGCCACAGCACTGCGAGCATGGAACTCGCTGCGACCATCGCTGCAGTTGTGTCCGTTGTCAACGCCTTGCAGCTTATCATCCACCTTTCCCAGAGGCAGATGCAGATAAATCAGGCGAGGAGGCTACGGCACCGCGGTGAGGGCCTGAAGTCTGAGAGTAGCACAGGCCTGTCAGAAAGCACGGGACCCAGCGCCGAGGACATCACGGTGACAATGGGTCATGTGGATGTTGTGGAACGGCGATTCTGGGCCCGGGAAACAAGCACGGACTGGTGGGACCGCATAGTGCTGCAGGTCTGGGATGAATCCCAGTGGCTGCGAAACTTTCGCATGCGGAAGGGGACTTTCCTCGAACTTTGTGAGTTGCTGTCCCCTGCCCTGAAGCGCAATGACGCCCGGATGCGAGCAGCCCTGACTGTCCAGAAGCGAGTAGCCATAGCCCTCTGGAAGCTTGCAACGCCAGACAGCTACCGGTCAGTCGTGAACCACTTTGGTGTGGGCAAATCTACCGTGGGGGTTGTTGTGATGCAAGTAGCCAACGCAATCGTTGAGGTACTGCTCTCAAAGGTAGTGACCCTGGGAAACGCGCAGGCCATCATAGATGGCTTCGCCGCGATGGGATTCCCAAACTGCGGTGGGGCTATAGATGGAACTCACATCCCTATCCTGGGACCGGACCACCAGGCCAGCTAGTACATTAACAGAAAGGGCTACTTTTCAATGGTGCTGCAAGCACTGGTGGACCATCGGGGACGTTTTACAAACATCAACGTCGGATGGCCGGGCAAGGTTCATGACGCTCGCGTGTTCAGGAACTCTGGTCTGTTTAGACAGCTGCAGGAAGGTATTTACTTCCCGGACCACAAAATAACTCTTGGGGATGTGGAGATGCTATAGTCATCCTTGGGGACCCAGCCTACCCGCTAATGCCCTGGCTCATGAAGCCCTATACTGGCGCCCTGGACACTGAAAAAGAACTCTTCAACTACCGGCTGAGCAAGTGCAGAATGGTGGTGGAGTGTGCTTTTGGCCATCTCAAGGGGAGATGGAGAAGCTTACTGACTCGCTGTGATCTCAGCGAAACCAATATCCCCATTGTTATAGCAGCTTGCTGTGTGCTCCACAATCTCTGTGAGAGCAAGGGGGAGACCTTTATGGCGGGGTGGGAGGTTGAGGCAAATAGCCTGGCTTCTGATTACGCCCAGCCAGACAGCCGGGCGATTAGAAGAGCCCAGCGGGATGCGCTGTTCATCCGGGAGGCTCTGAAAGCTAGGTTCCTGAGTGAGCAGGGTAACCTGTGACTTTTGAGTTTGTGTACAGAGAAGCTGAACCTGCCCCCGTTTCTTTACCCAGTCAATGTTGACTATCCTCTCCAGTTACATACCCCCTTCACCCCCTTCCAACACACCTTTAAAAATAAAATGACTTCTATTTTGTTAATGGACACCGTTTTCTTTATTACTGTTTTCGCGGGAATGTTTTAAACCTGGGATGCAGACTGTGGTGGGGAGTGGGTGTAGTGTACTGATGCAAATGGCGCTTCTAAACTGCAGGAATGACAGGCTCCGCAGTGGTGGACTGGTTGTTTCAACGGAGCCTGCCAGCCCTCCTGATGGGGACTGCGTGTATGTGGTGGCTATGTGACTTTGTGGCAGGGGGAGGAGGGTTACAGATCCCCTGCAGCGTGGCTCTGTGATCCAGGATAAGGGCCGTTGCATAAGATCTGTAACTGCCCTCCCCCGCCACAAAGTCACAGAGCAACCCCCCCCCCCCCCAGAACATGAAAACCACCTCCCAGACTGACCAGGGTAACTAGTGACTGCACTGTGTGTGTGCCCTGCTGCTGTCCTGTCCAATTACCAACCCCCTTACCCCCCTTCAGACAGACTCTCCTCTAAAGAACATGATGGAAACAGTAATGAACAGAAACGTATTTTTTATTAACAACCACACATGAAACTGGGGGGTGAAACTTGGACGGGGGCTTGGGTGAGGCGGGAAGGAAAGGATTTTTCAAATTTTGGGGAATGAGAGCCTTCTGGTGCTTGAGCAGTCTGCAGGGGTGGAGTGAGAGTTTTCACGGACTCTGCCGCCCCTCCTTCTTTGGACTTTGGGTGAGGGGGGTATGGGACTTGGTGGCGGGGGAGGGCGGTTACTGATAGACTGCAGCGGGGCTCTGTCCTCCTGCCTCCGTTCCTGCAGAACATCAATAAGGCGCCGGAGGGTGTCCGTTTGCTCCCTCATAAGTCCAAGCAGCGTTTGAGTCGCCTGCTGGTCTTCCTGCCGCCACCTCTCCTCACGTTCCATGTGTGTCCAGTGCATTTGGGACAAGTTCTCCCTCCACTGGGTCTGCTGTGCTGCCTGGGCTCGGGAGCAGCCCATTAGTTCTGAGAACATGTCCTCCCGCGTCCTCTTCTTCCTCCGCCTAATCTGCGCTAGCCTCTGGGTGTGTGATGCCAGGCTGGGTTGGGAGACAGTCGCAGATGTGGCTGTGGGAATGGGAAAAAGGGAGTGAATTCCTCAGAAAGATAAATGTAGTTGTGAACAAAGAACATAGTCTTTCTCTGTGAACAAGACCATGCACTGTACCTATCACATGCGCACTCAGGACAAGGTCGAATTTTCGGCCCTCGCATTCAGTGCCTGGGGTCTTGCACTGCCGATTTGAGAAGCGGGGCAGGACACCGGAATTTGTGTAGCAGGCAGACATGGTAAGCCGTAGACTTGTGGCTGCTTAAAACTTTGATAGTAGTACTGGCCTCCTTTCACATTGAAAGCAATGCTAGTCCCTGCTGCCAGCAATCCGGCAAACATCAACTCTGCCCCTGTCCCAGCCCCTCGCGGCTGTCCCAGGGAAAGATCCCTGTATGCCGCCCCTCTGCCGCCTCCACCGCGTGGCTGTAAACCGGCGGTTACAGTTCTGTAAAGGAACGGGCAAGCAGTCCCAATACTAATATTCCCCTACCTAATTCAAAGCAGGTCACCATGAGCGACATCACCCTGATGAGGATCTCAGACAGAGATAAAGAAAGAATGTTTCGGGAAAGCCTGCAAAGACCAGGGCCGTATGCCGCCATGCTCTGCAGGGCAATGATCCCGGAGTACCTGATGGTCTCCTGGCACGGAAACGTTTCATACCACGGAGGACCCAATAAGGCCGCTCTCCCCAGGAACCTGATGCAAAGGCTTTCCAATTACCTCCAGGAGAGCTTCGTCGAGATGTCCCAGGAGGATTTCTGCTCTATCCCCAGACATGTAGACCGCATTTTACTGTAGCTGCAGTGGCAGGGAGTAAACAGTAGAGCGGCTTGGGCAGAACAATCATGCAAAACCGGACATTGTTAGATTTGTTTTTAATAGTTGCACTGCCAGGGACTGAAACGTTAAGCGCCTAGGGCAAACTAATCATGAGAAACCCATTGTTGGTATTGTTAAAATTCCTGTTCTGTTAAAAATAAATGTTTAGAGGTTTAAAACACTTACTGGCTGATCCTTCCCCTGATTCTGTGTCCTGGTTAACGGCTGGGGATGGGTGGTAAGGGATCTCTGTGAGGGTGATGAAGAGATCCTGGCTGTCGGGGAAATCAGCGTTGCAAGCGCTGTCGACTGCCTCGTCCTCCTCATCTCCTTCCTCATCTTCCCCGTCCGCTAACATGTCCGAGGAACCGGCCGTGGACAATATCCCATCCTCAGAGTCCACGGTCACTGGTGGGGTAGTGGTGGCGGCCGCACCTAGGATGGAATGCAGTGCCTCGATAGAAACGGGATGTCTGGGGCTGGGCTCCGGAGCATCCATTTGCCTCTTTGGTCTTCTGGTAGCCTTGTCTCAGCTCCTTGATTTTCACGCGGCACTGCTTTGCATCCCGGCTGTATCCTCTCTCTGCCATGGCTTTAGAGATCTTCTCGTAGATCTTTGCATTCCGTCTTTTGGAGCGCAGCTCGGAAAGCACGGACTCATCTCCCCACACAGCGATGAGATCCAAGACTTCCCGATCAGTCCATGCTGGGGCCCTCTTTCTAGTCTGCGATTGCACGGCCATCTCTGCTGGAGAGCTCTGCATCGTTGCCAGTGCTGCTGAGCTCGCCACGATGTCCAAACAGGAAATGAGATTCAAACTGCCCAGACAGGAAAAGGAATTCAAATTTTCCCGGGGCTTTTCCTGTGTGGCTGGTCAGAGCATCCGAGCTCGGACTGCTGTCCAGAGCGTCAACAGAGTGGTGCACTGTGGGATAGCTCCCGGAGCTATTAGCGTCGATTTCCATCCACACCTATCCTAATTCGATATGGCCATGTCGAATTTAGCGCTACTCCCCTCGTTGGGGAGGAGTACAGAAGTCGAATTTAAGAGACCTCTATGTCGAACTAAATAGCATCGTGGTGTGGACGGGTGCAGGGTTTATTCGATGTAACGGCGCTAAATTCGACATAAACGCCTAGTGTAGACCAGGCCTTATTAACCTTCAACCAAAGCAGATCCTAAATTGCCTTCTGATCCAATATCTAACCAGCCAGGCAATCTTTTCCCAACATCCTTTGTTATGTCACCAGAGAGGCTTGAATACTGCCTGAAAGAGTGAGTCGCTCTTAGGTAAACTTGAGGTAAAGCTACTAGAGCAGGTATTTTAAAACTTTATCATATAGGCCACATTTTTATAGAGAAATTATGAGCATCCCCTTTCCCTTCTGTTTCAAGAACTACAGAAATTGCTTAAATGGAAAATTAATATTAAGAAAGTATTTAAATGTTTCTTTTAATGTCACATAGCAATAAAAACAAAGAGAGCTAGAACCGTGTGTCCAGCCAGTTCTCCATGGACTGCTGATGTACTGGTAACAAGCTTGTTTGATTCTCTAGTACCGCTGTATTAGAGACAATGAGCACTAGAGTACAGTGGTACTAGGGAATCAAACAAGCTTCTTACCTGGACTGGGAGTTAAGAATTCCTCCACTAACATCCTTTGGAAGTGAGAAATCAGATTGACCTCCTTCAGCCCCCTTCCACACCACAAGGAAATGACAAGATTTCTGTTCTTTGAGTCACCAAACCCCCACATCTCTGAGTCACAACCAACCTCCTTTTGTTCACCTCAAAGACTTAAACAGTCAATAGGGGATCACTACCTGGACATGAAAAGTCATGATCCCTTTTAGTCAACCTACTATTTATTTTTCATTTAAATTCACCAGCATCTTTACTCTGTTATGTGAACTTTGATACCACTAGACTAGAGGGACTTTACCCTTCCAGTATTCCCTGGCACAGAAGGTAAAAAGGAGTTGTGTCTGGAGCCTACTTTGCTCCAACTGTCCTCAGTAACCAAAAAGACCCTTAGGGACAGTCACCAGCTCCCTCTGCCCAATGCTGTATCTAGAGAATCATGGAGTTTTAATGTGCATCCTGATGGGCCTTCCTGTTTGCTTAGCTGAGGGAAGCTGAGACCCAGGCCCTGATGTTAAAGGTAGTTTTATTTACATAGCTTATTATGTATTTGTACTAACGTTTATAAAGTTATCTTTTGATCTATGATCCATTGTTGTAGTTCACGTAAAAAGTTCTTATATCAGAATAGATTGAGAAAAGGTAAATCTGGGTTAATACCATAATTACTATTGCAGAACATATAATTCTCTCTTGTTTTTGTATGTTGTTAGACATGTAGACACAAACAAAATTTCTACAGATTACTGGTACATCCAGTCCAGCAGTGGTTAGCCTGACTTCATTAGAGAAGCATCTTTTACCAAAATTCTTCCATTAGTTGCAGACTCAAGACTGCTTATTATAATTTACTGTATGTTTACTCTTAGTGCTCCTGCCAGTTAATTTTGTTTGTTTTTCTGATTCCCATGTTTGCTTCATTCAATCTTTATCAGGCTATTATTGTTCCCCTATTTTACCTTTACATATCCATAAAAAAAGGATTCCCTCAAAGGACTCATTTTTAAAAAAGAATGAAACAGTTTTCATTTGGGGGTAGGGATCTGTGAAACTTCCTTTTCTAGGAGTAGAGAGAGTGGAATTTCAGGGGAGAGAGAAGGTATGCTGCTATGATTTATGCTCTGGATTGAATTGGTAGCCCCAGGATGTGCACCACAGCTATTCCTCAGCTAAAGTTTGAGTCATTGATTTCAGTGGGGCTACCAGCAGAGTAAGATCCTATTCAACATAAGTAAAGGTGGCAGAACTGAGCACCATATGATTAAATAATCAATGCTTATCATAGAAGTGAAGACTTCTTACATGATATTTGTGCCTGTAAATTTGTTACAAATTTGTTTCTTAAATAGGTTTACCCCAAAAACCTCCGTGTCATGTTTGCTACGATCTGTCACTAGAAGTGATTGGTTTAGTACTGGTTACAGTTTAAACCATCTATCAGTACCGTTATCTATCATTTTTTTAAAATACTTTGCCTGGTCTAACTATAGAGACAATAAAAGAAAGAAGTGTAATTATTGTGCTGCTTTGGAATTGTACAGCTTTTCTGGGGCTGAGGGTTGTAATTTGTCTTGTTTAGTTTTCTTGGAAACATGGTCTCTTCTCAAGTGTGCAAATCAAGCATTTGGAGTGACCTTGCATCATTGAGCTGGTGCAGGCCACTAGATTAAGGAAGAATGTTTCTAAATATAGATCACTGGGATGCAGCCATGTGTAGAATTGTTACTGTAGATGCTGACAGCAAAGACTTTTTTTTTTTTAAACTGTGGAGGTATAAACAAAGCTGCTTAAGTATAAGATAAGTTGCTTTATTTAGAAAACACCAGAAGAATAGTACACAATACAAATCTGTAAAGTTAAAAGGTAAGTATCGCAGCTTCATGGTAACTGCAACTGTATTTGCCCTTCATGGTCCACCTAGGGTACCCACTTTAGGCTCGCAGCTCCTCAGCCATCCCCTCTCATGGGCAGAGAACACTGACTCCTGACTGGGGACTCTTTAAGGTGCCATAGTGCCCTGCTTATCCTGTGGTATTCCCAGCAAGCCAGACTGCCTAAAAGGTATGTGTTTGCTTTCTCTCCTGAGGTCATCAACAGTGTAATTGTCTGCAGTTATAAGTTAGCACACAGCTCTTTCTAAGCAAGCACATTTATTCTTCAGGTAAAATCATTACAAAGAAAACATTAAAAACAATAAAAGAACCTGGAATACTATAAAGGTTACCAGAGGTCACTCCCAACTCCAACCTCTGGCTCTGGTAGGTGCCAGTCCTTCAAAACCCACAACCGGATCTTCCCTCTGGTTACAAGTTTATAGCTGGCTCAGATTCAGAACCAGAACCATCGCTCTGGTGGCAATTCAAACATTTCTTTATACAGCTTGGGCCTTTGAAATCCAATCTCTGGCAACAGGTAATCAGCACTCAAAGACCAACTCCTCCAGTAGTAGTTTCAAAGGGCTGGGAGTTTGCATAAGCGGAGGCAGGAAATTTGTGTGTAGCTAAAATATCAGCAAGAAAGATAATGTCAGTTCTTATGGGTCCAGGAATTGGAAAGGTACTTGACTGTACAGCTATTGAGAATATTTCCATCATATCTTTATTATGAAGTGTTTATAATGTGACAGTTACAAAGGGTTGTAGATCAGTCACCTGAACAATGTACTCATCTGTTGTGTTAAATGATAGGCACTTGTGCATGTTTGTGCAGCTAATACAAGTTCCACGCCTTTCAAATCCACTTTCTCTATCCATTTTAATGTATTGTATTGTACATTGGAAACTGCAGTGTACTGTAACACACAACTCCATCCTGGATACTGCTAGTCATATATTAGCTTGAAGGATACTGCATGAAATTATTAGCCCATGAGGAATCAGATATCTATATGACAGACAATGAAACATGTGGCCTACAAAGCCCACACTCACCATAGGTTAATTGTTCCCCCTACGTGAACGTCGCTCAATGACAAATAATGATAATTCTGTGGCATAAAGTTAAAAAAAATCTTGAGGAATGCCCAAATTCACACTTACACTAGATAAAAACAAATGTTTCCTGATTTTGCTTTGCATGTGAACATGTCTACATATTTCTAACAGCCATTGTTTTCTCATCTTGGTTATAGACCATATTGCTGGAATGCAACCCGGGCAGCTGCTAAATCTGCTGTGACCAGTGCTGTATCTGTAGCAATAATTTCAGGTTAAGAAGTAACTGCTCCCTCCATCTCTGTTTTGAAGATCGTGCAATTTAATTTTGGGGCATTGTCTACTCTCTGCAAACACTCCATTAAAGTCATAAGCACATTAGAGCCAGAAGTAGGTACTACAGCTAGCCTTGCTGCCTGAGTGGCCTTTTCTAGGTCTCTTGTTAGAGAAGATATTTGTAGTTTGAGTTGTGTAGAATAATTTCTCCTTTCCTTTGAGTTCTTCCTTAACTAGAATATCCCATGTCCTTTTTCCTTTCTCCTCTCCCATCTTCTCAGTTCATATACTTTCTCTGTGGAGGTGGGTTGAAAGGAGTGGGACCATTATGATCATCTGGTCTGACCTCCTGTATAGCATAGGACATAGAACTTCCCCAAAATAAGTCCTAGAGCAAATCTTCTTGAAAAAAAATCAAAACTTAATTTAAAAATGGTCAGTGATGGAGAATCCACGATGAAAATGTAAATTGTTCCAATGGTTAAGTACTTTTTTTTTTTTTTAAACAGAAAGGGTAAGTTTGACAGGATCTATTTTCCATAAACTCATGTTGATTTGTGTTAATTACATTACCTTCTTTTAATTCTTGATTAATCAAGTCCTGTATCAGCCACTCCATTATCTTACCCAGGATGGAAGTCAGGCTCACAGGCCTTTGCTTACTCAGGTCATCCCACTTTCCTGTTTTAAAAATTGGCACAACATTAGCTTTCTTCTAGCCTTCTGGAACTTCCCCAAATTCCAAGGCTTATTAAAAATAAACATTAATAGTCCGCAAGCAGCTCAGCCAGCTCTATTAAAACTGTTGGATGCAAGTTTAATATAGTTTTGTTTTGTTTGTTTTTTTTCCAAAAAAATAATCCTTATTGTTCTTAACTTATTGGCCTTAACTCTGCTGGCCATATATTTCTCTTGAGTCCCTCTGCTTCTCTTATCATTTCCCACAATTCCTAGCTTGTGATTTATGTTCATTACTATCATTTTTTCTCTTTCTTCCTTCCTTTCTTTCTCTTTCTCTTTCTTAATATAGCTTTCTTCACTTCCACTGTAAACCAGTTAAATATTTTAACCAGCACTGGCTTCTTCCTCAATTGGGGGATTGCAGCATTTTGGGCATCTAGTAAGGTGTTCTTAAATAATTCCCAAATAGCATGCACATTTTTCTAATTAAATTCTTCCTCCCAGATGATTTGGCTTATAATTGTTTTCAGCTCTGTGAAATTGGGTTTATTAAAGCACCAAGGTTGGGTGTGTTGCACAGATTTTATAATGGCACTAGATTGTGCATGTGTGTGGTGTAGATGGCACAGTTAGAGAGCTAGCTGCACTTCTGGCTCCAATCTGGTCTCTTTGAGTGTGTCCCTTAGTTTTTAGGCCCTGGGCCATTACCTTTCTCAGGGTGAAATCATGTGTTTCTCCCACTCTTAAACCAGGTTCCAGGCTATAGCACCTTGAGGTCTAACCATACTTACCCAGCAGGCCCAATTGCACGTATTCCCTTCGGAAGCTTGTGACCAGTGGTTAATACCAGTGACCAGACACCTTTCTCAAACCAAAGAATTGTTTAATCTAAAACACAAAGGGAAAAAAAAATAACATAAGATTAAAGGGGTTTTAACGCAACAAAAAGGTCAATACTCACATCTGTCTTACCATCAATACTCCTTACCATCAACCCTGTCGTAGTGGGCCATGCAGGGCTTGCTGCTTCAGATTCGCCAGTGGAATCTGTCTGTTCACTGCAGACAGATTCCTGACAACTGCCTCCCCACCTAAAGAGTGACTGTTTAACTGTTCAATGTCTTTTTGATTCCAAGTCTTGGCAGAGAAAGTCTTGTAAATTTGGCTGGAGCCTGGAAGTAGCATCTTCCCAGCTATTAACTCAGGCTCTCTCTCTTAATGACACCGCTATGTTTACTGGGAGGTTGATTTGCTGCCTTTCTACTAATTTCCTAACAACCCTGCTATTAAACTAATCCAACATATGCACACAGTTAGCATTCCAATGATCCAATATAGGCATACAGCAACTATCCCAAATAACCAGGTCGTATCCAGTATTCATAAATAATTATAAATAGGCCCTATGTCCTTCACAATAGATATGTATTAATAGTCTCTTACAAGTAGGGATGGAGATAGCAACACCATTCTAAACTAAATTAACTGGTGATTGATCTGAAAAAATAGATGACATTTAAGCTTGCAGATTGAAGAGAGAACTTGTCAGCTGTGCACATGCAATATGCACACACATACTTGTGCCTTCACTTTGCAGAAACATGGAATTTTAATGCTTGCACAAATCCTTTAAATAGTCTTAACACCTGCATACGTGCCGGGCATTAGTATTTGTAACTATTGGGTTCTGCTAGTGTAAATAAATAATAATGCTTGCAAATTAGACTACGTAAAGAGCATACACAAGTGTTTGCTGGCAGGCAGAAAAATATATACCTGTACAAGTGAAGGTCAAGGAATGAAAATTCAAATGGAACAGTAAAGCTTTATTTTGGGTACAGCTGCGTGGTGAAAGATAATTCTGTTTTGTAAAGGATTTTGATATTTCAAACTTCCATTTCTTTCTAAAGGTAAGGAAAGGCAAAAATTTCAAAGTTCTCCATGAAAGGGAAATGAAGTCCTGGCTCTGAGGCAGTCTGCCTGCCAGGCTGAAGGGTATCTGGGAGGCTGGAAGCTCAAGCTTCCCAGTAGCTCACCAGGTGAGCTGTCAAGAAATCAGGCCGTTTTCTGAAGTTGCCAGTGTCCAATTACAACTCTGTCTAAATCAGTCTGTCCCCACCAAATGTTTTAAGTTAGACAAATCAGCATTCTGTTATGGAAGAAGAGTCTTCCGTCAGAGAATTTCTGACCAGCTGTAATTCTGGGTATGTTCAAAACAGTGGTGGTGACCTTGGTGGTGTATTTTTCTGCTTCTGTGTCTGTCCTTTTACTGTGATCTCCCCTAAATTGCAATGGGGAAAAAAATCCCCCAAAAGTACATACTACAACCCTTTCCTTGGGGGGAAAAGTTTTACATAGTATGTTGGCATAGTTCCTCAATAAGTTGAACATCAGAGGCAGTACCTGTGGAAGCCAGTAAAAAAAAAAATGGTGAAATACTATTGAAGTTAAATGGGAGTGTGAAAGGTTGTCACCCCTGGAGTGTCGTCTGGGAGAAGGTAGAATTGCTGTTGCTGTGCCCCCTAACCATTCAGCTGGGCTGGCCTGTCACACTGTTCTGCTGGTGACACAGCCAGGTGCTCCAGGACCTGATATCACCCAACATGACAGCAGGTGGCGCCACACACCCAACTGAGCTACCTGAGTGCTTTACCTAAGCCACTCAAGGACAAACAGGAGACAACAGCCAATTTCCCTGCTCCCCAGCCTTGCAGCCCTGCTGGAGTATAAACCCAGAGTTGTACCATTTTACACTGTACAGGGATCTGTACAATGCAAGCTCATTAATTCGCTTCCCCCTCAATGTTGGAATGATATGCAACAGCCTTTGTTTACAGAGCTGAGATTTTCCCAGACACTTTACTCAAAACACACCAGTTACGATAAAACAGAAAACAACTTTATTAACTAGAGAAAGATAGATTTTAAGTGATAGCAAATAAATAAATAACATAAATTAAGACTAATATACTAGATAGATAGGATTTGAATTAGCAATTTCTCACCCTGACAGATGATACAAGCAGTCGATCAAGTTTCCTTACATAGGTTAGAAATCCCTTTAGTCTGGGTCCAGCACTTACCCCAGTTCAGTCTTTGTTTCTCAGGTGATTCCAGGAGTTCTCTTGTGTGGGGAGTGAGGCCCCGAGATGATGTCACTCCGTCTTATATAGTTTTTCCATTAGGCAAGAATCCTTTGTTTCAAGCTAAGTTCCCAGCCCACTTTGTGGAAAAATACAGGTACCAAAATGAGTTCAGTGTCATATGGTCTGGTCACATGCCTTGCCGAGTCATAGCAGCCATTATTCATAGGCTGGCTGAAACATTCACAGGAAGGCTAAGCTTTTCCATGATCCATTGTCTTTGTTGATGAGCCATTAGCACTGTCTAGCTTCATTGTTGTATCTGAAAGGCTAGTTGTCTATTACCCAGAGTAAGCCCATTTGAAATACAGATACATAGTCAATATTCATAACTTCCGATACAAAAAATGATACATGTTCACAAATAGGATAATCGTATTCAGCATTTTCCAATGACACCTCACATGACACATCTTGTACAAAATGCATCATAATCCTATCATAATTATACCACTATGATGAATGTGCGGGTGGCAGTTGTCACAGGCAGTTTTGCCAATGGTTTCAATAAGGTTAGGATTTCACCCCATTAATAGATTATTGGGGTAAATGTATGTGTATTCCAAGCCCGAATCCTGCCCTTATATACATAACACATACCTCTCTACCATGTATGGTGAGTTTAGGAATTTGAGGAATTGCTAGTCTTGTGCTCTTTATAGTAGTTTAGGTCAAACAGTAAGTTGTTAGGTATCTTCAGGAAAATGTAGCTTTTAGGAGAATCTGAATCTTCTTCCTTTATTATGGCAGATTTCCACAGAGCCTTGTTTGATCAAAAATGGATGTTTTTCTTAACAAAGAATTTGTTAGGCTTATATTGCATTGCAATTCAATAAAAGAACATGAGCCAGTTTAATAAGTGTAAATTATTAAGAGAGTTTGCAAGGATTAATTTATTGAGTTACATATGTCTAGTCAATGGGGAGCAGACTGGCCACAGAAGGTTTTTTATACACTAAATCGAGGAGCAGAATCTTACACTAGGTGTCATCATGTTGATTTCTGAACTCTTCTGTTAAACTTTTGTGGCTTGATTTTTCAAAAGTGTTGAACATACTCATCACCCATTAACTTCAGTGAAAATCAGGCCATTATATTCCAAAAACAAGCAAAAGAAGTGTCCATCCTTATCTGTAAATAAACAGAATGTTGGTTAAACATGATTGTCAGATTTTCCATAAATACCAAGATACAACACTGAGTGTTACTCCATGGTTAGTACTTGAACATAACATTCATTAGAGGAGGTAATTAGCCCACTTATTTGGATGTGTTGAATCCTGCGTACTGTGTTAGCATCTAATGAATAATGATAATAGTCCCTGTCGGAACTGGTTGGTGGCCACCACAACGAGGTTTGCAGGAGGGATCTAGCCTCGGAAGCCAGAGACTGGATTATAGTAAGGAATCAGTCAATCAATAAAATAAATAGATGATCTATGTTACAGCAAGCAAGCAAAGGAACTAGGAGAGAACTTGTGGTGTCTGGGGAGCCAGGGGGACAGGATTTATAAGAGGTCAGTGTGCAGTAATGGTTGGGAACATATTGGGCTTGGGGAAAGAGGTGGCTAGATGAGTTGAGGGTCAGTCCTGAGTTTGGAAGCAGGTTGGGCCACAAAAGGAAGCTGAGAAACAACTCATCTGTTCTTTAGGATCACACTTTTACAAAACGCATCCATACATAACACATTAGGGCTTATCAGTACAAGGAACAGAGTTGAGTGAATAATTAAAGATTACTTATTTATTAATTGAATTTATCCTGTATTTACCTGCTCATAGATTATTCACAGACAGTTTGGAAATTTGTTGAATTCATCTTTCAAACTTATTTGAGTATATTTTTTGCATTTTTCCCCCCTCGTTGGACTGATGATCAGCAATTCTCTGTCAATTTTAACTATGTTTGAGCTGTGTTGCTTAATTGTGAATAGGTCACATACATTGCAAGGGATTGTTTCTGTTCTCTGAGTGGATTGCATTTCAGGAGCAAAGACTCTGGCATACGAATTTCAGTGAAATAGTTTCCCATGAATACTCACGTACAGAAGTTTTTGAAATTTGTATTAACTGAGCTTGTAAAACTTGATCACGTTAACTTTTATGGAAAGCAAACAAAAGGAGCATATACATGGATACAATTATTTAATGAAAAAAAATTAAATGGATATTTGTGGAAAGCTTTCTTATGCATTATTTGTCCAGATCTAATATTGAAACTAAACTAATACCCACTAGGACATTCTTTAATAAAATACCGAGAGCATGAACTTTAATCTGAACTCAAAAAATCAGTCTTATGGTATCAAGTGCATGTGCTGCTCGAGAAAATGGCACTGTTTTAAATCTACCATTCTCTCTCTGAAGGTTGATCAGTGATATTTTTCATGTTTCTAATATAGGTCAGTATAAGATCTCAGACAACTCTTCATATTGGAAATTTTTCATTTAATGTATGAGAGCAGTTCTGGTTTGCTACTTAATGAAGTGGAAAGCATGTCACCCGCTGACTTTTCAGCTGTGGCATGCAGTCAGTATCATGCCTGGCCACACAGTCAGATGACATCTACAATGTGCCTTTTACTTTACTGAGGAGTGTGACATAACATTCTTGCAATTCCTACCACACAATGTTGCTGGATCCTGTACTCATACTACAGGTCTATGGTATTGCTGCACTGTATAAGAGGTTTGGGGGTGGGTGTATGGGGGGCGATTAGGAATTTTTGGTTTTGTTTTAAGTCAATTATTTAGATGCTGCACTTTTCTTCTCATAAACTACAGTCCCTACCATGGACACAATTCTTTCTTTAATTACTAATATACTAATAATTGGGGAAAATTTGAAGAGACCCCTTGCCACAAAACGTGTGCGTGAGATCAACAACAAGGAAGCATATGATGGCATGGGCTGCAATAACATTTTTACTGTTGTTTGTTTGGGAAGACCTGAATAACTCACTTGGGGCACTCAGAAGTAATGCACTCATTTTAAACTTGTGGCAAAAAAAGAGCTTTACAGCACCTTGCACAATCACGACTATATTACCTCTCGCCTCCTATTTTAGGCATTTGTCTCTGAAGTGAGCAAGTAAGAGACGGAGCTGAATTTTTGCTTAAAATTGAGAGCGAGAATATGCCTTTTTTTTTTTTAAACATGAATCATGCAAGAATCTCAAATGGTAATAGTGTGCATGTACACAGATATCCATTAGGCAATAGAAAATGGCTTAATTAGTGCTTTGGAGATTTTTTGCTTCAATAATTCTCACTGGAACATTGTAGAAAAATAAAGGACTTTGATCTTCTATGCTGACAATGTTATCCTATAGCAGATAGGAATAATCTGAGTGCATCTGGGACTTTACCATTATAATCAAGACTCTGGACAACCCTAATTACATTTCAAATTGTTGTGTTTTTGGCAGCATCAAGTTTAGAAACCACGGTAGTATCAGACTTAATGCAGATATACTATCCATATCTTGGTATTTAAATTGCTTCCCTTTTCTTGGCTTTACTGCTTCACAAATTCTTTACATTGCACTTCTGTTTCAAACAATACTGATATCCAATTCAGGATGACACACAATGTTTTATGATTTTAAGAGTGAGATTTAAAAGGGAAGGTTATTGAAGTATTTTCATCAAGATTTTCAATGCCATGGGAAAATATTATGAGCCTCAATAACACTAAATGTTTACTAAGTGGTGTGTGTGCTGCTTTCTTTTTAGGATCTGGGAGACCGGTGGGCAGCCATTTGTAGATGGACAGAGGATCGCTGGGTCCTTCTGCAGGATATTCTTCGGAAGTGGCAGCAATTTGCTGAGGAGCAGGTACAGTGTTAGCAGTTATAAACCAGAACATTGTTCAAAAAATTGCACTCTGAATGGTCTTACTGAAGGCTTTTCCTTCTCTTAATTTCTTTCAGTGCCTTTTCGATTCATGGCTTACAGAGAAAGAGGATGCAGTGAGCAGGATTCATACAACTGGCTTTAAAGATCAGAATGAAATGCTTGCCAGTCTGCGAAAGTTGGCTGTATGTATTTCCCCATTGTTCAGTTTTTTGTTTTGCTTTCCTCATTCGTGAGTCTAACTGCACATCTGGGTTCAGCCAATTGAACATTGAACAGCCATGTTTCTTGGGATGACTGGTATCTGGAGAGCATGGAGTCCTCAACTGGTGCCTGATTTTGCTTATGAAAGAGCTACATTTGTGCCACTTGACTTTGCAACCTTACTAGTGTTCTCTGAACATATTTTTGTCTGTTATATATACATTTACAACATTAATATCTAATTTGTATATATGTGTATATATAAAATAAATACACAACTTCCATTCACAATGTTGTGTTGTATGTGTATAGTTTATTTTATATAAATAAAATCAGACACAAAAATATGTTTAAAAACACTATTAAGGTCACAATGTCAAAGACTCAAAAATTAGGAAATGCCAGATTTCAGGGTGCCTGTATGCCATAATTCAGCCCTCTTGTGAGTATATATTATGATATAGTCTTGAATTACATGATCACGTACTATTTTTCCACAGAGGACTCTTGCCATATTTAGTGAATGGATAATTAGTTATTGACTATTTCTTTGTATCCTACTCATTCAATGGATGGGCCATGATCATATTTATTGAGCACCATCCAAACCCAGCAGAGACTACAAAATTATTAATTTACCCCTTGGCATTTTTATGGTTCTCTCACCATAGTATCTGAGTGCTTCTCAAACATCAGTAAATTTATCTTCACAACCCTCCTGGCCTTCTACCAGCTCAGTGCTCTTTCCTGGAAATCAAAAACATGCAGTTCATCATCTTTATTAAGTGAAACATACTGCTTTGCATTCTATAACTTTGTACGTGAGAGTCTTGCAATCCCGGCCAGGCTTGAGACTAGGTTTGCCAACTTTCTAATTGCAGAAAACCAAACTCCCTTGCCCTGCCCTTTCTTCAAGGACACCCCCCCGCTCACTCCATCCCCCCTCCTTCCATCACTCACTTGCCCCCACCTTTGCTCACTCGCTCATTTTCACTGGGCTGGGGCAGGAGGTTGTGGTGCATGAGAGAGTGGGGTTCTGGGGTGGTGCCAGGGGTAAGGGGTTTGGGGTGCACAAGGGGGCTCCAGGCTGGGGCCAAGAGATTCGGAGTGCGGGAGAGGATGTGGGCTCTGGGGTGGGACTGGGGATAAGGGGCTTGGGGTAAAGGAGGGGGCTCCAGGCTGGGGCAAAGGGGTTCAGAGTGTGGGAGAGAGCGCAGACTCTGGGAGGGAGTTTGGTGCGGGAGGGGTCTCAGGGCTGGAGCAGGTGGCTGGTGGCTCTAGCTGGGGCTGCGGGAGGAGAGGTCGGGGTGCGGGCTCCAGGCAGTACTTACTTCAGGTGGCTCCCAGAAGTGGCCAGTATATCCCTGTCCCCCCTAGGTGCAGGGACAGCCAGGGAGGCTCAGCGCGCTGCCCTCATCCACAGGCACCGCCCCCGCAGCTCCAGTTGGCTGTGGTTTCTGGCCAATGGGAGCTGCAGAGCTGGTGCTCATGGCGGGGGCTACAGAGATATGCTGGCCGCTTCCAGGAGCTGCACAGAGCCAGGGCAGGGAGGGAGCCTCTCTTAGCCCCTCTGTGCCGCTGACTGGACTTTTAATGGCCCAGTCAGCAGTGCTGACTGGAGCTGCCAGAGTCCTTTTTTGATTGGGCATTCCAGTTGAAAATTGGATGCCTGGCAACTCTAATTGAGATGCATGCTGCATCTGGATCTTGATATGTTTTGATTTTGGTGGTGCTTTCTAAAAAGAAAAAATGAGAGAATAGAGTGATAATTCATTGTACTTTAAAAACAGTTCAGACTGGGCAGGGGCAGAGAAGAGCAACTAGGATGATCAAGGGAATGGAAGGCCTATCTTATGAGAGAAGATTGGAAGAGCTTGGCTTGTTTAGTCTAGCGAAAAAAGGCTGAGAAGGGTATATGATTTCTCTACAAATACCTTAGTGGGGTAAACAGTAGGAAGGGTGAAGAGCTATTTAATCTGAAAGACAGTGTTGGCTCAAGAACAAATAGATATAGACTTTCCATGAATAAATTCAGGCTGAAAGTTAGAAGGTTTCTAACCGCCTAAGGCACAGCCTCCCAATAGGAGTTGTGGGGGCAAACAACTTAATTAGTTTTCAGAGAAAGCTGGACAAATGTATGAGTACAATTGTATGATGGGGTTGCTTGTGATGGCAGGCATCAGAGCTCAAGAGTCCTGTGAGACACTTCCCGTTTGTCTTACATTCCTAAATGTTCAAGCTTCAGGATTTCAGCTGGCCACTTGCAGGGGTCAAGAAGAGATTTTTTTTCCCAACCAGTGTATTCTGGGAGGGTATTTTTATATTTTTCCTCTGAATCACCAAGGACTGCCATGGCTGGAGATGTGACATTGAACAGGGAGCACCAGTGGTCTTGAGCATTCTCTTTTTCAAATGCTTGGTTGACTGATTCTTGCTTACAAGCTCAGGGTCTAACTGATCTACCATACTTGAAGCCTGGAAGGAATTTTCCCCTAGATCGGATTGGCAGTGATCTTGGAGATTTTTGCCACCTTCCTCTGCAGTGTGTGGGTACACATCACTTGCCAGGATTATCTGTGTATATTTCACCTAATCATTTCCCTGCCATTGTGGGGGTTTGGGACACTAAGGCACCTTGATCCTCCTGCTCTCTGCCTGAGGCACATAATAGTCTGGTCTCCTGTGCGTTATAATACTTTGGTCTAATTTTGAGTTTAGTGTGCAGATGCTGGGTGGGTGTTGTTGGCCTGTGATATACAGGAAGTCAGACTAGATGATCTGGTGGTACCTTCTGACCTTAAACTCTATGGTTCTCAGTGTGAAATAATTTCACAAATTAACATGACTGTGCCTACAATAAGATGGAGGGGTACATTTTCACCTCCATGTTTATGCAGTGAAGGTGAAAAACTGTCTTTGTTAAAAGGAATTGTGCAAGTAATCTGTTCTTGTGCACCTACTATTTATTTAGATATGTAGAAGAACATTGGTTCATGGGTAACATAACATCCATGGAAAGCGGAGTTTTAACAGTTTACAAACTGTGAAATTTTTCAGCCAGCGTGTTACTGCTGGGTTATAACTGCCTATGCAGTTAAAATAATTAAATCAATTTCAGTTATATGAAATAATATTGACTATATTTTGTTGTCTTGTACTGTGTACAGAAATCTTTGTGGCCTTTGGTATATGAAAATTTTATGGTATTATTACTGTAAGTTGTTTCAATAATTCTCTGATGTGCTTAGAATTCAAAATATGTTGGCTTCACTGTGAACAAATTATAGGTATTTTTAAAATAAAATTTTTAAAAAAAATCTTACTGTTTGATTGTTTAAACTAATTAACGGATAACTAGCAGCTGGTCCAGAATTGATGGTAAATATCCCTGCTGATTTAGACAGTGACTAAGAATTTAATGCTCCTTAAAATATGCCACAATTTGAGACCCAAAACTCTGGCCATCTGTTATGATAACCTTAAGCATGCATAGCTGTGGATACACTGTGCTAACCCTTTGCTTTCCTTCTGCCAAACATAATTTTCCATTGTCTGAAATATACGCTTTTAGTCAATACTGTTAAAGCGAATGCAGTATAGAATCTGGAAGGTATTCTTTGGAATTGAGATTTTACTTTGACTAAAGCTCATTTTAGGATTATGCCCATGCTTTTACTTTATCACAAAAGGATTCTGCTTAAATTTGTTTACATTTTCATTTGTTTCATCTGAATTCTAGTCCTGTAACCAGTAAGTGAGCTGTGATTGACTTGTCAGAGAGTTCAGTAAAGGGCTTTCTTGTAACCAGGGCCAGCCTGAGGTGTTGTGGGGTCCCTGTGTGAGGAGAAAAATGTGAAGACAAAGTCCAGCTTTGTTCAGCAATGTAGCACATTTTAGGGTTTGGCAAGTGGCCAGAGAATAGAATGGTTTGTCACAGGTTCCTGAGAAGGAAGGATATCACTAATTTGCAGGAGTGATTAAAAGTATATTTGTCATAATTGATTCCTGGAGGTTTGGGGTGGGGCCTCCAAGTTCTTCTTTCCTAGTTGATTGAAGATGTCATGTCAAGAAGGAGAGATTTTCCTTTGAGTAATTTTATCTAAACTCCAATTAATGGAATATACATGAATATTTGTTATTAAGTATGTGTCCTCTGGAAAGCAGTGTCCATTTACCCCCACCTGCCCTATAGAGATGAATGTTGGGACCCATTAGTAGATAAAGGGCCCCACCACCAACCTTACCCCATTCTTGTTTTTGCAACTATTGGCTGGTTAGCCAGAATCATTTGCTAGCAGCTGCTGATTCTTTATTAGATGAGACTGTATGGACATGTTTACTAAAGTCACATGGTAATTTCCATAGTTTTCACAAGATGAATGAGGCTTTCAATATTGAATTATCAATGGTACATTGGAAGTAATACTCCCTTGTTAATATCTTTGAACTATGGTAACAGACAGGCAGAGTATCCATTCCACTGAATGATAATAGTCTTTTAGAATTAGCAGCCGTCCCTGTCCCATCAGAAATCCAAGTGGGCAGTTAGGTTGTCTTAGGTGTATAATCCATCCCATCATCCAGATCATAAATGAAGATATTGAACAAAACTGGCCCCTGGACCCGACCCTTGGGGCACTCCACTTGATACCAGCTTCCAACTAGACATGGAGCCATTGATCACTAGCCATTGAGCCCGATGATCTAGCCAGCTTTCTATCCACCTTATAGTCCATTCATCTAGCCCATACTTCTTTAACTTGCTGGCAAGAATACTGTGGGAGACCGTATCAAAAGCTTTGCTAAAGTCAAAGAATAACACATCCGCTGCTTTCCCCTCATCCACAGACCCAGTTATCTCCTCATAGAAGGCAATTAGGTTAGTCAGGCATGTCTTGCCCTTGGTGAATCCATGCTGACTGTTCCTGATCACTTTCCTCTCCTCTAAGTGCTTCAGAATTGATTCCTTGAGGACCTGCTCCATGATTTTTCCAGGGACTGAGGTGAGGCTCATTGACCTGTAGTTCCCCGGATCCTCCTCCTTCCCTTTTTTAAAGATGAGCACTACATTAGTCTTTTTCCAGTCATCCGGGACTTCCCTGGATCACCAGGAGTTTTCAAAGATAATGGCCAATGGCTCTGCAATCACATCCGCCAACTCCTTTAGCACGCTCGGATGCAGCACATCCGGCCCCATGGACTTGTGCTCGTCCAGTTTTTCTAAATAGTCCTGAAACACTTCTTTCTCCACAAAGGGCTGGTCACCACCTCCCCATGCTGCACCTCCCAGTGCAGTAGTCTGGGAGCTGACCTTGTTTGTGAAGACAGAGGCAAAAAAAGCATTGAATACATTAGCTTTTTCCACATCCTCTGTCACTAGGTTGCCTCCCTCATTCAGTAAGGGGCCCACACTTTCCTTGACTTTCTTCTTGTTGCTAACATACCTGAAGAAACCCTTCTTGTTACTCTTAACATCCCTTGCTAGCTGCAACTCCAAGTGTGATTTGGCCTTCCTGATTTCACTCCTGCATGCCTGAGCAATATTTTTATACTCCTCCCTGGTCATTTGTCCAATCTTCCACTTCTTCTAAGCTTCTTTTTTGTGTTTAAGATCAGCAAGGATTTCACTGTTAAGCCAAGACTTAAATAGAAGAGGTTTCCTTTGTGAGTCTCTTGGGGTGCAGTCCACACTGGGGGGAGAAGGGTTATCCTTACCACATGTTAGGTAACACAAGGTAAAATCCTGGTGAAGACGAGAGCATTTCTAGTTTTCGCACATGTAAGCGGATTGAGGTAAACATTGGCATAGGTGGGAGGAAGAATCCTAGGGTTCATCTCAACTTGCTAACACTTTATTTACTTTCTCCACATCAGTCATGATTGTATAGATCTCTATCATATCCCCCCTTACTCTTACTCTCTTTTCCAAGCTGAAGAGTTCGAATCTTATTAATCTCTCCTCATATGGAAGCTGTTCCATACCCCTAATAATTTTTGTTGCCCTTTTCTGTACTGTTTCAAATTCCAATATATATTCTTGAGATGGGGTGACGAGATCTGCATGCAGTATTCAAAATGTACCATAGATTTATATGGTGGCATTATGATATTTTCTGTCTTATCTATCTATCACTTTCTTAATGATTCCCAACATTGTTAGCTTTTTTGACTGCCACTGCACATTGAGTGGATGTTTTCAGAGAACTATCCACAATGACTCCAAGATCTCCTCCTTGAGTGGTAACAGCTAATTTAGACCCCATCATTTTATATGCTGCACAGTTGGGATTATATTTTCCAATGCGCATTACTTTCCATTTATCATTATTGAATTTCATTTGCCATTTTGTTGCCCAGTCAACCATGATCATTAGTGTGGATCTAAAATTCCCTGTCCCCACATGTTCAGAGACTTAAATAAAGATTCTGAGTAATTAAAAAGAATTAAGGTCTGATTATTTATAGTGTCTCTATATACAAGTCCTAACTTCACATTCCTTATGAGGGTGTATTTGCAGCCCTATTTCTGACTATTTTTCTAAAGGGTTCTGACTCAAGGGTATATGTATAGCCCAAGAATTGGATCTATTCTCACACTCTACCCAAAGAACTACAGTTTCCAGCAGGTAATCTCTCTTTTGTATGTGTTTTCTGGGATGAGATTCTATCAGAGAAGGCCCCAGACTCACCTCTGTCTGTACCAGCTGGGCAAGCAAAGCAATTTTTTATATTTGACAATTATGCCAACTCAACTAAGTTGTTTCTTTTTTCATATAATTTATACATGCAATATATTGTAGAATTCCTGTTCAAATAAAACCCATCATAGCAAGTAGCAGCCTTTTTTCAGTACCTGCAAATTGTGTGTTTCACATAGTTCATTCTGTATTAACATATACAGGTTTGCTTCATTTAGTATTAAATCTCTTTCGGGACCCAATTAATTTAAAGGTCATGTAAGAAAAGCTGCTTAGATATTGCTACTTTGCACATAAATTACCAATAAGCTTGTGTTCCCTAAGACTATTTTTAATGTAGCTGGTTATTTGTCCTGTCTCTAAAGCATTTCTTTTTACACTAAAATCTTTAAAATAGTTGTCTTATTCTCTATGCTCAGAACTCAGACTTTTTTATATTTTAATTGTTTTCCCTAGTGCTTGCTGACCATCACTGCCACACCAGTGCAATGGCATAGTTGCTTCACATTCCTTAACATGCTAGTGAGTGATGTAGAAGGCACATGAGCCCATGCTGGATGTGTGCTGTATTGAGTACATGGTGTCTTAATGGATAGAGCACAGGCCTATGACTTGGGAAGCCATGTAAAAGTTCTATTCTCAGCTCTTAAAATGGCCTGCTGGGTCACTTCACCTCAATGACCCTCAGTTTCCCATCTGTAAAATGGGGATAATTACACTGACCTCTTTTGTAAAGTGCTTTGAGATCTACTCATAAAAAGTGCTTGTAGAGGGGTTTGGCTGGGACTTGTCACTCTCCGGGGCAGCGGGGGACCACACCGCCTCAATACTTCCTTTCAGTTGTTGATGGGGAATTAGCCTGTCCGCAGGAGTCTCGCCGCAGCAGCAGTAGAGGCAAACACAGACAGTTATTCACGCCCGGCCCGTGGTCGGTGGGCAATAGTGAGTCCAGGACTCAGGCCCTCAGGCAGGGGCTGAGCAAACAGTTATAATTAGCAGGCCCAGGCCTTGGGTCAGTGCAGGGCAGCAGAGAGTCAATGGCTCAGGCCCTCAGGCAGGGGCTGAGCAAACGCAAGTAAACCAGCCCAGGCTCTCGGCTCAGAGGGGCCTGGGAGAGGGGAGACTGCCACCCACAAGTTGGGTGACGGGGGGACGCGACAGGAGGCCTGCTGCTGTGTCAGTGGGGATCCTGGCCGCAACACACTGACATTGGCTCTGGCAGTGCTGCAGCCAGACTTGGGTCGGCTGCCCCCAGGCTACTTCCTAACTCCCCCTCTAGAGGTACCTGGGTCCGGACGGCATCCTCCGGGGGTTCAAGCACTATGGGCTCCTCAGGTGAAGGGTAGGCTTGACAGCTCCTTCGGGTAACTGGAGAGGGGCAGGCTTGACAGCTCCTCCGGGCTCTGGTCGGCATCAGGCATCGGCTGGTCTGGCCAGTCTTTGAGTCTGCCTCCGGTTGCCAGGGTCTCACAACCGGCAGCTAGGCCACAGGCATCTGGCCTCTCCGGCGGCTGCTCCTCCAGTGAGCTCTGGGGTTGGGCTTTTATACTTTCTGTCCTGCGCCGTGACCTCTGGGTGTCTGGCGCAGGACTCACTGGCTCCGCCCACTTTGGTGTCCTGAGGGGCTTGTCCCTCTCCAGGGCGGCATGGGACCACACCGCCTCGCTACAGTGCTATATAAGAAGATATTATGATTAATAATAATGTATAATTTGTCCCTATTATAAGTATTCCATTAAAATATATTTGAATCCCTAAAAATGGATTCAGCCTAATAAGAATATTCATAAGCAGTGACAACTATATAGTCAGACATACATAAATACTCAATCATCTCAAAGTCCTGGATTTCTTGCCTGAGTCGTCCTTTCAATAGGTAAATAATTACAAATATGTTTTACAGCAGCCACTGATTATCAAAAAAAAAAAAAAAAAAGGGGAGTTGCAGTTGGATTTTAACTAAGAAAAACATCGAAACTAAATAAGCTGGAGAAAGTATATTAATAATGGGGGTGAGGAAAGCATTTTACAAAGGATAGATTTGAATATAGGAGCTTTCTGCTGTATATCTATTTTTAACAAAACACAGATATTCCAAATAAGCTACTGAAAAATGTGGCTGAGTGCACATAATGACATCTCTATCCATAATATATTTACCCTAGAACAAATTGTGTGTCTGTTTATATTGAAGTTTTCTTATAGTGTGAGGTAGGGAACTATATAGCATTTGTGTTGATAGGAATATTTCCTGCCTTGTGAACTCTAACTAAGGGGTGGTCAAACACATTCTGCCAGCTTCTAGATTTTTGAAATGGCTGGATAGTTAGGAGAAACTATTGTGCAAACAAGTGTTATACAATTTTACAGGCACTTTTGATGAAAGCCATTCAACTACATGTTCTGACCTGAAGAAGAGCTCTGTGCAGCTCGAAAGCTTGTCTCTCTCACCCACAAAAGTTGGTCCAATAAAAGATATTACCTCACCACCCACCTTGTGTGTCTAATGGAATTACATAAAATGTAACTCTACAGAAACAATAATCTTCGAGAGCTTGACTGTCTTGCGAAGTACTCAATTGCATTCTCTACCAGTTTTAGTGTTTTCGGTCAAATCTTGATAAAATCAAAACTCATCTTTTGAAATTACCCCTCATTATTGTAATGCATTGATTTTTTTTTTAGATAAGCAAGAGTGAAAACAAAAAAATTCCTCATTACGTTGGGTCACAGGCCAGGTGGTAAATAATCCTTAGCAATGCATGGATATTGCAAAACAATGCTGAGTCACACTGAGCCATACAGTAATTTTGGGTGTGTGGGGCATCCTTTACTTGTCAGTATATTCTTCTGTGAATGGTGCCCAATAGAGACCTGGGCCCTGATTCTTCACTACTTGTGTCCTATCTAGCCATTTACACCTATGCAAAGTGGGTGGTAAAAAAACTCTACCAAATCGGAATTTCCCCCCTCGCTTTTACTGGTGATAGCATTTTTCACTCCCTCTGCACGGGTATAGCCACATTAACATGGTGCTTCCTAGTCCCGGTTGTTATCACATGTGAGTGCTGGTTCTCCTTTCAGTGGCAATGATCAGGAGCCATGTTTTTATGGTGGATTACAGTTCAGCTTCTGCTACTCATGTGCACCAGTAGGGTAGAGTCAGGCAAGGCCTCCCAGACAATTCAAGGCACTATGTCACTGCCTGTGTAGGCTATCCTTTGTTTCAGACCTGGTACCATGTCACCTACTCTCGATTTTATGAGAGAGCTGTAAATACAGACTCTGGTATTTACTGTGTCTAACATAAGTATTTGTGGAGTTCTGAATGGTATAACAGATTGGATGCTTTTTATAAAAGTTAGTAAGAACTGGTATTCCTTTCCATTGGGTGTTTATATATTGTGGCTTATTTCAGTGAGTGCTAATATGTTTCAGGAAGGTATGTGAAGCCAGATTGTGAAATCCCTACTTGTGCTTACACTAGGATTAGTCCTTTTGAACTCAGTGGGAACACTCCTGGAATAGGGTACTATGTAACTGAGTAAGTATTTCAGAATTTGGTGCTGGTGAGTACGATGTGTGGGCAGTGACTCTGTTAGGGAGTAAAGTTCAGTAGAAATAGAACGAGTATAGATGCCTGGAAATTTTCCAGTTCAACATTTTTCCATCGGAACATGTCAGTTCATAGAAATGGAAAGATTCCATGGGAATGTGGCACATTTTGTTGAAATTTCTAATGGAGCTCAGGCAAGTTTCCATGGGAGCCTGAGAGTCCAGTAGGAGTATACATTGTTTAAAACATCCCTGCAGAAGGGAACGTTTCAGAGTGTCTGAAACAAAATACAGCAGTATTTCACTTCCATGAAAAAATTCAAGGTTTTGGCTTTTTGTCTTGGGTGAGGATGAAATGTTTTCCAAAACCTCATTTCGGGGGGGAGGAAATGAAATTATTTCCTGGCCAGCTCTAATAATCAATGACACAAAGTATAGCAAAACTTTCAAAATACTATTTTCTAATTTTTATATTTGTTAACATTGATGCACTTTTAGGGTAGTTAAAGTCACACAGCCTTTGGTTTTGTGACTTATAACACCACCTGAGGCATGCTATGATGTTTTATTGCCTTGTAAACTATAACGTGTTCATTCCACTGTGTCAATCTTACCAGCAACTTTTGTGATAACAAGAATCTTGAAAATAGGAATTTATATGAACTATTCTTATCCATATTCAATTCCATATGGATCTCTCCTGAGTTACCAGCATGTTGTCTGAATGATTTCTGTTTTTTAACAGATCTTAAAAGGAGATCTAGAAATGAAGAGACAAACAATGGGTAAGCTGAGCTCACTCATGCAGGACCTCCTGTCAGCAGTAAAGACTAAAGCAGTGGCTCAAAAGCTGGAAGGTCGGCTGGAAAACTTTGCCCAACGTTGGGATAGGCTTGTGCAGAAGCTGGAGAGCAATTCTAAGCAGGTTTGTCATAACCATCATTCTATCAGCTGATCACAGTGAAATGCCTTGTCAGTCAAATGTCTGAAGTAGATTTGCTGCTATTTGTCAGACTCTTTAAAATCTTTTCACTCTGCCTTCTTAGTCAGGGTTTAGTTTTTTAGGCCAAAGTTATATCACCATAATTTACAGTATTTCCTGAAAGTCAGAACATGTAAATGATTTCAGACCAAGGGGGGGGAAAGAGTATTCCAAATTTGAGAGGTCCTCACAGAGAATACACTGCCAGCAACAGCCCTCTCTGTTAATCTAAGAAGTTTCAAGTCAGGTGCCCCACTGATTTCAATCTGTGGCAGCAGCACACAAGGAGAAATATGCTTCCTAATGCAGGCAGGTTTCAAGCCACATAGAGCTTTATAAATTAAAGCCAACACCTGGAAATCCACCTGGAAACCAAAAGGTCAATGTAGATCATGGCACACTAGTATCATATGCTCATAGTATCTTGATACATCACTGTGCATTCCACATGATGATTTATGAACAGAGTTAAGGTAGCCCTATGTAGAACACATTGTAAAAATCAGCAAAGCCACGAATCACAGTAGCAAGGTCCATATCAGAGAGAGAAACTGCAACCTCCTGTCCAAGTACAGTTAAAAAAAAGCCACATTATTCCCTTCTCCTTTGTGATTATTGACAAGCAAGTGTGGATTTAACGTTTTAAAATTGTGAACTCAAATGGTAAGTGGCAGAAAACACCTTCGATTGACAGGGATGACATAATTTTGCACAAGTTTTCCAGTTGTTTTCTTTGATCTACCATCATCTCAGTCTTGACTGGACTGAGCCTCAGCTAATTTCCTCTTATCCATCTCTTTGTCATATACCAGCACTGAGCAAGATACCTTATACCCGCAGCTAGGATGGCAGGAAGGAGATACAGAAGTGGGAGTCAGATTCCTTCAAATAATATTGTATGGCCCAAATACATATATTAATTTCCTCTTGTTTCTATACTTGTGTTGACCATATTTCTGCTGTATCTGATTAGCTTCTCTTTACCACAAGCCTTCTCATGATAGCTGTATAATACTGCTGCTTACCACCAACCCACCCATTTCTGGTGTTGCCGTTAATAAATATCATAACTAATTAATTCAATCCATAGAGCCACTTAACAATTAACATGAATACTCCTATTCACTAGAACTAAATGGAAATTTTTGGCATTTCTGTTCTGTGGAAAAGTCCAAAATTACAATTTTATTTTGTTCCGAATTGAGGAGAGAAGCTGAAATTTCAAAAATATATTAAATACAATATATATTCATATCATATATATATATAAAAATAAAAAATAAACATGATTTAGAATATTAAAAGTTTTAATATAATATAAACATTGAAACAAACGGAATCAAAACCATACAGTTAAAAGAAATATTTTTCCTTATCAAAACAAAATGTTTCAATGATTTACTTTTTTTTCCATTGAAAATGTCATAAAAAATGGATACGTTATCACAAAATATTTTGATGACATTGTTTTCCAGTGGAAAACTGTTTTGACAAAACTGTTTTGACTAGCTATATCACTTACATTTACTGAAATTGCCATTTTTTACTTATAAATGCATAGAACTGGCATATATTTAGAAATACTAATACAAATAAATACAAGTCTTTGATATCCTGGAACCAGGACTCCATCGTAATTCATAACAATTCAGTTGAGTGGAGGATATAAGTGTTTTAACTCGGGTTGTTGATTCATTGCAGTTAACTCATGTGATTAACTCAAAAAAATTAATCACGATTTAAAAAATTAATAGTTGTTAATTCCAGTTTTAATCACATAATTAAACAATAGAATACCAATTGAAATGTATTAAAAATTTGTGGATGGTTTTTCTACATTTTCAAATATATTGATTTCTATTACAACACAGAATACAAAGTGTACAGTGCTCACTTTATATTATTATTTTGATTCTAAATATTTGCACAGTAAAAATGATAAAGAAAAGAAATAGTATCTTTTAAAGCACCTCAAAGAAGTACTGTAGTGCAATCTGTTAATCATGAAAGTGCAACTTACAAATGTAGATTTTTTTGTTACATAATTGCATTATAAACAAAATAATGCAAAAATTGAGAGCCAACAAGGCCACTCAGTCCTACTTCTTGTATAGCCAATAGCTCAGACAAACAAGTTTGTTTAAATTTACCGGAGATAATGCTGCCCACTTCTTATTTACAGTGTCATGGGAGTGCAGACCTGCTGCTGGAGTTTTTACAACCTGGTGATCTAGACCTGCTCAGCCTATGTACCCTTCAACTTGCACAATGGTTGCTAGCACCATTTCAGTTCCAATGTTGCTAACATTGGTATAACTGCACTGTAGATGACCTGTTGGTTTCTCACGCCATTTTCAGCACTGTCAATAAACATCCTGTGAGCAGGTCTAAATGACTCTATGCTGAAAATGCAATGATAAACAAATGGGCCAGGTACACTAGTGTTCCCAAATTTGTTAACATTAAGATTGTTAATCTAAGCAGAATTTAAGTTAGCAGTGATGAGAAGCTTTTCCAAAAATGTGCCTACTTTGGACCTCCAGGGACAGTAAAACACATGTAGGTTACATAATTAAAAGGATTAAATGACAGGCAGGGAGGTCATGTAGAAATCTGAAAGTTGAGACAATTAAGAAAATAAATGAAATAAAAAAGTAATACTGAAATCTATGGAAGAAGAAAGCTAATGTTAGCTACTGCAGGTTTGTTCCTTCCAGGACTGCAGTGGGTATAGCTTACAGGGGGAAATTCTCTGCCTCCTAATGATTAAAAAGAGCATAATAATAAAATCAGATAAGTTAAACTTCCTGCAATGATCTGGAACACCTGTGATCCACAGCATCGTTCCTTCAATCTAAAATCCACGAGTCGTTTATTTTGCCTGGCTCTTGTGTTGCTACTAAATTAGTTGAAGTAGACAAAATTCATTTAGTGGAGGAGTAGAGAGAAGAGCAAGGTGAGGGGGTGGAAGTCATAATCGCATGCAATTGCTAGTCCTCAGTTTGGCAACTTGAGTTAAAATAATCATTTGTGCTCCACAGAGTAGATAATTATAGAAGCTGAGGATTGGATTTACTACTTGTATATTTACATTGGGCTCCAACCTATAGTCTTTATCCAGACAAAAATCCTGTGACAGTTTAGCATTGAAGAGACAGCCTTGAGTTTGGAGCTGTGTTGGGGTACATGACCTCAATAATGAACTGCAGGAGGTAGGGAGTCTCAGGCTCAAGGTTTCCTGAAGCTACCAGGGAACACATCCTCTGGGGTGTAACAAGCACTTCCCTTCAGCTTGGCCTGCTTTCCTGGTCAGTACATGATGAGTGCACACGAGGGCCTGGTCTTGTCTCTTTAATGGGTGGCTAGGGCTGCTAGTTGTGCTAGCCAGGACCTGAGTAGCCTTTATGCTCAGGGGATCTCAAGGCCACAGTTGTGTGTGGCCCTGAATGGGATCCCTCCATCCACTAGAGAAATGCATAAGTGTACTGCCTCCATCCACTAGCAAAATACATAAGTGTATGCAAACTTCTTAAACTCATTCTACTTTCATAAATGCCGGTTGTTAAATTTCAATAATAATTGATATCCTGATCTCTGAGATCTTACAACATATCCACACAGTTATAACTTTCCTCAGCTCTTTTACCTTTCATAATATCCCTTATGTATCATAGTTAATAAGTGTTGAACTACAAATCTAACTTAGATAAATAAAATTCTTATTAAAATATGAGGAACTGGGCATTAAAATTACATGCACTGTACTCCATACTTCTAGAGAGTAATAGATCCTTAGAATGACCATTTAGTAATCACAAACTATAGGTCCTGCAAACTAAAATGAAAATCAGCACCCTAGTTGCTCCACTGAAAACTGCAGTGGTAAACTGCAATAAATACATTTTTCATAAATAGTTTTTTTTTCTTTTCCCAAAACACGAGTACTGAAACAACCCTAAAATATTGGTTACTTTACACATTGTGACAAAGTTCCTCCTCTATCTTGGTGGGTCCTGCACTTATTGGCGGATTTTCTTGCCTCAGAGATTCACCATGTGGGTTGGGAAACAGCCCAGAGACCTTCCCCTCTGGAAGAACCCACAGTCCAGGTCAATTGGGAGGTTTGGGGGGAACCCGGGCCCACCCTCTACTCCGGGTTCCAGCCCAGGGTCCTGTGGACTGCAACTGTCTATAGTGCCTCCTGTAACAGCTGCATGACCGCTACAACTCCCTGGGCTACTTCCCCATGGCCTCCTCCAAACACCTTCCTTATTCTCACCACAGGACCTTCCTCCTGGTGTCTGATAACACTTGTGCTCCTCAGTCCTCCAGCAGCACAGCACACCCTCTCAGCTCCTTGCGCCTCTTGCTCCCAGCTCCTCACACTCACACCACAAACTGAAGTGAGCTCCTTTTAAAACCCAGGTGTCCTGATTAGCCTGCCTTAATTGATTCTAGCAGCTTCTTCTTAATTGGCTCCAGGTGTCCTAATTAGCCTGCCTGCCTTAACTGGTTCTAACAGGTTCCTGATTACTCTAATGCAGCCCCTGCTCTGGTCACTCAGGGAATAGAAAACTACTCATCCAGTGACCAGTATATTTGTCCTCTACCAGACTCCTGTACCCCACTGGTCTGGGTCTGTCACAACATGCATTTAAGACACACAGGCCAAACTGTCAAAACCTCACCCACAATATTTACAAAACCAAGTGCTGTGCACACCATTTTTGTAGGCATAATTTGGAGCTTATTGTCAGGCTACACCGAAAGAAGGACAGGAAACATTTGATATGGTTTTAATCAGGCCACAACTTTATTATTAGATAAAAGTGTACAGTACAGGTAAATCCATGATCATTCAATAACTATCTGGGGGTTTCTGCCAGTCCCCCCCCCTACTTTTTCCATCCATGTGCCCCAGCCAACCCATTGCTGGGACCTTGCCATCTACCCCCACATACACTTGTTGGAGGGTTAAGGTGGGCTATAAGAAAGGGGGGTTGACTCCCTGCCATACCATTCAACCCCCCACTCCTATGCTGCTCCTTTAACCAACACCTCCTTTTTAAGTCCTTTACCAGGCCATTTATCTGGTCACTGTATCCCTTCCCTATGGAGTACCTGCACTAGACATCCACCCCACACTTACATAATCAGTTGTGACATACAGCCTAACTCCCTTCATGCCACATGTCAACAAAGCCCTCCCTGAATCTGCTGTGGGGAAGGTGAACTAGGCCAATCTGGTGTTGCTGGAAAAATTCCTTCCTAGCCCCCCTAAAAAGGAGCTAGAGAAATGCCCACAGCAGGTCTTGACTAAATCTGGTATTTTACCACCTAAAGGGGAGGGAGGGTGGGTGCTGCCTCAGCCTACTCCATGTAAAAGGGGGCTTCACCGCACTGGACTGCCCTTTTAAACCTTTCCACCCATCCAGTTCCCAGGAATGAGTTTTTGTCACCATGCTGGCCCTTTGTCCCCTTTTGCATCAGTTTGACCTCTTTCCCCTCCTTCCATAAAGCACTGTTCCCTTCATTTGTACAGCCAGCCAATTTCCCCCCAGCTTAAAGGTGTGCTGCAATCATTTTGAAATTTTGGTTCTTTATTTTTAGTTTAAAAGGTGGTGGTGGTCTCCTCTTCTCTTAACACTCCAATCCCTCCACCCCTCCTGTCTGCCCTATAGACATTGATACTTTCATGTTTACAGGAATTAAAAACATGGTGGACTTAATTTAGTCATCTATTCTGTAAGATCATGAATGGATAATACTTCCTTCCCCCCCCCCTCAAAAAAATGGGCCTGATCTTGCAAGCCTGCAACATGCGGAAGTCCAGTTTACTTCAGTGGAATTTCTGTGAGCTGAGGGCATGCAGGATCAGGAGCAATAAGAAGTAAATATTAAGAAAAGATGCATGATTTTTGTGTCATCTTCATTCAGCAACTACCACAACTGCAACTGGTAGCTGTTGATTGTTCTTAAAAGAAGGCACCCAGGATAAAATTTTCAAAAGCGCCTCTATACCTAAATCACTTGTCAAATGGGACTCGGACTGCTGAGTCACTTAGATACTTCTGTAACTTTTACCCACAGTGTAATTACCGTGTGTTCACACTCATTACAGTGCACACAAATCTAGTGCTGGGTATGATGAATTCAAGTAGTGTCTTCGTAAAATTCATTTCCCTGTTTAGCCAACAAGAAAACTACTGGTGAAGGTTTATGTTCTTAAAAAAGAAAATAGGACCATTAGCTGAGAGTTTGTAATCTGTTTAATCACAAGATGGGTGTTAGGCAGCTCAGTATAGTCTTCTCCATGTTGAAAGTTAATGAGAATGTATGTCCTGTTGTTGACTGAAGCTTTATGCAATTACTTCAATATTGGCTACAACAGAACTTTATTTCTTTGGGGGGGAAAAACCTTATGCTTATAGTGGATGAATGATGATAATTTTTATATATTTGCTACTTGCCACAGTGTGAGATGTGCTCAATAAAAATTAACATCTTAACAGAATAATAAATTAATTGAGGGAAAAAAACAGTTAGTTTAAAGTCAATGATGCACAGTAAGACACCCAAAAGTCAGGTGATGTGAAAGTTCAAGTTGACTGCACAACCTTACTTATAAACTTCTTCCATCTTCTGTGTATGTGTACTAATGCAGCCTAATTACAAGGTCACATAATGTTTCACAAGAGAACACAGTACAATGTAATGCATTGTTAGGGTGACCAGACAGCGAGTGTGAAAAATCGAGATGGGGGTGCAGGGTAATAGGAGCCTATATAAGAAAAAGACCCAAAAATCGGGACTGTCCCTATAAAATCGGGACATCTGGTCACCCTATGCATTGTTTTCTGTTCACATGTGGATCTGAGACAACTTGTGGTCCCTTAAAGTCTGTGAGCTGTAAACTCAGGCTTATGATGCCCGGATAACTTCAGCCAAACCCCCCCCCCCCCAACAAAAAGAAAAGAAAAACACCAAACGCATTTGTAGGAACAATATGGAAACTGGCATAGAGCAGGAAGCAGGGCCGGCTCCAGGCACCAACAGAGGAAGCACATACCTGGGGCGGCATTCCGTCCATTCTTGATTTTTTTGTTACATAATTGCATTAAAAAGAAAATAATGTAAAACTTTAGAGCCTACAAGGCTTTGTTTTGTTTTTTTTTTACTTGGGGCAGCAAAAATGGTAGAGCTGGCCCTGGCAGGAAGAGTGCATGTGAAGAGCTGAAAATTGCTCAAGGAGTGATCGGGCTCAGATTTTGATGAAGCTCTTCCCAATTCAGGATAAGTGTGACTAATTATCTTCAATGTATGCGTCATTTATAGATGCCACATGATCGATAACAATATAGTTAAACATGAAGTCAAGTTTGAAGAAAATCAGTTTGTGTGTTTCAGAGTTCGGCGCATTTAAAATCAGCAAGTCATGGGACAAATTTCACTTTTAAATAGACTCAGACCTTAAAGCCTGCTGTCATTCTAAATATGCAGGTTTTTCAACTTAGCTTTAAGACAAACTCAATTTGTTGATTTTAAAGTTTCAGAACTGTTGTCTTGACATTGCTTTATTTTTTTGAGTCTCAGTGAGAGCTACAAAACAAGTCACATTTGAAGACAATTGGCTCAGAAGTTATAAAGTCAATAAAGAAGTTCTGAAAAATGAGTATTTAACTAGATTATACATGCAAGTGCACTGTATTTCTTGTATAGTCATAGGCTGTGATAAAGCAAGGTATTCATATGGACAGACCCTTGCACCTGCACAGAGCCCTATTAACTCCGATTGGTCTTGCCCCATGGATTAGCCTGCAGGATTGGGGCCTTCATGAGAAATATACGTACTTGCTCATGAGAAATATACTGTACTTGCTCAGTAGCCATTTTCAAATATTTATAACTTTCCAAACTGTTTTTCAAACTAATCAAGGACAATAGTCTTCACTGAGGGCTATAATCATGCAAGTTTCAAACTTCAGTTATTTCTGCTGTAGCTCTGCCTAAATTAGTGACACTACTTAAGCTACTTCCCCTCAGCCATTTTTTTTTAAATTTGAAGAAAAAAAAACAAAAAAAAAACACCTGTCCTCCCAACCATTCCTTAAACATATTCATGCTTTTGGTTAGAGACGAAATTACAGCTCCAACAGTGAAGGGAGGTTACAAGTATACCATAGCGGAATAGTAGCATTAAAGTTATTCTACAATACAAAAACAAACATGGTACTAAAGTCCCAAAATATTACACTTGTACGCGCATGCACGCACACACAGTGTATGCTTCCATAAGAATGAAGTGGGGATTTGATATTTTCCTATTCAGAAAGAAGGTGCACCTTTACTTTGCATACATTTTTAAGATAGGCCCACAGATACTATTCTGGTAGAGTGGGTTTGGTTTTGAACACTTCTTTCTGTAATGTGTCATCCAACTCTTCCACACAGCTCTGACTGTGTAACAATGGGTTAAAAGTCCAAGCCATAATTCCTCTTCTCAGTTTGACATCTGTACTTCGGGGGTTTAGAAAGATGAAGAAGCTGTGCAGCATTTGTTTGGGACACCCTTGAATTAGTCATGGAGCAAACCACTTCAGTGATGACATAACAGTTATTCCTCTGGGGAAGAATATAAGTCATTTGTTGATATGTAAGTAGAGTTACTGAAAGTTCTTATCTGATTGAGAGTAGTAATATAGAAATGTATCTATCTAATCTTTCTGAACTTCAACACTGGCATCAAAATGGTTCTAGATATAGTTCCAGCTTCCCTAACCCCCCACCATCTCAGTAATTAACAATTATGAGCTCCAAATTAATAGTTCAGTTTTCTTTTGAAGCACGTTTCACCTCTGTTTTTGTTGGTTAAGCACATAAATACTTTTCACTGTTTGAAGATGTAAATCATCACACCCCACAGCATTTTATGCATTGTGATTTGACATTTGTGAACATATGGTAATTACACTGCGTGCTTTGTTTAAAGAAGTTTCCAACCAGCAGCTGAAACTGTTAATACTGTACAATTGGTTACAGGCTGGGGAAATATTTAGTAGAATACAAGTATTGGAGGGGTAGCCGTGTTAGTCTGAATCTGTAAAAAGCAACAGGACACCCTCTGTTGCTTTTTAGTAGAATACAGTTATGCTTTCTTCTATGTCTTGCATTTTATTCACTGTAAGCTGTGTCCTGCAATTGATCTACGAGTGCAACTATGACAGGATATGGTCTTAAGTTGTCAGAAACATCCTGATATCGATTTTGGGGTAAAACTTTCACCGAGTTTAGTAAGTGTGTTGCGTGTAGAGTGATGGCAGGGCACTGTCCCAAATGAACATGAGGACTAAACAATGATTTTGGGTGCTTTCAAATTACAGTCTTAAAATAACATGTGATCCTCTCATCTTTTCATCTGCAAACTTTATAAAACCCGAGATAGCAGAGGTTTGATCTGAATTTATTTATTTCAGAGCTGTGCAAGTTCATTTAAAAAAAAAAGTGTTAGTTTTTATAAGGCAGTATTTCATTTTAACTTGCTGCTTTATCATTGCTGTGATCTACTGTGTCATATTTGAGCACTAAAGCCATGGCATGTAACCTAGGAGCCCAAGAGAGATGCAATTTAAAAATATATATTATATACTTTGGAAGCCATTTAATAAGTAAAATAAAAGGCTTGTCTTAAATATATACTTCATAGTAGTTGTTCAGCACAGATATTTGCCAGGTGATAGTGCCAATATACCACCAATTCCAATAAATATACCACACTCAAATACAGCTAAAAGGTCTCTGCTGCAATCTGTGCCAAATTCTTGGCACTTGCTTGAGTAAAGACCACAGAATTTTGACCCTTGTAACTAAAAGCCTCTGATTGCCAGATGCAGGGACTGGACGACAGGGATGGATTACTGAATGATTGCCCTGTTCTGTTCATTCCGTTTGAAGCATCTGGCATCGGCCAATGTTGGAAGCAAAGATACTAGGCTAGATGGACCATTGGTCTGATTCAGTATGGCCATTTTTATGTTCTTATGTAAAAATATGTTAACTGTTAGTTAACAGAAAAAAATACATTTAGGTTGGGGTTGCTGGAGGTTAAAGGCATGTAGTCCCCTTTCAGTTGTCATACTTATGCTAAATTATATACAGTAAGTAAAACAGATTACAGATGATTCACAAATGGAATGGAATTCCCCTTTCTCTCTCCTCCTCTCCCCCCCCCCCCCCCAAGATTGGATAAATAACATCAGAATTTTCCCACTTCCTCAATGGAGGTGGGAGATTAGGCAGTTTTGGCAGGAATACTGCTTGTTTTTACTAATACTATTTTATAAAAAGAGGCTGACTGGTAACAAGTGTATGGTCCCCTTCCTTATTACTCTATTCCCTCCACAGGGAAAGACAGTGGGGTGGGGCAAAGGAAAGAGAGAGTCTGATATGCCATATCTCTATAACTGATGGGAACACCAATATGCCAATAATTGGGATAGGAACATACTCTTCTTTAATTGGGATCTTCAGGGAGTTTTGTGCAATATATAACAAATTACTATACATTTATATAGCATCATAACTTTTGGGAGATTGAGACATAGATCCCTGCCCCTAGGAATAGGAGAACACAGATAGATACCAAGATGATGAACATGGCTTAAAAACCTAGATCTTCATGCACCAATTGTACTTTGGCCATCTTGCCAGACCTTATTTTTATATTCTGCTCCAGCTTCTTGAACCATCAGCTGGTCACTGAAGCTGGAACTAGAAGAAAGCCAACTCCCTGACAAATCAGCTAGCAGGAACAAGGAAGAAAAGTGCCTTCTTTGCTTGACTGAGGGACTGGGCAGCACATTTCCCTGCTTCAATGAGAAGCTGTATAATGGCATGAAGTGATTTTAATGTAGATGGAATATATGGGCCCAAAGAGTCAATGGTGTTAATGTGACCCCCAAACTGTCCAATATGAAACAGTATTTGGGGTTTGGTATACAGAGAGCTCAGCCTGCTTAGTACCATGGCAATCACAGCATTAAAATTCCTTTTCACCTTTTATTAAAGATCTAGAAAACAGCTAAAGCATTGGAAATGTGAAGTATTAAGAAAGTCTTTCATTTTAACAGCATCCCTTGCTGTTCCCTTTCATTTTAGCTGGAGAGAGTCTTTAGGAAGAAAGAAAGAGAGAAAAAACCCTGTCTGACAGTCTCTTAGGTGGGGAAGACTACCCTTTTGGGGAAAGAAGACGTTGTAAGTTGAGATGGGGTGGAGCTGCTGCGGCTGCTGTTAAAGTCTGATCCCATTTGCTAGAAAACGATACAAGGGCTTGTCTTCATGTACAACATGACAGCGGCACAGCTGCACTGGAGCTGTAGCATTGTTCTAGAGGTGGTAACTGTGCGGGCGGGACAAGCTCTCCTGTCGTCATAGCATTGTCTACATGGGGCGGGCAGTGGGGGTTAGGTCAGTATAACTAAGCCGCCCAGGGGGTTGGATTTTTTACTCCCCTGAGCAACACAGTCATACCGATATAAGTCTGTATTGTAGACCTGGCCTAGGACAAATGCACACACAAGGGGAGAGACAAGAACAGCAAAAGTAGAAAATGCAGCTTCTGTCTCTGGCATTGACTTTCATTTGCAAAATCACCTCTAGAGAAACACAGGGCCCAGCACAGTATTATCAGCCAGCCTGAGACCTGGCAAACTTGTACCAGCATCAGGTTGTTTAGGACAATGCTTTTAGCTACTTTTCTGGTCACAGGCTTACAGCAGTGTTGCAAAATATATCATTTTGGCCATCTAAACCAGACTATGATTAGACAGAAGGCAAAAGGAGAGGGAGAGAAAAGAAAAGAAATAAGGTGGGGAAGGAAAAGGACACATGATTGGGGCAGGGTAACAGTCTTACTTCTCTGGTGGTGGTGGGATTCAGCTGCAGCCAGTGAAGGGGGTGATGTCATCAGGCCTGGTCTGGTCAGGACAGTCTCAGGATTAGGATGAAGAAGGTGAGGTGTCCCAGGAAACAGTGGGAGTGGCAACCATAATGGTGAAGCTTGCTCAGTCACCAGTTTTTCTCCCCAAAGTCTCTTATTTTAAGGTTCCCCTCATTATTTTATCCACCAATTAGGCCTAATTTCTGACACACCAATTCTGGGTCATTGATTTCCGGTCTCACACTGTTCTTACCAGGTGTAATCTTAACACAGTCCTTGAATTATATCAATAGATCTTTTTTGTTGGAACTAATTCAGTCTTTCTATCTCTCTATTTTGTGTGTGTGTGTGTGTGTGTGCGCGTGCGCGCGCGCGCCCCCCCCTCCTTTTCCCATCAACCTTTGTTATTATAGGTTACTGTGACATTTTAGAACTTACACTTATTTTTCACAGTTGAGCTTATCATTAGGGTAAATTTGTAGACCCAATTATTACAAGAATGGGTCCAAATATCAAGAGCTTAATCATTCCAAAAGCTATATACACACAGAGCTATATAAACACTGATAGGAAGACCTATCAGTGACCTTAAGTATCTCTGCATTACCTATCCAGCTGAAGTGGGCAGCATGTATTTCTAAACTAACTTGTTTGCATGTAGCTGTATTTCAGACCTGTGCAGCACTGGAATATATTGGCCAAAGAAACCATATTCGATAGATCAATATGCAGTTTTGTATTTGTAAATATTAGTGGGACTTATGATCCCATTAATGTTAGATTTTAATTATGGAAACATATTCAGTCATATATTTACTCACATCACAGTAAATATTTCCAAGCTAAGATTTCTTGTAAATTAGTTAATGGCTCTTTGCCACAAATATGTTTTAATTGTCATGAATTAAATATCAATTTGAAAATGATGATAAGCAGTAAAATAAAATAAGAACGACAGGTAGTAAATCTTATCAAAGTCAAATAAAGACACCCCTGGTCAGTTCTCAAGAAATACGTATTTAAAATGAAGAAATAGAAAAAAATAGAAAAAAGCCTGTTTCACGAGAAAAATTACAGAAATATGATACATTTCTGTAGTTTTTCTCATGAAACAGGCTTTAGCTTTTTCTCCTTTTTCTCCTTTGTTCATTTGACATGATTTATAAAGCATCAATAAATACATTCTACTTAGGATTCCTTCTGATTTTGATATTGACTTTCCTAGATGTCTTCTTCGCATAGCATGAGTCAGATAAAACAATTTGGTTTGAGTTCAATACAGTGTTGTTTTGTTCTGAAGGTCAACCCGGGATCAGACAGGAGCAGTTTCTCATTATTTCCTATTGGCACTCCAAACAGTCTTTATTGAAGTCTTTCAAGCAATGTGTGACCTCTGTTTCAATACGTCTCACAGATTTCACAGGCTGTCACCGCCGCTCAGACATCACTAACACAGACAACTGTAATGGAAACTGTAACTATGGTGACCACCAGAGAACAAATCCTGGTTAAGCATGCTAAAGAAGAACTCCCACCACCTCCACCACACAAGAAGAGACAGATCCTAGTGGATTCAGAAATTAGGAAGAGGTGAGAAGTACTAAAGGGTTGGGGAAGATCAGTGATAAAGTTTGGATAAGACTACAAAGATTAACTATTGTCATTTGAATGTTTGCATAATTTGGGGCAAGGGGTTTCTGTGGAAAAAAAATCAGTATGCCAGTAATATTGTAATTAATTAGTACCTTTGTTTTTATCAGGCTGATTATGGAGTAGTTTGTACAAGTGGTTCCAATAAATTACTATGATATAGTACTGAATATTTAATAGGTATTATGCTAATATTAAAGTAATATTATTTTGTTAAGTCAAAGAACCACCACAGGTGATAATTTGTAGTACAAGCATGACATTTTCTATACTTAGTATTGTTCTGTTCTGAAAAGAGTCCTTAGAAATGGCATTGTGGCATTCCACATCAATTGTGGCTAAAAACTTTGAGAAAAAAAAATCCTTTAGTTTTAAAAATAAACAAACAAAAAACATTCTACGTTCTAGTCCTGCAAACTCCATGTGGAATCTGAAAATCAGGTTTTATTCTTTCTGGCTTGTGCATCATTGTTAGTAATACAGGTCTACAAGGCAAGACGTTGCCCTCAGTCGCACCTATGCAATCTCATTGTCTTTAGGGTTTGTCCTGTGTATCCCAGGTGTAACTAAGGGCAAGTTTGGGCCCTTCCTTTGGAAGTAAGGGAACTTATCCAACACTCATTGAAATCAGTGGAAAAGTTCCCAATTACGTCAGTTGGCATTGGATCAGGCTTTGTGTGAACAATTGTGTAGATGATGAAAGTGAAGGAATAGACTTAACACTCTCATACTGTGTGTGCTCTGCAAACCTAAAACTTATTTTTGTCACAAAGATAAGCAGGTATAATTCTGAATTCTGCAGGAAATTCAGAGACTGTCCAGATACTCTAAGTCCACTAGGTTGCAAACCTATCTAAAGGTGCTCAGATATACAAAACTTCAAGAAAGATTTATCTGCTGAATAAAAAGGTACCATTGTTGCAGTCACATTAATGTTCATTCTTGAAGAGAATGTGTATTCTGTTCCTTCTTTTGCAAAATGTTTTTCAGTACTATCAGATTTCTTCACTGAAATATTAAAATACATTTTTATGAAGATAAAATATACCTAAATATTTGTAATCTGTCTTGTTGTATTGAAACCATTGTGTCCTAATACATACATGCAAAAGCAAGGTTAATTAGAGAAAAACTTTCCTGTACTTTGTCATCTAGTATCTTCTGAAGATATTTGAAAGTTGTTCTTTTCATAGGTCCTAGATATCTATGAAATGACAAATGGAATGGTGATAGATGAGATGAATTAGTTTAGTTCAGGGGTTCTCAAACTTCATTGCACCACGACCCCCTTCTGACAACAAAAAATACTACAGGGCCCGAGAAGCGGGGACTGAAGCCTGACATCATCCAAGTCCGGCCACCCTGGCGGAGGAGGGGAGCCAAAGCCCTACCTCCTCAGGCCAGGGGACCAAAGCTGAAGCCCAGAGTCTTCAGCCCCAGGCAGGGGACCTGCAGCCTGAAATCTGCCACCCAGGGCTGAAGTCCTTGGGCTTGAGCTTTGGCACCGGGCCCCAGCAAGTCTAAGCCAGCCCTGACGACCCCATTAAAATGGGATTGCAACCCACAGTTTGAGAACCACTGGTTTAGTTTAATAATGGATCCTAACTTGTTAAAATCAAATGAGCAGTGCTGAAAAGGGCACTCTTTACTGAATCTCAAAGCTATTGCATCTGCTCTCTGAACCATTTGAAGACTATTTTCATGTGCTCATTATTATTATTAATAGTTTAGTAGTGACCAAACATCTTAATCAGCACAGAGGCCCCATTGTGTTAGATACTGTACAGACATATGAGAATCCCAGGAAATACTGGAATTATTTTAATTCTGAAATTGAGAAAACAAAGACTTTTTAAAAATTGCCTTCATTTCCGGGGGGGGGGGGGGGGGGGGTTTTCTTGGACCTTTTTCTTTCTGTCTGTCTGACTCTGTTGTTTTTTTTCCCCCAAACTAAATGGTTAAGGAGTTCTCAATCTCAGTGTGAAGTAAGAGGACGTCTGTTCTTACAGAGAACATCAGTTGGACTAAACAGAGCACCAGTTACCAAGGGATACTTTCCCATCATAAATACTGCAGATCTCCAAGGTTATCTGGGCCTCTTTACTAATTTATAGCTATGAACCAAGGTTGCAAGCCATTAAGTACACCGTATTGGTCCATATTTTTCTTTCCTATTAGCATTCTCTTGACCTCTAATAGTGAGAGTTGAATTGATTGGGACATGCAGACTACATAGCTGAAGTCAGTGTTTGGGGAAATTATCCCAGAGCAGATAATTGTTCAATTGTTAAATGTTAGCTGGATTATAGCAACTGTTTATGTGTGGAAGCATCTATTATTACACCAACTGAGAATTATAAAGGTGACTACTGCTTGTCAACGATGGCCTCTTAAACTAGCTAAAGTATTGAAGCTGGCAGGGATACATATTAAAATGATTAATATTTATAAAGAAAACAGGAAATGTTATCAAATTATGAACTGACAAACTGTGATATCTTGCAGGCATGTTGCCAGTTCTACAATAAACAATGTAATTTATTGATGTATTTTGACAATAATAAACCGGGATTGTTTTTTTCTTTTCTTTTTTTTGTTGAGGGTGGGAGGGGAGTTGTCTGTATGTTGCCCTCTTAGCCTTATCACTACAGTTTAACCTTTGAAAAACAAATTTGAGAAATTCTGTTCTGTATGTTTTTTGTTTTGTTTTTTAAAAAGGAATATATAGGAGTCTAATATGCAATCCTGGAGATATTCTGTATCTCTCATCTCAAATCACGCCCTAACATAATTTTAGATAAGCTAGAATGAATGCATTTCAGAATAAATGTACTGTGGTTTCTCATACATACCTGGGGCCTATGTCTTTTCCATTAGTAAATAGATGATTTTTTAATAATGATCTGGTAAGTTTGTGTCAACTCAAAACTAAAGCACTTTGCTCCTGCTGAGACAGAGTCCATGTTTATTAACCATGCATTGGTATTGTCTCTCTTGATAATTAATGGTAGAAAATATTATTGAGGTATGGAGGAGTGAAAACAGGAAATCTAGTATTCATTATTTTAATATCTTTAACATGATCTACATTGTTTTCAAACTTTTTTCTACATTGGTTTCTAGGTATATTTTTATGAATGGTAGTTATTGCTACATAGTCCCTGGACAAATATTATGTGGGTGCTCATTCAGCATAACTGTGCACTAATGGCCTTTTAGTGGATTACCTGTTTGACAAGGACCTGTGGTTGATGCATAGGAGACTTAGAACTAGCCAACTGATATACAGAGAGGTTGATGGCCTGTGGTTGGGTTACCATGTGGGCGGAGGTTGTCCTCTGGCATTTCTAGTAGCACTGCCACTAACAGACCCTCTTCCCTTCCTTCCTTTATAATCCACAAGAGTGTGCCAGAGGAGGAGAACCAATCAGGAAGCAGCTTCGGAGAAAAAGTTGAGAAGACAGTCAGGGAAATGAGTTTCAGACAGAAAGAATAATGGTTACTCTTTTGTTTTGTCAAAAGATAATCAAGATTGTTTCCCACCAAAATCCCACAGTGTATCCTGATCGGCATTATTGATTGTTTGGTGAAATCCTGGCCCCACTGAAGTCAGTAGGATTTTTGCTGTTGAATTCCTGGTTGCAGTGAAGTCTAACCTGTGCCTACGTAGGGAATAAAATAAAAAGCATGCAAACTTCATTGCTAATAGAGTGTAAAAGCACACTGTACACTCTTATACAGTCCAGCTATAGTAAATGGGAAAGTGTGCTGTTACATGGCTTCAGCATACTGAACTGAAACTGCATATAAATCTAATAGGGAAGAGAAGCCTCAAAAGGTTGGATACTTATCCAAAATATATGAACTGATTGAGGACCAGGCTCCATTTCCATCCAAACCTACCTTGTATTGTCTTCTGGTGGGGAAGGACTGGTGGCCTGCTATCTGCTTCCATACTCCCTGATATCTTTGGTCAAACAGCTATTCTCTTGGATTCAACTTTGGGGTAGAGGATGATCAGTGACCACAGGAAACACATCTCATTTCTTTGTGTGTATTTTTCTTAGGAGTAGCCACCCACACACACACGTGAACTGCAGCAGGGAGAAATAGCTCTTATCTGGGTCCCCAATTGCAGACTCTGACATCTTGGCACCTTAGTTTGGCCTTCCCCCAGCAGCGTGGGGCATCTTAAGTGCATCAGACGTTTTTCAGCTCCCTGGTCAATACCAAATGCTTCAGAAGAAGTTATAAGAGCCCTGTAGTAGACAGGTGTGGGCTATTCTGCTCCTCCCCTTCCCCTATTAGGTCTTACTCTGGTCTCTAATAGTTCGACTGGCTTAAACCCTGAAACATGAGGTTTAATATTCCTTCCAAAAAATCAAGTGTATGATGACTGGATATTCCTTATCCATATAAATGTTCAGGCTCTAATTTAATCTTGCTAAAATGTCCAGTCCCTTTGACTTCCTGTGGCAATGAATTCTGCAATGAAAATCTGCAATTTGCCACCTTTTCATTTCATTGACTGTCCCCTTTGTTCTTATGCCATGAGCCGGGGAGCCGACAAATGTTCTTGATCTATCTCCTTTATCTCATTCTATATATGTTTGCCAAATTTTCACGGGGGGTCATTTATTAAAAGAAAGAGCTAGAAAAGAGTCTTCAAGAGTTAGAGGTTTGTGTTTGGCTGAAAAAAGCAGCCAGACACTGAGTGCTTATTTGAAATTTCTGAAGGTGCATAACCATATTGTGTTACTCTCCTCCATTTGCCATACAATCGTGTTCCGTTTCCTTGGGTGGCGTGTTCTTGGGAGTAGTACTTACCAGCTGACTCAGCCTCTCTTCTACTCTTCTAAAACTTTATAAAATATTGTTGGTTGCAAAAAACAAACAAACAAAAAAGTATATTTAAAATGAAGAATCAACCTGCATTGGTGAAAGAGTAGAGAGGATTGTGCTCTAGAGTTCCTTTCAATTTTTTTTTTGTTTTTTGTTTTTATTTTTTAATTTATATTGTTTTTAAAAGAGTAGAAGGTTTCTTTAAAAAAAAAAAAATCATGAAGCTGCAACTCAGGCTCTCCTTGCAGATGAGTTGAGTGCCTCTGTTTCAAGGAGGAAGAATGGGAAGCTTGGCTTCTCCATGAGAACTGCATTTGTGAATTGTGGAGTTGGCTGTTCCTCTGATAGGAGATACTGGTGGTGGTGGTGGTGGTGATAATATCTAACTTTAATATGCACTGTTCTGAAACCACTTTACAAAGGAGGTCAGTATCATTATCCCCATATGGGGCCACTGGAATGTGACAGAGTGGCAGCAGGACACTGGAAAAGTTGGGAATTGAATCCCAGTCTAGTGCTCTATCCATTATGCTATAAAAAAGTGTTCTGGGTAGCAGGCTGTGGTGTCTCTCCTTTATCCCCAGAAACCTACCGCTAGGTAAGCGGTGGAGGGCAGACACATTTGGAGAGAGGTGTGGGTGTCCTTTAACTTAATAATGTATAACCCAAGAATGATTTGGTTTTGATCCAGGGATGGGAAATGTTCTGTTGTGGGTGACAGGGAGATTCTTTAAAAAGAAATGACCTCTCCTTAGAAAAGCAAAACAGACAACTGGGGTCAAAAACATACATTAAAAACAGTTAATAGAAATAATTGAGTATTGTCAGACAAAAACAAAGTAAATAGAATGATGCATTGCAGCATTTTAGTGGGAGAGGTGTCATTGACACATTCTGGAGTGTGCAGGTCAGGTGCATGATCCAAGAAGAATGTAAACTGTAAACAATATTTTACTCTCTTAAGGCTTTTAAAAGGCAAACCAGTTTTAGCTGCTAAACATTTCATTTATATGTATTTGTATTATTAATGTCCCTGAATAATGTGTAAAGAAGCCTTTCTTGTGCCACTTGGTAAATTACTTTGTACATTCTATGTAATATTCCCATGCAAAGTCTATTTGTCACAGTATTATTATGGATGTAATGACAAACTGTGAATATGAAGCAGACAATCTGTCCTTTGAGGAAAGGAAAGGCATGATAAAATAGGATAGTTGCTCCATCTAGTGTTTAATATTTAGTGAATGTTCGCAAAATCATATACTTTTATTCTTCATATAAACTGTTTTTATTTTAAATAAATGTTTTCATGATATATTAAAAGGGGTTATGCCAGACTTTGCTTTTCAGTTCATTCTCTTTGTATTTTCAGCAGTATCTAATTTTGGATTTTGTGCTGTAGAAAATAGAAATAACTGTTTTAAGAGGTTAATTTAGTTAACATATGTTGTTTCAAATAGGCCTTCACTGAGCTGCAAATTGTGTAAACCCTAGCTGTGTGCAGGTTGACAAGCACTTTATCTCCAGCTCTGTGGATTGTTTGACCCTTGTCCACTTGTGTATGATTTAGTGCTTGCTGTTCTCTATTATATAACCATACTTAACTAGTCTAAAATGGGAGGATTCAGGTGTCTGAAATTTTACTGGTGTTTTTGTGCGGGCAACGTTAATGAAGAGGAGCAAACAAAATCACATTTTGATGTAAACGTAGGGTGGCTTGCTGTAGACCAATGGTTCCCAAACTGGGGTTCGTGAACCCCTGGGGGTTCGCGAAATGTTACAGGGGGTTCTTGGGAAAAAAATCCCTAATGGCGGACAGAGCTGTCCCTAGGGACTCCAGGCAGCACGGGGCCAGCAGCCCGGAGCCCCTGGACTTCCAAGAACTAGGCAGATCAAAGCAAGCATCTCTATCACACTGAGGAGATATAAACTTCAAGACTCCTTGTAAGAAATGGAAAGGGAGGTGGATATTTTTTGCTGTTTTTAAAATTAAACACGCAGCTAGTATTGTTTTTAAAATATTTTGAAGAACAAGTTTAAGCTTTGTTGTAACGTGCGTTGTTTGCCTGGACTGCTCAAGACCTGAATGCTTGTGTAGGAGGAACTCTTTGAGTTGACTTCTTAAATACCTTCATGGTGTCTCACATCTCATACTCCTTGATGAAACATAGGAGCCTTGTCTTATAACAGGCTTATTCAAAGTGATACAAGCTATGAAAGTGAGATCTTGGAAGAGTGTTGCCATTTTCATAATGTAATAAAAATACTGTAATGATAAATAATAATAATAAATACTGTGTAATAAGCATGTCATAAAAACAAATTTTGTATTTCCAAGATCACTGCTTTTGTAATTTATACTCAGGTAAAGGAGAAAATCCCAAGAAATATTCATTTTTAGGAGGGGGTTCGCAAGACTTGACATTTTAGTGAAAAGGGTTCACAGGTTGTTAAAGTTTGGGAACCACTGCTGTAGACTAAGTCCAAGTACATATGTAAATCAATGGATGTGACATTAATACAGCTTGCTAGCACCTCACTTTTGCTGTCAATGGCTGAAGATATAAAGCAGCATAATTTTAATCCATGATGACTTCTGGCTGGTTGTCAGATTGATATCTCCCTCATCCTAAAATGGGTGACCTCAAGCACCAGTGGAAAGGGATGAAGAACAGGTCCTCTCAATATATGTGCCAATTCAGAGAGACGTCTATGAGTAGGTCTCTGATAAATGGGGTAAAGTGTACAAATGTAGTGGGGGAGCAAGAAGTTAGAAATAGCAATTTGGCTGACACACTGAGGATTCAACCAAGGGCCTCCAGAGCTAAAAGCAAGAGCTTAAATAGTTTGATCTAAAGAGACAAAGCTCCCTAGTTGGGGACTATAAAAACTCATCCCCTTTATAGAGTGCTCCAGAGGGGGATCTGTAGCACTCACTTGCCTTTGGATTACACAGACTGTTACCAGATTTGCCTGTTACTTTGGGGTATACTCATTTATTAGGGTTACTCTTCTGGGTGGGGGGGGTCTGCACTTCTGTCAATGTACTACTTGTGTTCTCATACGGAGCTCTACTTCTCCCTTCTGCAAGTTCCCTCCAAATGGAGCTATCCTGCAGGACGTAGGTTACCCAGGGCTGGGTTCTTCCAGCCCCAGAATCAGACAAACACACACATTAAAGAGAGCATCTGAGAGGACCGGGTTAATCACCAATCATAGAATATCAGGGTTGGAAGGGACGTCAGGAGGTCATCTAGTCCAACCCCCTACTCAAAGGGGGACCAATCCCCAATTTTTGCCCCAGATCCCTAAATGACTCCCTCAAGGATTGAACTCACAACCCTGGGTTTAGCAGTCCAATGCTCAAACCACTGAGCTATCCCTCCCCCCCGCTGACCCCTTATATGTCCCTGAACTCAGCAGGCTGGGTCGAGCAGCACTTCCATGCTGCCACCCTCATATGCCCCAGGTTCAGCACATCCCTATCCCCACTTTCATGTTACAATTGTTCTGGTAGTAATCCATTTGATGAGCAAACCCCACAGGATTTCTGGGTGCTGCAGGGATCTTTAGCTTAAGTACGAGGAGTGTTGCTGCAGAGAGAGAGAGAGAAGTAACCAGCTTAATCATGAAAGTTATTTATTGCCAAGTAATAACTACAAGAGGAGCCAAAAAACGAAACAGTTATAATATTAAATCTAACTTAAATTTGATTACAAAAGTCAGGTTTAGAAAACTATAACTGATCACACAAGTCAGGTTCAGAAGGCTATACCTAAACAGAGAGAGAGAGAGAGAGTTAGGTTCTCACCACTCCATGAAGCTTGAATCAATCAGGGTTCCCAAGTGGTGATGGTAGCTACGGGTCCGGAGTGCTGGAGACAGGCAGAGCCCCCAGCACGATCAGTCAGGAGAAGATGAAGTCGGAATGGAACTGATACAGATTTTGGATCCAGGCATCAGAGCACTTGAGCATGGGTAGGGTTTTTTGTAGCGAAAGAAGAGTGGTTCAAGGGAGAACACTAGGTTTGTTTGTGGGTAAACTTATGGCTCTTGGGAGTATACCAAAGTTGTTTTGTTCAGACTAGAGAATAGGAACTGATCATTCCCTGGCTATGGGTGGTGTTCCTTCGAGGGAGCTCACAATGTAATTAGGCAGCTTCAGTTTTTTGGATACCAATAAAGGATTTATTACTCGAATTGGTCTGATAACTACTGAGCTGGGTGTGTGCAGGTGTGGGTTTATTAACATCTGGAGCAGAGATTCCCCATCATGCAGTGCTTTCCTGCTTTTCTGGTCCCAGAGTTCCATGCAGTTCTTGCTTTGGAATCTCTGTTCTCCACTCTGTATGCTAATGGGGATGCAACTGTCCTAACTTTGATGCAAATAAGGCTAGGGGAGTTTCCCTGATCCTGTCACTCTTGTCTGGAGGAGTTTAGGTGTGTCTTCCACTGCCTTTTCATTGCTTTGTGTAAATCTTTCTTCGACTCGGCTTTGGTTCAAGCAGAGACTGGGGAGGGGGAAGGTCTTTTGTGAGTCAGACAGGCTGGGTACTGCGCCCTGGTCCCCTAAGAACACAGAGCTGCTAGTTAACAAGACACAATATTCAGTGATGCTGTATAGAAGTGCCCTTTCTACCCACACTACTTCTCTCTGAATTGTCACATATACACCTCTACCCCGATATAAGGCTGTCCTCAGGCGCCAAAAAATCTTACTGTATTATAGGTGAAACCGCGTTACATCGAACTTGCTTTGATCCACCGGAGTGCGCAGCCCCTCCCCAGGAGCGCTGCTTTACTGCGTTATATCCGAATTTGTATTATATTGGGTTGCATTATATCGGGTGTGATGGGTTGGATCACAGAAACCCCCTTGGGAGCTGCCACCTGATGTGCCAAGACTACCCCTTGCTTCTGTTTTCCCTGCCAGCTCAGGACTCCAGCCCCCTGTCTTGCTGAGTGAGACACTCCAGTCTGGCTCCAACACAGACCCAGGGTCTGAATCACTTGTCCCAAAGCTTCAAGTTTGCCTAAAAACAGCTCACAGGAGTGTGCTTATATTTAGCACTCAGATGCCCAACTCCCAATGGGGTCTAAACCCAGATAAATCCGTTTTACCCTGCATAAAGCTTATGCAGGGCAAACTCATAAATTGTTCGCCCTCTATAACACTGATAGAGAGATATGCACAGCTGTTTGCTCCCCCAGGTATTAATATATACTCTGAGTAAATTACTAAATAAAAAGTGATTTTATTAAATACAGACAGTAGCATTTAAGTAGTTCAAAGTAGTAAGAGTCAGAACAAAGTAAGTTACAAGCAAAATAAAATAAAATGTGCAAATCTATGCCTAATCAAACTAAATACAGATAATCTCACCCTCAGAGATCCTTCAGTAAGTTTTTCTCAGACTGGACACCTTCCAGGCCTGGGCACAATTCTTTCCCCTGGTACAGCTCTTGTTCCAGCTTAGGTGTTAGCTAGGGGCTTCTCCATGATGGCTCCTCTCCCTCTCTGTTCTCTTCCACCCTTTTATATATCTTTTGCATAAGGCGGGAACTCTTTGTCCCTCTGGGTTTTCACCCCCCCTCACTGGAAAAGCACCAGGTTAAAGATGGATTCCAGTTCAGGTGACATGATCACATGTCACTGCAAGACTTCATTACTCACTTGCCAGCACACACATATACAGGAAGACTCACAGGTAAACACAGTCATCTGCAGACAATGGTCCTTGTTAATGGGAGTCATCAAGATTCCAAACCATCATTAATGGCCCACACTTTACATAATTACAATAGGCCCTCAGAGTTATGTTTTATATTTCTAGTTTTAGATACAAGAGTGGTACATTTATACAAATCAGATGATCATACTCGGTAGATTATAAGCTTTGTAATGATACCTTACAAGAGACCTTTTGCACGAAGCATATCCCATTTGCATTATAGTCACTTATCAAATTTTTATAAAACTATCCCAGTTACATTATATTCACTTATTATCATGTTTTTATAAAACCATATAGACTGCACAACGTCACATCGGGGTAGCAGTGTACTAAGAAGACCTGTTGTTCGTCCCCTTACACTGGTGCTTGAGGTCACCCATTTTAGGATGAAGGAGATACCAGTCTGACAACCAGCCAGACATCGTCATGGATTAAAATTATGCTGCTTTATATCTTCAGCCATTGACAGCAAAAGTGAAGTGCTAGCAAGCTGTATTAATGTCACACCCTCTGATTTACATATGTACTTGGACCTACTACTCTACTGCAAGCCACAAATTTTCACTGGGCCTCAGCTCAAAATGGTTGCATATGCACTTCCATGACATTCAAGTTATGAGCCTGTATGTGTGGAAGTTTGAATAGCACATGCCCATAAATCCCCAAATGATCTTGCAATTTTAGTGTGCCTCTACATACAGTGTAACTTTCAAAATAGCTCTCACTTCCTGCACATACATAAATGCTTAATACAAAAGATTGGCTTCTACAAAATGTTCTTTGAAAATCAGGACCATAATTAGACTAAAAATTGCCGTGCTTTTCTTTGTTGGATAAGGCATGCAAATTTGACTGTCGAGTGATTTAGATAATTGTACTTTAGCTTTATGGACTCAGATACTCCAGTGATGATGCATTCAAAATGTCTGGATAGATAGCTGTCTGTCCATATTTTCTTAATTGCTATTACTTATTTTTATTACGATAGCATCCAGGAGCCCAAATCAGGATCAGGGTTCCTCTGTGTTCAGTGCTTTACAAATACACTGTAAAGGCAGTCTCTTTTCTGAGGAGGTTAAAATCTAGATTAAGACATGACAAAATTGGGTGTAACAGACACTTGGAAGGAATAGACATGGAGGAGAGGCTATAATTCATGTATCTGTGTGCACAGATAGTTTTAAGACATTCAATTCCTTTTTTGACTTTTGAAATATAAGTAAACAAATGATAGATATCCAAGGTCGCTGGTGGTCATCTACGTAGTCATCATCAATTGGCAGTTTCCTGTAGGCATCACAGTAGATGTGGGTCTTGAGGAAAGATTTGAAAGAAAGGGTAGTGATTTTACTGACTAGCTCAGAAAAGTATGCTATGCATAAGAAACAGCAGAGAAGAAAGTGTGAATATGCTTGTGGGAGAGTAGGTAAACAGGATCAAGGCTGACAGAGTTGGTGAAATGGAAGTGGTGTCTGAGAGTCATAAGATACAGAAGTAGGTAAGTAGAAAGGAACTAAGTTGTGAACTGCCTTAAAGGTAAAGGTATTTGATTCAGTGGAGACACTGTTAGAACAAAAGACCATGAGGGTGGCCTCAGCAGCAGAGTTTTGAATGGATCTGATAAGCAGTACGGTAAAAGGGAGAGAGGTAAGGATGGTTGAAAAAAGGAGTTGTAGTAATGAAGATAAGGGATGATAAAAGCCTATATGAGATTTCAAATGGTATAGACAGAGTGTAAAGGTCAGATCTTTGGCATACTGTGGAGAAAGAAGAAGCAAGCTTTTAATACAGCCAGGCTGTGTTAGGCTACAGAGAGAAGGTAGAGTAAAAGACAGCACCTTGGTTAAGGGTGGTGGCATGGAGGATGACAGACACACATTCTGCAGCTGGAAAACCAAAGCATGCCCACTACTTAAGGGAAATAATTTCAAAGACAATAAATTATTAAATTTTTAAATATATGCTAGGCAAAAGCCCATTTTAAAGTCTCGGAATTATTTAGAGAAATTGTCTGAAGTAATTTGATTTTGGGTTCTATAGAGCAGCTGCTTTGGTCCCAGTGTTTTTAAATCTACAGACTCTCTTTGCATTCTTTCTCTACCCGTGCTGGCGAGAGGACTGGAGAGGGAGGCAAATCTTTAACCGTTTGGTGTAGAGACTAAATCAACTTGCAGCTTCATGACTCCTCCATGCTTCACAGCAAATTAGGTCCCTGCACGTAATAAACCTGGTCCTAAATGCACCTTCATTTTGAACTCCTCTCTTTCTGAATGACAAAAGGTGAATCAGTGTTGCAGGGATGGTGAAGAAATAAAATCCATTTTAAAAAACAGCTATAAAAGTACTGAAAAGTGTGTGTGTGTGGGGGGGGGGACAAACAGAAAATAATTCCACATGGTACTAAATTTTTAATTTTTTTTAAAGGTCAGGTGACTGGCAACTAGAGCTAACATAAATCAATTGGGAAAGACTCCCTCCCTCCTCCGGAGTGAATCCTACATATCAGCTTAGTAGAGGGTAGAATCAGAACCTTTGTGGTATGAAGGCTACAAGTGCATCTATAAACCCAGAGAGAAGCCTTCCTCCCTAATTGAGACAGTAGCTTGTCTTAGCTGTGAAAGTCATTTTTTGCATATTTTACAAAGGAAGTCAGCTCATAAATCTGGAAACCTGGATGTGAAAGAGGAGTTGTCTGTTCAGTAGACAGATTAGTATAAAAAACTAGGACGTATTTGTAGGTTTACAGAAGGGCTCCTGAGTTTTACAGTTGACAGTTATGTGGTATCTCCTGGAATGCAGCCTATCTAGAGCTTCTGTTTCTGATGGCAATCACCACTTTGTTCATATTTAATTCATAATTCTGGTTGAAACACCTGGTATAACATCTTTGCTGTGATTGTTGATTTTAAGTCTTATGTATAAAGAAAAGAATTTCTTTTATTTCTCTATATCTCAGGTTTGACGTCGATACAACAGAACTACACAGTTGGATGACCCGCTCAGAAGCTGTACTTCAGAGCCCCGAGTTTGCAATATATAGAAAAGAAGGCAACCTGTCAGACCTCAGAGAAAGAGTCAATGTAGGAAAATATACTCTCATATTTGTTTGTCAATTTGTATTAATTTTTCAAAGTACTTTCAAAGTCCAAATCTAAAAAAGTTGAACTGTAGATTGGCAAACATTGATTGACCATACACAGCCAGATTTTCAGATATGCTCATTAATTTTGTGTGTGCCAGATTTTGGCTGGCAGCTTGATATATGTTGTGCCTGAGGTGGTGTTGATCCATACATCCAAGTCCACACACTTTTAACTTGTACAGCAGATTTGTACAAGTCTAAATGATTGCAGAATCAAGCTTTATATATAGCACGCTATGTATACAACCATACTACTACTCTTTTCATTTTAGTATTTTTATGTTAGTATCACATATTAAAAAGCAAAGTCATATTATACTATATGTAAAGGAACAATCAGTATTTCAGAATCTAGTAATAGTGTTCTAGTAAAGATCCCAAATATTAACCATCATAATGCTCTGTTGAATTTAAACAAGTCTGGCCATGGTAGCATGGAACACTTGAAAAATGATTCTTTAATCTTCTATGGCCTCAGTGATGATTTTGCAGAGTGTAAGCCATTGCACTGTGGGTGTTTTTCACACACTCTGAATTTAGTCTGTTAAACACTAAAATATTTGAATACTTGGAAATAATTTGATTTTTGAAAATAGTTGCAAAAATTATCTGCTTTATTCTGAGTACGAGAAGGAGAAATCCATGTCTAGCTAGCTATTACACTCAAAGCCTGTGATATTTTACAAATGTGTTTGTTTAAAATTAACAGATATAAATTCTTACTCCATGTACTGCAAATGGAGCAGGATTACCAACACTAAATCATTTCTGCTATATGTTTGTCTTCCTGTCTGTCTCTCCATCTTAAATCAGCTCTGATAAGATGAAGGAACATTGAATTTCAGCCCTCCAGAAGTATACATTCAAAAGTTTCTTGTTATCTCACTTACCTTGCAGTGGTTTGTGTTTAATCAATAGTCTCCATAGCAATACTGGAAGAAAGCACTGAGTAGTCTGTGGTATACTGAAAGCAGCTTTCTGATGCCACCTGCTCATTTTTGTGTACTTGGAAGTGCATTTTTCTGAATTAATATTAATAATTATATGGTAAATGATTTTACTCTGACCATTTTCTATCTGCTCCATGAAATGTGCACATATTAAAAACAAAACTGGCATGATACATGCAGAAGATATGATGGATGCAGGCATTCGGCTATTAGAGTGACTGGGACAATTTAATTAATAAAGAGATAGTCACTTAATTTTCTGAGCGCTTCACCCATTATACTATTGTTTTTTTAAATAATGGAAGGTTCCCTTTGTTTCCATTTTTAGGAGCATAACCACCTCAAAGTTGGCAATTTAGCTCTTACCTGGACCTTTGTAATTATTCTGAACAATTGCACAATCAGATGCCCTTAGCCAATAAGATGTTCTCCTTCCTAATGTCAGTTTTATAATACTTTATAATATCCTTAAGAGATTCAGGAGCCATGGTTCGTTCACCTGCCTCCTCCTTTCCTTCCTTTGTTCCCAAGGAGGCGGTGATCTATGTCCCTGCAAGTGAGAGATGGAGGTAGGTGAACCACAGACCTACTTTGCTCCCAACTGTGGTTCCCAGCAGCTCTTGCCTCAGACTCTAGTTGGGCTCCTATACTTCCTCCTCTTTCGTTGATGGTGAGGCAGAGTTTGGGGGTGGGAGGCCAGTAGGAGCACCATCTTTTCAGATCTCTATGCCAAAAGATATATATGATTACATGGGAGTGTGCTGGATTGGATTCCTGCATGGTCCTCCCCTCCATTTTGGTCCCCCCAGATACTGTAACATTGGAAGCTGGGTCCAAGGGATTGGAGACAACAGGATCTTTCAGATCTTCCATAGACAACCTTAGAAAGTGAGTAGTAGCATGATTGAGAAGCTTGTTTCCAATTACCTGTGCTGGAAAACAATGCAGAAAAATCTGTTTCTGAGATCAAAGATTGGGATGCAGGGTAGGGGGAAAAATGAAGGACTTCCTCTTCTAAAAAGAAATGGGAGAAATAACAAACATTATTGTCTCAGGTTAACACTGAAAATCTTTTTATAAAGACCACAGGTGAATTAGGTTTGGAGGAACATCTTTATTTTTAAAAGTTTACATTTTGCCTTGAGTAACTCCACATTTGAGAGTCTACAGGTTGCAGGTGCAGTGTGATAAATAAAGGGGGGGATAGCTCCCTTTGATGGACACCCAACCAGCCAGTTAGCTGTAAAATCCCTCTTGGAAGCTGTTCTTTACTTGATTTACCTGTTAAGGGTTAAAAAGTCCCCGAGGTAAAGAAAAAAAAGTGGGCCCCTGACCAAAAGAGCCAGTGGGAAGGCTAGAACTTTTTAAAATGGGGAAAGAAACTATCCCTTTGTCTGTTGTTCTCTGGGCTGCAGGAACATGGAGTAGCAATGCTATAAGCAGAAATGCCATGTAAGATTTGAAAAGTATTTTCCATACCTAGAAGGAATCATTTGGATAGGGAATGTTTAGTTAGACGCTATCAGGTTATTTCTTTATTTTGGCCTCTGGATCTCCACTGTGCTAACCCCCAGATGCTTTTGTTTGCTTGTAACCTTTAAGCTTAACCCCCAAGAAAGCTATTTTGGGTGCTTAATTTTTGGAATTGCTCTTTTAAAATCTAGCAAAAGCCTAAGTTCCAGATGTATTTTCTTTCTTTTTGTTTTTAATAAAATTTACCTTTTTTGAGAACAGGATTGGATTTTTGGTGTCCTAAGAGGTTTGTGCATATGCTGTTTGATTAGCTGGGGGCAACAGCTAATTTCCTTTGCTTTCTTTCTCAGCTCTTCCCTGGAGGAAGTGTGCGTGAAAGGGCTTGAGGGTGCCCCACAGGGAGGAATTCCCAAGTGCTCCTTCCTGGGTCCAAGGGTGGTGTTTTTTTTTTTTTTTTTTTTTTTTTGCATTTGGGTGGTGACAACCTTGGGAGTTTAATACAAGCACGGAGTGGGCCCCCACCTTCTGTACTCGAAGTGACAGAGTGGGGATTCAGCCTTGACAGTAGGGGAAACTTTTAAAGATCATTGGTGACAGCTAGTGGCTGAAATCTGTACTGGACACTGCTCAGCTGCTGGCAGAAGTAAAGTAAGGGCAAGTTTTTAAACAGCCAGATTTGAAAACTTGCCTATACTTGATTTTTTTCAGACACAACCTCTCTCTCCTTGGAAATGGAAGCAGAGGTGGGAAGTGGCAGCCAGCACCTTAAATTAACAAGAGCTTTCACAACTGCTGGCTGCCAGTTCTCACTTTTATTTCTGTGGAAATAGGGTCAGAACAAGGAAAAATAAGATGATGGGGTATGGGCTGCCTGCTGAAATCTGCATCTCCAGAGTCAAAAGTCAGCTATTGACTAGGACCATTTAATTACAAATGTTAAGATAAAAACGACAAACATTATAGAAATGATGATTCAATGAGGCTGTCTGTATACATGTATTATACTGTTACACACACACACACCTACAAATATATATAGGCATGCGTACACATGTGCATATGTACACGCACACTGGGTTTATTCACACACAGAAACAGAGAGAGATTATGGATCTGATCCAAAGTCCACTGAAGTCAATGGGTATCTCTTTATTTTGGTCTTGTATGGTGCTTTATCAGGAATATATGGTTATGTGGTATGAAGGTTTCATTATGGGATGACCATATAAGTAATGCACGTAATCTAAAACGAATGCCAATAAAACCTTTTATCCCATTCCACACCTTCATGAATTCTGTATGTGATATGTACATTACAGAAAACAATTTTAGCAATGCTTTAAAGTGTTCCTTGTTCAGCTATAATGACAGGTTCCTTTGTTACTGTGAATCCGAATGTAAAGGGTTTAGGTGGAGAAAATAATGAAAATTAACTAGACGGAAAAGTTTAAAAAGTTGTCCAAGGTTGAGAATATATATCAATAATTTAACAATAAAAATCTTTACAATGATGTAGTTAGTGACGAAGATAACATTTAGAAGCCTGAAAATTCAGAGTTGAAGTTAAACTTACCAGAAACCCAAACTTTAGCAAATATGGGAGAGTCCACAAAGTACAATGATCAAACCACTTAAATTTGGCCCCTTACCAATCTCAAGCTCCTAAATTCTCTTTTTTCCTTTTATAGCTGCCTTTTATAGCTACTTTACAGATATATTGTGTTTGGATCAAAACCTTTTAAAAAGAAGTTGAACTCTGCAGCTTGTAGCTTAGGACTTGTCCTCACAGCTTGGTATGCAACACTGTATGTTCACACCCTGGTTTGCCATGCACTGACTAACTGTGTAGACAAGCCCTAAGATTCTGAACAGAAACTCTCATTGTGCAGCTTGCTGCTGCTGTCTCAAAACTGGGAATCAGACAGCAGCGATTTAAAATTTGTTGAATGTTTGCATTGTAGACATGCTGCATGTAATGATCTTGGATAATTTGTTACCAGATAAAAATCGTATGATTCAATAGTAGCCTCCTAGTTTTTCAGGATTGGGCCTGCATGGTGGAGAGTGGGGAATGACTCCCTACATTGCTATTGACCAAATCGAGGATTTTTAAAGTGTTTTTGTGAACAGTGCCTGACGTACCGCTGTATATTTAAGAATAAAGCATTTTAAATGTTGGTTGCTGATAAGATGAAACTATTATATATGAATAAGATCCTGTAGTCTGATATTCTGCTTTTATCAGATTATCATGAAGGGGCATGAACTGTTGTCTCACTGTGTGGGTATAGTATGTTGCGTAGGAGTGAAGTGTTCTACTGCTCACTAGAAAATAGATGCACGTGGTTTTTTCCTATTATCACATATCTTTTTTTAAAGCCAACAAAGTACTTACAAACATAACCACACATAAAGAGGACTGTCAAGTAAAGCTGACTGGAAAATGAGAATTTTTCTTGCATTTGAAATTTTCCATTGGAAACTCCAGTTTTTCCTGTAGGAAATTTCAAAAGTGTGCGTCAAGTGTGTTTTTTGCTCACTTCCAAATACTTAGTTACTGTTTCCCAACTTTTTCCAGTGGCACCAGCTGAGAAACAGGAATGAAAAGTGGGAAGGTAAGGAAAAAACACCTTTCAGTTTTAGAAGTAACATGTTCACATTTCAGTTTTAACAGGCTACTTAAATGTGCAAGTGTTACTGTTTCTCTCAGTCACACTTTCAATATTTTGTTACTGATTGCCAACTGGCAGAAGTTGGAAAACAATAATAATGCATGGGAAAGTAGGTTTTTCCACACCTTGACTTTTTTCACAGCTTTTGCTAATTGAAGTGTAGTCAGCAAGTGAGGGGAAATTTGCATTTAAAAATAGAAAAATTCTTAAAAATTAAGGATATTTTTCCACAAATGTTTTGTTTCCAAAATGTTTTATTTTTCCAGAAAAATATTGAAAGATGAAAAATTGATTGACAATATTTGTGTGAAAAATGTTGATTTTTAAAATAATAAAACCCTATTTTCCAACGAAAAAACTTTTCCTCAGAAACTGTTTGACTACTGCAGTTGTTAAGGTTCTGATGTGTAGTGCTCAAAGGTTTGGAAATGCCAAAATTAAGGTTTTCTGCACAACCTTAACCTCAAACCACTTTTGTAGTGAACGAGCTTTGGGTCCAGAAGAGTACTATCTCATTCACTACAGAAGATGATAAACGCATAATGAACGAAGGAGGGTTGAAGAGGTAAATGAGAGGGGTGTTGACAGGACCCCCTGCCTCATTCAGTGCAGGGATGGCTGATGCACCATTTATGAGGCATGGGGAAATAACTTATGAGGCTAACCATAAATATTTAAAAGTTATTTCATTCACTGTGCACTGTTGAGCCTGCAGAATTAATAATGATGGGACCTGTGGAAAAATGTGATCCTGTACTTAAAAATAATCTCAAAGTATTTCAAAATGCATACACACAAGGGAGCAGAATTCATGTTGTGTAGGCCGCCTTTACTTTGGCATTTCCAGACTTTTGAATACAATCTTAACATTATATTTATCAGCTTGTTGTATGGACACACATGCGCATGGGGTGGGGTGGGGAGGGGAGGTGACACACACCCCACTCACGTGGCAATTCTGTCCATGTGAGAAATTAATTCATGTGGTTCCTCAGTTCATCATGCAACTTTGACTATTTAATCTACACTGTGCCCCTTAATCCATCACTTATGGGACTTATTCCAACATGCGCACGCACCTCCAGTCAGCTTTAAAAAAAGTCACTTTTTTAAAAAATCAGTCTGCCAAGATAATGGCAATCATTATTATTTGGATTGCATTAGCACCTAGGAATCCCCCATCCAATTGTGCTAAGTACTGTACATATATCTAATGCAGAGAAAGTCCTAGGAGTTTACAATCTAAGAATAAGACAGACAACTGGTGGATATAGCAGGGAGCTGGTGGGAGCACAAGGTAACACTGGGACAATACTAATCAGCATTGATAAGCAGCAGTAAATGTTTCCCCTTTCTGCCCCCCAAATACAACCTCGACTAAGGACCTCAAAAGGTGAAATTTGTCTTGGGCTAGTGACATGTTTTCTATAGATGTAGAAATGTCAGAACTATGAAAAGTCTGTTATCTTCTGGAAACAGGAACTTTTTACCATATGGAAGGGGAGTTTCTGAACGTTCCACTGGGACTCGCAGTATTTGTGTCTGGCCTTGGAAGGTTCAGGATCACAGACTTAAATGCCTTGTCATTTTTATGCTTAGAAAAATCAGTATTCTATATATAAATACATAAAAATCTATATAAATCATCTATATATAGATTTATTAGAGTCGTTTTTATGGTTCCTTCTGGGCTCTCTACAGTTAGACTAAGGGTAACTACATCACTTGGCTTTACAGGCTGAGTGAGACGGGAAAAAAAATCCCATGTCCATTTTTAAAGCTCTCAAAAGTGCATTTCTACAACAGTTTTTCAGTAATGTATGTGGCATATATATAAAACACATGATGGTGTGGCATGAAGATTTTATTTGTATTTGTTAGGAATGACCCGTGCAAGCCATGAGTGAGTAATGCAGTCATCTTAAATTCATTCTGATAAAACCTAGATACCACATCACACTATCATGCATTAGTTCATAACCTCTGTTTTTGTGTGTTTGTCTATAAATGTATAATAAAACATATGCTTACCAAAGTGTTCCCAAACTTAATTCCTCACTGAACATCAATCCTCATCTTCATTATTTCAGATATGTTATTTGCACAAAATTAAACTGATGTAAATATTTTCTGTAAAATTTGGCATATTGTTACAGTGGACGTATAAAATTATTAAAATACATGATGAAACGTATTATAATAATAGATAGCAGCTATGTGTATATATAATTCACAATAAAACATACAATGAGATAATGGTAGGCCTTGGATATGTGTGAATAGGACTGTGTGAGGCTGTTGAAGGTGGCTCTCTGAAGCCCCTGGCCTGGTATAAGATGTGCACAGTTAGGCTTTATCTGCTACATTGGCATCACTGAGGACATTTGCATGGTCAGGATTCTGTCTTTGTACATCCCATTGTAGAATCAGGGCTTAAATTCATTTTAAAAATATACATTTGTACTTCCCAATTTTATTTCCTTTAATTTTTTTTCAAGCCATTCATTTTGATACAAAAATATGCAAAATCCCCAAATTTTCAGGTACAGTGAAAAGAATTGTACTCAGAAAGTCCATTTTTACCATGTATGATTCTGTGTTAGCATGATAATTTTGAAGAATGAGAACCAATTTTGAATTAATTTGAGGTATTTTGAGCATTGCTGCTGTTAATTCACGCACTGGTAGTTGTGATGTACAAATTAGGTGTCTTCTCAACAGAAAAGTATTGGTATTAATATGTAATGCACTAATTATCTTTGTTAAAATAAATTTTTTAAAAGCTATTTTAAGTCCACTATCACTTTAAAAAAGTTTGTTTATATATACTTATCTATGTAAATAAGGAGTGTAATGTTAGTCATCTAAATCTATACTTAGGTATCTAAAGCAGTGGCCTAATTTATTTGGCTTCATTGCAAGTTGTGAGGGCTTTCAACACCTTTTATAGTCAGGCCACTTAGAGTATGTCTTCATTGCATGTTCAGCATGAGAGATCAGCTCCTGGGTGGTACCAGCCATACTCCAAAGTCCAGCTTGACTTACTGTGTTCTCACTGGTGCTGCACTCACCTGTGTGAGGCATTTGGACTTCTGGGTGCATATATCAAGGATCTTTTGTGCTTCAGTAAGACAAGCCTCTCTGATTATTTCCCACTGAATTCTGGTAGAACTTGTCTGTCCTTCTGGGCACATGGGGAAATTGTGGTGTCTGATAAATGATACATGTAGGTACTTTATAGACAAATAATCTTGTCAAGCTTGCACATAGAGATTTATTATTTGACCTTTCTTTCCTAAAGTTATGTGGCCAGAAGCATATCCAACTTCATGAGGTTTGTTCACAAGGTTTGTTCTGTCAGGAGGTTAGCAGGGCGATTTGACAGGGTAAAAAGACTTCATGGCGGTAGAGGATGTACAGATTAATTATTTGGTGTCCTTCAAAATCTCTGTCTAAATTCTCACCTTTCCTGTCATGCTACAGGCCATCGAGCGAGAAAAGTCTGAGAAGTACAGGAAACTGCAAGACACCAGCAGATCAGCGGAGGCCTTGGTGGAACAGATGGTGAATGGTAATGACATGGGGGTTGAAATAGATGATAATCTTAGGGATGGAATAAATACACAAGAATTCTGTTAGCAAAGCACTTTCTGAATGGAATGGTAAGTTAATTTTGCTTTATATTTTTGTCACTCTGTCTGGAGTGACCCACCACTGAGAGAGCCAGTCTCAGCTCAGTCTATTAGAAACAGTACAGGCACCACAAACTGACAGTGTATTCACCAAGATTTCACCCAGCCAGTAACAAATGTGCACTCCTGGATTACTGTATTAGTCTTGGAGCCACAGACAGTCCCCTTAGGCTCTCCAGCCCCTCTTTACCACCCAGACAAGCTGGACTTTGTGATGAAAGGTTGTTAAAAGAAAAAATCATGTCGCATTAGGTTACTCCCAACCTCAAAGGGTCAGTCAGCCCAGGTCAATGGCGACTCTGGATCTCACACCAAAGACATCGCTGACAGCCAATTTCTCTAGTAAACTATCTAACTAAAGGTTTATTATCTAAGAAAAAGAAATCAGTTATTGAGAGGTTAAAGCAGGTAAAATACATTAACAGGTGAGTCAAAATTTGTAAATCCAATATGATAGCAGAGATGTAGTGATGGGATCTCGGGCTATTTGTTCAGTATTCCATCCTGTTAAAATCCAAAACAGTACAGAGATACAACATCGCTCCCTGGATCCATTCTTATAGTGGTTTTCCCCGGAAAACAATCTGGCAAGTATCTCCATCACAGCATGGGCTTTTTCTCTGTTGACTAAATGCAGACTGTGGATTTCCCATTGTCAAACACCGTGACCCATGCTTTGAAGTTAGCGTGCTTCTTCATTTACAGTTCCAAGGCTTCAATTCTGTTTGATGGGCAGGCCAATTACCGATGCACACATAATGCATTTTGTTACAGGAATCCAAAGAATCTTTCATTCATTTTCATGAAGTCTAAACATCAAGTAAATACACCTTTGATCTAGGATTATCTAATTACAGGGTATACATAATGTAACTACATGTAATGTGACAGAAGACAACAGAATACAGATGGGTGAAAACAATGCATTCAACATCTCCTTTTGATCTCTGCTAACAAGTGAATTGGCTTGAACATGCTATGACCTTTTAGCATTTATTTGATATTCAGACATAAGTGAATTGCCCTATTGCTCTAGCCTGAGCTGGCAATCTGTTAGCCCTAACATTCAAAAATAATAAGAAAATTGTGATGCTATTAATTGGAAAGGGGTGGAAACAAAAACATAACCTTACTACCATGAAAGGAAATGTAGCAAACTATAATGCTCACAATAGTGTACTATGTGTTAACAGTTTGTTCTGCACAGAAACTAAGATTCTAATCTTACTTTCTTGACTATATTAAACTTTTGAAGAGACTATAGTTCATTTAAAATTATTTCAGAGAGCAGGATGATGGTGTGGCATATTTGAATATAGTCAAAATTCTCTTAGCCATTTTTAAAATTAATCATATTATCTGATTAGGCCACAGAACCTCACCCACTCCTGAAATAGACCCCTAACCTCTGGCAATCTGACCCTGGGGAAAATTCTTTCCCGATCCCAAATATGGTGATTAGTTAGACTCTGAGCATGTGGGCAAGACCCACCAGGCAGATACCTGGGAAAGAATTCTCTGTAGTAACTCAGAGCCCTGCCCAGCTAGTGTCCCGACTGCAGCAGTTGGGGATTTTTGCTACTGGCAGTCGCCAGTGGGCCACCTGCAATCATAGGCTATCCCATCATACCATCCTCTCCATAAACTTATCAAGCTCAGTCCTGAAGCCAGTTAGGTTTTTTGCCCCCACTGCTTCCCTTGGAAGGCTGTTCCAGAACTTCACTCCTCTGATGGTTAGAAACCTTTGCCTAATTTCGAACCTAAACTTGCTGATGGCCAGGTTATATCCATTTGTTCTTGTGTCCACAATGGTGCTTAACTAAAATAACTCCTCTCCCTCCCTGGTGTTTATCCCTCTGATGTATTTATAGAGAGCAATCCTATCTCCCCTCAGCCTTCTTTTGGTTAGGCTAAACAAGCCAAGTTCTTTGAGTCTCTTTTCATAAGGTAGGTTTTCCCTTCCTTGGATTATCCTAGTCGCCCATCTCTGCACCTGTTCCAGTTTGAATTGATCTTTCTTAAACATGGGAGACCAGAATTGCACACAGTATTCCAGATGAGATCTCACCAGTGCCTTGCATAATGGTACTAACACTTCACTGTCTCTACTGGAAATACCACACCTGATGCATCCTCGGAAAAGGTGTTAGCCTTTGTCATGTCTGCATCATATTTATGGCTCATAGTCATCCTGTGATCAACCAATACACCCAGGTATTGCGCCTCCTCTGTCACTTCCAACTGATAAAGCCCCAGCTTACAGAAAAAATTCTTGTTGTTAGTCCCTAAATGCATGATGATGCACTTTGTACTATTAAATATCATCCCATTTCTATTACTCCAGTTTACAAGGTCATCCAGATCTTCTTGTATGATGTTCCGGTCCTCCTCCATATTGGCTATACCTCCCAACATTGTGTCATTCACAAATTTTATTAGCACAATGCAGTCTGGAGGAGATTCTGGTGAAGCTCCAGAGAACCCAAGGTTTCAACAGAGCAGATGACCAGAGCTCTGTAGACAGAGTGCCATGCTTAGAAACGTTCCTCCTTTCCCATTAGATATATCATCACAGTGGCAGGAAGTTGTGTTTAGAGAACATTTTTAGATTTGGCGGAGATAGTTAGACTGGGGCCTATTGGAAGGAGGGAGAAATATCTGGTTGATTTGGAAGAAGAGATGTTTAATTTATTTAACTTTTAGAAGCTTAACAAAATGAAAGCTTCAACTCACTTGAGGTACACCCAGTACTATTATGGTACCCAATAAACAATATGTTCCTTGCAGAAATTGTTCAGTAGTATGATGTGATTACAACAATTTATATTCTGTTCTTATAAGATCATGTACTAGACATCCAACAAGTTAATTTATATTTATTTAAGATTTAGACCACTGGTGAAATTCATGGGCAGCAGAGGAAGGTGAAGAATTTAAAATATAAAAAAGACAAAAATCAAAGGGTGGAAGACATCTTAAGAGAGAAATGATCAGGGTAATAATGAACACGTCTTAGTTTCATTTCTTTCTTCAATTTACTTTTTTGTTGTTTTGGAACTGGGGTCAGGTTGGAAAATAGGAACAAAATAGTGGTGGAAAGGAAGGAATGGGAAGAGGAACACTGGAAGGAAGGATGGAGTATAGGCAGTTTGAGTATAGTAATAAAGGGACAGGAACAGGTTGGGGCACACAGCCAGTCAGGAGATAGAAAATAATGTCCAGAGTAAAAAGCATTTTGTTGTCATCACTAGTGTCTACAGACATGAAGGTGCTTTACTCCCACCTGATTCTTCAGGCAGGGAAATGCCTATGGGGGTGATTGGAGTGTTGTTTGTCTGGCTGGGAGTGCCTCCACAAGGGAGGTTAACCCTGACAAAATAGCAATTCATAAGGCTCCAGGCAGAACCTCTCCTGTCATACTGCTGCTGCTCTTGGCTATTGCTGGGGCAAACTTGGCTGCTTTTGGGTGCTGGCTGTACCCCACAGGAGGTCTTGCTCTGCTTCCCCTTGGCCAAGAGTCAGTAAGGACCTTCAGGGTCCTGTTACCCCCTCTTCCCCTCCCCTCATAAAAGAGCAAATTATGCATTCCCTTTAAAATGTCCTCAGCTTAAAAGTCTGCTGGCAAACTGAAAGAGTGAAGCAGAGCGTGGGGGTTTCTGAGTGGACTCTTGATTGTTATGGTGATTTAGGATAAAACACCTACTGTATCAAAATGAATACTCAGTGAACTTCTGATGGGAGGTGTTAAAATGATTGCAAAATCAATTTGTAGTGATGCAACACTTAAAATGCTACTGTGATAAGGAGGAAGTTTATTAGTATGCCTCATTGACGTTGCCATTTCAAATATCCTTAGGAGTCGTGAGATGTAAAAAAAAAAAGGTAATATGGTATTATTCTATCTTGGATCCATGGCTAATGATAAATAAACTTGACAAGGTAGACTTCATGTTAAATGACAGTCCCAAAGTAGTTGCATATAAGGTGCTATATAATTTAAAATATTCTAACGCAATTTGTTATGCATAGTACACAAGGTAATAAAATTAATGGATGCACTTCAGGTAATGATCTATGTCCTCTGGGTACAATATATTTATTCACTGAGTATATCGGGGTTGTTTAGAATATGAAATGTGAAAGGATTATAATTCATTAACCCTGAAATTTTAGCTTATTAGCACTGAATGGGTTTTGTATTGCTCATTTTACATGGCTATCAAAAATTTTTATATGTAACTCTCAGAAAATAATAAGCGACAGGGAAATTGATGTTAACAATATGTATGAAAAGGTTTTAAACATTTGTAGACTGAAATGAAAAAACACCAATCATAGAATCGTAGGACTGGAAGGGACCTCGAGAGATCATCTAGTCCAGTTCCCTGCAGTTATGGCAGGACTAACCATTATCTAGACCATCCCTGACAGGTGATTGTCTAACCTGCTCTTAAAAAAATCTCCAATGATTGAGATTAAACAACCTCCCTACACAATTTATTCCAGTGCTTAACCACCCTGACAGGAAGTTTTTCCTAATGTCCAACCTAAACCGCCCTGGTCAATTGGGGCCCCCCGGAAAAATGGGTGCTCCAACAGAAGTCCAGAACCCTGGCAGAAGCCACGGAGCGGGCAGGGGATGCCCCAGCACCCCGACCCTGGTCCCCGGCAGAAGGACTGGGAGGTGGGGGAAGGGCAGGTGTAGGGCAGAGCCCCAGTGCCAGATTCCAGCTGCAGCCCTGGGACAGGAGGAGCTCTCACTCTCTGCCCTGGCCTCAGGGCTGGAGGAACTCTCACTGCCCACTGTGACCCCAGGGCTGTGGCGAGGGGACAGAGCTTCTCCAGTCTTGGGGCCGCAGTGGGGGGACAGAAAGGAGCAAATGGGGGGCTGCAGAGGGGGGGAGGTGGAATGGGGTGGGACTGTGGATGAAACGGGGGGCTTGGGTGGAACAGGGGTGGGGTCACAGGTGAAGAGCAGAACACAGTGGAGCCAGGGGTGGGGCTGCAGATGGAAGGAGTGGAATGGGAGCAGGATCTTCTCTGACCTAGGGCACTAGAAGACCTTAATCCACCTCTGCATTAAGTCACAGGAGAAGTCACAGGATCTCTTTACTGGTCTGGGAACATGAATACATCAGACACAATGTTTGAACATAAGTTAATGGAACTTTACTAACTTGAGAATTTTCAGTGTATTTAAACAAGTTGAGAGGGATTGGGGACTCCAGGGGAGGAAAAGAGGTGGAAGGAGACCTTGGGAGGGATCTGCTGCAACCAGACACTAGCCTGGAATATACGACTCTCCAATCCTAGAAGAAAATATGACCAGGAAGAAAACTGTAAGTAAACCATAGATAGTCCAAGGCTGTAGCCCCCATGCAATCATAACTTCGGCCTGAAAGCCTACTTCAGTGTCAAATTCATAGCAGTTAGAAGACAAAGCTAGTAGTAAGTATTTTAAAATGACCACCTTACTTATCCCAAATGAAATCACAGGCAGTGTCCACCGGGCCCAGGGGTAGTTAAGGATATAGAGTCAGGGACCTTGTACCTTCTTTTATGGTTCTCAGGCATTTGATGAATGTATTGCTACTCAGAATGTATGTCCAAATCTACAGGCAGGACAGAACCAATTGTTGAAACAAACCATTCAGTTTAGTTGAGAATAGCAAAACATGTGCCTGCTACTATACTATTAGTGCACTTGCTTCTGCTACTGATGAGTTTGTGTCCATATGTTGATCATTTAATAAAAATCTCCATTCCGACTCCATGTACAGGATCATGCTACCACCTTGTACTTAGTCATATGCTAATTAAACATTAACATATGCTAAATGTAGTTGCATACCCACTAGTGCCAAAAATGCCAGGTCAAAAACATTGATGCATCTTGTTCCAGAAGTGTACTCAATGGATTTACCTCTCCTGCCTTCTCTCCCTCATGTGCCCCACAGGAAACATGTTCAGAGTTACTGTTTGGCATACCCCAAAGTGCAGCTTGCCATCCTCATGCTCCTTCAAACTCTTCTTCTCTCCCTGTCTGCTCCCTCTCCCAAACACCAGCCTTTCTCTTATAACGTATGTTTCTGAGTGGACTGTACCACAACAGTGACTATAGTAGGAAGAGAGCCTGAGACATAAGCCCTTGTATCAGAGGCCTGGTATGAGGCCTGAGGCCTGGGCTAAAGTAGTCAAATTAAGTTGTGAGCAAGAGGCAAGCCCTGCTCACAGAATCTGGCAAGAACAGGGTTGATACTGCAGAAACACATTCTTAAGTAGTGCCAGGCACAAGAATATACATGCAAACACATTCTAGAAAGGTGGTACAGAACACCCCGGTACCAGAACATTCCCCAAAGTTAACAGGAACACACTTACCCATCTTAAGGATAAGGTCAGGATGACAACATGATGGATAGAGATGTTTTGATTGAACCTAGAGGTACAAGGCAATGGGTGGCACCCTAATACATCAGAGTGTGGCACCCTGATATGTCAGGGGAAATACATAACTTGTTTGTATCGGTGTATAAAGATGTATCTCAGAGGGAGTGTCTTTGGCCAGCTGAGGGGGCAATGGAAAGTCCTGCCATTCACTGAGCAGCGTCCATTCTCATGGGCACACGTGCTAGTATAACTGTAGACATTGATCCGGGGAGCTAGGACTGCGCTTCATTGACAATAAACCTGGCTGGGTGCCTTTGTACCTTAACGGATCTTGTGGACATTGAGCAGTTTGCTTGAGGTGTGCCAGCTTGAGCTGTGCCTGCTGTCTGCACAGAGCTGGGACAGCACGCAGGGAGAACAAACACACGCAGCAGAACATCTAACCACAGTGATCACTTTTGAATTGGAGTGCTGACCAAGCAATGTAGGGCTGCATGGCAGCTTCTTACACCTATAACTCCTGGCTTGTTTTTCAAAATCATGCAACATTTGCTTGGGGGGTAAGGGAAGAGGGAGCATACCAGGAGTAGAAAGAGGCATGTCCTGTGGCACTGCTGTGCTCCAGCTACTTTCAATTGGTGGACAGCCACTTTCCAAGTGGCATGCAATACAACAGCCCAGAGTTGGCTCCAGCATAGAGCATGCCTGAGAACCAGGCAGCTGCACACAGACACTGAGCAGCATGGCAGAGAATCCGGCCCAAAATATTGTTGAACAGAAAAGTTTAAGTCCTAGGAAATTTTAACAAGATTTGTAAAGTGTTTTTGTGTATTCCTAAGAATACACAGAAACCTTTTTAGAACAGAAGATCTCTGTAAATTATTATCAATTTGCATTGTAGTAGTGACTGGTGCCCCCAACCATGGATCGGGACCCCATTGTGCTAGGCACTGTACAAATGTATCTCAACAATTTAATATTCTATGAATGAGTTTACATACTTGCCTTCAGATATCTGAATTATTTTGTAACCATAATGAGGGAATTTTTGGGTGGAGGAAGGGGCGGAATGCAGCATTATTATATCTTATATTTCTCTTTGAAATAAAAAGATTGACATACTCCAGATGTACCAAAGCCCACACAGGCTTGGAGAAACAAGCTATTGCTTTGAGAGAGATAGTTACATTGATGTTTACGTTTGAGGCTTCTGTCTTATTGATATATAGCCTTTGTGTTAGGAAAGATCAGGGGAAAAAAAGTTATTTTATGATTTTGATGAGCTGAAGCCTTTTGTTTCTGCAGAGTTGGCCCGTAGGGATAGTGGTGAGGTTGTTATTAAAGATGTGCTCTCAAGCTCATTGGTACTACAATTTGATTAACTCTGAATTCATTATCTGTAGTATTTCTAGATTTATAATTACAAATCATGCCAGCAAGAAGTAATATGACTGTTCACATTAGAGCTTTTCTCCATCTGATATCTGTATAGTATCTGATATTATAGCCTCCTGATATCTGTAGTAAATATGAGCTACTCAAATTAATGATATTACTCTGATTAGTTTTGAATTGATGCCTACAGTGCCAAATTTCAGAATAATTATAAATTGTGCTAGGGAAAACCCCTTCATTTTACTTTTGATTCCTATTTTGTTCAGTGTGAAATCCCAGGGCTGAGCTCTTTTACCTCATCACTGCTCCAAGTAATTTTATTGCAATTGCTAAACTAAGTGTTTTTGCTTAATATGCCTTGTTTCAATAATGCTGAATGCTGAATGTATGTGTAGTATGTAATACAGATGCAAACCATGGAATTTTCAAATGCACAAAGTTACTTAGGAATCTAAATCCCATAAACTTTAAATTGGATTTTTGCTCCTAAACCATTTGGACACTTAGAAAAGCCATCCCTAGGTATTAAAATGTAATTTCAATCCACACAAAGTTTTCCAAAATGTAAGTTTAAGGCATTTTATTATTTCTCATAGTAGCTTTAATTATTTCCGTGTGCTGTATCTCCTCTTCCTGCTTTATTCCTATTATGGAACTATAATCTATTATGATTCATTCCCATAGTAACAGCAATATCTTGACAGCAATTTACAATAGATTTTAAATGCTCTCTCCACTAGTATATGACATCCATACACTTATATACAGAAACTGAGTTGTTAAATTCTTTTCCGGCTTCTTTTTTGTGACTTAAAGATAAATAAGTATTGAAGTTTTTTTTCTTCCTTTCTTTCTAGAGGGTCTTAATGCTGATAACATCAAACAAGCCTCAGAGCAGTTGAACAGTCGCTGGATTGAGTTCTGTCAGTTGCTGAGTGAGAGACTGGCGTGGCTGGAGTACCAAAATAACATCATTGCCTTCTACTCCCAGCTGCAGCAACTGGAGCAGACAGCAATTACTGCTGAAAACTGGCTGAAAGCACAACCTACACCAGCAGCAGATCCTGCTACAGTAAAAATACAGTTAGAAAAGTGCAAGGTTAGAGGCTCTTTTCCAACCCTTTCATTATTATGCTTGATGTGTATTGCTAGATTTTGACAGATGATGGCTGCCAGTTTTTCATTATGAGAGTGGAAAATAGTCTTTATATCTTTCAAAACTAGGTATTGTCAATACCTGGTCCATGAACGGTAGCAATGATGAGTGTAAAAGGGCAGGAGGATACAGTGTGTGGGTCTTAAAATTAAACATTTAGTTCTTTTCAGCAAATAACTAATGCTTGTTCTACTGTACTTTTAATTGATGTTGGATTGTTATAGCTATATGACCAGAACATTATGCAATATCTTAAGACCATTGTAAGGAAGCACTTAATTTACACATTAATGTTTGGTCAATAAAAATAAGTGCCTATTAAGACTTGAAAAGTCAGCTCCTCCTCGTCGTTTTTGCTGATTTCCTTGGGTAATTTAATGGTTGTGTTATAGTTTGCTAGTTTGTCCTCTGATTGCAACCCTTCTGGGAGTTGGACTTTTGATACAAGTTTAGCACACCTTAATTAGGTCCCGAAGCAGCAGACCACTTATACACGTTTAAGTGCTTTGCCTTATTTTGTAGAGCATTATGCATACTTATGGCAAATACTGATAGTAGCAATCTGAAGGTTGTATTTTCACATATGAGTTCATGACATAATTTTAAAGCGACATATTTAGTATTGATATGCGTATACAAGGAATTTCATAGAGCCGCCTTCTACTCCTGCTATATCTAGCTGGATTTCAGTTTTGTTAACATATGGTTAGTTTATGTCCTATGTGCCATTGGGCCATCCTAGAGTTCCCAAGAGTAATTGAGCCTGACTCAAGAAGAGTTCCCAAGCAGTATTTCCAGTGTGTGTAGTGTATCACAGTGAAGCTTGTCCCTTTTTATGGTCCTGGTCAACTCTGTAGGTGGGGATGCTAAAATCATGTCATGATCATTACCCTTGCCCTGCTGGTCTCTTTCTGGCAACTGGCACCAATAGGGGCCATAGAAGGGAGAACAAAGGATATATTGATTTAGGATTTTGGACAGCTCTTGTGCATGGGCACAAGTGTGGAGAGCTCCTTACACAAAATCTGGATGCAGACCTGAAATTTCCAACTTGAGTGTATCGCTACTTTCTAGGGAAGCTCAGCCAATACCAAGATATTTTCTCTACTCTTATACAGACACCTGCAGTAGTCACCTTTAAAAAGTGAATAATCCTCAACAGTTACCATTTCATAACATGTCAAATTGCACAGTTATTTCTTATTCTCAGTATAAGAAAGTAGTTTCATATCTGATGCCACAAATGAGTAACTGTTGTTACATTTGACTTTTTATGGTGACCACTCTGCAGTGAAGATTGAAGGACTTCACTGAGCATATTAGAATTTGACTGGACAAAACATTGGTGATTTACACAGTAAAGAACAATCCTAATCTGGCAGTAAGGTGAACTAAGTAAACTAGAACTTTAGTTCTTCTCCATCACCATTTTCTGTTTCAGGGATTAGGAAGATCTGATGTTCTCTTGCCCTCTTTTATTCCATAAAAACAGTGGTGATCTGATGAAGAATTGCCTGTAGGATGATTTTATTCAGGAATGTTTGTCTTCACCATACAGGATGAAGTCTCCCGGTTGTCAGCCCTTCAGCCTAAAATTGTGCAGCTAAAGCTTCAAAGTAAAGCACTGAAAGAAAAAGAGCAAGGGCCAATGTTCCTTGATGCAGATCTTGTAGCTTTTACTAACCACTTCAAACAAGTTTTTGCTGATGTACAGGCCAGAGAGAAACAGCTACAGACCAGTAAGTGTTGTTCATGGCTAGAAATTACTGTACCCAAGAATTTTTTTTTGAAACTGAATTTATTTTAATTTGCTTCTTTCTACCCAATGTTGCTCTACAAAAGGGAAGTGAGTTGTGGTGGTCTATTTTCTGTAACTGTTTCAGAAATATCTATTAATCAGTTTAGTGCATGTTTAATAATGTGGACACATGAGAAATTAAAGGTTTACTTGCAATCACAGCTCACACTCAGAATTGCCCTATCAAACAGCATTCCCAGGATAGCGCACATATGGCCAGTACTTCCCAGCAACACCAAACAGCCTTGATATAACTGTCCAGTTAAACCAGGTTTACTTCTGTTGGGTGCCACTAAAGAAATGCAAAGCAGATAGATTGTACCAGTGAATCTAGCCAACAGAACTGTGTAGTGCAGGTGGCTAACCCTGGGAGAGACAAAACAATAGTAGTGGCTTCACTGCTATATTTGAATCCCATCATTTACCTGAGAGTCATTGAGATATTTTTATGTGAATTGTAAAGAAAGATTTTGAAATTAATCTTGAATATTGTGGAGATAAGTCATAGTATAGCTATCAAAGAGCACTGAAAAAATATTTAAGCCAAAATTTGGAGAACCACCCATTCATTAAGTGTTTGGTTTTGCAACTTTTTTACTCATGTTGGAAATCACTTACTCAATCAAGTACTCCCAGTGATGTTAATGAGACTACTACTGTGTGTAAGTGGTCACCAACATTTGCATAATCGAAGGCTTACATTTACTGTCCCAAGTTCTGGTTTTGCTTTTTTAATACTCAGATACTACTTGAAAATCTGGCTTATTTTCCCTTTGTTCATATTTTAATGGGGGCCTTATAGGAATCTGTTTTCTGGAAAGGCAATGCACATAAGGAAGCAAACATGCAGTTGCTTGCAGGGCTTAGTGAGGCTTCAGGCGGGATAGGAGCTGGGAGAGTGAAGAACTAGAGACAGTAGAGACGTACATCTGCATAAATATTGCTCAATTGATAAATCAACTGTGATGATACATTGGTAATGAACAACAGAAAGGCATACAGAGAATGAACAAAAATATATATTTGTAGCCAAAACATCTTTTTAGACTGACAGCACCCCTTTTACTCCTGTATGAAGATGATGCATTATTGATACTCTGAGATATAATAATAATACATTAGAAAATATGTTAAGTACATTGACAACGATAAGAGAAAAGAAAATACAAATGGGCCTAAGTCTCAACACTGAGACATTTTTTTCATTTTATTACATTGGCCTGCCACTGTGGAGCTAAAACTCTGAATAGCAGAGTTGTAAGTGCTGGGTTTGTGCTTAGGTTTCAAATTTGCTTTCCAAATGAACTCTTGATAAGATAGAGTGGCTATCAAAAACATGCAACATCTTTAAGAAAAAATATACTTCTATTTCTGTAAGTTTCCTTGTTCACAGTGAAAGAAGATATTTAGTATTTAATGCTTTTCCAGTGCAACCAAAATCTGAATTACATACCCCAAACCAAACCCCTTTATCCTAACCTACCCCATTGTACACTTTGGAAGAATTCAGATCTTGGTCCAAACTTCACAGCTCAAGCAAATCTCTCCTGATTTTTGGAGGAGAGAGGAAAGGGTTTTTATATCCTGCTCTGCTCCAAAAATCCATTTGATCCAACTCTTTCGATACTGATCATTTTATGTCCGTATGTATGTGCATTTTCCTGTATTTTCCTAAATGATTGGCTGAAACAGCATTGTGATTCTGCAGTGATGGTTCATTAGACACTAATTTATTAATTAGATTAGATTCAAGATGGGACTCAGTGATAACATGGTGTAGTAGATTAGGCAGGCAGCTAGGAGATGGCTCTGGTCTCAATTCTGTCACTGACTTGCTGTGTGGCCTTGAGCAAGTCACCTAAACTCTCCAGGATTCATTTTCACCCTCTCTAAAATGGGGATTAAAGTACTTATCTACCGATGTACCAACCACAATGGGGTGTTATGGAAAATAATTAGCTAATGGATGTAAAGTGTAAAGCTACAGCTGCTAAGTTCTATATATGCCAAGTACTATTATTCATCACGTGCTGAGATGCATCAAATTTTCAAAACCCAGAAAGGTTTACACCACAGACACCCCCATTTAAAAATCTTTGTAAGGAAGCTTTATACTATTTAAATTCTAAAAGAAGTATATAATAAACACATTTGTTCACAAATGACTTTCCCAAGGACAAACAGTGGCAGAACTGGGAACAGAACCTAGGTAATCATGAATCCTAATTTATATAATCATACGCATATATGATTGCTCATGGTTTTTTCCATTATTTACCACTTTTGAATTAAATCTTCTTTTTCAAAAGTAGGAAAATATTATGCCACTATTAAAAATTGACTTTACTCCTGATTAAAGATATCAAGTATTCCAGTAATAATCAGTAATGTGTGCATACACACACAGAGAGTTCATACATTTTCTTTATTCTGTATAACAGAAAATGTCTGCATTTCATTGGAAGATTAGATATTTACACCTCTTGTTTGCATAAATTCTTTCTGGTTAATTTCTTTTGTAGATTAAATTTTCTGAGTTGTGAATAGCCTTTGGCAGCCCTAGCAGCAGCAGTGCTTGTGTCTTCTCTTTATTTGATTAGTATCCCAAATGTGATAAACAAGGCATTGTTTGATTCAGCGTTAGGTTTTGTTAAACTCCTTTGTCTCTTGGTGGCTGAGGACCACTATGTTTTGGAGAGAGCAGAAATCTTTATTTTCCAGGTGGTTATTTGCGGGGGGGGGGGTCTCATTTTAGGAGACATTCTTCCCCATGTTCTGTTGGTTTTCTAAAACCCTATGAGCAATTTACTCCCTATGTATTGGGTTCAGTGAATTTGTTATCAGTAAGCTATAAAAAGCAATATTTATTTCATGTTCAAACAACTGAATTTCTCTTTAGATTAGCTTTCCCCTATCTATAATTTCTTTAAAATCTGTTCTGTTTGTGTAGGAAAGAAGTGTGTCCTTCTAGGATTTTTTTTTTCATGAGAATATCTGGAAAGATTTCAGTGGATTTCAAATCTGTTCAATTGTGTAGGTTTTTGTTAATTATAATTCTTTACAATTAAATGTGTTGTCTTAGAACATTGGTATTTAGAAAAAGTAAAGAGCAGCCATATGCAACGGTTTAGACCCAAGATTTGAGAAGAATATCATATCCACCTGACATTGCAGGGTCAGTTTGGATATGTGTAATGTAATTACCCATTGGGTACTTGGCCGAGATACTGGTTTATGTGGAGGGTAATTTGCAGCTAGTTTCATTATTATCTTGCTCAAGAATGAGAGGTTGGACAGTGAGATCTGCTTATCTTGAGATGTACAAGATTTGTTTTGTCAAGAGAGAAGGTGTCTTGGGAATAGTCCGACTATTTAATGCTTTTAGGGTGGTTGACAGGTTCCCTTAATCCAAGTTGGTTGACAAATTCTGACAGCAGGGGAGCTAAAGTACTCCCTGGTATCTTTCATCAGCCGTGATTGGCATAGATCTGAATCACAGGTCCTAAGTGATTCTTTCCAGTGCTTCCTGAATATCTTGCTCTATGACTGCTGAATTTTTTGACGGGGCATTTTTCCCAACCTGGTCTCAGTATACTGCTGTCTAAACAGGGCATCATAGCAACAGGTGGTTTTTGGTGAGAAATGTGTCAGTTGTTCCTCACATTGAGGGGAGCTTCTCTCAGAAGGTGATGTGTGCATTGACAAAGTGATTCATGGCTCAGAAAAGTTCTTCATGATGACATTTAGCATTTAGCATGTGGGATGGTAGCAGAGAAGAATTTCAGCTTGGAGGAGGCAAAATAAGGTTACGTTCCTGACATTCCTTTTTGCTGTCTCCTCCACTTCACAAATACAGTGCTCATTCATTGCTCCTTCCTTCCTATGGTGATCCCACTTTGGAACGTGGGTTTGTAGAAATGTCCTTGTGAGGTTCCGACCATAATTCCATCAGGAATTTTCACGTCAAATCTATTCAATTTACAGTTCAAAAAGATATTTTTTCTAAGTGCCCAATCTGCAAACCCAGCCTGAAATTTGAAAGTTAAACTGGTTTCTTTCTGGATTATTTACACTTGTTAACCTGGGAAATGTTAAGAAAAAAATCCTTACCCTGCACAGACCACTGTCTCCACCAAACTAGGATTAAAACATAGTCATCCAAGTGGGAAGAACATGATCTGTACCTGTAAACTCAAGGAGCCAGCTAAATTCCATAGTATCCTCAAAGAATCCATACCAAACAGAAGAGCCTAGGAAAAATCTGGTGAGACGCACCAAGTAGCAACTGAGATTCTTGTAACCAGAGCTTATATAAAGTTCTGTTGCTGATGCATGGGACAGAACAGAATCTATTTGATTCCTCCAAAGCTGCATTGTATCCACAATGCTAATAGCAGTAACAAGCAGTAAGAATGCTTGTTTGAACAGAGATATGTCTGTACTCAGGGTACAGAATTATTAAATACTAATGATAACACTTAGATCACACTTTTCAGCCATAGATCTAAAAAAGTGCCAGCTCTGCACTGATATTTTTTCAAAGTAGAACCGCATTTAAAAAAAAAATACACTCCTCCCCACACACATCTGATGGTTGGTTTGGCAATGCGCCAAAAAAAAGGTTAAAACGAAAATCTGAAAGCGAGTCTCAAATCTGTTTTTTTTCCCCCATAAGCAAGTGGCTCATTCATACCATGGTATGGTACCTTTGTTATATAAACTGCAAATGAAGGGCCATATAGTTAATTTTGATGATGGATCTTTTTAGTAGTGTGCATGTTACCCTTTCTTCTTCCTATCCTTTTCAAAAGAAAAATTTTGGAATGTTTTCACTTCCTTAGTCATTTTTGAGCTGATTTGCTTTCTTCCCTCTACCCCCACCTCCCACTATATCCTTTTTCAGGATATTCCACCATTTTCCCTGGTAGCAAGTGTGAATCCGGTAACTTCAACAACTGCTGTATCCAAGAGCTCATGCAACTGGCGATCTCAGTATAGCTCCCCAAGACTATGCAAAACACAGTCACCACAATAAGATCAACATTTTGGTTTTCCTTCTTTCATGTTTTTCTTTATTTAAAGAATGTTTTAAACCTTGAACATTTCACATAGTCTTGCATAAGATTCTGTAATTTAGAGATTGAATTTGCACAAAATGACACAGAATCCTATGATAAATATTGGGTTTTTTTTTCAGAATGAACGTTGTGTATTTAAAAATAAAATCCTGTGTCTTATGAATCATACACATGCACATTATATTTGAGTCCCCAAGCAGATATAGGCTATGCATTATTTTTAAAAACACATCTTTGTCTTCAATTCATATAAAATATTCCTTTGAATTGGCTTTTTGGAGAGTTTTTTCGCTAGTTATATATATATATATATTAATTCTGCTTCCCAAGATGTCATCTGTGGTTAAACAGAGTTTTAATAAGCAGCACAGATGTAATTTCATTTTTATTAGGCTATATACTTTCTCATATTAGTGTTTCCCCTTTAAAAAAGAAACAAGTTATCTATAGAATTAATCTTTATTGGATATTGTCCTTTCCTGTATGTTTAATTTATCTTCCCTTCCTACCTTCCCCCTCCCTCAATGATAAATGAAAATTAAAATTTATGGGGGGGGGGGAATGCATGTAATAACATCTAATAAAACAATTGAATCATTTTTTATTATATTGGTTCATTAATTCTTGGAGGTCTGGTAAAACCCTGCCTGTACCATTTCTTTTAACAAGAAGATAAATCAGAGAAAAGGAATTATTATAGCACTTTCAGAGCATTGACAATGTTCCCTGACAATATTATGGAAGATTCTAAAAGGTTGCACTTTGATGGTTTCTGATGACATGGAGGAAAAAAAGGGCGGGGGAACCCACAGCTCTTATCAGTATAAGAAGAAAAGCAGAAAAGCTTCTCAAAGGTTGGACTTTGATGATCAGCATCAAGGATAAGTACTACAAAATAAGTGAAAGGAAGAAAGTCTGTTCCTAGGAAAGGAGTTGAGAAAAGTATGGTAGTTCATATGATTTAAAAAAAAATAGGTGATCAGTCATGGTTGCTATTTTATGCCTTTTTTAGTGCAGATTTATGAGATTCAAGCTAGTTCATTCATTGCAGGAAACAATTGTATCAGTTGAAATGATTCCATTGATTCAAATTTGCTGCCTGTCTTCTACTGTAACAATGAGCTGATGAATGGTGAATTTACCCTGATTATAGAGGGAACGAGTAGATAGGGTGTGTGTATGGAGAATGTACGCTGGCCTGACTGAGACTGGAATAAAATCTCTCCTACTTAATTTCAGGTGGTGGAAAAGAAATCTGTTCAATAAGTATATGGGGGGAAAAGGAGAAGAACTGTTTTCAAATGTTGCAGTATTTTTCTGCGTGCTAAAAATAAATAGATTGCTATTTTTGTCTTAATGAATTTCTCAGTCTGAGCTTACTCTTGTCCTTTCTCTTGGTATTTTTACAGCCCTCATTGCCACTGAGTGCTTTGATGAATTGGGGCCCCAACTCATTTTCCCCATGCTCACGCAGGAAATCTGTGGCAAAACTGGAAATTGATTACCCAAATCCTTGTCCCATGTCTTAACCAAAAGGACCATCCATCGTTTCTTTGCCACAAAGTAAAAATGTAGATATACTATTTCCCAGGAAGTTAAGAAATCAAAGTAAAATATCACTGTGTATATATATTGACCAAATATGAAGTCCTAGATCAAGTCCACTGTAGGTGGCGTCTGATAAGGCTTTGTATAAATGAGGTGTTTCTATTTTTAAAGCTCCAGGCCCAAAATTTGGGTTTGCAGAGATTGTTCAACTTTTAAAGAAAGGGATAAAGCTTTTCTTCAACTAAACAAATAGTTTTCGGTATTTCTTATCGAAGGGAAATTTTGTCAACATTTCAGTTATATTCAGTGATTGCCTTCAAATAAGCCAAATTTCTTATTAAAATTAAGGGTAATCTGCTCAGGACACATAGGTGAATGAAAAACAGGCACAGTGATGGAGTTAATCATCAGGGCAGAACTTTATTAACTTAACAATGGGGAGGGGCACTATCTGCACACCCTCTTCCATAAATCTGGCATTTAATTGAGTCTAGTTTGACATTACAGCACACACACTATATAATAACTTCGGGTGGAGGCTCTGCCTAACCCCTAGGACACAGCTCGCTTCTGAACCCTCATACCCTCTCATTTGTGAGAAGGGTTAGAGGGTATTCAGAGGGACCTCAGTCTGTGAAGTCTTCAGGTCTGCCCTTCTCCTTAAAGGCAAAAGGTCCCCCAGCCATGTCCCAGCTCTCATTTACCTCAGGAATCTGGTTCTGTCGCTGTTATCTGCCTGGGCCTCCAGCGGCAAGTTGCAATGGACTAACCTTCCTAGAATCCTCCTAGCATTAAAATTCCTACTCTTCATTATTTTAACTTAAACTTTGCTTCCTCAAGGCTGCAAGAAAGGTGGGGAAAAAAACCTCTGGGAATCCCTGCCAATTTGTTCCAACAGGAAAAAATTCCTTCCTGATCCCAAAATAGGTTATTGTTCAGACCCACAGCACTCTGGGAATGCAGCTGACTATCAGGGAGGCTGAGCAGGGCAGTAATAGTGGCAAAATGGCCCCCAGATGCCTGGAAAGACTTTGACTCTCATGGCCCCTTTCTCTCCCCAAATAAATCAAGTCTCTTAATTCCCCAGTCCTGGCTGGCCAATAACTGGTAGAGAAGCCCCACCCCCAGGCACTCTCCTATATCCACTATGAGGCACAAGAGCTCAGTTTCTACATGACTGGGCATAAGCTCTCCCCTCTATCTCCCAGGAGTTGGTCATCACCAGCTGATCTGACCAAACTTCCCCTTGCTGAGATGGGAAGGGGCATTTGTATCTTAGGAAATAATGCAACATTTTTCTACTACTGTGTGAGGAACTGCCTTCTAGTATCTGAGGCTGAGGGTCATTAACTTACATTCTTCCTTCTGGGTAATGTTTCATTAGGGTCCTGTCACTAGATTCTACTGCAGAGATACTCTGTCTTCCTGACTTCTGTCCATGTAGTTTTTATGATGGAGCAGAACTCATACTTGGGCACATCTATAGCTGTGTTTATTATGTGGGCTTTAATCCACATATTGATGGCATTGACTCCTGGAATTGCAGTGTCCTGCATCTGAGAAGATATAGCTATAGATATAGATATATAAAAAAATGTAATATTTACATATTTATCTCTGTTTGCCATTTTGCCATGGTCATGAGGTGGGTCCTGGCTGGAATGCCCCCTGTGGCATGCTTGGGGCACAACAGTGTGCCTGCCACAGTTTCCCCCTTTATTCACCTATGCAAAGTAGTGTTGTCGCCTTCAACAGCAAATTCAAGCCCATTTTAAATGCCACAGTCCACACTAAAGTCCACTTCGTAGTAAAAACAGTTCCTGTTCAACCCCAAAGTAAAGCAAGGTTACACAATGCAGCAATTTTTCAATCTTATTCAAAGGTCACCATTCCCAGGTCACCCACCCAACAGTCATTAGCCACTCGCTTACAGTTCCTTTAGCTCCTGTTCCAGGACTTCACATTCCAGGTCTTCTACCTGAGAGTTCCAAGACCCACTTCTCTCCGCAACTCTTCTCCCACAGCCCCAGGTCAGATCTCCTGTGGCAGATCCCCCTGCAGTGTTTCTCTCGGACAGGCCTCTCTCCCTGTAAGTGTGCCTGCTCCTGGGATCCACCCTCCAGCATCAAGCCTCTTGTTATGGGCCTAGCATCTCCTAACCAGGCTGGTTCTTCCCCTTCCTCATAGAGTACAAGCTGTGTACAAGCTGTCCTTTTACTCTGCAGTGGTTCCTCAGCCCTGGTCAGTCCTCCCCATCAGCTTTTGCTTTTCCCAGTGGCTCGGTGTACCAGCTGTCCACCTCTGCTTCTTTTGCTGCTGCTCCTCCCACTTCTGCCCCTCCTACCCCCATCTCTCCTTTCCTCTTCAGGCAGCTCTCACCTGCCCTTCTTCCTCTCTGTATCAGTGCTTTCAGGTAGCTCTGGCTTGCCAGGTTTCTCTCCCCTCAGTTGCAATGAGTCACAGGTGCACTGGCCCTGCTCCCTCTTGAAGGGCCAGTGTCACAGGGCCAGTGTCACCCTGTGATAGCCATCATGACAGCAGGTGTTTGGTAGAGCATTCCAAAATCCTGAATATTGCAATGATTTCCTAACAACAAGCATGCAATCACAAGGGAGTCTTTCTTCTAAGAGGTGTGCTCCTGTACCACCTCCTTCAGCTAATATTAAAAGTGTAATTGTTGCAGTTGCCTGGTACACCAAAAACTTAGCATGCCTGTAATGTGCCAGGTGTATCACAACTCACAGGCAAGCACAGTAGTTGCTTCAGCAGCTAGGTCTTGTAGGTGCTAGCCTTGGTGGGTCACAGTAACCACTGAAACATTGCTAAGATAAAGGCCATTTTATTAGGGCTGGCAGAAAAGGGAAAGTTTGCAGATACTGGAGGCACAGAGCCTTAAAAGATACAGTTCAACTGAGCAATAGCAGTTCTTGTTTGGACCCCTGGGACAGTCCATTCTAGAGCCAGGTCTCTTCAGCCTAGTGCCTGGGGTCCCCTCTCCAGTCCAGTCTATTCGAGCACATAGGAGATAACAGAGTTCCAGGCACAGTTAGTGTCTCTTATTGTGGCCTCCCTGCCCAGCAATTTGCTTCTTCCCCGTAAGTCCCATAGATGCCTGTACCCAATTGTGATGTCTGGCAGTCACAGCCTGTTCTTCTTCGAGTGCTTGTTCACGTTGATTCCAATCAGGTGCGCATGTGCTGCATGCATGGTTGTCAGAAAGTTTTCCCTTAGCAGCTCCCGTTGGGTTGGCTGTGGAGCTCCCTGGAGTGGTGCATTCCTGGCACTCAATATATGACCCACAAGGGCAGTGCCAGGTGAAGGAGTTTGAACCACCCTCCACCTCAGACACTTTTGAAGCCTCCAGAGACTTAATTGAAACAACGGCTTCACAGCCCCAGCTCTGAGGAACAAGCCTCCGGTACCAATATGTCCGGTACCATGCTAGCCAGCTCACAGTCCCTGGCTTGGCACCATCCGCGGCACCGCTCTCAGTCGCTATCAATGTGGCACCGCGCTCCATAAGAGCATCTTCAGCACTGGCGCGACGTTCCCCCTCTCCAGCACTAAGGGTGGACTAGCACTGATCCCTGGCACTGAGAGAGGACTGGCACCGACACAGAGGACCGGCATCGCATCCTCGATCACTGGCACCAATCTATGACACCAGATTCCCAGTGCCGGTCTCCTGCAAGGTCGACCTGGCACCAGTCTCCTGCGCAGGGCCCTTCGGCACCACTTTGGTCATCGTGATCAGGGTCTGCTTCCTCGGACTCTGACGGTGACTCATACTATTCCAGGCTTAGTCAGCATAGGTCTCAGAGATGGCGAAGGGAGGCGCAGCTGACCTGGCAGCCACAGTGGCAGCTCCTGGCACAATAGTCCTTTTGGACCCTGGGCTTCCCATCAAGCCCAGGGCTCCCTTTCAAGGGGTTCATGGTCGGTTACCTCAGATCACCGACTGCCTCACTCTGCCAGGAACAGGCCTACACCTCAGGGATCCGATGCCACCCTGTCCCAGCTGCCCCCTCAGGCTCAGGTCACTGCCGAGGTTACTCCAGCACAGTACCAGCCACAGGGTCAGGCTACAGCCACCACAGGGGCAGGCACTGACCAGGAGGAGGTCAGGGAGCCGGAGGGACAGGAGGACCCAATACCTCCTCAGGCTACCTCATCGTCTTCTCCTGACAAGGCTGTGGCAGGGGCTTCAGCTTCAGGCCCTCCGCCAATTGATCACAGGGCACATCAGGACCTTCTGAGGCGGATTGCCCGCAACATGGGGTTGCAAGCGGAGGAAGTGATTGAGGCCGAGGACTCCATGGTGGACATTCTTACTCCCGAAGGTCCATCGTGGGTAGTTCTGCCATTGATCAAGACAGTTCATACCAACACCAAGACTCTGGGGCAGTCTTCTGATGATTCTGCTGACCGCAAGGGGTGTGGAACGCAAATACTTTGTCCCTTCCAAGGGCTACAAATATCTTTCTCACACCCACAGCCATGCTTTCTGGTCATGTAGGCAGTCAATGAGAGAGAGTGACAGGGACAGCCCCCAAATCTAAGGAGGCCTTATTGGAAATCCTGGGAGGTGGGTGGGTGCAAGCCTGCCCACATCTAAAAGCCCCTCTCCCAGCCTTGCAGGAGGGACCACTGGACCCAGGAACCAACTGAATACGGGGGACAGCTAATAAATAACAGGGGTAGGAGTGAAGGTCACAGGTTCAAAACTAGGGATCCAGAGAACCCTGGACAGCACCCACTGCTCCTCAAAGCTGTCTAGTGAGCCAGCAGACGCCGCCCAGAGGAACTCTTCCCGGATGCATGAAACCAGGGAGGAGCAGAAATAGGCCCCACAGTCGCAGAGCACTCCCTTGTCTAGCATCCTCCTCCTGAGGATGTTGAAGGTGGCCACTTTGGTGAGAACTAGGAGGAGGTCGACGATGTGGCCACAGACAGGGTGTGAGAATATAAACAAGTGCAGCCAGAACCTCAACGGGCGGTTCTGGAGGAGTCGGAATAGGGGCTGCAACCTGGCGCATTCAAGATAAGCATGTGCCAGGTTCTCCCTCATGCTGCAAAAGGGTCAGGTGTTGAGGATGGGGGTGAACCATTCCAGGTACACACCCGTGCTCATGGCTCCATGAAGGAGCCACCAACGGATATCTCCGGTGGGCTGTGGGACCAGGGTGGACTAGAGGCTGGCCCACCAGGGTTCCTCACCCTCCACAGGTGGTAGATAGTCCCACCATTTGGTATCAGGGCAGGATACGAGGGTGAGGAAGTGAAACGTGTGGAACATGAGCGTGTATAGTTGTTTCCTTGGCGCGGTTCAGAAGTGAACCAGCTGCAGGGCATGCAGCTGGCTCAGATTGTTGAAAGGAGGGGGCCAGAAGGGCTTGCGGGACAGGGGCCCGATGAAAAGGTCCGGAGGGCCTGGGGTCAGGGGTGGACGGAGGCAAAAAGGATGGACCTTTTCGGTAGGATTGTCTATGCCACTAGGGGCCTTCAGCTGAGGATAGCTAACCAGCAAGCTATCCTCAGCAGATACAACTTCAACTCATGGGCCTCCATATTCAAGTTTAAAGAGCTGATCCCTGTGGACTCTAGGGCTGAATTCTCCACCGTTGTGGAGGAAGGGAAGGCGGTGGCATGGACCTCACTGCAGGCATTCCTAGACTCTGTGGACTTGGCCGCCCATATCCTCTCCTCAGGCACAGCCATGAGGAGGATATCATGGCTTCAGGTGTCCGGGGCTACCCCTGGAGTTGCAGCAAACCCGGCAGGACCTTCCCTTTGAGGGCGCCAAGCTGTTCTCTGAACAGACTGACTCCAAGCTGCATAGCTTGAAAGATTCCAGGGTGACAATGAAGTCATTGGAAATGCACATGCTGGCAATCCAATGCAAGCACTTCAAGCCCCAACCGCAACAACAGAGCCCATATCCTCCTCAGCCAAGACAGGATTTCTATAGATGAAGGGGCAGGAATGGCAGGCGCAAGCCTTCCAACCTCGCTTTGGGGCAAGGCGAAGGCCAGTCCAAACCTTCATCCGGCTCTAAACAGGTCTTTTGAAGGGATGCCCGAGGAAGGCTCCCCTGTCTCTCCACCGGATTCTTACCCGTGTTTTCTGAATCGTCTTTCCCACTTCTACCGTGCTTGGTCCCAAATAACATCAGACTGCTGGGTTCTTCGCACTGTAGAAGTGGGATATTCTCCCCAATTCTGCTCCTACCTTCCCTCCTGCCCCCTCTTTGGGGACCCTTCTCATGAGCAATTCCTTATCCAGGAGGTGCAGGAGCTCCTCAACATAGGATCAGTGGAGGAGGTTCCTCAGGAGCTATGGGGCAAGGGATTCTACCCCCACTATTTCCTAATTCCCAAGGCAAAGGGAGGTATTCTAGACCTGCGAGGACTCAACAAGTTAATGGTGAAGTTGAAGTTCCTCATGGTCTCCCTGAGCTCTATTATCCTTTCCCTGGATCCGGGAGACTGGTATGTCACTCTCAACATGAAAGACGCACACTTTCACATAGCCATTTGGCCTGCGTGCAAACGTTTTCTCTGGTTTCTGGTCGACCACAAACACTATCAGTTCACGGTCCTCTCATTTGGTCTGTCGACAGCCCCTCGAGTATTCACGAAGTGCATGTCGGTCGTAGCAGCCTTCCTCCGGAGGAGGCAGGTGCAGGTATACCCGTACCTAGACAACTGGCTACTCGGGGGGGTACCAAGGAGCAGGTGGAGTCTCACGTCCAATTGTTCAGATCCACTTTTGAGAGACTGAGATTCCTCCTCAACGTGAACAAGTCAACCTTATCACCGACCCAAAGAATAGAATTCATTGGAGCAGTGCTGGACTTGGTTCAGGCAAGGGCGTTCCTGACAGAGACCCGATTCCAGGCCACGACAGACATTATCCAAAGCCGCAGGTAGTACCCGACCACTAATGCAAGGGGATGCCTGAGTCTCTTTGGCCACGTAGCAGCCTGCACTTACGTGGTCCAGCATGCCAGAATGAGGCTCAGACCCCTTCAAGCGTGGCTCGCGTTGGTATACTGCCCGGGGTGCGACAGGCTGGACTCGGTAGTGACAGCGCCAGGACACATACTCGAGTCTCTACATTGATGGCTCAACCCTCAGATGGTATGCAAAGGTGTTTCTTCAACACCCCACAGCCCTCCTTGTCCCTAGTAATGGACGCATCAGCTCTGAGTTGGGGGGTGCATCTGGGAGATCTCTGAATACAGGGCCTGTGGTCACTGGACGAGCTCTCCCTCCATTTCAATATCAGGGAGCTCAGAGCAGTGCAACAAGCATGCCAAACTTTCCAGTCCCAGCTGCGAGGCCAGTGCATAGCAGTGATGACAGACAACACCACTGCTATGTTTTACATCAAGAAGCAGGGTGGAGTTCATTCCTCCCCCCTATGTCAGGAAACCCTCCAGCTATGGGAGTTCTGCATAAGAACATAAGAATGGCCATATTGGGTCAGACCAAAGGTCCATCCTGCCCAGTATCCTGTCTACTGACAGTAAACAATGCCAGGTGTCCCAGAGGGAGTGAACCTGACAGGTAATGATCAAGTGATCTCTCTCCTGCTATCCATCTCCACCCTCTGACAAACAGAGGCTAGGGACACCATTCCTTATCCATCCTGGCTAATAGCCATTAATGGACTTAACCTCCATGAATTTATCTAGTTCTCTTTTTAAACCCTGTTATAGTACTAGCCTTCACAACCTCTTCAGGCAAGGAGTTCCACAGGTTGACTGTGAGCTGTGTGAAGAAGAACTTCCTTTTATTTGTTTTAAACCTGCTGCCCATTAATTTCATTTGGTGGCCCCTAGTTCTTATATTATGGGAACAAATAAATAACTTTTCCTTATTCACTTTCTCCACGCCACTCATGATTTTATATACCTCTATCATATCTCCCCTTAGTCTCCTCTTTTCCAAACTGAAAAGTCCTAGCCTCTTTAATCTCTCCTCACATGGGACCGGTTCCGAACCCCTAGTTATTTTAGTCGCCCTTCTCTGAACCTTTTCTAATACCAGTATATCTTTTTTGAGATGAGGAGACCACATCTGTATGCAGTATTCAAGATGTGGGTGTACCATGGAGGGCAGTAAGGGCAATAAGATATTCTCCGTCTTATTCTCTATCCCTTTTTGAATGATTCCTAATGACTCCATTCACCTGGAGGTGTCCTATCTCCCAGGAGCGCAGAACGAGCTAGCAGATCACCTCAGCAGATCATTCTGCAATCACAAGTGGTCCATCCATCCAGATATCCTTATTCCATCTTCCAAAGGTGGGGGTTTCCTGAGGTCGATCTCTTTGCCACCCAGAGCAACAGGAAGTGCCCAATGTTCTGCTCCTTCCAGAAACACAGCCCGGGTTCAATCACAGATGCATTCCTGCTACCCTGGGGAGACTGCCTCATGTTTGCCTTCCCACCGGTCCCTCTCATGCACAAGGTGCTGCTCAAGATACACAGGGATAAAGTGGAGATAATTCTGCTGACCCCAGCATGGCCCCGCAACACTGGTACACCACGCTTCTGGACACTCCGATCGTGCTTCCACTCTACCCCAATCTGATCACTCAGGACCACGGTCGCCTCCACCACCCAGACCTCCAGTCCCTCCACCTCACGGCCTGGAAGCTTCATGGTTAAACCCCATGAAGCTCTTATGCTAGGAGTCAGTAAGGGAGGTTCTACTTGGCAGCAGGAAACCATCCACCTGGTGGAAGAGTTGCTGGTGGGCCCAGCAACACCCCCCCCCCCCCTCCAGGGGTCCATACCACCCATCCTGGAGTACTTATACATCTCAAACAGCAAGGCCTAGCAGTGTCATCCATCAAGGTGCACCTAGCTGCTGGGGCCTTCCATCTGGGAGGATCTGGATGTATTCGCTAACCCCATGGTAAGGCGTTTCCTCAAGGGTCTGGAACATCTATTTTCACAGATTAGACAACCTGTTCCCGCATGGGACCTTAACCTGGTCCTCTCCAGGCTAATGGGGCCCTTTTGAGCCCCTGGCGACTTTTACCCTGCTCTATTTGTTGTGGAAGGTGGCTTTCCTGGTCACCACCACATCAGCCAGGCGGGTGTCTGAGTTAAAGGCTCTGACTCCGACTCACCCTATACGGTCTTCCACAAGGACAAGGTGCAGCTTAGGCATCACCCAGTCTTCCTTCCCAAGGTAGTGTCATAATTCTACACTAGTCAAGACATTTTTCTACCTGTCTTCTACCCTAAGCCTCTCACCAGTATCCAAGAGCAGAGGCTGCACTCACTGGATGTTCGGAGAGCGCTAGCATTCTACATCGAGCGCACTAGGCCATTCAGGAAGTCGAACCAGCTGTTCGTGGCAGTGGCAGATGGGATGAAAGGACTCCTGGTCTCATCTCAAAGAATATCTTCCTGGATCACAGCCTGCATCTGCACATGTTACGAGCTGGCCAAGGTCCCAGCCACAACTCTTATGGCACATTCCACAAGGGCACAAGCCTCGTCAGCTGCATTCCTGGCCCAGGTCCCGATACAAGAGATCTGCAGGGCAGCAACTTGGTCATCGGTGCATACATTTACCTCTCACTATGCTATCACCCAATACGCCAGAGATGATGCAGCATTCAGCAGGGCGGTACTCCAATCAGTGATTCCTTAACTTTGACTCCACCTCCGGTGTAGGGCTTGGGTGTCACCTGATTGGAATCAACGTGAACAAGCACTTGAAGAAGAAAAAACAGTTACCTTCTTCGAGATGTGTGGGAGCTGACCTTATCTGTGAAGACCAAAACAAAAAAAAGCATTGAATACTTCAGCTTTTTCCACATCATCTGTCACTAGGTTGCCTCCCCTATTCATTAAGGGTCCCATACTTTCCCTGATGTTTTTCTTGTTGCTAACATACCTGTAGAAACCCTTCTTGTTACCCTTCACATCCCTTGCTAGCTGCAATTCCAGTTGTGTTTTGGCCTTCCTGATTACACCCTTGCATGCTTGAGCAATATTTTTATACTCCTCCCTAATCATCTGACCAAGTTTCCACTTCTTGTAAGCTTCCTTTTTGTGTTTAAGCTCACTGAAGATTTCACTGTTAAGCCAAGATGGTTGCCTGCCATATTTGCTATTCTTTCTCCACAGCGGGGTGGTTTGTTCCTGTGCCCTCAATAAGGCTTCTTTAAAATACAGCCAGCTTTCCTGGATTCCTTTCTCCCTCATATTAGCCTCCCAGGGGATCCTGCCCATCAGTTCCCTGAGGGAGTCATAGTCTCCCTTTCTGAAGTCCAGGGTCCGTATTTTGCTACTCTCCTTTCTTCCTTGTGTCAGGATCCTGAACGCAACCATCTCATGGTTACTGCTGCCCCGGTTGCCACCCACTTCTACTTCCCCTACCAATTCTTCCCTGTTTGTAAGCAGCAGGTCAAGAGGAGAATGGCCCCTGGTTGGTTCCTCCAATAGTTGCACCAGGAAGTTGTCCCCAACACTCTCCAAAAACTTCCTGTATTGTCTGTGCACTGCTGTATTGCTCTCCCAGCAGATGTCAGGGTGATTGATGCCCCACCATGAGAACCAGGGCCTGTGATCTGGAAACTTCAGTTAATTGTCCGAAGAAAGCCTCATCTACCTCATGCTCCTGGTCTGGTGGTCCATAGCACACGCCCACGACATCACCCTTGTTGCTCTCAACCGGCTTTTCTCCAGTTTGATACTGGAGCTCTGAGCAATCATACTGCTCTCTTACATACAGTGCAACTCCTCCACCTTTCCTCTCCTGCCTGTCCTTCCTGAACAGTTTATACCCATCCATGACAGTGCTCCAGTCACGTGAGCTACCCCATCAAGTCTCTGTTATTCCAATCACACCATAGTTCTTTGACTGTGCCAGGACTTCCAATTCTTCCTGCTTGTTTCCCAGGCTGCTTACGTTCATGTATATGCAACTAAGATAACTAGCTGATTGCCCTACTTTCTCAGTACGAATCAGGAGCCCCCCCCCCTTGCACCCTCCCCATGTTTCCTCCTGGTATCCCACTTCCCCACTTACCTCGGGGCTTAGGTCACCGTCCCCCAGCGAACCTAGTTTAAAGCTCTCCTCACTACGTTAGCAAGCCTGCCTGCGAAGATGCTCTTCCCTCTCTTCGTTAGGTGGATCCCATCTCTTCCTAGCAATTCTTCTTCCCGGAACAACATCCCATGGTCGAAGAATCCAAAGCCCTCTCTCTGACCCCACCTGCATCACCACGCATTTACCTCCACACTTTGACAGTCCCTACCTGGGCCTTTTCCTTCAACAGGGAGGAGGGACGAAAACACGACTTGCGCCTCAAACTCCTTTATCCTTCTTCCCAGAGCCACATAGTCTGCAGTGACCCGCTCAAGGTCATTCCTGGCAGTATCATTGGTGCCCACATGGAGAAGTAGGAAGGGGTAGCGGTCCAAGGGCTTGATCAGTCTCAGCAGACACTCCGTCACATTCTGAATTCTAGCTCCAGGCAAGCAGCACATTTCTCAAGTTTCTCAGTCTGGTCGGCACATGGATGACTCTGTCCCCCTTGGGAGGGAATCTCCAACCACCACCCATCTCCTCCTCTTGGGAATGGTGGTCATGGAACCCCCATCCATAGAACAATGCATCTCATACCTTCTGGTCAATGGGGTCTCCTTCTGATCCCTTCCCTCAGATGGCTCTTCCAAATAATTCTCCGCAGTAGTACCTGTGCAGAGAGCCTGAAAACGATCAGTCACCTTTGGTAAAATAATAATAGTGGTTATTATTCCTTCTAGGCAGAAATCAAAAAATGTCCAATAGAGCAGGGTTCACATGTGAAAAACAAGAACCTTAAAAAAGGAAAATCTGTTATTCCTGAAGTACTGAGATATAGTGTAGTACTGAAAAAAATGTTTATTCTGGCTAAAAGTGAAAACTATTGCAAAAGTACATTGTATAGCTGAAAGTGGTGTGGAAAAAGTGAAATGGAATTTACAATGTTCCAGTGAAATGAAAAGTGGCTTTTTAAAGGCAATATTTAATATTTAAATCAGTCTGCCACTGGCTAGTTGAAATTGGTATCTTTTTGATTCTGTATGAATTTTTATTTAGCTTTCTGAATAGTGGGAACCATAATTAATTTAAAATGCAGAAAACTGCTAGCTATGTTTGTATGACTTAAATTATTTCTGGCAGGGTTTTCAAAATAAAAGACTTTTGTAGAGCCTGTTCTAACAACAATGCTAATATGTTTCCATCCAGTTCTGAGATCTGTTCCAGAAGTATTCCTATATAAGGTATTCTTGTGCAAAGAAGCATTTCTCACCGAGTTTATTTTCCAACATGGCTAACCAGACTTTCTGGCCAGGACCCTTCAGAGTGCTCAAGGTGTTTGGTTCCTTTGTCTCCTCAAGTGAAGGATGCCAAAATGGCTTTTTCTCTCTGTTTAGAGCTTCTGAAAATTCATTGACTATGCTTCAAGAGGCAGGAAGGTTTCCTGTGGGTGTAGTCTCTATCCCCCATCAAGATTAGGTGGTCATCTTTCTCCACTTGCCTTCCTGATGGCTTTGTTTACCTTGCATATAAATATGCTTTTCTTTGTCTTTGGTCTCACCTTGCCCAACTTACATCAGAGACACATTCAAGCAAATGGAATCACATTCCTTTGTCTGAAACAGGCATGGCTTAGGCACTGCTTGCCAAATACATTTTCAGAACACATTTTCAGCACATATCTATAAAGTCCTTTGTGGGTTTACCGTACATACAGCAGCAAGAATATGAATGATCAGTGAGTAATTAGTTTTCCAGTGATATGTTACATGCCACCTTTTCGGAATATAACATGACAACAGTGTGCCAGCTGGCTTTGGGATGATCTTAGGGTCACACTTGTCCAAGCCCTGCCTCCCCATGTACACTGCTATTTTTAGCACTAGAGTGTTCCACTCCTGGAGCCCTCCCTCTGCTGCAGGGAAAGACTCCCGGAGAGGGGGATGGGCCAGGCAGGAAATCCTATTTGAAAAGACTAATTTAATGGACACTCTGTTCTGACTGGAGAAAAGCAGGAGGAATTCCCTTTCCAGTGTTTTCCAGGTCAGATGTTAGGGGAGACTGGAATTTTGGATGGAGAAAGTATACTACAAGAAAGCAACACTTGTCCCTCACAGCAGCAAGCACTTTTTCACACAAATCCACTGTTACCAGTCATGATGGCCAAGATTTTTAAAAGCAAAAAGTGATTTTAGGTGCCTCAATTTGTGGGTGCCCAACTAGAGATAGCTTACAGGCATTGGATTTTCAGAGGGTGGGTGCTCAGTGCTTTCTGAAAATCAAGCCCCTTTAAGCAATCACAAGCCAAGCACCGTAAAGTTGAGCCACTCAGAATCACTGATCACATCTCAAAATCTTGGTCAGATTGCATTCACTGTTTTATTAGAGTGTAATCAAGATGGCAGTGAAAACCTTATGCAAGTACAAACTTTATCAGTTCTGGATTTTGTGACACAATGAAACATTCTTTCTTTCTAAAATATCTTTTTGAAGACATGCACACTGTAGATATAATAAAGGTACAATAGTTTTGTGGCATTTTTAGTTTGTTAATATGGTGTGGCAGAAATTGAAAAATATTTTATTTTCAAGTGGCCATTAAATCTGTGTGTGATTTCTCAGTGACTGCAGTGCAAGCTATGGTGGAGGGCAGAACGGAGCAACTCTACTTATGGGATGCTCATGTCTATGCCAGATGCTGTCTATTTCAGACATCTGTAATGTCAGTTTAATGGGCACAGTCCAATAAAATTCAGCTTGAATTTCTCTTTTACGCTAACGTTATAAGCTTTTAACAGCTGTCCTAAGCAGAACATTTTACCTTAACAGATATGCTAGACACACTAACATGAGCCATAAAATGGGGATGCCACTTCCTACAGCAGTTCTAAAAGCAGAACTGAGGTCCAAAAAATAGAAAACAAGAGAAGATACAGTGTTCTGTCTGTCTGGTATCAAAAATAGCCGTGTTTAGGTATATTGTGCTGTAACTACCAGTAAACTACCAGTACCATCCCACTCTGAAACTAAAGAGCCAAAACATATTAAGTAAAAAAAAAAATGTAAGGATGAATGCATAAATTATTCAAAACGTTTTGTCCTCCAGTACTTCTTTGGGTACATTTTTGAAAAGATCTAGTGGTGAAAATCTGTCCCTATTGAAGTCAGTTGCAAAACTCCGACTTCAAGAGGGCCAAGATTTTACCTAGGACTTCTGAGTATCCTGACAATCAGATACGATTCAGTTAAGAGAGAATGAAACATTTTAAATTTCTTCTCCTTTTTCTCCCTGCATTTGGTTTAGATTTTGACAGTTTGCCTCCTGCACACTATAAGGAGACAATGAACACTATCCTTTTGTGGATCCAGCAGTTAGAGACCAAACTCTCCATACCTCAGGTTATTGTCACTGAATATGAGATCATGGAGCAGAGACTCAGGGAGCTAAAGGTAAGTGTACAGACTGTGAAAAAAGCCTTCTGATTGAAAAACACAAGCGGATGGAACTTCTGTTGGCCTAAATCATCATAACTCCATTGAAGTCAATGGAGCTATGACTATTTACACCAGCTGAGGATTTAGCCCAAAGGCTATGGGTCGGGGGGGGGGGACGGGACGGGGGCTACTTACTGATATTGAAAAGGCTTCTGAATGTTATTGAAAAAAGCACCAAGGTTGGTATTTGCGAGTTGAAACAAATACTTAAGGTACTAACCAACTTAGGGGAATAGCTTTTGCAGCTCCCCATGAGAAACAAAATGTTCTCAGAGATATTTACAGCACTTAGGCATTCAGCTCGTAATGAATGTTTTCATGTATGCATTAGAAACTAGTGTTATGAAAAATACAGAACATTTACTTCTTTCCATCCCAATCTGCAACTCCTGTCAAATTTCCAAGCAGAGACAGATGTGGGATGAGCTTTGCCAGTGGGCATAAAGCTTCTCTGCATGTGGACTTTTAGTATTGTTTTATTATCTGATGGCTAAAGAGCATTTTGCTGGATGCAACTGCCAATGAAAATAGAGAAATGCAAAGCAGAAAATATCTGGTCTCCATGCTGATCAATATATTGATCAATCCTTGAAGGTAAGTGTATGGTAATCATTGGGGCCATAATAAATTATTTAATGGATTATACAATGTCTCAATTAATTTAATTATCTATGTATTTATACCATTAAAATTAGCAACTGAATGTGTTTCTAATCAGCTGTTTTCTGAATAAGATTAAACTTTTACTTAGGTCATGGTGAAGTGTGTAATTCTTTTCTTTGAAATTATTACAAGAATTGTTCAGCCATTTTCTCAATAATATTTTACTGCTTCTGGGGGAGAAAGTGTTCAAAATAGCTCAGTAAGTTCCAAGTGAATTAATATAATGTTAATTTTTCATGTCACAGGCTTTGCAAAGCTCTCTACAGGAGCAACAAACTGGCCTAAACTATCTTAGCACAACTGTGGAAGAGATGTCCAGGAAAGCCCCTGCAGAGGTCAGCCAGAAATATCGATCTGAAATTGAGGGGATCCTTAGCCGCTGGAAGAAGTTATCAGCTCAGCTGGTAGACCGTTGCCAAAAACTTGAGGACCTGATGACTAAGCTCCAGCAGTTTCAGGTTATTAGGGGTTATTCCTCTTTCTCACACACATACACACCCATCCATCTTCTGGTGTCCAGTGACATGACATAATGTTTATATATGCGTGCATTTTTATATATTTCTGGAAAAGTTAATTCTTGAAGTAAAACAAGATAGAAGGGAGGAGTCTCAAGTCAATCCATGTGTGAGATTCTTGTATTGCAATGGGTATTTGAATCAGAATAAAGGCACTTTAAAAATTCTAAACCTTTGGCAGGTACTAAGGTGTTGATTGACTGATGCAATGATGATCCATTTGGTAGATTGTTATAAGAGTGAAATCCTCACCCCACTAAAATCAATGGAAGCTTTGGTATTGACTTCAGTGAGTCCAGGATTTCACCCAGAATTCTTACCTTTTGCCTGTTTTCGCTTGTGTTGAAAACAATGACAAAACTCCTATTGATTTCAGTGAGAATAAAGACAGGCCCCCAACACTGAAATCCTTCTAACACTTTTCCATGCAACTCTAACCATCTTGATTTCAATGGATTACTTTTGTCGTCATTATCACTGTTACTTCTATTGTGGTAGAAAGTACTAGAGGTCACTAATCAAGGATTAGGACCCCATTGTACTACACACATAGGTAAAATTATTTATATACAAATGTGCAGGAGTAGAGCCCTAGATTGTTTTCTTCATGGCAGAGATCTTATGTAGACACTAGTTGGCAAGTCATCGGACACACTGTTGGTGCTCACCAAATGAACAACAAGATTGGGGGAAACCTGGACAAACAAATATTGTAATATGTCATTCATGTCTCAATTTTTAATATATTTCTGTTCCATTTGTATATAATCCTAAAGCACAATTTTCAAATTGATTCTGATTAACCAGGCACCACAATTCTGAAAGTATTCTGCAGAAAGTATCTTTACATTTTTATTCTATCCTCCTTCCATGTAAACGATCACTTAAGTACTCATAAAGGACAAGGGAATGAAAGTAACCCTGAAGCCTTTTCAAGGTTGACCAGCACAATGTGAGTTGTTACATACAGTGCTCCATTTACAATATATGAATATTTCAGTCCCTGTCCTTGGTTTGTTTCAAGTAGAATTTGATTGTTGCTTTTGTGTTATTGATTATAGCACAATAGGATTTTTTGAGTGAGTTGAGACCACTGTTTCCTATTTAATCCAATATAGTCATCTGGTCAAGAATAAATGTTCTGTTAGCAGGGTCATGGTTGGTCTTGTATCCCTGTTTCTGCAAAGAAAAACCCAGTAGCAAAATAACAAAACATTCATTCATCTGATTCTCTTTGACCATACGGGAGTTTTGACCACAAAAAAAAATTATCATCATTAGGTAATGAACAATTTAAGAACTAGTCTTCTCCAGAAGACCCCAACAATCCTAAATTTGGTTTAATTGGTAGCACTTTGATTCTGAAAATAATGAATTTGGCTGTCATAGCAAGACTTGGGTTTGTGTTCATTGCTAATATAATGAAATATTGGGAAGTACGCTGTTTAAGGTACTATTCTTTCCTTAAGAAATTTAAATTGGATTTTTATTCATAACTGCTGGGTTTCTGGGTAGAAGTTTAGGAAGATACCATTGCCATTTTCAAAAAGACAAACCTCGGTTTCTTAAATAGCATTTCATCTCTCAGTAAAACACTTAGTTTTTGGCAATATAATGTGCACTATTTCTGAGCGTGGATCACTGCACAACAAGTGTACAATTCATATAAAATTCATTGCTTATATATCCCTCTAGTATACTTTGAGTGTTTAGTTAGCTTTGGTAGCGTCTTAGCTATTGCTTCCTAATGGAGTGTATCGTAGAGGTATATGTTCAAATCACTACTGATAGCAGATAAAGCATATATTCATTTCAGAATGTGATCCATTTATTTGATCTTCACTGTTTTTGAAGAGTAATCTCTGTATCCTGGGTTAACAAAAGGAAATCTTCAAATTGGTCCTTTTCTCTTTAATGAAAAATGTTTAATACATGCATGTTAAAATACTGAAATCTCATAATAAAATATGATTCTGGATTACTTTTACTCCTTAACAACAAAAGTACAGAAGAAATCACTTCATTCACTCTTTTGGTAATTTTGGTATTCATCACTTTTGTATCATTAATTTTTATCGATTCAATTGATTTTGCAAAGTAGCCTGGTGCTATAAAAATGACCAGCTGGTGCATTTTCTTTATGGGTTACCTGATATGTATATTTGAGCAAATTTTGGGCACAATATTATTTAAATGAGAACTGACTGCTTTAAAAATATAATAATTGAATTATTATATTGTGTATAATGCTGAATGTGCATTTTACAGATGTTCGTAAAGCAATACTTTGAAGAAAAAAGTGATACTATTTGAGTGTTAATTTAGCAGCTCATCATTTGTATAACTTGATGATGCTCCTCCTTAGCTGACACATTAGCCTTTATTAAAGGGATAACATAAGCTTCTCACTGACTCCCAAAGGCTAAGCATTAGGTCTTAGAATTAGCATTCAAATGTGGTTGGATCAGGGTATAGAGAATCAGGATTCCTGGACTCTGTTCCTAGCTCTGGTACTGGTTGATTATGTGACATTCAGAAACCCAGTTAGAGTATGTCTACACTGAAGCTAGGAGTGTGCCTCCCTTTGCAAGTAGTCAGACACATGCTAACTCTGCTTGAGCTAGAATGCTAAAAATAGTAATGTAACCAGGGGTAGCATAGATGGTGGGTTGGGCTAGCCACCTAAGTATGTACCTAGGGGGTCTGGGCCAGTTTGTACTCAGGTGGCTAGCCCAAACTGCAACCTATGCTAGCCCTGGCTACACTACTATTTTTAGTGTGCTAGCTTGAGCAGAGCTAGTGCATGTCTGTCTACTCATTCAGCGAAGCGTGCTTCCAGCTGCAGTGTAGACCTGCTCTGTATCAATCTCTGCAGTTAACCTTAGAGTAAACATAGTACTACTTCCTTATTTTGCAAGGGGCAGTTTTTCTACATGGTGGAAATAAGATAGTGAAATAAGATGGTAGTTTCGTATGCTTTTTTAATAATTGTGTAAAAGGAAACTTTAAGTGATGGTGAACCGCAATTAAAGGACAATTTTAAATAGTTGGAGACCCTTAGAAGTGGTGATATATAAGTGAAAGGTGGTATTCTCATTCTTCTTCTTGCTGTTTTCAAAAGAGGAGGGAAAGGGTTTTTGTATTCTTACCATTAACAAATCAGAGAAACAAAATCCAAACTGTTTATTCCTGAAAACAAGAAATGCTGAGACTAAAATGCTCAAAATGCAGGCCAAATGGTGAAAGGCAATCCTCCCAAAAATTTATTTGCTTGTTTGCATTGCTCAAAGTGCTGTGACCTCTTCCTAATTTTAGAATTATATTGTGATGAAGTTTAGTGATAGTGCCATGATGAATTCTATTATCACCAGTCAGTGCTTGTAGCATACAATAGAATGTTGTTTTTAACAAACAGAATGACACTAAAACCCTGAAGAAATGGATGGCTGAAGTGGATGCTTTTCTGAAGGAAGAGTGGCCTGCCCTCGGTGACTCAGAAGCGCTGGAAAAACAGCTTGAACAATGTACAGTAAGTAGTCCTTGTGTACTGGATTCTTTGTGTGTATGTGGCTGGGTGAGTGTTTAAAAGAAGAATCAACCCAAACTTTCGCCTAACTAGAAATAAATTTAAAACTGAATCTCTTGGTTTTGAAGAAAATACTGAAAAAACCAGGAAGTTGAACATACAAAGGGAGTAACGCGGATGCTGTAATACTGTATCCTTGTGGTATGTCCTGACTGGACAAAACAAGAAAGGTTGAAACATTGTGAGCTCCTTGGAGCAGGGTCCTCCCTTCTTAAGTATTTGAAAAAGTACCCGGCACTTGAATGAGTTCTACTGCAAATAATAATCATACTATGGTGAGCGCACACTTTGCCCCCAAGATATCATCTACTTTTTTTTCTTGTTGCCATTTTGTGGTAGTTTCTCATTTCAGGGAAGCAGGAGGCACAAAGTTGAGAGCCAGATTTGTATCTCTTAGACTGGTATAAATTCAATGCAATTCCACTGGAGTCTATGGGCCTAAATTTGTAGCAAGTGTATAAAAATAAGTCCTTCGGAAGTCAAACACTTCATTAAAAAGCTGAAATTCTCATTGTTGTCCAAACTTTTCTTCTCCTCACCATCTCCATCATGTGAGAAGCTTTGCTGTCCTTCATGGCATTCTTAGTGATCTTTGATTAAATGTTCAGACTCAGACCAAATCTTGTCACTTCTCAGTTTATAACAGTTCTGCAATCTGTTCCTTCCTCTTCCATTTCTGTTCTTCACTCCCACTTCCAAAGCCTTTGTTCATACTATGATCCCTTCTCAAGTCTCCCTTCTTTAAGCTATCCAATATTCAGCAGCTGAAATTACCTTTTTCCTCTTCTGTTATGACTCTGTCACCCCCTTTGATGTCTCTTTTCTGGCTTTTTGTCTCTTTCTGCATAAAGTTCAATCTGCTCATTCTGGCATTTAAGTTTCTGCCTGAGTCTCCTGTCATGCTCAACTCACTACCTTTGCTCTAACCTTTTCCCTCCCTTTCCTTCCTTCTACTTTTGCCTTCATTCCTGTTTTCACACTGCTCCCTTCACTTGGCTCACTGCCCTTCTTAAAAGGATGAAACATCCTTGTTTTCTTTCTTCAAATGCCTCCTCAAAACCTATTTTCTTTCCCTTGTTGGCACTAGTGACTTTCTTTCCTATGCAGTCTATTCCTCACTTATCCTACCAGAGCCTGTAATTAAAAATGATCAGAATGTATATGATTTGATTCCTGTACATGACTCAGTTTTTGATTGTTTTAAACATAATCCCCTGTTTCACTTTACTTTTGTTGTACTTTATGCTTTGTTCAATTTAGATTGTACAGTTTTTGGGAGCAGGCTCTCTATTGAGGCCTGCTCTGCTTCATGCAGAAACAGATAGGGATGGAAAAAGTAACTTTATGCCACCTTATGGTATGCAACTACAAATCCTAGCAGGTGACAATACAAAACTTCCATTGACTTCAGTGAAATCTGAATTAGAGCTGGTTAGAGGCTGAGCTAGTCTCTTGTGCAAATTTCAACAGCCTTGGGCTGATCTAATTTGCATCCAAATGAATATACCCCCATGGGCAGATCCAGCAGCTGGGAATTGCCAGAGCAAAGCATCACACAAGCCTCCCCCCAAGGCTGTAAGATGGGTAGCATACAGCCACCCACAGGGGGATAATTCCTGTGATAGTCAAGGAAGATGGCTTTACAAACCATTTGTAGCATCAGAGTGGTGCAAAGGGACCGAATCATACTGAAGAATTGAGCCCCATGCCTCTTAAATATTATGCCATATTATAATTCTGTATAAATGTTATTAATTCTTTTTTTTTTATCTTGCATAGAAAAGCTAACCATTTAAACTCATTTTAAGACTGTTCATCCTTCTACTCTGTATTTTGCATAATATTGTCTGTTAATTGTGGTCATTTCAATAGAGATCTGGACCAAATACACACATAGTAGCAGAATATTTTATGCTCTTATTTTATTGGACAGTTTTATAGAAATGGCATATCTGTAACAGCATCTGCATGTGTTATTTTCATAAACCTTCTACTATTCCTTTAGGCCTTAGTAAATGATATCCAGACAATCCAGCCCAGTTTGAACAGTATTAATGAGGTTGGGAAGAAAATGAAGAATGAAGCAGAGCCAGAATTTGCTTCCAGAATACAGACAGAACTAAAAGAACTCAATGCTCAATGGGAACACATTTGCCAACAGGTACTGAGTCTCTTGCTGTGACTGGTTCTCTTTTAATTAACTTTCAGATTTCTCATTGGCATAATTCCTCCCCCTCTGTGCATAGCCAGTCAATGTGAGAAAGAATCTAGACATTTTTGGTTCAAGCTAATTAACCTTCCATTATACAAAGTTTATCTAGCATGTAGAAATAGGTGCAAAGTAGATATATTAAACTATGCAATTTAGTCTAGCTGTACATCTTATTGCTGATGTAAAATTAGCTCTTTACAATATAGATTTTTTTGCAAAAAGATTTCCATCTGTCGACATATAAACTTCTGCACTGAGTAAGTTTTTATTAAAACAGTTCTTTTGCTTCTGATATTTTATTATACTGACTAGTAATTCTCAAGATCAAGTCCTTCTAGTTTTCAGAATTCAGTAACTTAGAATTATAACTGATATCTACCTGTCCATTTAAATTAGTGTGTCACAAGTGCCCACAAATGTAAAGGACAGGTGGTATGCAGTATTGACCTGAAAGGATAAGTGTTTTATTTTGACTATGTTCATGGTGAACCAGTGATATTTACCCATAAAGAAAACACATCAAACAGCTAGCAGTCGTCAGTGTAAAGTTACCACTTTGTATAATATGACTGCTAATGGCATTACAAAATATAGATAATCCTTTACAGTGTATAGTATTGTATAATAGGTATTCTACTAATGTTTCACTTGTTTTAGCTTTAGTCCTGTTAAATCTGGGATATTTTAAGCTATTTTTGTTTGTGTACACTTAAAACAAGTCCCCATGTTTACATATTGAAACTGTTGATGACCTCAAGAGGGTCTGAAGTTTTCTAAACCTTTCTTAAAACACAGAAATACAATGATTGTTTTGTACTTTTTTGTTAATATTAAAATTGGCAATTTTTAAAAAGGGATCTCTCTATTTAGTTCATTATAAATCATTCTATTTGGATTGACCAATCAGGATCCATTCCCGCAAACTGAATAAAGCACTCTTTCTTTGCTCTGGGTTGTCTTATATAAAGAAAACTGAAGAAAAATATTAAAGATGATCCATTCTTCTTTAAAGAATTTTAATGAATCCACTTCAGCATCTCTTGGCAGATCATTACTTTCTTCTTACTTACAGTGGCAGAACTGTTCAGCTTTACAGATCCCACGCCCTGAGAACATATCTCTCTCACTCTCAAGCTGCTTTTATATTAAAAAAAGAATTTGAAAAATAATGCGACTATAGTGAGCAACCAGCCCACGATTGTTTTTCAGTGTTATGCATTCTGAATGGTGACTGAAAACTCTACAGATTTCCATACATACACTTTTAACGGTAGTTAAAATTAACACAAACCAAAGTACCTCAGGTTTTAAAATTAGATTCTGGCCCAGTATTGCCACTTGTCATACGTCACTTACCCATGCTGCTGAGAGTGAACCATACAATGCCTTTCCATCACCTCTGTCACTGGACACTTCTTGCCTTTTATGCTGAAAACAAACAAACAAACAAAATTTCTGGTGAATTTGATGTCTTTGCCATAAAAAGCAAACCTTCACCGTGAGGAACTGAATGTCCATGTTCTACTTACTCTTAGCCATATTTAAACAAGAAAGTAAGGAATGTTACACAACGGATTTAAGCTTGAGGTATATTTCACTAAACACTCTGTTGACAAACCGTACTACCATTATCCTCTAAAGGTTTCCATTGCATGGATAAATATCTGAGGCAGATTAACAAAATAATACATTGCCCTGTCTGTTTAGAGATTTTTCAGCAGAAAATCTTAAAACGTTTTACAAAAGTGGGAAAATATGTTTATCCCCATTTTATAGAGGGAGAAATTGAGGCATGGATTGTGTAAGTGACTTTGCTGTTGTAGAATGGTTTAATTGTATCTGTCGGGTTAACAAGTTTGTAAAAATTACTCCTGTTGGAAATCTGGAAAGCACTTACTTGGCCCAGTTCCACAGTCCTTTCTCAAAGAGGTCCCTTTCACTAACCTGCCTTGGAACTTTTAGTTGTTTATTTTTATTGTGCAGTATTGATGTATGTAGAACTTGTTTTAAAGATCTGCTTTCTTTAATATCTCATGTACTGCTTGCTTACAGAAATTCTAGTTAAAATTCTGCAGGGGGAAAACGCCTCTAAGTTCTTGATGATAAAACTTGTGGGTGATTGGGGTTTTTTTTTTTTTTTTTTTTTTTTATGCCTTGTATGATATTCTTGATGTAGTATTTCTATCTAATATGCTGATGATGATCAAAGTATACATTGCCAGTGGGCATTCTTAACATAGTAACTTCAATGCTAGCTATTAAATACATATAAGAAGTGCATATAAAAAGCATTTCAAACTGCAGGCATTTTTTTAAAAATGTGAGGAAAATCTGCTAAGATTACTACATATGCATGCAGTGTGACCTGCACCTTTGCAGATAAGGGAGACTTGCCAGAGAGCAATCATGTACTCTTCTATAAATCTTATTTGGCCACTTGAAATGTTATCTGTTATGGGGCTGCTGCTAAACAAGATGCAACTTTGTGCGCCTTGTGACTCAAAATAGGTACTTGTTAGGCTTCAACTTTTTTTTAAAAAAATCAATATTTATTTGATTCATTGTTAGCATCTGTAGTTTTTGCTTTTTACAATGATGATGACCTTTATTTTTGTGCAGTAGAAGCTTATATCAAATACCATTTCATGCTTCTTTCTTAAAGGCCTATGCTAAGAAGGCATCACTAAAAGGTGGTTTGGATAAGACTGTTAGTCTTCGAAAGGATTTGTCAGAGATGCATGAATGGATAACACAAGCTGAAGAAGAATACCTGGAGAGGGATTTTGAGTATAAAACACCAGATGAATTACAGAAAGCGGTTGAGGAACTGAAGGTAAAAGGCAGACTGACTGGTTTAATTTATGTCTGAAACTCTTTTTTGAAGCCATCGCTGCACACAATCTGTTTGCTCATTTAAAAGAGTTGCTTTTTATATCTAGTTGGAAAATCTGAAATTTGAAGTGATAGGTGGCTTAAAGTAATTTGTTTCAATTTAGAGTCTGTTGAAAGATATTTAAATCTTCACAGTATTCTGTTGCTACAGGGTTTGGTTTTTCTTTTTTTCCCCCCATTGCTTTATTGGATTTTGGATTCTTTGCAGTCTGAGCATTAATTTAATTAAGCAATAATTTCCAAAGAATCAGTTGTTAGCAGTAGTTAACCACTAGATAATTACTTGATAAATCAGGGTGAAATCGGTTTGATTGTTTAACTATTACGTTAAGCAGAGAGAGACTATAATTTAGGACTTGAATTCAGGTGTTGTACATTTATGATTTATTTATGATTTATTAGTGTATACTCTAGATCAACTGCAAGACATGGGCTTGATGCAGGAATTTATGGTGTGGGTTATGCAGGAGATGATTGTAATGGTCACTCTGGCCTTAAAAAAAAATCTCTTTGTTAGGCAGAGGGTTTTATGGAAGCATGTACCCCTGCAGCTGAAGAGTTTTTCTTTATCAGCTGATAGAAAAGAAATCATGTAAATTCCTAACGAAATCAAAATGGGACAACAGTGATTTGCCGTGAATGAAATGTAACCCCATATTAAAAGTCAGCATATGCTATTGGGATATAATTAATATGCGGAAATATCTATATTACAATAGTTCATGGCACTTTTACATTACACTATCCATTGAAACAGGCGTAGTAAGACAAATTATGTAAATTTCCCAGTGAAATGCAGAGAGAGTTTTTGGCCTAGCACAATACTTCATAAATATAAGAGAATAAAATCCCATTACTGAAGTCTGCACATACAAAACATGCAATTTTTGACCAGATATAAATAGACTTAAATAATTGCCCTTCCCTCCCTTACTTTGATCATATCTTGAATACAAATTCTAACTAACAAGACATATATTAAAACCTCCACTACCATTCTTGTCTGATACTTGTACTTACCCGGACAGTACTTTTACATTACTGGGCAAAAAGATAATTCTCAGCCTAACATGGCTCAAAGGAGAGGCAGGTAGGAAGGAAGGGCATATTCCCATCTGCCATATCCATTGGCACATGGAGAGGGCCCAGAGATTTGGGGAAAGCATTCAAAACCTCCTGAAAGGATGTTGTAGCAGATACATTCCTCCTTTTGTGCTGAGAAGCTCCAGGAGGAATTCCTCTTGAACCTCCCACTGGGGTGGTGCAGAGCTACACTACTCCAATGGGGTACAACCGAGCCCATAGGTCCCAGTCCTGAAAAGAATTATGCAGGTGTTTAACTTTAAACATGTGAGTAGTTTCAAGACTCCACTGGGACTTATGTGCTTACCATTAAGCACATGTCTAAGTCTTTGCAGGATCAGTGCCTCAATCTGTAAACATTTTGGGGCAGGGAACTGTTGTCTTGCATATCTGTAAAGGACCCGGCATATTAATGATATAATATAAATAAACATTACCTTATTATTTTTAGTAATGGCACAGTAATGTCTAAAAGTACCAGTCACAATCAGGACCCCATCTGCTGGGTGTTTCACAAGCCCCTAAGGAGAGACACCTTACCTGCACTGAGGATCTTGAATTTAATTAAAGTAACTCCTAACTAATGAGAGTAACAAACAGTAGGAGGGAAAGAGAGCACAGATGAGGGTGACAGTAATTAGTTGTGATTACATAGGCTAACAATGAGGGCGGCTTGGTGGTTAAATATGGTTTAATTATTTTTAAAATTCCCTATTAAACTGTGGTCCTCTGTGATTGCCTAACATTTGCATTTCTTTCACCTTTCTAACTGGGATCACTGCTCACTTCTTACTGCATCTTCTTCCAAGACCAAGCCATGTTCACACCTCAAGCCTTCCATGCTCCACTGTTACCCCAGACAGTGCTATTGCATGAGGGAGGGATTCTCTCCCTAAATCCTCAGCTCATTCTGGAGATGAGTGGGATGATCCAAAGAATGCTCACGCTGAAGCTCAAATTTGAAATACAGCTGTGAATGGGGTCCTAGACAGAAATATGATTTTTTTTTTAATCTCCCCAATTGACTGTGCACTGTTAAAGTTGGTTAGTTGAATTTATTTTGAAGTAACACAAAAGATGTTTTAATCTGTAATGTGAAGTATTGCAACATTGATGCCTGAAGCATTTTCTCAGCAAGTATATTATTGAAATTTTGTTTTGTTTTCTCACTACTCCAAAAGATTCAGTCGTTCTATATTGTGTAACACATTTATTTGTTATTCATGATAAACGTGTATGTTGCCTCCAAAATGAAAACAAGATGAATAAATTTTCATTGCACTATCAAAGATGATATCAGCGTGGTTGGGCATTACTTCCTTGATTCTTCTTTCTTTCAACCTAAGTAGAATCTTGATGCAATTATTTGAACTGTGCTTTCTTCTCCACAAGTCAGGACCATTGTTTACTTCTATTTTACAGAGAGCAAAAGAGGAGGCCACACAGAAAGAGGTGAAGGTGAAGCTACTCACAGACTCTGTGAATAATTTTATAGCAAGAGCTCCACCTGCAGCTCACGAACCCTTAGAAAAGGAACTTGACATATTAATTACAAACTACCAGCGGCTCTGCAGCAGGCTAAATGGAAAGTGCAAAACTCTGGAGGTCAGCTATTTTGTTGGTCTTTAATATTACAACTACTCAAACTGCAAAAATAAGATAGACACTAGCAGATGGATTAGCAGATAATAAACTCTTATCTTTGTCCCCTTTACTACTGTCATGCTAAATAAACTGTGCTCATATTAAGTTGATGTAAATGTAGTTCACAACCACAGAATCACAATAGTTAGCCTGATAGAGCACAGTTATATATTCAGCAACGTCTGGCTAAACATAGTGGAAAAGCAGCTATAATTTTTTAAAAATTTTGATTTTCTATCTAAAAGTAAATTTTTTTTCACCAGGAGGTATGGTCATGTTGGCGTGAGTTATTGTCCTACTTGGAGGCAGAAGATAAATGGTTGAATGAGATGGAGCTGAAACTCAGGGCAACTGAAAATATCCAAGGAGGTGCAGAAGAGATCTCAGAGGCATTAGATGTAAGTGCTGACTTAACTGATATAAAATATCAAGACACATATTGAGTTATACCAACACCATTTTGGAAAACCTTCCGTTACAGATGAAAGAAACCATGAATCTGCATAACTATTTGGGAAGATACAGACTATTTGAAAATCACAAAGTACTACTTGATTCAACAAGTCATAATTTGATTTTAATGTGTGTGCATGTTTTAGGCTGATAACTACCATGTAAATGGAATAGAGTAATCTCTTGTGAAAATACTGATTTCTCATGTATGTTGATGATAATAAAACATATACTCTTAGAAATCCTGGCCCCACTGAAGTCAGTGGCAAAACCATCAATGATTTTATCCTTAGGGCCTGGTCCTTTCAGTCTTTATTCATTATTTATGGAGGCAATGGGCTATCTAAGAATTATGTTTTGGTTTGTCTACATGAGGATAAAAGCGCCGCCACCTGGCCATGGCTGGATCGGGTCAGTTAACTTGAGCTCATGGGGTTTGGGTTGTGGGGTTAAAATGTGCTGTGTAAACATTTGGGCTCAGGCTGGAGCCCTAGCTTTGGGACTCTCCACCCTCACAGGATCTACATAACAATCTTTCAGCCCCGGAGCCGAAGCCCCACAACCTCAAGTCAGCTGATCCAGGCCAATTGCAGGTTTTTTATCCCCGTGTAGACATACTCTTCTTCTTCTCAGTGCATCAGAGTGCAGAATACAATTAATTAATTGGATGGTAACTTTGCACTTGGGCCCGAATCCAGTTAGGCTACGTCTACACTATGGGGGGAGGGGGAGGGGATCGATTTCAGATATGCAAATTCAGCTACGGGAATAGCGTAGCTGAATTCGACATATCTGATCTGACTTACCCCGCTGTGAGGACGGCGGCAAATCGACCGCCGCGGCTCCCCTGTCGACGGTGCTTACTCCTACCTGGGCTGGTGGAGTACGCGCATCGATTCGGGGATCGATTATCGCGTCCCGACGAGACGCGATAAATCGATCCCCAAGAGATCGATTTTCTCCTGCCGATCCGGGCGGGTAGTGAAGACCAGCCCTTAGAATACTTAAGCAAATGCTTAATTTTAAACACAAATCACATTTGATGGGATTAATGCAAGGAGGATGTGATAATTTTATTTATATAATTTTGATTTTCTATTTCAATAGACATTTTTTCACCAAGAGGTATGGGCATGTTGGCATGAGCTATTGTCCTACATGGATGCAGAAAATAAATCAATGGGATTATTCATGTTTAAATTTAAGCACGTGGTTAAGTGCTTTGCTAGACTTGAGGCCTTAGTTGCAAAAGCATTATTTTAGTAATGCATAGTACACAGTACTTTGTGGCATAAATATGAAATTGTTTGATACTTTGATCTGATGTCTGCACTTCAATTGTGTCTGAAATGGAGGGTTTCTTCCTTACACATTAATGAGAGATGAGTGCTCTTCAGACTTTTCTGCTGGTCTGAGAAAAAGGAGAACAAATCGTGATTTTTATGGGTTTTTTTCTTTTCAGTCTTTGGAAAGCTTAATGCGACATCCAGAAGATAACCGCAATCAGATTCGGGAGCTGGCGCAGACTTTAACTGATGGTGGAGTCTTGGATGAATTGATCAATGAAAAACTGGAGAAATTCAGTACTCGATGGGAAGAGCTGCAACAGGAGGTACGTATAATATATCATCCCATTTTTTCATTTTTTACCTTAAATAACTGGCACTTTAGCAGTTGACCTAATTTCCAAAAAAATAAAATTAGCTCCTAATTGTGTAGGATAATTGAAAACAATAAGATACAATATTACTATGCTTCCTTGTATTGTTACTATGCAGTGCACCAGATTGTTTTACTTTAGAAACAAGGGAATTGCTTGGGTAGCCCTTACACTTCAAAATTCAGGTGTCTTCCTTTGAAAAATATCTGTGGTGAATTTAATATTAAAGAGCCCTATTCAGCACTTCTTACTCAGGCAAAACTCCCACTGGGAAGCCAACTGTTGTTTCAAAATTAAATGTCAAGTGTAATATTCTTTCACAAGTATATTTTCTGCCGAGCATGTCATAAAATGAGCACTCATGTCAATAAATAGCTTTGTAGGAAAACTTCAATAAAGAAAATATGTTTAATGTGAGGAAAGTGAAATTTGTGCATCTGACACAGTTCATAATGATTCTTTTTGATGTGGAAGTTGTTCAATCTGCTTTGACTGAGACTGAACACTTATTACTAATTCTTTGGCAAAACCTACTAAATTCTTTATGCTTTTTACTGAGAAATCTGTTCAGAACACTCTATCTATCTATCTACATACACGCGCGCGCACACACACACACACACAGTTTTAAAATCCTTTTAGTATAAAAAATAAAATAAAAATCATGCTCTGGTGTCGCCAGGAAATATTTTAAATACTATTTCAATTGACAAAATAAGTTTCGTTTTTTGAACTAAGGTCTACATGGAACATGTAGTTTAGTTTGAAGGAAAAATATATTTATGAAAGTATGGGGTATGTTTATAACGGTAGCAGAGAAATAAGCAAGTGATTAAGAAAGTTTTTCTGAAATTAAGTAGGTAAGGTGAAAATCTTGTGACAGCTGCTACTGTGGTTTCTTTTCATTGTCTGACATGAGTAGAAATGTAGGATAGCTAATAAAAAAAAATTACTGGTAGTCACAGCTCTGTGTCACTTTCCAATGCCATCCCAGAGTGCTTATTTATCATTCTCATTTTGAAAAGTACCAGAGTTGAGTAAATGAAGACTAAAAATATTTCAGGAATAGAAGAAGTGGCCTGGCTTTATTATCCAATTGGACCATCACTATTATAATGGAGACTAGATTGCACTGGTTACTTTGGTGTTCTGTGAATGTAAAATCATGGGATTATCAAAAAATATTTTTCATTGCTCTTTATTGAGTGGATCAAACTTACATTAAAGTAAAGTAAATGCAAAACTTTGGTGGGGGAAAAAATCAATGAAAATAAGTTGAATGTGGTGTAATAAGTGTGAGAGACAGCAAGAGAAAAACATGGAAAACTAGACTGCCTTTGCCATGAAAGGAAAATGAATTTTAACTTGCCAGTCTACGGTATGGATCTGTGTTTTATTTGGGAGCTAGACTCTAAGGAGACTTGAGTGATAGTAATTTGGGAGGTCATATCAAATCACTGTACTTCAAGAAACTTGTAACATGAGGGGTTTGCACATGTAGCCACTTGTGAGCCAGTGTGCTGGTGCAACAGCACCCCCAGACAGAGCATTGCACAGAGTTTACTTAATCTGGCAGGATGGCCAGTCAGCTCCTTTTCCCTGAGTCTCTATGGTAGTCCCATTCAGGGCTATGAAATGGGTTAGTCTTGCTGAGGTGTGTGGGCTCTTCCCCTTATCCCTGTGGGTTTTGGTACTTGCGGGATTTGGAAAACCCTTTAGTTTTTAAACCTGAGGGATGGATAGGGGAACCCAGACTCCCCACTCTACTGGGTTACAGATCAGGGCCTTTAAACCAATGCAGAGAGACAAGCCCCAGTACTCAGAGCCCCATGCAGCTCTGGGCAGCAGTAATACTGGGTCCAGCTCCAGCCTGTCCTTCTCCGGCGATTCCTCACTGGCACAGTGCTCCTGTCCTGGGGTGTCTCCGATCGACTGCTCTGTCCCTCCCAGACTTCAGGCAGGTTCTCTGCTGCTTCACTCTGTGAGGGCCTGCGGGCTGCAGCCTTTCTCTCTCGCTGGAGCTCCAGATCCACACTGTGGAGTTTCCCTCCTTTCTCTCACTGCTCCCCTTCCCCCCTTAGGAAAAAGATTTAAAGGGGCCATGCTCTCTAAACCCCAAAGGAGTTACAAGTGCAATAAAACACCCGCAGCTGGCCTCTGTCAGCTGACATGGGGCTTGGGCTCTGGGCTATAAGATTACAGCATAGACGTTGGAGCCTGGAGTCTGGGCTCCAGCCCGAATGTGTACACTGCAATTTTACAGCTCCACAGCCTGATCCCTGTGAGTTTGAGTCAGCTGACAGGGGCCAGCCACAGATGTTATATTGCACTTACCCTAAATATTTGCATTCATATTGCATAGGTTGAATTGACTATAAAAGTTGAAAAAGTGGGAAATTAAGCCCTGGGTGTGAAAAAAAAATAATTAAAAGTATCATTAATGAAAGTTGCCAAGTTTTGTTCTGCTCCAACTATTGTACTTTTTTCAAATAAAATTTTCATATTTGAAAATAATATGCATATAACCATAAATGTATGTGTATGGTCAACATAATCTGCTCTGAGCAGTGGCCATTGGTAGTTAATGGATCTTCACCAAACTTATCAAGGGGGAGATGAGTAAAGGAGTCCGAATAAGAAACTATAGGGTAGCTGCCTAGGTCTTTGCTTGTAGTTGCTGGGGAAATAGGTGAATGGGGATTGGTGGTGCTGGAGCTACTGGGAGATGAGTGGTTGCTGGGGCTTCCTAGGTAGCAGAGAACTTCTAGTGAGTAGATGGTGCTGGGGAAAGGAAAGGGATCACTGTGAGGGAAGGTGGGGAATAGAAGGTGCTTTGGGGCGGCAAGTAGGTGGTTGGTGTTGGGGCAGGAGGCTTCTGGGTAATAGATGGGTGTTGGGACTGCTGGGGGCAGAAAGCAGCTGAGTGGTAGAAGGTGCCTGACTTTGTGGGATACAGAGGGCTGTTTGGTTAGCAGAGGCGGGGACTGGGGAATGTGTGTTGGGGTGTGCAACTGGCTGCAAGGAGGATGGGTAGGGAGGGAGCTAGGTCTGATGTTGAACTCAGATCCAGCAGAGTGAACAGAGAGATGAGACAACTGGCTGCCTGCTCATGAAGTGCAACTGTGCCCTGTATTAGCCAAAAAGTGGAACTACCTGCATATGTCATTTTCCTTCAGCTAAGTCAGATGGACAAGAATCCAGCTGAAATCTTGGAATGCGTTACAGGGCTGCCAAATGCATGGACATCATGTAAGATACATGACACTTGGCTTCCCTGATCATGGTTTACTGTTTAGTGTTCTCTTGTTCTATGTCTCCTGATGGCACAAGAAAAGACATTGGAAAAGAATTCTTGAAGGCAATTGTATATGAGTTATCACAGTGATACTTTTTGATTATTTTTTCCCCCACGATGCTTAGAAATGTATTCACTCTCAGGAATAAAGAAACTATGCAGTAAATTAAGGTTGAAGCAGAGGCCTCAACGATATTGAACTTAATCCTAAGGGGTTTAACTCCCCTCAGTGACTAACTGGCACCAGCAGTGGTCAAACTTCACACCAGTATGGGTAGGCATAACAAGGGGCAGCACTGGGGGAGGCTTGCGGGGGCTATAGCCACCCCAAAATTTACCTTAACCCCTGTAGCCACCCCTTCCAGAGCTGGCAAAAGGCAAATGGCCGAACATGAGTTGCCCAGTGCCACTTCGCTCTGGGGAATCCAAAATGGGTGCCACCTGTGGTTGCTTGGTCTGGGTGTGGCTATTTATTCCAGGAAGCTAATTAGGCTCCTTCTGCTCCTTTCCAAGCAGCCAGTTCTTTTCTAACAATTTCTGTTGCCGGGGAGAAAAGTTCTCTCCCATTATGAGGGACCAAGGAGAAGGGAACATGGAGATGGCATCATCCCAACCTGTACAAGGATCCCTGCGTGTTCCTCAAAGCTTTCCGCCTTCCCCCAAACGTTCAGACCAAGGAGGCATTTCTGTGATAGTGAAGTTTTCTTTTCCATTTATTTTAACAAAGAACATATTTTGTGACTTGCAGCCTGTTTATATAAGTGTTTCGTAATGGGAACAGCTATCTACCTGTCCTTTTTGTTCTCTTCTCTGAGTTACTTAAGTTCTGTATGAATCCAAGCCTGTTCCCTGGGGATCTAGCTATATATTCTCCAGCTGCTGTATCACCGAGAGAACAAAATTGGGAGTGCTCTGAGTGTTACCAATGTAGAGAGTAGTGTCTTCAGGTTGTCTTACTGAGGGAAGGGGCGGGATACTGTTCTGTCTTCATGATACTTAAACCATGAATATTAAATCAATTTCATGTGCCAATTGTAGGGCTTTGCAGATTTACTTATGAAGAGGTAGTGTGAAATTCCAGACTTCCAGAGAAGGTCTTGATCAATCTGTAGATAAAAGATATGAAAAGAATGAGACTGCCATACTAATACTTTCATTTTAAGTGAAGAGGAAAAAATGTTTCAAAAGTATGACAGTTGCAGTCAACTTTTAGTCTTCTCGTATTTATCGATCAAGCTTCCTCTGCCTGATTAAAACTGGAAGGTCTCACATTTAACAAACAATATCAACTCTGAAAACTGTATCTGAAGATTAAAAGAAGTAATCCAATAGCAAAGTTATTGTACTCAAGTTAGAGAGACAAGGTGGGTGAAGTAATATCTTTATTTGGACCAACTTCTGTTGGTGAGAGAGACAAGCTTTCAAGCTACACAAAGCTGCTCTTCGGGTTTGGGAAAGGTAGTCGGAGTGTCACAGCTACATACAAGATTGAACAGATAATTTAGCATAAGTAGCCCATATTCAAAGAGTCCATTCACCAACCTTGTCTCCCTAATATACTGGGGACCTACAAGACTACAACAAAACTTTACTCAATTTACTCAGTCATACTATTTACTTGCCCTAATAGTTACCTTACCTTTTCCCCAGAACAAAATTCACTTTTTGAAATGTTTGACTAGAGAAACCAGTTTTTCATTTCTTGTTACGAAGATTCCTCAAAATTGAATTTTCCATCCTCTCAGTCAGAGGTGGCTCCAGGCACCAACGCACCAAGCGCACCAAGCGTGTGCCTGGGGCGGCAAGCCGCGGAGGGTGGCCTGCTGGTTGCCGTGAGGGCGGCAGTCAGGCTGCCTTTGGTGGCATGCCTGCAGGAGCTCCGCCGGTCCCGCGGTTTCGGCAGCAATTCGGCGGCGGGTACGCCGAAGGCGCGGGACCGGCGGACCTCCCGCAGGCATGCCGCCGAAAGCCGCCTGACTGCCGTGGTTGGGGCGGCAAAATACATAGAGCCGCCCCTGCTCTCAGTACCCTCAAATTGTATTTCCAGGATCATGCAATGTCCTTGCACAATAATGCATTCCAGGCACAATGTAACAAATCTGTTCAAGGTTACTGTATTTTGAACTGGCTAACATCTAAATCAGGTCTCTCTATTTATTTTATTTGAATAGTTGTGCAGGTAATGTACAATAATAATAATGAGCAAAAACTTATCAGTGAAACATTTACTCTCAGTTAATTGAGCAAACAAACTAACCTATTGCAATATGACTGATTCCGTGAGAAGAAACTGTGCTGTTACTGAGTGGGAGAGATTTATCTGCAGAGGCTGAAAATGTTGTTATCTTTGTATTCCTTATCTTCTTTAGTTAACAGAGGAAGACTGTGTGTTTAGTTCTCCCTTTGATTGTGTTGGGCATGATGGATAAGCAATATGCATAGCCACTGTTGCCTTTTCAAGTGACTGATTCACATATCGCCGTGTGGAAATGTGTAATACTGGTGCCCAGAGAACATGAAGTTCTGCAAGCAGCTCTCATGACATTCCTGTAACTTTGAAAGTGACTTGTAGCCCACCCAACAAATTTCTGTTAGAAAGGGAGGATATGCTTCCATAAAGCTGGGAAAAGATGTTCATATTTAGATTTGTGCTGTGTTGAATGGAAGTTTATTCTTGAGGGCCAACCCCTTTTTCCCATCAAGACACCTTTTTTTAACATTCCCCACAATCTCCATCCCCGCTGTCCATTTTTGCAAACCCTGTCCTGTATGTATGTATTTATTTAATCTTTTGTTCTACTCTTGTGGTGAGTGGGGATATCTTTCCTTCCACCCACCTTCTCATTATCTCTTCACGGACTGCTAACTTGGCTCCTCTTATGACTTTTGGAGAACTGGCAATATCAGCCTCATTCTGTACAGTAATAATCCCCAGGACAGCAGGATGCCCTTCTTGCAATACTTGTCAGTTTTGGAACACAAAATGAATAAAGATGTCTATCAACATTGAACCAAGAGGTCAGGGGTATTTTTTTATTTCCAGACAGTTGTATTTTGTAGCCCCTTAGCTCAAAAATAGAGTAAGAAATATTGCTAAAGTTTCTAAGAGAATTACTTCTGGCATGAGGGCATGGAAACTATCAACCAAAGTTGAGTATTTCAAAATGTTGAAAGCATGTGAAAATTGTGTTTATAATGAAAGTCCCAAAATAACCTTATCTACTCCCAGACAAAAACTAAGTTAAAATTTAGTTAAGGTTGAGAGTATATCAGTAATTTGGAGGAGAAGAAAAAATAGAGAGATGTAATTATCCCAATAACAGACATCATAAACCAAGAGTTAAGTTAAATTTAAAATAAATCCAAATATGTTAAGATATGGAAATGCACAGTTAAGGCACTCAAACAACCTTGACTCTGCCCTGGGTTGACACCATCCAATAACCAGAAAATATGCATGAGTTTTAACCTTTTCAGGAGTCTGAAGAGTCTGTTGTTCCATTATTGAGATGACACAGACAAAAAAGTCTGACTGGATGCTAACTTTTTAAACAGATGTTTCATTAATTTCAACTCCTACACTAATAAAGTTACTTTTGAATTCTGAGAAAATTCATTCTGTATTCAAAGAGTAAGTGCTGTAATTTGGGAGTGGATATGCTGTATTTTTCACAGATAACACAGAGATTACATCCTTCAAGTGTAAAACTCTGTTTTTCCTTTACTATAAAACTTTGACTAGAACCTCCATAATATATATGAAACTACCTGTGCAACTAAGGTTATTGAAAAGGTGAATTGTATTATTTGATAAATACAGCAATAAGTGAACATGTATTAAAAGGCTACATCATAATGTACACCAAAAGAGATTTTATCAAGAGGCATGGGGTACAGTGTTAAAATTGAGTGAGCACCTTTAACTGTCAGATTTCTTTATATTTGAATGCTTCACAGTGCATCCTAATTTCTCTTAATGTCAAGTTTTTATATGGAATATATTTAACATTTAGTGTGTCTGCTGAGTTTTCCAGATGTTGATTCTTGAATTATACATTGATCTCAGTTATCTTCTGTACTACAAAGAAACTAATAATTTTATGCTAAAGCATTTTAAAAATCTATAAAATGGCTATTGAGACTGTCAGAAAAATTTAGTAATTAACATGTTTTTTCTTTCCATTTTCATTCTGCGGTTTCCTAAAAGCAGAATTTTTTTGCTTTTATTTTTCTTGACAGCTGTCAATTTCTCTAGGTTAGAAATATCTAAACAGTTGCTGCTTGCCCTGAAACTTCCCATTTACCAATAAACTGTTGGAGATGTTGCTTTACAGATTGGAGCCCTCGGCTTTATTGTCTGTGATCTGATAGTAGGGCTAGAGCCTCTTGTTATGCTCTCAGAGCTGTTTATATACTGTCATGCTGAGCCATTCATTTGTGCTGGTGTTCTTCCACCTAAAGAAAAAAGTAGTTCAGCTTAAAAAACTAAAAACATATTCAATTAACATATTTAATTTCTTCACTATCTTGCTATACATAAAAGACATTTTTCAAATGTATTTGCTAATTTTCCTGCACATGTGGCCACTGTTGATCTCATGTTCATGGCTTGGCAATACACTTCCCTGTATGTATGCTTGCTGTTCCTAGGCCACTATTCCTAAACATAAGGTTACAGCCCAACCTAGCAATGAGTTTCCCAGCATTAAAGAGAGCACACACATTGCGTGAAATCCTAGTGTATAGCAAAGTACTCCGGTGCTCTCAAATGGTAGCCACTATGAGCTAGATTTTCAAAAGAGCCTCGGGGCAGATTTAAGTGCCCAGCACCTACAGTTAGGATGGATTTTCAAAAGAGCTCAGCCCCATTTACATACCTTAAGACCCACAACCTTATTTCTGTCCCAACAGAGGTGCAACAATGTAGCATTCAAAAAAAGATTTAGCAAATATTGCACAACGTTATTTCTGCAGATCAGTTTAAGGAATAGATAAATAATGTTTCATGTACAATACATCTGTCATCCTGGTCCTGAAACATAGCTTCTATTCTGGGGGATAAACTAAGTAGTTCTATTATTTATTAAATTAAGAATTAAGTTATTGTATTCTAATACATATTGTTATAATTTGTTAAAAGGAGACTTTTGCATAGTTTAATATAACTTGTTCCCACTTTAACTTTAAAACAGAAATCTCTTTCTTTACCAGCTTACTTTGTTTTCATCTTATGTGGAGTGGTTGGTTATTTTGTAGAATTTGAGTTCAGGAAAGGTGGAACTTCTTAAGGTATTTAGAGAGATGAAGCAGTGTGGGGAAATGGTAATGCAGGTTTCATTTTAGGACTGCTAGCCTGGAGAGTGTCCTTTTAAGTCCTGTTATTGAGTGTTTTATTTTTCACGATGCACTCACCTCGAAAAATCTAGATCATGTTTTTAGATTGTTCTAATTGTTATAGTTAATAAATTTCACTGCAGTTAATTTACTCCCAGTAATAATACTACTGTAGTATAATGCCAAGGAGCCTCAGTCATGGTCCAGGACCCCATTCTGTTACGTGTTGTATAAACACAATCCATTAGAGCACCTCTGTCCCCCTATGTTTACAATCTAAGTACACTACATAACAAATTTGGATGATGGCTATTATTTTAGCATCTGAAACCTGAAGTGAAAGCTTATTCACATGTGTGCACGCAAGGGGGGGGGAGAAAAAACCACCACTGCCACCTAGCTTTTTTAGCTATTACTTTATGGTCCTCATTTCAGTCACTGTCTTCGTAAACAATAAATGTTGACAGTTTTCAAAACTGAACTTACCCTTTTTAATGAAAGACAGATTAGGCTTCTAAGAATTTGATCTCTCTTTCCAGAAAATGTGCATATTCACATTGACTATATGAGATAAAGTTAAAACCTCAAAGCAGATGAAAGTAAAAATCATGAAAGTAGCAAAATCTAGTGGTACATTATGAAGTAACATTGCTTCAGTGATTCGTTTGCTGATGTAATCGTGGATAATCAAAGCACGATACCCAGATGTACAGACACTCTGCTCTTAACCTGTGTACTATATCATCTCTTTAACATTCGCTTTAATAACATTTTTAAATCTGTTCTTACTTTAGTAGCTCAGGTGCTTCCATTAACACTGATCCAACCTGCAAAGCTTTTCTGTTCCACAGAAAATTCCTAGAACTGGCAACCATGGGGCTGTTATCTAATAAGCTGTTTAGAAATAGTACAAAGCATCTTACAAACACCCAAAATAGTAAATACTGATAGGGAACCCTATCCTTTCACTATTAACATCAGCCAATGAGGGTGTTCAGAATAATAACTCTATCTCATTGACTAAAAGTAAGGACCTAAAAGGACCAGCATTCCACTTAGAATATATTATTACCACAGAGACACACAAAACACTAGCTGATTGTCTGATAGATATTTCAAACCTTTTTGACAAAAGACATTGGGTCCTAAAAACTGAAGGTAGCTATGGAGTCAGAATAAAATGCAACTATCCCTTGTTCAGCAAACAAATCTGTGTTTGGTGTGAACACCCACATCCCAGGATCAGACAACACTATAGTCCACAGCCAATGCTCTCTTACTTCCCCTTTAATTCATAATTTACAAGGAAAGTTAGTCACTGCTTTATTATGGGTAGAAATATGGCTGGACTTACAGAAAAGCTAATGATCCCAAACAAAGACTGGGAACATTGTTGTTTGTCTCATATTTGTAGCATGGCATGGAAAAGATTAGACCTCATTGTACTAGGCACTGAAGAAATATATAGCAAAGGGATGGGGTCCTTGCCTTGAAGAGTTTACAATCTAAGTTCAATATGGGAGACTACAAGTGGATATAACAAACAGATAGAGGGAAGCACAAGGTAATGGGGAGATAATTACAAACAGTATAATAAGCACCAGTCACCGTTTACCAGCTGGTTTATCAAGTGTTTTGTAGGCATAATGGCATAAATGGGTTGTAAGGGAAGATTTGAAGGAGAGTACTTTTCTCAGAATTTGACAAGCATCATTATACGTTCTCCCATGCTGCCCCTTATGCTTGGAAGGCATTCCCGTGGGCTATTACATTACTGTCCTTTAATCTTTCCTGAAAATCCACTTTTAGCTTTATGCCTACAAAACACTTGACAATGATTAACCAGCTAGGGTTTGCATTTCTACAGAGTAGAAGAGATTATATAGGATGAGGATAGACCACGAAGGGCCTTAAAAATGAAGACAAGGATTCAATCCTCCTTTCAGAGTTAGCATTCAGTCCCTACTCCAGGAAACTATTTATATTTCACATGTGAGAGTTCCTTCTTGAGAGATCTTTTATTCCTCTCACTTGCTGGAATGGATTATCTTGGATTGGATTGTGATGACAGTAACCCCATTCTGAGTAAACAAAATCTCTTGAACTATATAATGAGATCAGGAGGCCCATCAGGCTTCTGTGTGGAACACTGCATCAGGGAGGATAGTTTTATTTTACAGTTTTGCTGTCTCCTCTTCACTCTAGCTTTGGCTTTTAGGGGTCTTTCAAACCTTAGAGTTTTTCTGTGCAAATTCTTTTAACAAGAGCTGAATGGGTGGCAAAAAGAGGCGAAATTTATCTTACAAAAAGGTGGCTGTGAAAGAGTCAGGAGCACTAATTTATACTGCAGCCTATGTTTATGAGAAAAAAATATTGTGACTGTACATTTTCAATGAATTATGTATGTGTTTATTTGTTATTGTCTTTAGGCTGTGAGAAGACAAAAGGTTCTTGAACAGAGTATCCAGTCTGCCCAGGAAATTGACAAAACCCTTCGTTTGATCCAAGAGTCTCTTGCCTTCATTGACAGACAATTAACAGCCTACATTGCAGAGAGAGTTGATGCTGCACAAGTCCCTCAGGAAGCACAAGTAAGTTACATTTGGGTTAATGGTCTTGAATTGATTTGTTAATCACACTGGATTTCTGAATCACTGAAGAGTGGTGGGCTTTCTGTCTCTCTTTTTTAAAATAAGAGGTTTAGAATTTTTGCAGTGCTCTAAATTAAAAAGATGAACTTGCAACGGGTTTTTATAACACACTACATTTGAAAGGGCAAGTAAAGTTTAGATAGAGGTATTGCTGGAAATGGGCCACCTTGATTGCATTGGCCTCGTTAGCACTACAAAAGTAATTTTCCCTCCCTTGGTTTTCACCCCTTCTTGTCAACTGTTGAGAATAGGCCACTTCCACCTTAATTGAATTGGCTCCTTAGCACTGACCCCCCACTTGGTAAGGCAACTCCCATCTTTTCATGTGCTATAATATATAGTCGTCTTACTGCATTTTTCACTCCCTGTATCTGATGAAGTGGGTTGTAGCCCACGAAAGCTTATGCCCAAATAAATTTGTTAGTCTCTAAGATGCCACAAGGACTCCTCATTATTTTTATTTAAAGGGGGTTGTTTATGTACCAATATAATCATACTTTAAACTTTTTCACCTGTGCCTATCCAGATGATTTAAAGGACCTTAAATGCCATGGAAGGTTATGCAGTAACATTAAAATGGCAATGGAAAACAAAGTGGCTCTTTAAAATCCAATCTTTCTTATGCCAGAATTTACTCATCATCTTCTTCCTACTTTTAGTTGGTTTATTTGTAAAGACAATTAGATGGCATATGGATTGCTACTGAATTATCTAATCACAGGTACTGTGGTTAATTGTTACTTTGATTTACACAAATATCCTTACATTTTAGTTCTTCAGTTCAGACAAGTTTAAAAGAAAATCATCCTTTCCTTCCTCTCCTACAACTTATTTGTTCAGGCTTTGAACCTAGAGCACATTTACCATATCTGACACCAGTTTGTACTTTTCAACTATTTTCACTATAACATTTATCCATAGCCCTGTTTAAAAACAAAACAAAACAAAACAAATTTGAAATAGAGCCCGCTACTACTAATACCAAAGTATTCAAATTGTACTATAGGAAATCAAATAGCTTTTCAGGTCATTAGATATTTAATAAAAAGTATGATAATATCAGGAGAAAATAATATGGAAAAGTATGTATGGATTGTAAGGATTTGTAAGGCTACTGCCAATTGCATTTTCTGTTAGAAATAGTGATTCCTAAGTACAGATGTTTGGCAGGGAGAAGCTTGAAGAGTTGGTCTCAGATACAGACAAAAATGGACAAAAGACATTGTGGGCCTGATTTCAGAAGTCCTGAGCTCCCACAGCTCCCACTGAAGTCAAAGGGAGCTGCGGTTCCACCACAACTCTGGAAATCAGGCCCTGTGTCTTTTATATTAAAAATAATTTTAAAAAGTTAAAAAAATCCATCAAAAATATGTATATTTAAAGCCAAAACCAAATATTTAGACTATACCAGGCCTTATTCTGCCCTCAGTCTAATTTTATACTGTTATAATTACTGACTCCGGTTGAGTTGTTTCCATCTTACACCAGTGTAAGAGTAGAGTCAGGCTTAGATGATTTACTCCTCATGTATCAAATTTCAGTCCTAAACTATTTACCCACTACTGTCCCGTTTAAATTTGTTGTTCCTCCTCCTAAAACTTTGATCAACATAGAGTATTATTAGGTAACTCAGGGCTTAACCGAGCCTTTGTCAAGGGAGCATTGGTATGATTTTCATCTTCTAAATCTATCTCTCTAAAGATTAGCAGTTTAGGGGTATGTCTACACTACAGGATTAATCCGAATTTAGATAATTCGAATTTGGGAAACAGGTTGTATAAATTCGATTGTGCGCGGCCACACTAAGCACCTTAATTCGGTTTTAAACCACATTAATTCGGTGGTGTGCGGCCACACTACCCCATTAACTTAAACACAGTAATTCGGTGGTGTGCGTCCACACTAACCCTAATTCGAATTAACAAAATCGATTTAGGCTCTACTCCGTTCGTCGAGGTGGAGTACAGAAATCGATTTAAAGGGCCCTTTAATTCGAATTAACTGGCTCTGTAGTGTGGACGGGTGAAGGGTTAATTCGGATTAAGGCAGCTAAATCCGAATTAAAGTCCTAGTGTAGACCAGGCCTAGGAAACATTCAGTACCGTCTGTTTGATATGGCTGTTTCTGGACCTTTTCAAAAATATGCTTTGATCAAAAGAAACTGTAATTTATCCATCCTTTAGAAACTGGCACAGATACATCCACAGATGTAGTATTGATGGTGATTCAGGTTTTATATAAGAAGCAATATTTCAATACTTTAACCATTGAATCAGGGTAACACTCAACCAACCAAAATTTAAGCTGGAATATTTTTGGATACATTGGCAAACTCATTTTTTTTCTCCAAAAAATTTGTGTTGCATATGGATTTATTGCCTCATGTCTGATGCTGAATTCACCTAATCATAATAGGTGTGAAATCAAACAACCCAGAATTTGTTGACTCTTTCCCCTTCACAGTTTTATTTTAAGATGCAGGTAAAATCTTTTGAGGAAACCAAGTTCTCATCAGAACAGATTGAACTCAAATATTACTGTTCTCTGAAGCTCAGTCTGAAGTTCCTTAAAATCCTTATAGGAAAATAAAATGTACAATGCATTTTAAATGGGTAAATTAGCCTATTCATCCCACCAGTGAATGGCAGGGCTAAGGTACTGGCTCATCTACTGAGGAGCCCCTGCTGGCACACCTCCTAGAAAGAGATCAGAGCTTTTCCTTCATGATAGAACTCCCATGTCAAAGCAGTGGCTGTCCTGCTACCTGCCTTTCCGTTAGAGTGAATGGCCTTCTTTTTCCAGGGAAGGGGATAATTAATTAGTAATGGTTAATCAAACCCAGAGACTATAAAATAAACTCTTCACTAAAGTATGTTGCACTCCTAGAAAAATAGAAGGAATTTTAATCAGAAAGATGTCAAGGTTTTTTAATGTTTGGTTCCCAAATTCAAACCCAGGGCTAAAGTAGAGACAAAATGAAGTGAAATGCCGCTCCTCTTGTTAAACTAAAGTGATTACTTTGATACATGCAGAGAGATGGCAAAAGAAGGGGAGTTTTCAGTGTTAAATATATGCTATTTGAGCCCTGCTTTGGATCACCTTTTGAATACAAATTCCATGTGCGTCTTACTCCACCATGTGGCACTGAGAATTTAATGCTGTAGAACTATTGTCGGGTAACAGACTACTTGCTGCCTGTTTCTCTCCACCTCCCACTGAAGATAGTGTATTCAAACACAGTAGCCTAACCACAGCCATTCAAAGAAATTAATGGGTTCAGATCCCTGTAAGGCACAGCGATAAAACCGTGTGTTGAAAGAGAATAAAATAAGACAAATCTTACAAAATATATTCATGAAGAAGTCATTTCTGTGTATGCTTGACCTCACTATTCCACAATGACCTCTCTTTCATCTACATGAATATACAAAGGTTATGCAAGTATTAAAATCATTACCATGGGATTTTTCTCACCCCTTATTTTTACAAATGCTCTTTCATTGTATGTTTTAGTTGAAGTACATGGAGTTTTTTAAGTTTTGCTATTATAAAAAGAAAAAAAAAATCTATTGTGAATATAAAATGTGTGTGCTACTTAAAGTACTCATTCTATAATAAACAGTCTACTTACTTATGAAAGAAATAAAAAATACTTATGTGCTACAGACTAATTTCTAGGTTTTTTTCAGTTGGCATTTTTTATTATATAAACCAGTTCCCCAACACTTATAGCATGTTTTTTAATTCCTTGGTTTATGCTGTTACTTTGGACTTTTCTTGTTAAAGTCCAATAGTATAGGCCCCAATCCTCCCAAAACTTACATTATTGCATAAGTTTGTGCTCATAGTTCCACTGAAGTTTTTGTTTTAACTAATTGGTTGCATGTTTTTTTAATGCTAAAACTTTAGTTTTGGTTTATAATAATTTTAAAAGAATTTTCCAGGTAATTAAAGATATGGCATTGCAGAAATACTTAGCTTTTTTTCATAGTACATATTCTGTTTAGTTCAAAAAGCAGTATGGCTTTTTATGATATGTGAAAGAAGCATCTTCCTGGGCGCCTCTAAACATTGCAAATATCTTGGAATAGGCTTGTGTCTCTTTTTTCTGCCTGTGCACTTGTCTAAAATGCAGTGCTAAGGACAAATGACCTACATGAAATTACTTCGTAAATGAAAGAGAGGCAATAAGTATCATATGCTGCTTTTCCGCTATTGCCCCTTCACATTCTGAAAGGGTAATATTTAAGTAATCATACTTATATGTTGGTGTGCATTAAACTTCTGATTACATCTTAAGTGAGAGTGGTTATTCATATGTTGTTAAAATACCCTTGTGCCTTGTACTGGAGCAATGCTAATGTGATGCCTTAATAGCAAAAGTTGTTGAGTTATATGACATCTCACTTAATGAGGAACATGCCACACATCATTGACTACAGAGTCAGTGATTTAGGATAAAGAATTCACAATGGTGTACGCAGCTGATAATGTTAAAGACATTAATATTTTTTTCATGTTCTAAACATGGAGACTTATTTCATTGAGTTCTCTATGGAACATTAGTACTCAAAAGGGAGCAGCTGATCTAAGCATCATTCTGAAATCCAAACTCAGATTTTATTTGAGCAATTTGAATTTCTGCTCAGAATTCTGTTCTGTTCTATATAGATTCTTATATTGTTCTTATCACCATAGTATGTGTATGCCTTACAGTAGTGCATTAAGCGATGTGACTGACATCAGTCATGTGTGGTTTGTTCTTTGTCATCTTCACAGAGGTATAGGTCTGTGTGAGGTAGTGTTTTGTTTTGATAGGGTTTTATTTGGGAGGGGGGGTTAATACATATGTTGCTATATATGTTTATGTTAGAGAAGGTACAATGGAAAAAGTGCACCTTGCACTTGAAGTGAAAGATGGTGAATTAGTGGTGGTCCTTAGTTCCTGTGGGAGTGTGTGTCATCATCGGACTGGTCCCCCAAAAAGCAGAAGGGTAGAAAATGTGCTATGTTGCATTTCCATTTTTTATTTGTAATTTACATAAATTTCCACTTGTATATAAATTATAAGCATTGAGTATAATCTGCTGTTAGATCAGTCTGTGGAGGAAAAAGTTTAGCTTAGAGTTTAGTATAGAAGCGGCCAAGCCAAGCCAGGCAGAACCTGCCTTCATTCATTCATGTTTGAGTAGGCCTTGAGGAGTACCTTTTGCTAAAGTCTCACTTTCACTTGGATTTATAGATGTGACTGCAAGTTTGAAATTAGCTATGTTGTCTAATGACTAATGCTGAAGTTTAGTGCAAAGACACTAGAAAGTATAGAGAGTATGATTAAACAGGGTTCAGAACTAAAATACTCAACATGCCAGCTACTATTAAAAGGTGTAAGTAACTTTGATCAATCCCATCATATACTGCTGTTTGGGAAGGAGAGATCCATTTAAACAGTGAAAGATGCCTGCTAGCCTTTCTTACTTGCTATCTGTTTTTATTAGAGTTGGTTTAAAAAAAAAAAAAAAACGGTGATGGAACAGTTTTCCATCAAAAATGCTGATTTGACAGCATCAACACATTCTGTGGGGGGGGGAGGTGTCAATTCTGTCAAAACTTTAAACAGAAACAAGGCAGGCAGGCTAGCCTGCTGTCTGACCACCTAGCTTGTCTGCTGCCCCTGTCACTGGCTGGCTACCCGACCAGCTTGCCACTAGCCAATTCCCCAACATTACACTATGACATGAAGTGTTGTCAATTTTTTCATTTATATTATTTTATTTTATATTGATTTGTATTGTATTTATTTTATATTTTTATTTTACTTTAGTTTATATTATTTTCATTACACTAATTAAAGTAGGGAATTAACAACCCAGTTGCCAATCAGAATATCAATTACAAATAACCAGTTGGCATATCAATTACCAGTGAGCAAACAAAGTTCTAGCTACCAAACCTATTCCAATATAAATAGTAATTACCAAGTACCAGTTAGAATACAAATAACTAATAACAAATTAGAAAACCAATCACACATTTTTTCATTTTATAATACAAATTAAAAATAATTATTAAATGCTCATTTTAAAATAATATAGTCAAAACATTTTGACTGTTATATTATGTCATGTTATAATTTTAATGGTCAAAATGTTTAGACTTTTATAGTCTATTATAAATTATTATGGAATGCAATATAACCTAAGTCTAGTCAATAAATTTGAAATGGAAACTTTAGATAAAGTCAAAAGGAAGGGTCTTTTCAGTTTTTCCAACATATAATTTTGGAATTTAGTTTCACAAAAAATATTAAAATGTTGATATTTTCTGATTTGGAATGGGGGGAAAAAATCAAAATTTCAGCATGTCCTGCAGGGAATTCTGGGCTCTTCCTAAAAACAAAAAACAAACAAACAAAAACCTTTTCCACCTGCTTTAATAGCTCTTAAACCACGGGGATTTTTTTTTTAATCTAAATGTATAGTTACCACAGTTCAGGGTAACTGCACCCGTATACCCTCCTTATAGTCAACCAAGGGCACTCACTCTAGACTCCCAGCTCCTTGGTCATCACCTCTCTTGGACAGAGACCTGTGCCTATCTTCCTCCTGACTGAGTGTTAAGGCTGCACAGCTCCCTGATTTACACGGTGACATTCCCAGCAAGCCAGACTGTCTGAAAGGTCAACTTCTGCATTTTGCTTTCTGTCCAGAGGCTATGAATAGTGCAGTTGTCTGCAGTTATGTGACACAGCTCTTTCTAAGCAAACATGTTTATTCTTAAAATGAAAGCATTACCAAAAAAAACCCTGTTCAAAACAATAAAAGAATCTACACATATGCTAAAAAGCTTACCAGAGGTAACCCCAACTTCAGCCCTGGCTCTGATAGTTGTCAGTCCTTCAAAACCCACATCTGTTTTTTCCCATGGTTACAAGTTCATAACTGTCTCAGATTCAGAACCAGAATCCCAACTGAACAGATCAGCCTGTTTCTTTATATAGGTTGGGTCTTTGATCTCCAACCTATGAGAACAGATAATGTACACATAATCACCTTCTCTTCAGGGTATAGCTTCAAAAGACTGGGTTTAACATAACCAGAGGTGGGGCATTTACATTAACCTCTCCCTAGCTATTCCCCAAGGAATCTTCTTCACACTTTTTGTCACAAACAGTCCATTCTTGTCTGACACAATTTCAGTATAGTCCTTTGAAAATGCAGGCATCATTTCACATCTCCCCCTAGAGAGGTTATACACAATCCCATTCCACAATAATACATAAACTTTTCAATGATTTTTTTTAAGGATATTGCAGAAAATTGTCATATCTTTCACATATAGCAAAGGCACAAGTGCACCTATGATGAATGAAATATGGTATCCAAACTATTTTCATACTCTTTGTAATTATATTTTTGATTCTAGTCTTATAGTTTACACCTAGAGTACAAGATGTTTGCAAATAAAGTAGTAGTGTTGGATGTTCCCGTTGACTCAAAGCTGCAGTGTCATGGTCTAGTGGTTATACATTGGACTATCATCTGACAACTAAAGGTACAATCGTTCAAGATCTATTTAAATCACTCTTTTTAAAAAAACCTGTCTACACATACACATCGTGCACCAATGGAGGGTTTTTTTTTAGTAGTAAAGTAAAATAATTTGTAAAGATGTTAGCAAAATAGTTGCCTGCCAAACTCACATTGGCTCAGAAAGGTTTCCTCTATTCTGGACCCACAAAAACTATTTCCTTCTACTGATAAATACCTCTGTGCCTAGTGGTTGAGAAATACTAAATTAGGTGTTCAGTAAATGCCCTCATCCCAGGAGCAGATTGAATCTGAGACTCTGCCCAGCCCAATTGCCATACATGGTAATCACATCCTTGGGAGCAATGATAGAGGACTTGCTGAACATGCTGTCCTAACAAAGGAAGTTATTCCCAAGTTGTTTGCTCTCAGTTTTACACAGAAGAATTGTTATAGGGAACTTAGTCTCAAGTTATTGGTTTTTCCCTGGCTAATAGAGCAAAGACCTGAAAATGGAAAAAGCAAATGGCAATGTAGTCTAAAAATTTTCAACCCCATCTTTTGCGGTTGGGGGAATAGAAAGTGTCCCTAGGACTCTGCAATAGTATAATGACTTGTACCAGATTTCCTCCATTCTCTGATGGGTTGTGCATACCCAGATGAAGGAAAGGATGGTGCTGAGAACTGAATGAGCTCTCCTGTTTACCATGATCCCAGGAATCCCATAACTCACCTCTTTAGAGGAGTAGATTGTGTGGGAAGAAAGGAAGGAGCATTTCCACAGTTGGCCAAATTTGAAATTAACATATAGATATGTTGTAGATGTAATTCTTGTAAATCTTCAGTGACTAGGAAAACAAATGACATACCCTGTCAGATGAGATTCAGATGTTAACCAATTAGTTTTGTGATTGTGAATTCCATGATCCAAATTTTAAACAATGGGTTCCTAAAATTTAGAGTCTTGGTGTGTCTTTAGTCACCTAATAAGCACTTAGGTACCTACAATGGTTATTTAAGCACTTACATTCAGTTCTAAGCCCCTAAATTTATGCATCTATATAAGAATATGTGTCCAGGTTTAATTATATCAGGTTTGTTGCATATGTTCCCAAAGATCACCGTATAGTAGGTCCAACAATAATTACAAATTAATTTGCATTCTGCTGTAGAGAACAGATATTGCTAGCTATTTTGCTATGTAATTACTACATTTTTCAAGTAAAATTATTTCTATTCTACCATAGTGATATATACCATAGCTGAATAATAAATAGGTGTCATGATTAGCATGTTCCTTTGTGCGTGTCACAGTAAACAGTATTGTTTTACTACTAGTCACACTCTCTGTGAGGCTCTCCTTTTGTGTGTCTCTCGCTCTCTCTTTCTGGTTTCCTTCCTGACTTCAATTCAATTTCAAAAAAGAATTTCATGGATATTACATTTGAGAAGTACCCTAAGTACTTATAGTCCTCTGTTGTTAATTAGCACAGGTCTACATAGAGCATCTAGATAAGTAGCAACTGAACTACTCAAGATCAGTACTATTGTATTGAATGGCTAAATATTGCAATCTAAACTGTTACTTTGAAATAAATAAACCAGAAGATAAAGTGAGCACAATCCTTGAAAGCCTAATGATTTATGCATACTGAGTGGTAGTTACAGGCCTTTAACATCAGAAAACCCAAAACACCAGGAAATCTTGGCACACTACATGCTGCAATTCAAGTAGATGCACATAATCATATAAAAAAGTAAATATTGCACTAGCCTGCAGAAACTCCTTCTTCTGCCACTTGTGCACGTATTATTTATTTTTGGAGTACACCAGGTTCTTAAAAATAATAATAGTCCCAGTTAAAGCTACAACTCTGTATTCTCACTGATAATTTTGGTAAGAGAGCTCAAATTATGCAAAAGGCTCACTACATTTGCAATTAATCTAACACATTAGCATTTATATTCAATTAGTTCATACAAAACCAAGGAATAACAAAAGTGCATGATTACTCCTGCGTCATGTTAACATCTTACCATATTAGTGTAACATCAGTGTCAGAGCCCATAGACTTGTATAGCCTCTTTTCTCTGGCAGGTCCTGATCGAATCTGTTCAGAAAATTGCATGATTATGCAGCAGGCCACAATTGGACTCTCTGTTGGAACTGCTATTGGAGAAGAGTGGTTGAAAGAAAGCCACATTGGCCTTTCCTTCTCAGAACCAGCACTGCGGCTGCTATGGCCGGTTGCCTAGTTTTCAGTTATTGGCAACTATTGGGTATTATAGTTTGTTCTCCTGCATAGCAATTTATTCCTGTTACCTGATGGTTCTTTTTTTTTTTTTTAATTATCCTTAAATTTTGGCATGATAATTCCTTTCTTTTTTATGGTGATAGATTTTCAGAATCAGGCTTTTAATTTGTAAATGCAATATTTTAGAACCCAAAGTTGCTGTTCTACCAGGGGCTTTAAGCAAAACATTAAACAAAAAAAGATTGATTCCAACAGTTTTTAATTTAACTGAATCCCTCTGCTGTTCACAGTGTTTAATGAACTGTGATTCATTAAGTTTATTGTATTTGTTGTGCAAGTTAGTGCTCAAACTCAGGCCAGGAAATCATTCACACCTGTGAATTACAGCATGTGTATTTTGAAAAGTAACCTAAATTATTAGTGGCTTATTCTAAATTCAAGTGGTGTCAGGGCATACATCTGCACTGTCCCAAAGCAGCATGTATTAGTACACAGCTCATTTATGAAATGAAAGCTGTACCTTAAGCTTGCTCAAATTTTCACAACAAAGTCTTGTAAGAGTAGATTTCTCCTAGATGGTTAAGCAAAACTCTTATTAGAAAACAAAAAGAAAAAAAATGGAAAAGAAGTAGGAATAATAAGGGAGCATAGAATCTGACATGCTTGGGTAGGGAATAGCAGAACATTAGATTCACATCAGGAATTATTTAAAATATAGCCAGGAAAGTGGTGATTTCATTAGTTCCTTTTCATCATTGAATCATAGGACTGGAAGGGGCCTTGAGAGGTCTTCTAGTCCAGATCCTTGCACTCAAGGCAGGACTAAATATTATCTGGACCATCCCTGACAGATATTTGTCTAATCTGCTCTTAAAATCCTCCAATGACGGAGATTCCACAACCTCCGTAGGCAAGTTATTCCAGTGCTTAACCATCCTGACAGCTAGGAAGTTTTTCCTGATGTCCAACCGAAACCGTCCTTGCTGCAATTTAAGCCCATTGCCTCTTGTCCTATCCTCGGAGATTAGGAAGAACAATTTTTCTTCCTCCTCCTTGTAGCAACCTTTTATGTACTTGAAAACTATTATTGTGTGTGTCCCCCTTCCCCCAGTCTTCTCCTCTCCAGACTAAACAAACTCATTTCTTTCAATCTTTCCTCATAGGTCGTGTTTTCTAGACTTTTAATCATTTTTATTGCTCTTCTCTGGACTTTCTCAAATTTGTCCACATATTTCCTGAAATGTGGCACCCATAACTAGACACAATAGTTTAGTTGAGGCCTCATCAGCGTGGAATAGAGCAGAAGAATTACTTCTCGTGTCTTGCTTACCACCCTCCTGTTAATACATCCCAGAACGACGTTTGCTTTTTTTTGCAACAGTGTTACACTGTTGACTCATATTTAGCTTGTGATCTGCTATGACCCCCAGATCCCTTTCTCTATCCTAGCAATCAAGATGCGTTTTGGCTTCTGGAGTTAATTTTCATTGGTAAATAGATGAATGGACACAGCCTTAGGATATTCATTCCTAGTTTATTTTTCTCTTAATATGTGTATACTTATTGATCACTTTGAACAGAGATTCATTTGACTCATTTGTACCACAATCAATCGATCCATGCGTATTGCCGTTGCTGAATCCATCAGAACAACCGTGTGCTAACACACTCTATCCTAGACAGTCATTTTCAATTATGTATGTCTGCAACTGATTGTTCCTTCCTAAGTGAAATACTTTGCATTTGTCCTTATTGAATTTCATCCTATTTACTTCAGACCATTTCTCCAGTTTGCCCAGATCATTTTGAATTTTAATCCTATCCTCCAAAGCACTTGCAATCCCTCCCAGCTTGGCATTGTCCACAAACTTTATAAGTGTACTCTCTATGCCATTATCTAAATTACTGATGAAGATATTGAACAGAACAAGACCCAGAACTGATCCCTGAGGAACCCCACTAGATATGCCCTTCCATCTTGATTATGAACTACTGATAATACTCTCTGGGAATGGTTTTCCAAGCAGTTATGCACCAACCTTATAGTAGCTCCATATGGATTTTATTTCCCTGGTTTGTTTATGAGAAGGTCAGGTGAGACAGTGTCAAAAGCCTTACTAAAGTCAAGATATACCACATCTACCACTTCCCCCCACCATCCACAGGGCTTGTTACCTTGTCAAAGAAAGCTATTAAGTTGGTTTCACATGATATGTTCTTGACAAATCCATGCTGACTTTTATTTATCCCCTTATTATCTCCTACGTGTTTGCAAATTGATTGCTTAATTATTTGCTCCATTATCTTTCCGGGTATTGAAATTAAGCTGACTGGTCTCTAATTCCCTGGATTGTCTTTATTTCCCTTATAGATTGGTGCTATATTTGCCCAGGCCTCTGGAATCTCTCCTGTCTTCCATGACCTTTCAAAGATATACGCTAATGGCTCAGATATTGCCTAGGTCAACTCCTTGAGTATTCTAGGATGTATTTCTTGAAGATATCTTACTTGTCTAAGTAATTTTTAACTTTTTCTTTCCCTATTTTAGTCTCAGATCCTGCCTCATTTCCACTGGCATTCACTATGTTAGATGTCCAATCACTACTAATCTTTTTGGTAAAAACTGCCATTTCCATTTTAACATTTTCTGCTATTGTTTTTCCCACCTCATTGAGTAACGGCCAACTCTGTCGTTGATCTTCCTCTTGCTTCTAATGTATTTGTAGAATGTTTTCTTGTTACCCTTTATGTCTCTAGCTAGTTTAATCTCATTTTGTACATTGGCCTTTCTAATTTTATCTCCATATGCTTTTGTTGTTTGTTTATATTCATCCTTTGTAATTTGACCTAGTTTCCACTTTTTGTAGGACTCTTTTGAGTTTCAGAACATTGAAGATCTCCTGGTTAAGCCTGGGTGTTCTCTTGCCATGCTTCCTTTCTTTCCTACCCAATGGGATAGTTTGTTCTTGTGCCCTTAATAAAGTCTTCTTGAAAAATAGTCAGCTCTCTTTAACTGTTTTTCCCTGTAGATTTGCTCCCATGGGATCTTACCTACCAATTCCCTGAGTTTGCTAAAGTCTGCCTTCTTGAAAGTCATTACCTTTACAGTGCTGCTTTCCCTCCTACTATTCCTTAGAATTGTGAACTCTATCATTTCATGATCACTTTCACCCAACCTGCCTTCCACTTTCATATTCTCAAATAGTTCCTCCCTATTTGTCAAAATCAAATCTAGAACAGACTCTCCCCTTGTAGCTTTCTCTCCTTTCTGAAATAAAAACATGGTCTCCAATACACTCCAAGAACTTTTTTGTATTAATCTGTGCCCTGCTGTGTTATTTTCCCAACAGATGTGTGGTTAGTTGAAGTCCCCCATCATCACCATCATCATGATTTTGGATGATTTTTGTTGTTGTTTAAAAAAAGCCTCATCCACCTCTTCTTCCTGGTTGACACCACCCTTGTTTTTCATCCCTTTTATCCTTACTCGGAGACTTTCAACAAGTTTGTTTCCTATTTCCATCTCAACCTCAGTCCACGTGTATACATTTTTAATATACAAGGCAACACCTTCTTCCTTTTTTCCCTGCCTGTCCTTCCTGAGCAAGTTGTACCCTTCTATAACAATATTCCAGTTGTGTGTATTATCCCACCAAGTCTCTGTGATGCCAGCTGTTATAGTTGTTTTTATTAACTAGCATTTCTAATTCTTCCTGCTTATTCCCCATACTTCTCACATTAGTATACAGACATCTAAGATACAGATTTGATTTCCCCTCTGTGTTCTCTCTTGTCTCTCCCTTATCCCTGCTATAACAGCCCATGCTCCCCCT